>NC_141316.1:904772-1544772 GCF_037954325.1 Fistularia commersonii | reverse complement strand
TCCACATATTATACTTTTTATGGAACCATTACGTTTCGTTGCAAGTCTTGTCACGAATGAGTTAGAATTTACAAAGCAGTAGATATTTTGCCTGGACAAACAATAGGGGTTTGAGGGTTAAATAAATAAGTAAATAAAAAAAAATAGGATAAAACAAACAAACAAACCCAAAAAACTAATCTACCAATGGTCTCTCAGAAAGGCTTGTAATGCCAGTGGGATCCAGCATGGCATGATCTTTATTAATAGGGATGGGGAGAGGCAATAGCCACAAAAGTTGCACATATTTGTGCATCAACAATTAGTTTGGGTATTGTTGTAATGCTGCTGAATATGGTAGGGATTTTTTTTTTTTTTATTTTCTTAATTATTTATTGTTTTGCTGCAAAGGCCAGTTTCCAGCAGCTTGCAACCCCCAGAGTTCCACGCTGAAATGGGCTGCATTATTAGTGTGGACTATTTGAGAGTGTGCATCTCATCCCAAAATTATAATGGTCACTAAAATAAGTGACAATTACTAACTAAGGTCATATGTTTTTCAGTTATTATAATCAGCACACACCAGAAGACACAAGTCAAGTTTATAAACTTATGCCACTGCCTCAGGTAGCTTCAGAAACCCATGTAATACAACTAAATTGAATTCTACAAGGAAATCATTTGCAAAAAGGCTGTTTCCAGACAAGCCCTGATCACCATCTATAATCAACAGCTATATCACCTTACTATATCATGTATGATTTGGAAATCGGTTCTACTACTGTATATATAAAGCGAAATAACGCTCTCATCAGATCTGACCGTTGGGTGAAGAAATAAAGAAAGACCACAGCAATGGAGAGACCTGTATGTATACACACACACGCACACACACATACACGCACACGCACACACACACACACACACACAAGTGTCTACACGTATATATATAATTGCCTATATCGATATGGCTAGATAGATAGATAGATAGATAGATAGATAGATAGATAGATAGATAGATAGATAGATAGATAGATAGATAGACAGACAGGTAGGTAGGTAGGTAGGTAGGTAGGTAGGTAGGTAGGTAGGTAGGTAGGTAGATAGATAGATAGATAGATAGATAGATAGATAGATAGATAGATAGATAGATAGATAGATAGATAGATAGATAGATAGATAGATAGATAGATAGATAGATAGATAGATAGACCTGGATGGATCCAGTTCAAAAGTGCACTTGTTTTTCCAACTCTTGAGAACCCACCAGTGAAAATGAAGAGGCAAAACATTGAGAATAGTGACAAGAAGATGAAGAGGGCTCATGAGCTGGGAAGAATAGATAAGGATGAAAGGAGGATGGTGACGGAGGAGTGGCAGAGGCACAGGGGGCAGTGCTTGTGGAAGCTCCAGTATGCAAACCCCAGAGCCCTCCTGCTCCCCTCATTAGCCACAATGGTGAGCTGGGAGAGTGATCAAAGGCCGGGTGAGATTGGGCCGGCACACAGCTGTCACACTGTCACCGGCACGGGGAGGCCGAGAGACACTGACACCGAAGGAGGGAAAGAGAGAAATATGAGGACGATAGCGCTGCTTAGATTAAACTATCCGAGGAAATTTAGATAAGGAATTGGGAGAGAAAAACACACAAGCGTATTACACAGTAATGAGGAACAAAATCAAGATGAGAAACAGATCACAAAGGTTAAGTGGGATATGTATTTTTGAGCTTAATCAGTTTTTCTGATGAAATGAGATTATAAGGCCTTTTATATAGCTATATCAGTGTCAGATATTCTGGCTGATATGAATGAGACTTAGAATGAGAATGAGATCCATTTTTTTTATTGATTGTTACAATATTGACAATATTGACAAAACAAAAAAAATTGCCCTAAAGTCCTTAGGGGACAAGGAGCCTTCCTGTATGGGGTTCGTATGGTCTCCAAGAGTCTACATGGGTTTCCCCCAGCTTCTCTGACTTCCTCCCACAATCCAAAAACATGCAAGAAGTTGATTAGAATAAATTGGAAAAATTTCCCAAATGTCTGAATGAGAGGCTCAATGGTTGTTTGGTTCTATATGTTGTCCTGCGATCAACTGTGCACAGGTCCACAGTGTGGTCCACTTCTTGCCGTGATAACATCTAGGATAGAATCCATTAACCCCGCAAGCCTGAGTGCAGGATGAGCCAAATAGATGTTGAATAAATGAATGAATAGCGTGGTCTTTACCTACTTTACTTGTAGTCACGAGATGTCTCTGTTGTAAATTGGTGCTATACAAATAATAATAAAAAAAAAAAAAAAACTGAGTTGATTTGATTTGTTTCAATTTGCTCTGCTATGGCAACATTTATTGTTGCGCAGTTGGGAAAAGAAGCCAAGAGTATCAATAAAACCCTATTTTGGGCCATTTTTTGTTATACCTACTTGTACTTATCATACTCCAAATGCACTGGCTTACCTTTTGTATTTCTTATGATTTGAATAACATACATCAGGATTTAGTAGTGCCATTTATTGGTGTAGAAACTAAAATAAGCATGGGTTTGCCTTTTACCAAAGGAAACAGAGACCACTAAAAAGGAATGAAAGAATTGTAAAATAAGAGTTCAACAGGAGCAACAAAAGGAAACAAAGAAAGGGAAGGACAAGGTAAAATACCGGATGGAGGCTAGTCAAAGGAAGGGGGTGCAGTCATCGGGAGATAAAAAAATAAGTGGTAAAGAGACAAAGGAGAGGAGTGGAAACATGCAGAGAGCATCCATCATGTAGATCCCATCCAGTCTTCAATCCTCCTCCCCTCTCATTGTCTCCGCCACTAATCACTCCATCCCAGCCACAGAGACGAACTCCCACTGATCTCGGTCCCGCTCCTCTTCTTCCACCTCCCCTGCCCCTCTCCTAATCACTCCACCTGAGGGAGACACCCGCTTTAGGAAATGAGAGAAGGGACGACGAAACCCTGATGGAATAGAATAAAGGGGAATGAGAAGGGAAATTAATGAGTAAGCAGACGAGAATGAAGTCGGGGGGGCTGGAACAGCGAAGAGTGGGCTGAGCCAAGGACTTCACTGGTGCTCATGTTTGCTTCCAAATTGTGGCATTCAAGAACTATGACGTGATACCTGGGAACTTGGTTCAATCATCCATCCATGCCTATGTTTCCTCCAGTTGAGACTGTCACTTCATCCATCCAGATCATCATGAAGCCTTCTTCACCAGTTACTCTCTTGTGTATCTTGATATTCAGTAGACTCGATCACACTCAACAATGGGAGAGGCAGGGTCATATCAAAACGAACTGACTCCGCATTCTCATATATATATTTGAATGTCTTTGAAGGTAAAAACTCAAATCACATTGGAGAATTTTGATGGAACAAAAAGCATAAACGCTTATATTAATCTATGTCAAGAAAGTCGATAAATAGATAAATGAACGGACAAACCATGAAGACACGGTGGCGGAGTTGTTAGTGTTTCCGTCCCTGGCTCGATCCTGACAGGGGGCTTATCTGTGTGGTGTTCCATGTTCACGTGTTCATGTGGGCTCTTGTTGGAAACATGCTGTGGGTTCAGGAGACCCTAAATTGCCCGGATGGTTAAATGAGGGAGTGAATGGTTGTATATCTCTATATGTGGACTTGTGATCGATTGGCAAACGGTCCAAGGTGAGTCCCGCCTCTGGCCCAATGTCGGCTAGAATAGACCCCAACACCCCCAGCCTCTCAGTTTCATTGACAATGAATGAATTAACAATCGTACAAATAAATAAATAAAAGTTCTTGCTAAACCATTTATACAAACTCTCTAAAATTAATTGCAGTCTTTTCAATTCCGTACTTTTTTCTGTTTTATTAAGAAACAAACTGGCTTTCATGTTATCATCTTACCCACATTTCAATCAAAAACATAAAATATTTAATTTATTTATTTTTATTTCATTCTGTGAGTGTATACACACACACATACACACACACACACAAACACACACACACACAGAAACCCACAGAAACACACAGACATACAAACACAGTGTTGCTATGGGCTGCGGGCCCACATACAAACTTGTTGATGCACATGTATACACTGGCATTAGGAGCAGTAACAGCCAGTAGGTCTCCGCCATCTCTTAAAGACACTACATTATGACCTCTGAAAAAGTCAAGGATCACATCACTCAACCCCTGACATTAACAATTCACCCTGTTAATGGATAATTTTGGTCATTTATTTCCAATTAAAGTTGTTAATGTTGTAAATGTGTCTTGATGCGAATGAAAAGTAAGAGAGGAGGCATTACTTAGTCAAGTCAAAAAGCATGTCTCCTATCAGTGTGAGTTCCTGATGCACAGATAAATAGGTAACTCCAGGTCACAGTTGAGGTGACATTTCCAGCGAGTGCAGTATATTTGGGTCACATGGGTCAAAAAGTGAAAAGTGACATAGCAATATATTCAGCTAGTAATAAATATCTTAAAAGAAAGTGTTGAAGGGTTGTCTAGAGTACACTCTTCCCTGTGTTTTGTGACTTGGTTCTCCACTCAAATTCATGGCTGAACTGCAACCTTCCTGGATGTCTTGCAAGTTAACACACGGTTCATCATTGCAACATTGCTAAATAAGAAACACATAGATCACTTTTATTTTGGTCCATTTGACATCAAATGGTGTTTAACTGTTCTTTTTCTCCTTTCAGGGCAAGATGTACTTTCTGTGTGTGTAAATTACAGTTAAGGATTCTTTTATATCAGACTGGTTGGTCATTTCCCAGATATGGAATATTCAGTCAGTCTACTAGTGCTGTTATAATCTAAATCAGTGGTCCCAAACTTTTTTTGTACCAGTTTTAAGTATAGAAATGTGTCCGTGGACCAGTTAGAGACATGGGGGTTCAAATAATAAAAACTTTTGTCAGTTCACAGTATTTAATCTAGTACAACAATTACACCTTATATTGGGCAATTATAATATTAAGTGTGGCAGTAAGGCAAAGGCAGAAACAGTTTTTTCAGAGGAAGATCCGGAAGGTCTAATGAAAAGACTTTAATTTCTACTGAGAAAGATTTTTTTTATCCAGTACTGTTCCAGGACACTGGGGGTTGGGGACCAATGGATCGAAATGACAACACACATCTTAAAACCCATTTATATAAAACCCATTTATCTACCATTTTTGTTTGAAACACTTTCCACTTCCTTATTCATTTTATTTTGTAATAAAACACAAACTTGGATTTACAGTACAATTCAAGGTCATCATATTTCATTTGTTGCCCATCGATGTTGCCAATATTTTCATAGCTTTGGGACAGATCCCTTGTCTGTAGTGCAAATGTTATCATATGTTTGCTTTTTTTTTGCAAGGTCCCTTTACGGCAAACACTTATAAGACATTTAGTTTTGTCACAAATTAATACGCCAAATTATTGCTTAAAGAGACATGATAGAAAATAAATCCTATTAGTTTACATTTTTTCTATTCTACAAACTTCATCCATTTATTTGTTTATTTATTTATTTGTTGTACCTATCAACTTGTTTATTTCTTTATTCTTTGACCAATTTGGGGGGGGGGGGGGGGGTTAAGTGAATTCTGGTCAATAAAAGTGTATTGGACCTTGCTTGCATCACAAACTGAAGAGTCTGCAGTCTTCTGTTCGCAGTTTGAGGTCAGTTAGAGGTTAATTCATGACGACCATCGCTGCAGTTCAATAAAAAAAAAAGAGGATTCTCAATAAAGTGCCACTACCTACCAGTTCACTCAGTACAGTGTAGTGAGACGGAGCTGGGAGGGGGAGATTGGAGGAGAGACAAAATAAAGAAAGAGAGCTGGCCCTTTTTTCCCCCCTCAGCATTAATTATGACCGTCTCCACTTAGAGGTCAATTACCATAAATCAAAGTTAGAATAATAAGCCCATCAAAGCCTTGTTCAGTCATTGGCCTCTCCTGTCCTATCACACAGCTTCATCATGTTTTATGTTCACTATATCACACGGCAGAGTGAGAGCGGAAGGGTGACGACCTTAATTTCAGTTGAGCATTTATATTTCCATCTTCCTCCCGTTCCCATGGATATCAACTGGGAATAACAATGTGGTACGCTCGGCATATCTTTAAATCACATTTTGAAACATGATTTAAAGTTAAAAAGAAGGGGGGGGGGCTGCACAATGACAGAATGCATGCTAGGTGTTCTTTCGCTATTCTCTGTTGAAAAAAATTAAATACTTTCTGTAGCAGCAGGGACTTTGAAGAGCAATGACACAGCAGCATCTCATAGGACATTTGCAGAAATGTTTACATGCAATTTTTTTCTTCTTCGCAGAACAGCTAATTAGCCATCATGCTCACTTACTGACAAGTGTTAGGTTCACATGTATGTTTGTTTTGGTGGCTCCTTCACCAAACTTTTGCAGAAGAGCTAATAGGTTGTCGTGAAATGCCTGCGGCTCCCGTGCAGAAGCTGCTGATGGAAAGTTCCTGTTTTTTTGCTAACAAATTTGATCAATAGTGTCAAAATACAGCTTCCAGTTTGGGGGGAGCCCAAAATAAGTGTCAAAACAAGTTTTGGTTCTTTCGCTTATCATTACAAAACAAATGTTTTGTGCCCAATGTGCTGATGACCGAAAGAATAATGACAAAATTGATGTTTAGCTAAGCCTTGAATGCAACATTTTAACAGCAATAGAAAAATGCAACATTTTAACAGCAATAAAAATAAAAGCTCTGCTGCTGGTAACTGTTCTAACCACTTTCCTGACCAGAAAAGTGTGACTCATTATTTTTCTTCTCTCCTAACCTCTTATAATATAATTTCATTCATCATCCATATACCTATCCTCCTGAAGCCAGCTGATGTTGAGCAAGAATTGGGTTACACCGTCGACCAATTGCTAGTTAAGGGCCACGTTATCTCTGGAGACACATACACATGTGATCATTCATTCACACCTACATGCAATTTACTCTTCAAATAATCTTTTTCATGTTTTTGTGTTATAAGAGGAAAACCAGGAAAAAAAAGCACAATAAAATCCACCCAGGAATTGGGAAAAGCTGCTCCAACCACAAAGGTCATTATTTATCAACACATTTAGTGACAGGTCAATCAAAAGACAAATCCACTGATTGTGCACTTGAAACCCCACTTACCCTCACATGTTACACCGAGTAAACATCTATATTCTTCCCATATTCTTTACTTTTTAAAAGTTCCTCTCTTGGCACCTTGTCATATGCTTTCTCTTATTGGTCAACTAAATCGAAAGTATTCAATAACATCCATAGGATACTACTTCAGATTGAAAGAGGCCAATATGCAAACATATGAGTGCAGAGTCAAAGGTTACAGTTTCCAGTATTTACAAGGAATCAAATCCCAATTAATTCAAAATAGTTGATTCACTCTAATTTTCAGTTTGGTTTCTTGATGTAAGTGAAATGTGATTTACATTTCGTACTATTGTTGGTGATGGGGGAATGTTGTAAAGTGGTACTGCTTTGAACTACATTGGTGAGATATTCCCATTATGCATTACTGGGGTATGAAATATTATGATTTTGTCTTGAAAAATAATTACCACTGAAAATTGGCGCATGTGCTCTGGCAAGTTGGCCTGAACCATACACAATGAACTCAAGGTAAAGTCATAATGGCAATGGTATAATAATAATGATAATAATAATAATAATAATAATAATAATAATAATAATAATAATAATAATTATTATTATTATTATTATTATTATTATTATTATTATTATTATTATTATCATTATCATTATTATTATTATTATTATTACCATTGGCATTGGCATTAGCATTACTATTATTATCATTGGTTTTTGTAGTAGTTGTTGTCATTGTAGTAGTTGCAGAAGTAGTAGTAGTTGTAAGAAACTTTATAAATGTAAGTATACTAAATTTGTACATCCTCAAGAGTATCTTGTGTTTTTTATCATTGTTGGATTTTGATTTAAGGCCTTTTTTGTCAATAGCCATGTATTTTGTTTTCCTTTGCTGGACTTTTCCCAATGTTATTGTGTTAAATCACATTCTCGGAAATAAGACTATATTTTCTTTTTGGTCTTAGGACAAAACAATTGCATATTCATGAGAATCTTAGTGGGGAACTTTGGCTAACCCCTAATCGCCTCCACTATCTGAAAATCTAAAGTTACAAGCTGATTTTGCTTCCTTTGAGCTGGCCCCCATCCCAAAGTGCTATACTCTGGCTTTAATGATGTCTTTTATTTTAATCTGTGTCTGCTGCTCTGCCAAATTACTTTTCATGCAAGAGAACAAACTACAGCTATTCTCAGACATGTTTTTATCTTTTAGAAAGTTGGTGATTTCTTTTGGAGATTAAACCTTGGTTCGAATAATGGAGGAAGTATCCTAAATACGTCTTATATGCCTCACCACCCTTAATGTGACAAAATGTAAAGGAATTGGAGATTTGCTTGAGCTGAAGAAAACGAACAAAACCCCACAGACACACACACACACACACACACACACACACACACACACACACACACACATATACAAACACACACATATGTTCTGCATGCATGTCAATTTTACATCAGTTATATTCTGTAAGTTCTTTAGTTTTGAATTGTATTGTAAATGGTGAAATTGCTTTCCCATTTTTCACTGATCGTTATCAATATGCAGGGCTTTTCTCTCTTCACCATGAGAGATGATCCTGATTGGCTCAAAATTAGCAATGGTAAGTTGTTTGAAACTATGCTCACAATTGTCATCACTATTTCTTTATTGTAACACATTACCTCCTGGTCATAACATAATTCAAGCCCCTTCTTGTGGCTCTTGTTCAGATTTTTTTTTAATACTGCTTTTCTGTTTGACTTTAAATGATGTCTTGTGATATTTTGTAAATTCTAATCTCAAGCACATTTAAATTGTAATATCACTAAACCTGTTGGTCATATGATCGTCATCATTTCAAGTGGCCTTGGTTTGCCTCTGTCATCAGCTCCCAGTCTGCCAAAACGTTGTATACTTGTCATACTTATAAGAATTTGTAATCAGCATTAGTTTTTTGGGGGATGGATTGTAGTGTGTGAACATCTGTTTGCAAGGTTGTGCACCAGATTCAGTTTTCTAGCCTTTGTACTTGTTTGTTGAGTAGTGAATAAATTGTTTATATAACTATTTATTTCATATACCGTTGAACACAGGATAAATCCATGTACATTAGCTGAATGTGCTGTTCAAAATGCTGTATTTGATCATTTAATTGATTCAAGTTTAAACAGACATACTATAATTATTCTTCACATATCTTCTTAATTTGCTGTACATATTCATATATATTTGACTTATATATAGCATGGTGTAAGGAATCTAATAGAGACGAAATATCTCAGTTCACAATTGTTAAGTTGTGTAAGTCATATTCCAGAATGGCGTTTATTTTCACCATAGCACCA
Source organism: Fistularia commersonii (assembly GCF_037954325.1). Taxonomy (NCBI): domain Eukaryota; kingdom Metazoa; phylum Chordata; class Actinopteri; order Syngnathiformes; family Fistulariidae; genus Fistularia; species Fistularia commersonii. The sequence goes on along the minus strand of NC_141316.1, from coordinate 1,535,325 downwards.
TTCTAAAGATCCAGTGGCTAGAGCAACTACCGGGTTGAACTGTCTGCTCTTAAAGTATATGTTTACTCTTTTTGCTTTTTCTTTTCTTTTCTCCCTGGTGAGTACTTGAAATAAATTTAAAAGATTTAAGATAAATTAATTGCAAATTTCAAAATACCCGATTTTGATGTAAAAATACTTTCAAATCATTCATATTTTCAAATCAAGGTAGAGCAGTGGCAAAAATTATTTTGAGGAAATGAATTGGGCCACAATATATCAATTTTTCTGTTGCAAGCTGGAGCTTTTGTTATAACCATATATAAAACTTATTTTATCATTAAAATGATATTTTACTGTCATAGATATTGGTATTTGTGATTTGTTCAGTGGACCTGGACTACATTACGATGAAAACAGTTGCCTATGGTGGCTAGTGTGAGCTAGAAAACATCTTGTTTGCAGCTGCCCACTTAACACATACACACAAACACAGGCATTCACTTGTTCTGCCTCTCTCTTCAAACACTGCTGACTGTATTAGACTGTATTGAGCAATAGACTTTCCATTAAAACCTTTTGCATAACCATGAAAGTGTTTCATGGAAGACTAGACGTTGAGCAAATATTCAATATGACCTTTTCTGAAGGCCTGTATTCCAATAAATACTAATTTCCTGTTGATCTAATTAGTGCCTGCAGGAATTTGTCTTCATCAATTATTGAGCAAAAACAGGAGAAACTCTATGGTCTGCCATTGTAATGGATTTATTATGGTTACAGAAAAGGGGGAGGGGGAGGCTGGCTATCATTTATTAAGCAGTTCTTTAATTGTGTTGAAACCACCCGCTGACGTGAGCAGCACCAAAGGTCTGGGGTGCAGCCATGCTACAGTGGCATATTGTCCCCGTAGGCTAGCACAGAGTGAGGCCGGCAGAACATGTGTAAACCCAGAGAGAGACCTGTTTATTCTGATAGAATGCTAAGACTTACTGATGCACTTAACTAAAAAGTTATTACCAAAATATTCTGCAAGTGTTTCTTTCTAAGTAATTGCAAGCATCTACCTGGTTTAACACCTCTAATTGCAAATAGATTAAAAGTTGGAGTTCTGGCAGTCTTTTTCTGTTATGTTTAAAGAAACACATGGGCACAGCCAGATATCCTAATTTTACAAAAAGCATTCGTTTCGAGAACCGTGTTTGTAAAATGTCTTTCTTCCAGTGCGGATGTGCAAGAAAGAGGAACAGATCCAAAGTGTCTCACTCAACCATTTGGGTCAGTTTTTCACTCACATTGTCCATATGTGTACCTCATTTGTCGATTTTCTATCTGAAACTTTTTTGTTTGGATCAGTGACTAATTGATTGATACATTTGATTCTTTGAACCGGGAGATGCGCCCAGGTACCTGCCTGGCTACATCGCCAATCCAAAATCATGGCACCCTCCAAAGCTACCCCTCTGTCTCTCCGGCAGGGAGTGCAGATAGTGCTGCCGGACAGCACGGTGTCGGGTGAGGGACTGTTCGTTGAGGGAATGCTCACAGTCAGCCTGCAAGAAGGAAATGAAAACCTGACCCATGCGTCCAGAGTGAACAAAGCCATGGTGTCTGTCCTGAAAACCGAAGACAAGGCCACCAGCTGATTGCTCAGAGCATGATCATTGGTGATACGTTTGTACAGGTGTCCCCTTTGTCCAATCCGCTGTTCATTCCGAACGAATTGTTGAAAACCAAACTCAGGAGGTTTGGAAGGTTTGCTAGCAGATTCAAAACTGTGAGTCCAAGATGCAGGGATCCTAGGCTGAGCATGTTCAGTCCTTGAGGAGGCAGGTGTTTATGATTTTGGAGGCGCTGTCACAGACTTTGGAGGGTGAAGATCAGAGTTGCCGCTGTCATACTTTATCCCAGCTCAGCTCAAATGAAGTGCTCTGTGTGTGGCAATGTGGGCGACAAAAAGTTGTTCGACCACACAGTAAATCAAAATTGGAAACCGAATTGGAAACCCAGTTACTGATGTCGGAACAATGGCGATGTGGGCTGCCAGTGTGGCCGGGAGGCACAACACTTGCAACGCCATCAGCTGCTGCTTCACCCACCATTGTGGCCGCTGCTATGCCTGCCAGTGATGCCAGTGCTGCCAGTGCTGCCACTGCATATCTGCCAGTGTTGTGGCTGCATCCACGAGTACCGTGCATCAAGTGACCCTGAGTCCTGTGCCCATCAACAAGGACTCACTTCAGAGTGGGCATGCACCGCAAACCCCATTCCCATCATGGAGCGGGATGTTGCTGTAAACAAGACCACATCCTCCTTGGAAACAGCAGGAGCAGGGGAGCTCCCAAGTGTTTCTGGACACATTACTGATAAAGGTACTGTAGATAAAGGTGTGTCAGGTTGCCAGTTACATTAGGGCAATGACATGGAGTGTGGCTCCGAGTCTGATGCTGCTTTGCTTTGCTGAAGCAATATAGAAGTGAGCGAACTTTACATCCTCGAGGATATTAATGACTTTTTGGATGACACCTTCCACAAGAAAATTGTAGTTGAGGATGACTTTGGCAACACTGATAAATTCATCAGATCTATGAATGCCCTTAGCCAGGTGGCAAATCCTTATCCTTTCGACGAAAGAGAAAGGTACCTCCGTAAGACACACATTACACTTCTGAGGAAGTAAACAACATGAATAACTGTAAGGAAAGGGGGGTAATATGATCATGTATCACTCCTGCTTTTTCATCCGCCCTGCTGTCTATCATGTCTGGGGTTTTCTCTGGTGTTTTTCTTCCTTCCCTGCATGCTGTTCCTAAGAATGGGCTCCTTATACATCAATGTAGAAAATGAAAGACACAAGAGAGCACTAATCTTTGATATATGTTGCCAGAAAAAGCTGGATGTGTTCTTTTTACTAGAAACATCAGATCAGCAGGACAAGGTAAACTGGGGCTTGTTGTGGGATGGACCCTATCACTTGTCCACAGAACCATGGTGAGTGCAGGTGTAGCCATCCTACTGAAGGCCCCAGCCGATGCAGCATTTCTGTCTTCTCCCGAGGCAGTTAAAGGTTGTCTACAGATTGTAAGAATAATGATAACGGATTCTGTCTTTTGCCTAGTCAATGTATATGCACCAACCAGCAGAGCAGACAGGGAAAATGTTCCACACCCTCAAGAATGAACTTTCCAAATTCCAGCAAGAAAATATCATTGTGGGCAGAGATTGTAAATGCAACTTTGACCATACCGTTGACAGAATGGGTTGGGAGCCCAATGCAGCATCCTCTCAGACCCCCCAAACTGCCATATTCTCTTATGAATTGCTGGATACTTATAGCATACAAAAAAAAAAAAAAAAACGCTAAACAGTACCCCTGTGTTAGGACTTGCAGTTATCAGGTTTCAGCAGACAGATTCGACAGGTTCTACACCTCAAAGACCTTCCTACCCTGATTACTTAAATGCAACATTACCCCAGTTGACTCAGAGTTGAATCGCACTTAGTCCCCCCCACTCCGCTATTTTTGTGAGTCGCTTTGGATAAAAGTTTCTGCCAAAATGTAATGTAATATAAATGTAATGACTTTTCAGAGCAACATTTGGTTTGCATTTGAGCTAGTCCAACTCCAGGACACTGCTACATTGGCACTTCAACCGCAAACTACAAGACATAGGTTTCTGCCAAAAGTTCATTGTTTTCTGGCAGTAATGGAAAAAGAAACAGATCTTCTTTCACTCTTTGAGTTTATGGTTGACAGTCGGCAAGGCACAGATCAGGGTGTTCTGTCAGCAGTATGTATCCAATTCCCCTGCCAAGCTCCTTTTTTTTAACCTAGCAAAGATCCTCTGCTCAGCAAAAGCAAATGGTTTGTTTGAAGCCTTCAGGGGGCAGAGTCACCATCTGCCCAGCGGAAATGAAGGGTCACACCCTGAGTCGTAGCAGTCCACTATCCCGAATAGGTCTATAAAGACCTATTTGGGATAGTGGACTGCAACAATGGGGGCCCCAAGGACCTGCTAAAGGACCTCTCTCAACTCAGCCCGGAGGAATAAGAACTACTCTGAATGAGGAATTTACCATTAAAGAAGTCAGCACTCCTGCAAACCAAATGCCTTTAGGCCAAACACCGGGACTCAACGGGCTCCCAATAGACTTTTTTTTAAACACTTTTGGAGCACCACTGGCTATGAACCTCACGTGGTAGTAGCAGAGCGGAGGCAGACTGGCTTCCTACCAAGCTCATGCCGAAGGGCAGTTCTTGCCCTGGTTCCAAAGACAGGAGACTTAGACTTGCTGAAAAACTGGAAACCTGTGGCCCTCCTGCGTGCAGACTGCAAAATCCCATCCAGGGTCCTTACCGACACACTGAAGGGCTTTCCTAGTCGTACAGGCAGATTAATCCTGTAATATCATCGACAGAAAGAATCGAGAACATATTTCTAATGAGGGATGTCTTTGACGTATGCAATTAACAATGTCAAAGCAGTCGTAATCGCCCTCCACCAAGACAAAGCCTTTGATAGGCTGCACCATTTATATTTGTTTTTGGCACTCTCAGCTTTGGGGTTTGGAGACAATTTCATATCCTGTCTGTGTTTACTCTATCATCACGCACAGTGCTTGATCAAAATGGGCACAGGGCTGACAACTTATTGCTTTTCATCAGGGGATAGGACAAGGTTACCCTACCTCTATGCTTTGGCCATTGAATCTTTGTTCTCTTGGTTCAAGAACCGGCTCAAAGGCTTTTTTTTTAATGGGGCAAAGAGGACACAAGCACTCCTTCAGTCTGTGTGCTTATCCTGACAAAGTAAATGGATTCGCATCCAACCAAGACAGTGTCCAGCCCCTTTTGAACTCTATATTAAAGGGCAAGCTCAGCAAAGGTGAACTAGGCAAAGAGCAAAGCTCTGCTACTGGGCCAATGGAGTGGCCAAACATTGCCCAGGTTGACAATGACAACCCCTGACTGGTGGCTGTTGGAAAAGTTTCTGCTCTTCAATAATTATCTCAAGACCCAGTCTTTGCATTGCACAGGCCTGTGTCTAAGCCTCAGCAGGGCTGGTCTTACAAAGCTGGGTCATCCTTTGCTGCTAACCTCTTCTTCCTCTAATGCACAAAGGGAATCTGGATGCATCACCTATGTTAGGTTGATTCCCAGAGTCACCAAGGAAAACTGCAATGGTCTTCCACCCGACCTGAAATGCTTAGTGACTGATCACTCACATCTCGAATCATGGAATGAGAACATCAAGCACAGCTACCCCGTGATGACCATTCTGCCACGAATTGGGGAGTACGAGGACGAAGACGGCCTGCTACTGACCCTCAAGAACCTAAGCGTGAAGGAGTCTCAAGATACAATTACAAAAAGACAAACTCTAATTTACTTGTGTCAAGGTTCTTTACCCTCAACCCATATCACAAGTAAAGGTATCTAAGTGGCTCAACTTCTTTGGAACAGACACCTCTCTGAAGGGGAGATGGTAAGCCAGGAGATGGACTGTATGAGGCATCACTGGAAAAAACAGGCAGGTGACCTCCAGTGGAGGATTGTGCATGGCACCATGACTGCAAATAGATACAGAGCACGTTTTGAATCTGGGTTGACAGGAGACCGTTTGTTTTGTTCTCACCCTGAAACATTGCCTCATTTGTTTATTGAATGCCACAGGTTGCTGCCACTGTTAGTCTCTTGAAGGGTTTGTTTCTTTCCGATTTTTGGTCCAAACTATTCAAAGGACAGTACGGTAGCAGTTATGTTAAACTTTTTCTCTTGCTCTGCCAAATTAGTGATTTGGCTGGCCTGGAAAAATAGGGCTTGTGACCAACGGAATGAGGACACAGTTACAGTTCTAAAAGTAATAATTAAGACTTGCTTAAAAGTGGATTATTTTTTCCATTAAGGAACAACCTGTGTGGCTTTATTTCTACTTGGGTGGTAGAGAGACGTTGAGTTGATGTGCTCATTTTAAGCTGATCACCATGCTACTGCCATTAAGTTAAACTGAGTATCTTTACGCGTTCCCTTTAATGTATTCTTGTCGAATTGAATAAAGGGATTTTTTAAAATTCAAACTCTTTTTTCCTTTCTTTCTTTCATCTTTTTCCAACCTGATGACACGGAGAGCACACAGCTCTCTCCCCTCTGCTTGGCGTCTGTGTTTTTTTTTTTTTCAAAACAACTTTCTTTTGAGTTTTATATAGAATTTTTCAGTTTCCGATCATGAAAAATGTGTTTGTGCAGGTGCAATACATACTCCTTTTCAGGCATATGAATTGTTACCTAAAGCATCATTTATATACTGACCTCATGATTATATGTGCTTTTATTAATCTCATTTGACATGAAGTGTTTACACCTGTTCTGCTATTTCCAATGACTCTGCAACAAAAATACGGTGTATTTATATAGAAACATCATTGTCCAAAACCACATCATTTTCAGTGTTTGTGCTACTGTATATTTATATTAAAATTTAGATAATATCGGTTGGTTTAGAAAATTAACTTCTGATGATTAATATGCTTTGATATGGACTTTAAATGAGGACATTAACAGATAGGTCTAGAAGAACAGAAAACCCAATTTTTCCAAGCAAACCTTATGTCACCTTTATGCTTTCACGTTAAAACTACAAGTAAACGCGTCCGAAAATTTAAGTACTGACACCGGACTGAAATCTGATCACAAGGTGACTCAGGCCATAGACATATTCCAGTGGATCTAATTCAAATGTGTATCTGCTTACATCTATATCAACATCTTTGCCCACAATTAAATTTTATAAGCTCTGTTAGACACAGGCCAGGGAAAATACATGAATTAAACTAAATGATATTTGCATCATTTGGAAAGAATGCATGGTATAACCCCTACACTACAGAAGTAATAAGTGATGAAGCAGCAGAACGACACTGGCGTCGATAAAGATCCAGGCTGACATTTATAAAAGCCTCTCCTTCTCTGACACTGGGACAACCACATAGAGCCAGTGGATGAGGTATAATTAAAAAGCTAATGGTCCTGGCAGTGGCCAGGCCGGTTGTGGCTCGAGGGCTGTCTTCCGATATCAGAGAAGCCAGAAATGAGAGGCGATCCACTATAGTCCACCGCCCTTCTCTACCAGCTAAACACTTAATATCTACATCCGTGCATTCCTTCAGAGAAGGGCGGTGCTGAGTGGAAAGGTGGGAGTCACAGATAGAGCCTTATCTCACGGCTTAAAATTTTAATTGTTGCTTTCTCTCCACCAGGCACTTTTTCTCCACCTCCACTTCAATCTTTAATGAAGATTAAGGAGTTGGGGAAAAGCCTTATCAACATGACTGAGGAGAAGAGGGAGGCCTACACACACACACACACACACACGCACATACGCACACACACACATTAGTAGCATGTTATTAAAAAATGATGAAGACCAACACACACATCCGCATGCACTAGTACCCTATGATCCGATGAGCAACCTGGACCACCTTCCACATGCTTGGCTGCAGTTCCACTACCTATGGAAACAAAAGACAGGGCAGCCACCGCCCAAGATAGTCCCCGAAGCTCAGATGTCGTTTGTACATTTGTTCTAGGTCTCTCAGACCTTCAGACTGTCTTGAGGGCCTCACTAAAAAAGAGGAAAATAAAAGTTCTCCAAGAAAATTGAGTATGGATAGAATAAAACCAAGACCATTCAACAAATGCTCTGCCTCTTTAGGTCAAGATTCCCATCAGGTAAGCCTCTACCACATTATGGAAGAAAGACTTCTCCTAGAATTCTACACCAAGCAGCATCAGAGAACCCTATTATCAGCGCACACACTCGCTCAGTCATGGACACACTGCTGCATGTGAGGGAATCCTCAAGGGGCAGAGGTGCAGTTGAGGCACACTGTAAGCCTATGGTGCTGGCCTTATTCAGCTGCAGTAAATCCCGTTATTATCTACAAATTAGAAACATATTTCAAAACAGGTGGCACCATTAAATCGTGACACACTACCACATTATAGCAGCTAGAAATATATAACGGGTTTAAGTTCATTCACATGCAACCAGGCCAAGACCTGGCTGAGTGGGTGGTCTTAGGATCTGCTGAGGCCAGAAGTGTTGCACATCCTGAGCAACCTAGATGCAAGTGAACTATGAGAATAGGAATTTACACCAGCATATGCATGCATAAACACTTCTCCTTGTAGGCAATAATAAATAAAATAAATAAATAAACTAAAAAAAAAAAATATATATATATATATATATATATATATATATATATATATATATATATATATATATATATATATATATATATATGTGTGTGTGTGTGTGTGTGTGTTATATGTATATTTCTATATGTACGGACAAGCATACCATATTATTAGTGACAGGTTTTCCTTATTACATGAGATTGGAAGTTGCATCAAGTGAGAACTATTTTGGTGTTGTACTGCATTGATCAAGATCAATTTTCTTTCATGCAATGTTTTTTCTTTGTTGTGAGGCTATACCAGAGAGAAAGAAATTAATTTGTTTTAATAGTGAGAGAAAGGGTAGCTGGTCTGTTTGTTCAAAACAAATAAATACATTGTGAACATTCAGGATAGAATCAGAAAAAAAGTCAGATACAGATTGGAACGAGGCACCTGAGCTGAAAAAACAGAGGTGAAAACATCCAGACAAGTCAAGACAATGAAGCTTTTAATGAATCTCAAGGGTGTTCTTTCTTTATTACCAGAGTTTAAATGATAAAATGTTTCAATTGCTGGCATTTTTCTTAGTATTTTGAATGATCCTTGTGATTGCATCATTCAGAATGCATTTCAGTGTAAGGTGTGAACAAGATTCTTGGCTTCAAGGAAATTCCAGGGTGACTGGATCCAGGGTATCTGGTGACTGTTGTTTTGATAAAACCTTACAGATTTGCAGAAACTTTTCCATCAGTGTTTTTTGTTCACAGCTCATCTCCTCACAGCTGGCTAAGAGGTGCAGGCATTCTTCAAACAAGTGTACTTCATGAGTTTGAAATAAACAGGTTGTATGACCAGAGTGCATGTTTGCCCCAGGCTCATTGCAGCAGTCAACAGACATGAGAGGGCCACTTTGATTTGAAAGGATGCATTTAGTTTGAACTGAACAAAACACAGTTCACTTATTAATGAGCTGATGCCTTTTCACACAATTCTCACATGACATGCGGCCACTGATTGAGCATCTCATAGAACTTCCGATGTACATTTTGCACCCTAAATCGATGTGTTGAAAAAGTGACTGCATATCCACTTTTTGAAATGCCATTAGTTGCCAGAGCTATAGAATGACTTAATTACTGATATTTAATATTTTTCAACACATAGAAATCAAAATGCATCAAAGCAAGATTGACAACCCGACGCCTCAGCCCAACCAAAATTGGTCCCTACCCGAACTCTGACTTATGTTTTGGACTGCGCGGTTCAGTGTTTTGTTGTTTTCTCCATTCTTTTTCTACACGATATGAAAGTAGTAGAAAGGAAGAGAAATTACAAAATTTACCACGCAAAATGGTGAGTCATTTTGTCATTTCACCAGCTCTTGGAAACTATGCATCTACAGCCCGAGTCCATACGGATGTCATACGTAAAGCATTTTCCAAAGAGCAGAAATTACTCCTGTCTGCCTTGAAGACACACACAGATACATACACGCACACGCGCACAGACATGCACACGGACAGGCACATGCACACACACACACACACACACACACGCACGCACACAGATATGCGCACATACGCACACATACACACATACGCATACACACACTCAATGGCCAAGAGGGAGGGAGGGGAGGCAGAGAGACAGAGAAAAGCTGACTTAAACATTTTTCTCCATTTCACAAAAGTAGCTGTGCTGCTGTCAACATGATGAATGAGAGTATAAAAAGTGAGAGAGAGACATAAAAAGAATGGAGAGAGAGAGGAGGGGAGGAGGAAAAGGGGAACGCATAGGGAAGAATACATTGTAGAGGAAGGGGGATGTGCGGCGCTCTGACCTGAAGATGTGACAGCAGCTGTTGAACATTTTGAGTAAAATGGGATTATATATATCTATATATATATGTTTTGTTTTTGTTTTGTTTTTCTTCATTTTCCCTGCAATTAAACATGTTGAAGTGTGTGTAGACTGATGAGGACGTGCTGTGTGCGCATCATCATTATGTAATGGCAGTGTGTGCAAACATGCCCTTTCACACATTAAATGATTAGACAGTCAGCACTTATCAAGGTGTTTTGACACACATATTTATGACCCCATCCTGTGCTGATCATTAAACAGGTGAGAACCGACTCTGGCAAGCAGCATCAGCAAGATGTTGCAACAGACTGAAAAGCTTCATGCATACATCACTTTGCTAGTGTGTGTGCATGTGTGTGTGTCAGAAGTCAGTAATTTTTGAAAGTAATTTTGTGACTCTGATGCAAATTGATCCCAGAAATTATTTTCTTGTTATCATTGCATGTCAGAAAATGGAGTGGATACTTCATTTTAGACATGTAAAACAAGAAGTACATGTTTTTAAAACGTGAATGGAGATAGGATTGATAACACAGAGTCGTTGCAGGTATGCAAGACTTAAAAGCTGCACTTCAATGTTTCTGAAGTAGTTAGTGCCTCTATGTCACAGCACGGAGGACCCTGATTCAATTCCCACTGGGGCCTTTCTTTGTGGAGTTCTCCAGGTTCTCTGGTTTCCTCCCACAGTCCAAAAACATGCAGGGGGTTAATTGGAATGAATTTAAAAAATTGCCCAGATGTGTGACTGAGCGAGTGACTGGTAGTCTGTCTCTATATGTGGCCTTGAGATCAACAGGCGGCCGGTCCGGGGTTAATCCCGTTTTTCACCCAATGACAGCTGGGATAGGCTCCAGCATCCCTGCGATCCTAAGTGCAGGAAAAAGTAGTTGATAATGGATGGATGGATTGATGGTAATCACAGGTAGCTTACTTTATGATCTCCAGATTAAGGGAATTTCTGACTCATTCCTGAGCCAACTTATGTTGGATACGTCTTTTTTTCTCTTTGACATGAGATTGGATGGATATCTTCAAATGTATTTATTTATGGATCACTTATATCTAAGGTGATCAGTGGCAAACTTATTAATTGCATTTTCTCCTATTATTTGAAAACAATCAACTGAATTTACTGAGTGGGACTAGGAAAAATATCAAAATTTAAGTTAGAAAAGATCAGTGAAAACATTTTATTCAACAACACACTGGATTAACTGTAAGATTTGGGATAGAGACATAATTCATATTTTAGTTAAGTAAAATCATTAGAGAATAATTAATAATTGACCTGATATGATTATGTCCTGGTTTTGTTAAAAGATGTACGTACATGCTGCTGTTCAGACATAGTATTTGTGTTTTCTATGTTTGTATTTGCACAAATCTAATGAGACTATTGATTGTACAATATTTACATGACACATAATTTACATGAATAAATAGCAAATAAGGATAATACAGGGAAAGAAATTATTACACTAAACAAAAAGATGGAAACTACCTTTAAACACAAGCACTCACACAAACACACAGACACCAGAAAGCAATTCATACCAAACCATTTATTCATAATAGTCAATTCTTTGTCATCACATTGAAGATTCACGTTTACAGGCATTTATGGTAATATATTCTCAAATACCTCATATATAGTCACATAAGAAGATTGCTAAATTAGTATATTTCTCCTTGTCTTATGTATAATTTATATCATTAACAGACAAAATAGCAATAAAAAATAATAATAACATCCTGATGCATGTTGAAACTTTTTTTCCCTGGAGTTTATTATGAGTATTTCATTTTGACTTTTTAAGCTTTCTTTTGTTTGTCTGTTTTCTGTTTGGATTATTCTATGTATGTATGTATGTATCTATCTATTTTTTTTTCGTCATCAGTTTCCATTTCCTGCTATGTTTGTCATTCTTCTGCCATGGCATGATGCAACTGATAAAATAAAGACGGAAAAAAATAACATACTCAGTCATTAACTGCTATATGCTCAGTTTTCTGCATGTGTTCTTAAAATCCTAGTCACTCGATGGAAAAGGGCAAAACTATCATGACCAACAAATGGCAGGCAGAAGTCTAAACATCTCAATCAGCTGCTCAGCAGTGTTTTTCTTGCTGCTGAAGTCTTGTGAAACACGGAGCGAGTGCGCTCTGCAGAGGCTTTGAGACCAAGAGTAGAAAGTTAAATATCTGGTACCACCTGCTGGTCAGAGTCAGACGCTCGAGTGGTGAAGTGAAGCAAACAAATCACATAGCATCTGATCGTTGCAAAGCAGCTTGTTGAAGGACTTTATTCATGATCATGTTTGAATCTGGGAGTTTTGCAGCCTATTACAAGCAGTAAAACACCATGAATATTCAATGTGAAATCCTCCCACCTCCCCTCAGGTCGACCCAGAGGACTCACTGGCTGATTGTGATCCATGGCAGCTGACAATCGGTCCATTGCGGAGGGCCATAACCTAATGCCTGTGTGCTGACGACAGTGCGAGGCGGCGGCCTCAAACAGAGCAGTAATTGGACATTACTCCTGCAGAAAGAGGCTAAAAGCATCTCCGCCACTCTTTGTGCTGACATTTCTCTTTTACTCTCATCACACTCCTCTCCATTTCCCCGCGCTCCGGCCGGTGCTCCTTTAATTGTAATGGCCTTTCTGGGAGTGTTAAAAGCAGCTCAGAGACACTGGACATCACTTTAACAAATACAAAGAGAGGCTTTGTCATTTACACTCAGACTCAAGCTGCCACTGTGTCTGTGTGTCTTCACAGTGAAAGGTAATAAAATCCACATATCCCACAGTCTATTGAACTTTTTCCCTCTTGTGCGGCAACGGGTCTGTGCTCACTGTTGAACTGAACATGTTTCAGATTGGTGTAGGTGTGTGTGTACAATAGAAATGCTTCTTGTAGGTTGAAAGAAAGGGGAAGGAAAGGAAAGGAAAGGAAAGGAAAGGAAAGGAAAGGAAAGGAAAGGAAAGGAAAGGAAAGGAAAGGAAAGGAAAGGAAAGGAAAGGAAAGGAAAGGAAAGGAAAGGAAAGGAAAGGAAAGGAAAGGAAAGGAAAGGAAAGGAAAGGACTGAAAACATCTGGACTGTGTATGTGTGTGTGTGTGTGTGTGTGCGCGTTTGGGTGTGTGTGTATTCAGAGCTAATTATCATTTTTTTTCCTGCTTTTAGCCACAGATGCTAGTGTTTATCTGTGTTAATAATGTAAGGGTGGGCTTAACAGCTCGCCGGTTGCAGAGTGCCATCATCAAAGTTAAATTTTTAATGACGAAGAAACACTTACTGCATCACTAAGATTAACAAATGACTACGGTCTCAGATTCTACCAATCAGCATCAAGCAATAGAGCTGTATAATCATCTTAGGGGGCAATCAGTGTAATAAGTAAATTTTGGGTTCGTTTCCATTATTCGTTCAGAGCTTTGTCACGGGTCGCAATGCATAATGCTGGATGCCTCTGCGTCTTTTCTTTCTTCATGTGCATTTGCACACGACATGCTGAGCAGTCGCTACACCCGTCTTTCACTGATGGCAAATATGAAAAAAAAAGGAAACCAGAGGAGATACACCAGCCTCCATTAACCTCTGGCCAACAAAAGGGTTTAAACTTAATTGCATAATTATGAGAGGACTAGGAGAGCTTCATAAAGATTTACAGGGTGGGACACGAGTAAACTTGGTTCAAAAAGTTATCATACAACTGACGGCTCCAGATATGCTGCATTATTAATCAGAGGAAGCTACATTTGTTCTCTCTGAAGTCTGGAAAAGCTCACACATCTTTGAGTTTGAGTGATTTTATGCATTTAACACCCCAAATCCTGCCAGTGGAATTGAGAGGCATGATTTCTTTTACCACACCCCCAGTATGGTGAAGCCCCTAGTGGCTGTAGCTAATAATGCATGTAAGATTTTTTTTTTCCTTTTTTTTATTAAAACTGCTGCAGTCCTGCACTTAACTGTATCTATTCTTTCCTATTTTGCAAGTTGTTCATTTCCACTAAAACCAAATTTATGTGGCTGTTGGAGGAACACTTCTGGAAATTCTGGTTCTTGATTGAAGCGTTAAAAAAGGAGGTCTAATATGAAGTGTTGCAAAAAGGCATTGCTAGATTGTGCCGTTAATAAAAGAGGCTATGACAAGATCTGAGAAGAGGGAAAGAGAGGAGAGGAGAGGAGAGAAGAGGAGAGGAGAGGAGACGATAAGGAAGATAAGGTAGGAAATGAAAAAATAGGAAAGGTAACCGACTGATAATCAAATGGTCAGCAGTTCGTACCTGAGCAATGCGAATGTCTGCATGCTGGAGGTGTATGAGATGATCTAACACCTCATACTGCTGCTGGTGTGTGTTTAGGACACATTTAACACAAGTGAAGGGGGAGGGAGAAAGAAAAGGAGGCACAGCAAACCTTGTCTTCATCCTTCAGGAGCTGCCACTCAATGAAAAAAAATGAAGATTTGCGGCCATCTTTTCAGCACCAAATTACATCCCTCTGTACCTTCAACCACCTGCAGCCAGGATTTGTACCGGTAAAATGGAAGAAAACTGGCACAAATAAAAAAACTGTTAAGCTCATGCAATATGTATTTTAAGGCTTTCTTGTTTTGAGCCACAAAATATAGGAGGATGGGATGGAAATTTATACAAATAGCCGCCGCACCTGAGAGACCGGCCACTCCAGCAAGGAAATTGCATCTGAAATTTGATGTCTGGGAAAAGCAAGTCCGAGACTCCGCAGCTCTGTTTTCAGTGAACCAACATGCAAGAATACAACATGAAGAAAGGTTTTTCCAGCTGTGTTACGATGAAATTGAGGAAAGTAATTCAATGTCATAAATTAATGACAAGTGTAATAAATAAATGAATAAATAAATAAATAAAACACCATAAAAATAGCAAAAATTCCAGACATTACATTGCCAAGGGGGGGGGGGGGGAGGGGTTGACGGCGTCACAATTTATCTTAAACCTCAAGTAGTTACCTAAATAGATTATAGAAATGACTCAAAATAACCTCAAAAACAAACAAAAACATATCAAATTAGGGTAGGAGAACATGATATGTCAGGCAAGTTTTCCATCCAAGTCAAGAAGAGGAGGTTCCAGGATGGAGCAATAATTGAAAAATAAAAGCATAGTAAATTGATTTCATTTTAAGGAAAAATATTCTTATTCGTAGTTAACAATGCCAAAATATACTGTAATATACTAAATCTATAACATTTCACAAAGTTTTGAAGAATAGATGATCCAAATAAGTGATTATACAGTATTCCTGAGTCAAGACACCCAAGTCACAAGTCTGGGTTTTGGTTTCTACTGCAATGTGATGTTTGTGAATCAAATTACAACAATTTTTTAAAGATGTTAAACAACTAGTTCAACCTTGATTAAAAAAAAATAAATAAATAAAGTTTTTGAAAACATATACAAACCCATGCTCAGGTACTTGAGTTTATTATTTTAGTCTTTTATGGCATGATAATGTTTCAACATTCTTGACTGGGGGGCTGTAATTGCCTTCTAAACCAGAGAGTCTGGATGAAGTCACGAATCATTGGTTTTAAACTGAAATTCAATTTGCAAGTCCTTTACTCTTTTGTCGAAATGAGTCTGAAGTCTTCAGATTTGCGTCTGCAGTCACAGTCATGTGACTTGAGTCCACACCTCTCTGTTTTAGCACATTAACCAGCAACGTAACATCTGCCATCCTGTATTTTGGCT
Organism: Fistularia commersonii; assembly: GCF_037954325.1. Lineage (NCBI taxonomy): Eukaryota > Metazoa > Chordata > Actinopteri > Syngnathiformes > Fistulariidae > Fistularia > Fistularia commersonii. The sequence continues at coordinate 1,519,557 of NC_141316.1, read as the reverse complement.
ACTACACATTTCACTCTCCAATGCAATTAACTTTCACTTACGGACCCAGATAACGAGTGGCTTCCTATTTTGGTTGACCTTTTTGAAATTCTATTACGATATATTGGAGTGGGAAAACTTGCAGAAGAGTCTTCTGTTAAAATTCGAGCGAGATTCACGCGGGGAACGCATCATGTAATGACAAAAGTACACCCAACTCTGTTGGGTGTACTGACACCCCCAGTGCACTAGCAATGACGTATCCCAGTCCCGGAGGCCCAGTCCAAGACACAGCCTGGTACACCTAGCTGCCCACTCCCAAAGAGTGTTAAAAACAACTCCTTATTAGGAAGCAACCTTGACCATCGAGATGGTGGTATAAATCGCCTATACGCGCTGAGAGTGGGGCCGAATCTTCCTCATCTGCACATCCGACTGGACGCGCCTAAACGGATGTCTGGAGAGGGTGAACGATCCCCTCGGGGTGACATTCATTCGGGCCCGGGATATCTTGTAAGTGTGTTTCTTGACCTCTAATAAACCACTCATTGCCTAATCTGTTCCTGACAGCTTTGATGTTTTTCTTGGATCACATCTGAGCACTTGCGGAGGCAGCAAAAACGGACACTTCCCAGCATCCTTTGCTGTGGCAGTCGGAACTTTGCCGGCCTCCTGTAGCTTACCCCCTGAAAGCCCATTTATGTGGGTGTCCTGTACAGGTACATGTCATGCACTTACCTGCACTGTACTTTTGCACACAACAGGAACGTGGAGGCACCACACATAAGATTGATCATTTTCTTTTATCATTTACCCCCAAAGATTCCCTCCTTTGTTGTGTTGTTTTTAACCTACACATTCATTAAAGAGCATAATCCTTGAAAAAAAAGATTGCTCTACTAACTTTGCCTGCTGCAACCCTAGCTTGCTACACTGGTATCAGAAGTGGGATGCAAGTGGCAAAGATGCTAAGAGAAAATTGAAGAAAGTACTGCAAGGCTGCCATGCAGTGTATCGCTGAAGACCTTGAGGTGTCATTCTGGAAGCAGGTGAGAGAAACAGCTTGTCATACCAATATCATGGTGAGTGATGATGAGGGAGTAACCCGGCCTACGGAGGTGTATCATCGGTGCGGGAAGTCGGGCCACATTGCACGCTACTAACAAGACCTGGCATCAAAGAGTCCACCCCCGCACCCAATGTCAAAACTTCTACCAGGAACAACTGCCAACTCCCCCTCTAGATCCCAACTATGGCTTGGTCTACTTGGACATCTTGGACTGCAGCACTGATGGCACCTAAAGCAGGGATCTAATGGATACTGGCTCCACCATCTTGCTAGTCTGCCCTGGGATCTTGCCTGGCCCCTTTGAACCAGGACCGTGGGGTTGGACACGCACGAGCTGTGGCAACACCAGCATCAGTGATGGGTCCATCAAGATGTTGGGGAGTGGACTCTTCTGGTGACTGTTGCTTTGCAGGTTGATGTATCTGGGGCAAAACTCCACCTGGGTTTGGAAGCCAATGCTCTCTATCCTGCTGGTGAGGAAGGACTGCGGCACACCTTATCTCTGGCTCAAGACCCGATTGTCTCTTGTTGAAGAAAGCAAGCCTGCAGTGCCGGAATCACCTCAGCTTCCTTCCACAGAAACCAAGCAGGTGATTGATGACCTGTACTGCCAGAGCTGTAAGGGCCTTGAAACAGACCGGACATGGCAGCTACGGAAGCTACAGGACCTGTTTTCTGACAAAGACAGGGCTGCAGGGCTGCAGGGGGCCAAATCAATCCGTCTTAACCCCAGTCATCTACCATTTGCCAAGCAGTCTGCAGTTGAACAGAAGATAAAAGGAAATGTCAGAGGCCAGAATCATTGAGCCCCCAACCAGCCCATGAGCACCTCCAGTGGGCCTGGTCAAGAAGAAGGACCCATTCTGGCACATCTATCTTGACTATCACCAGCTAAACAGAGTCAACTACCCTCTGCTCTGGATGGGTGATGCCCTAGGCTACATCACCAGCTCCTGCTGGTTCAGCTCCCTCAATCTCAGGGGTGGCTACTAGCGTGTGGAGTGAGCACCCCAAGACTGTTTTTTTTTAAATTTTCATCCAAAGAAGTGCAGCCTATTTAGCCGAGAGACGCCCTTTCTTGGTCACGTTGTGAGTGAAATTGAGGTAACCACCAACCCAGCTAAGATAGGAGCTGTGAGGCCATTTATCCACAATGTTGGTGAGCTTCAGAGCTTTCTGGGCCTGGCCTTCTCCTACCATCAGTTCATCAGAGACTTCTGCTACCATTGTTAGCCACCCTGCACATACCAGTGACGTGCGGTGAGGTTCATGACGGGTGAGGCACTGACGTCATCACTACATGTCTCTTTCTCGTATTTGAGCGGTAAATTTGATTTTTTTTTAGCGATTTTGAAAAAAAATAACTAAAAATGGTGAAGCTACGTGAAAATAACTTTATCACTGAATAAATATAAACCATTTCATTTATTTTTTCAATTTGCATTTTTTTCTTTCCGTGATGACAGGTGAGGCCCGGCCTCACCTGCCTCTATTGACTCCACGTCACTGACACACACTAACCCCAGAGCGATGGGAATTTAAGCGGGGTGAGGGCTGTGCCCATGCTATTTCCCAACTCCAGTTTGCACTTATCAAAGCCCTCATTCTGGCCAACCCTCATCCTCAGCATCCCTTCATTGTGAATACAGATGCCATTGATGCAAAGTGCTGTCCCAGGAAGGGGACCAAGGAGACCATGTCATTGTCTACTTCAGTCATGCCCTCAGCTGTCCAGACAGGATCTACTGCGTCACCCTCCAGGAACTGCTGGCTGTTGTCCTTGCCCTTCATTGCTTCAGCCCATACCTCTATGGACAAATGTTCCCCCTTCATACTGACCACACTTCCCTTACCTTTCTTCTTAACTTTAATGAGCCAACGATGTGTTGAGGAGTGGGATGATGCCCCTGCCGACAATGACCCTCAGATGGCAGTGCAGGTGATTCCCTGGTCCTATCAATCACCAATGACTTTGGGAACATCAATCCCAGACAAAGCCAGCAGGACCAGAACAATGACCCTGCTCATGCTGATGTTAAAGGATGCATAAAGACACATCAACAGCCGGGGAGGAAAGTAGTCTCTATAATTGATACAGACACCGAGACTCTCCATTCAAAGAGTGCCAACCTTGCAGCGCATGGTGGCCTCCTCCACTACTACTAGAAATCGCCTGTGGACAACCATGACCTCCTCCAGCTCCCTCCACTGGTTTCAAACTTGGTTTGTAGAGCACTTATCTGCTGCGATGCCCTACATTGCCCAGAAGGGACCGAGCTAAAGCTCTCACATTCCACTACAGAAGTACCAGATGGGCGCCACATTGGAGTGTGTGGCTGTCAATATCCTTGGTCCCTCCTTGGTCACAGAACAAGGTAACCATTATGTAGTAGATGCTATGGATTATTTTATTAAATGTCCAGAAGTGTTGCAGTCCCCAACCAGAGTGCTGTTTTCACCACAGAGAGCTTGGTAGACGAGGTGTATTGCTGCTTTGGGGTGTCGGAGGAGCTTTACGGTGACAAGGGGTTTTGATGAAAAGAAAACGTTAAAGCCAGAAAACTAGGTAAAAATAAAATTATTATACTCCTGTTTGACACCCCCTACACACACATACACACACACATATTCCCCCGCACTTCCCCTTAGTCTTCACCAGAATTTGTGACTGTCTTGTAAATCAGCTGCTCAGAAAATTGCCTGAAATTACTGAAACCTGTCTACATTGAAGAGAGCTGTTCCTGCAGGCCAACCCTGCACTTCAGTAAGGCTCCTATCAGCCTTGTATGTTAGTATCACACATCAAACACAGTTTTTTTCCACAACAGCTCCATACAGCATATCACCGACGCAGATCTCATGGTGAATCTTCAAAGGAGCAGCAGCTCTTGAACAATGATCCTCACTTTGAGCCTCACTCCACTTTCCAATTAGCTGCTACGTCAGTGTGATTTGGGCGACGGAGCCATGATCGCGCCTGCAGGGCTGTTGACGAACACTGACATAGGCTAAACCAGGCTGAGCTATAATTGATATTATGGAGGCATGATGAGCTACTTGTGATTGCGTGTGTGCGTGCGTTTGTGGTTGTGTGCGTGTGTGTGTGTGTGTGTGTGTGTGTGTGTGTGTGTGTGTGTGTGTGTGTGTGTGTGTGTGTGTGTGTGTGTGTGTGCATGTGCACACGGTACTACTGCTACAACTGGCTTATTATAAGTATTATCAATTCTTTTCACCGCCCTGTAACATATCTTGATGGAACTGATTTTTAAAGTAAAATAGTTCTGAGTGTAGCTCTATTGGCTACATTATAACTAAACTCTTCAATGAAGAAACATTTTTAAGGAAGATTTGTTAAATTTGATGAAGATATAATGTTTTTATGTTTTGTTTTTTTTTTTTGTTTGTTTTTTCCAAATTGGACAACTTGGTTTGCAAAATCAATAACATTTTGGATGTTAAAGTAAGTGTTGCTGATTATCATTAATGTACATTCATTTAAACATCTTAATACTCTCAATTGCAGTGTCTGCAGCTGTATTTGAAGCCCTCTGTTTTAATGGCAAAATAAAGGGACAAAAGCGTGTCTAAAGAGCAGCCGGCTCCTAACTAATTCTGCAGTAATTGACTGAAGACGTACATCCAGCAAAGATATGAATGAGAGCCACAGTGATGTGCAGTGAAACTGCAAGGATTGTGCGTTACACAGATCTAAGTTGGTTGCGATTGATCTCTCATGCTTTGATTAGATTGCTATTGACGGGTGGCAGGAGAGATGGCCACACCTCCACCCCCAGGTCATGCTTCACAACCTCAGATCTAATCGAAATAATACATTTTTTATGATCGAGTCGTGCACGGTTTCCTGGCAAGTTTGCTGGGAGAGAAGAGGGGACTTGGATACTCCGGGAGGTTTATAGCAAATATTTACAAGTCTGTACTAAAACACTGCACACATTGGAAACAGGGAAACCTAACAGCAAACGCCTTTCCATTTACTGGCCAAAAGCTTCCGCACAAGTTCATCTAGCTGTAGAGTTGCCGTCTGCCATGTGGTCAACGTAAAGCATCTTTGCATGAGCAGCAACCACTTACTCACAAAAGAAAGGAGTCTTCTCTATCAACATATCTTCATTATTTTACTTGTCTGTGACAAAAATTTGAGGCTGCAGATAATTCTGTAAAACAGACAGAAGGTCTGAACTGTGGCAGCACCTTTTCTCCTTTTCATCCCATTGTGGGGGGCAGAGGAATATAGATAGATGGATAGATAGATAACTAGATAAAGAGAATGGGAGTGGGGAAGTGTGCGACACCACGGCAGGGCAGGGAGAATTAAAGAGGCTTTTTTGTGGCGTTTAATATCCATTCATTGGCTGGACTGCTGACACAGTCAGAGCGCTGCGCTCAGGATTTATAGCCACTTCTAATGGGCATGCCCAGAACCAAAGCACTGCAGTCAGCACATTCTCACTGCACTCACTCAGACAGCCGGATGTGCGCGCACACACACACACCCACACACACACACACACACACACACACACACACACACACACACACACACACACACACACACACAAACAGCCACCTGGGTAGCTATACGCTGTTGATGTCTGAGTGCATGTATCAGTAGACCCACTAGAGGCGGGTACATGCAATCCTGTGGAGACACTCGCACATAAACCCATATACAAACACACCAAACACACACACACATACGAATCCACATACCTGCCCAGCTGGGGGTCTCCATGTACAGCCAACTGGTCGGAGGAGGGGGACCTTTGACAAACAGAGAACAGAGGAAAAGGTTAGCCATCACAAAGATGCCCAACACATGACACTGCACTCTGGCATCCAGAAACATGAGGCAAGAGGTGAATCTTGTAGTTATAAGTCTTACGACCTGACCGACTGATGTCGACACACCAGCTATAACCATGACAGATGTCACATTATGCCAACAAAAATATAACAGCCTGGATTTTCAAGGTAGAACATGTATCGCTATGTCAACTCAGTTTTACGGTGATGTCCAGAACTGGGAGGGTGCAGTAGTTGTCTTGGTTTTCCTATACTTGTGTGCTGTTATCCATTAGTCTTCATTCAAAGACTGTGCAAATGATTTATTTGAAATATAGTTAAAGAACTAGAAACTGGAAAAGAAAAAGTATTGGTTTACTTTTCCTTCTTGGTTCTGGATATAGCTGCCTTGATTATTTCAGTCCATAAAGGTGATGTGTTCGCATAAGATTCAAATAATTTTAGTGGGTATCTGGTTTAACGACAACAAGATTTGACTATATGGGTATATTTTTATACATGTACAGAGCATCCCACACCAGGATAATAAAAATTAAGAATGTTGACCATCTCAGAAATTTTACTGAGCATCACTTATCTAATCTTTTAGAGTAATAATCCAATAATTACTACTAAATACTACATGACCAACATGGCTTCATGTGGGATGTAAGACTTTAAAAAAAATAAATATACAAAAATAAACATTGGTCAGCACAACTGTGGGAGCATCACCTGTCTATGTCTGTGTTTGTATGTGTGTGTGTATGTTTAAATGGTTGGCATTAATTAGATCTGTAGCTCTAATCCCTGTGGAGGAAAAGGTGCATGGTGTGGCCATCTATGTGCACTAAAAGTGTGTGTGTGTGTGTGTGTGTGTGTTGGTGTATCTTTGTGTGTGTGTGTGTGCGTTAAAAGTAGCATGTTACAGAGGGTTGAATAGTTGATGTGTGTCCTCTCTGCTTGATTAAATGTGGAAATGTATTTCTGTTTATGTAATGTGTGCATGTGTGTGAGTGTGTGTGTATGTGTATGTCGGGGGGGTGTTCCAGTCTCTGATTGGCTTATTGATTTTCTTTTTAAATTAGCACCAAATCATGAAAAGAAGGAGAAAAAAGAAGGAGGGGGGAAAAGAAAAGCAATAAATTGAGCATGAAAAAAATTGAAAAAGGCTAACACAATGGTATATTATAAATAAGTTAAACAGGTAAAAGCATAGAGAGAGAAAAGAATAGAAGGATGAGGCAAGGATGAGAGATGGAGGCCAAACAAGTGTGAAACAGCAATGAATCGATTCACAATAATGATGGAGTTCATTCAGCAAACAATAGCAAACAGATAATTAGCTGTCACCACAATGTAAAATGCATCTCCTCCTCTCACTCGCAGCAATATCAGACATATGAACACATAATTTTACAAATATAGACAAAATGTTTACAGCATTTAACCCCTGTAACACAATCACAACCATAACACAACTGGTGCCAAGTCACTCTGTATTACCTGGATAGATACTGGCCTTTTGTAATTTCGCACACAAATAGACACAAAAATACACAAAATGCACAAACACACACACATACACACACACACACACACACACACACACACACACACACACACACACACACATACACACACACACACACACATGCACATACACACACACACACACACACACACACACACACACACACACACACACACACACACACACACTCCAAATACTGAGCCATTCCCTGTTTTTTGTATAGCTGTTGGCTGCGAACATCTCTGAGGAAATGTGAATGGTAAGTATTGAGGCAGTTACTTTATCAGAAAGAATATCTCCAGTATTTTAATGAGGAAAACCCTCCCTCATTTGATTAATTAATATAAAAGGTAATTAGTTACACAACATCCAAAGTCACTTTTATGAAGAATGAAATTGGCCATGAACAGATTGGTAAAAATGGCTTTTTGTCTGAGAAAAGGATGTGGACAATAATTTTAGTTTACACTATTACTCTTTCTAAAATTCTGTGTCTTTGGATGTGAATATTGCCTATTAGCTGTCTAAGATACCTAGAAGACATACCTAAAGCCCTTAAAAAACCTAAATACAGTATAAAATTGAAAAAAAAATAATGACCAGGGACAAGATTTGGAGTCTAGATGGATTGTAAGATTTGCTGCAAAACTTTCACATTTATTTATTTTTTTTTCACTTTAAAACTCAAATATGGATGATGCCACTTAAATTTGGAAGTCTTAACAATGCATATTTTTTTTATAATTTGGAAGGTTTGCTTTACATTGGTACAGTTGGAAGTTTAGACCTTTGCCTCGAATAATTTTAGCCATTAAAAAGAGGAAATATTCCTAATGCAGCCTCAGGGGGGCACAAGCCAGTAACTCCCAAAGATGAGAGAGGGGTATTTGGTGCAGACTATAGTGGATATGTTGGTGGAGGCAATAGAGGTGATGAAGAAGTAATGAGCAGGTTTGGTATCCAGGGTAAGAATGCAGAGGGCCAGATGGTGGTAAACTTTAAAAAAAGGATGGAATTGGCTGAGAGTGCTTTGAGAGTGCTAATAGAGAAGTACAGAGACGGTCAGAGGGAGCTACATTGTATTTTTGTAGACCTAGAAAAAGCATATGACAGGGTGACAAGAGAGGAGCTCTGGTATTGTATGAGGAAATCTGGAGTGGCAGAGAAGTATGGTAGACTGGTGCAGGACATGTATGCTAGCTGTGAGACAGTGGTGCGGTGTACTGTAGGGGTAACAGAGAAGTTCAAGTGGACGTGGGACTCCACCATGGATCAGCTCTGAGCCCCTTCTTGTTTGCAGTGGTGATGGACAGGCTGATAGACGAGGTTAGACATTAATGTCCACGGACCATGATGTTTGCAGATGATATTGTCATATTGTCAGGGGGAGAGAGATGAAGGCATGCCGTTGAAAGGAAAGGAATGAAGGTTAGTCGCACTTAGGCAGAACATATGTGTGTGAATGAGAGGAGCCCGGGTGGAACGGTGAGGCTAAAGGGAGTGGAGATCGAGAAGTTGGAGGATTTCAAGTTCTTATGGTCAACAGTCCAGAGCAATCGAGAGTGTGGAAAAGAGGTAAAGCAATAGGTTCGAGCAGGTTGGAATGGTTGGAGAAAAGTGTCAGGGATACTATGAAATAGAAGACTCAGCCAGAATAAAAGGATAGGTGTACAAAACAGTGGTGAGCCCAGCGATGCTGTATGGTTTAAAAACAGTGTCAATGGTGAAAAGACAGGAAGCAGAACTGGAGGTCGCAGAGATGAAGATGCCAAGGTTCTCTTCGTGATGAGGATTGATAGGATCAGGAATGAGTCTATCAGAGGAACAGCACATGTTAGATGCTTTGGAGAGAAGGTCAGGGAAGCCAGACTGAAATGGTTGGGTCATGTACAGAGGAGGGATAGTGAATATATTGGTAGACGGATGCTGGAATTAGAGCTGCCAGGCAGGAGGTCTAGAGGAAGACCAAAGAGAAGATTTATGAAAGTCGTGAGAGAGGATATAAAGTTAACTGGTGTGAGAGAGGAGGATACAGAAAATAGGGTTAGATGGAAAAGGTTGATTCACTCTGGTGACCCCTAAAGGGAAAGGAAAAGAAGAAGAAAAAGAGGAAATAATCCTTGTTTGACTGTAATCACAAATCCACCCAAGAGATCATAGATTGGGGAATATTTAGCCATATGAAAAATATGGCTTATCCTTGTGCCTTAGTTTATGTTCCAGTATACCGCCAGGAAAAATAGATAAAGAAATAACAAAGTAAAGGAATAGTTAAATACAGAGATAGATAAATAAAGAAATCTAAGAAATTGGAAAGCATTTTTTTTGATAAGTAAAGTCTGAATAACACACACATTATATTACTCACAAAGCCTATTCTGAAATGTTTCTAATTTAACGTTTTATTTATCTATTTATTTTGGTTTTCGTTTTTAATGCCACTGAAGAAAAAAAATCAGGGAGTGTGAAATTACAAGAAGTGGAGAGCAACTTTGTTCTTTGGTCATTGCCAGTGATTCCAGAAACAAGAATAATGCAGCTGGTGGAGAAATATAAATTGAAAGGACTGAATGAGCCGCTAAGTTAGTTCCAAGCTTTGGACGAGGCAACTTCAATTTTCTTACCAGCCATACAGCTGGTCCAGAAAAGTTGTAAAGGTAGCAGCTCCATACCTTGGGAAGACAAGTTTTGTCTCTTTTCATCAAGATCGTGCAAACACTGTTTTAAAAGACAACTCGGACAAGGCAGAGTTAAGATCCTTAATAAAAAGTCAACCTTTTCCTCTAAATCTGCATTCAGTGTGACAGTCTACATTTCACCTGGTTTCAAAAAGGAAGGGAGCGGTTAGACGCCCCTCCCCAAATCCACTACCACTCAACACAACCCCGAAACACCCCCTCAAGCTGATTTCACTCTTAAGTCGAAAGCAGATTCTTAAGGAGGATGTGAAAACGCCTCACCATTGAATAAATTGTATTGAGATAGACTGATGACCTATTTTCAAACTGATTTATGGTTTTAATCAGTTTCAGAACAGCTTGGTTAGCGTTGTTAATTTCACTTCGGCCACTGTTACTCCACCTGCTTGTCTCAAGTGTGGCTTGAAAAGCCTGAGAGCAACGTAACAAGAGTGTAACGCTGCATTCAATTCTAAACCTGATGAAGGGCAAATAGAAAAAAAAAACAAAACAAAACAGAGCTGGCATACCTTTTTGAAACCTGGTGAGTTATCAAAGCACAGTAGGTTTATCTATTTATTTATGTTTTCTTATGTCTCAACCTTTGTATTATTATATCAAATATAATATTTTTTTTTGTTTTTTGACACATATCTCTGACACTGGATATAAGAGTTTGCCTTGTAATGAGAAAATTATGATGTTGATTCCTTATTTACATGGGGCAAAGGCATAAGATTGTATAGATTGCTACAGGTTGAGGCCTCAATAGCTGAGAGGAAAGTTAAATGTGAGACTGAGCTCTGAGTGTCTGCGCTCTGTAAAAGCCTCATCTGTCAGCCCTGTAATTAAAAGCGTCTCCACACCTGTTGTTGCTCCTGCTGCCTCTAATGAATAGCAGGAGGATAAATAACAAGTTTAGGACAACAGGCTGGGATGAATTAAACCGGCAGTCACTCTAACTGACCGCATGAAATTATGTCACAAATCACTTCGCTGAAGCATGTGATGTCATTACCAGTGGGTTTGCAGCTATGCCTCTATATCTGATCAGCCGCTGCTTTTACCGCTCCATGAATCGCCTGACATGTACATTTGTGTGTGTGTGGGTTTGGGTACGTGCGTGTGTGTGTGTGTGTGAGCGCATCTGAGCAGCGTACCTTGTCTGGGGGCCCGTGGCAGGTGACGGGGCCTGATTCCATTAAGCAGCCAGTAATTTGACCCGTGCTTAATCAAATCAACTTTAATACCTCCAATCAAATTACACCAGCCTCCTGTGTCCCATCACGCTGAGCCAGTGCAGAAAAGATGGAAGGAAAGAGGCAGGCAGGGAGACGAAGACAGGAGGGAGATGGAGATGTGTATAAATCGGTGGTCAAGTACATGGAAAAGATGGAATGAAATGTTAATGACAAAATAGGGAAAAGTAATGGGTGGGCAAGGAAGTAGGGAAGGTGGAGCTTGGGTTTTAGAGAGTGGAGTCATGAAAACAATAGATCAAACAATGGCGGAAAGAGGCAATTTTGCTGGCCTGGCGAGCATTTCAGCTGGTTGTGTGTGTGTGGGTGTGATGGAAATGTCTGGTGTTTGTGTATTGCATGTGCCTTTCAAAGGATACTTTCATTGATGGGCATATTTATTCAAGTCTTCCTTGTTAAGATGTCATATGGCTGCATTTTGTAGTCTGCACACCATCGAGATACAACAATGAAATGCTTCATCCCGTGTCCAGGGGCTTTGAGCTACACCCTTTCCTCCCGTCTATTGACGATACTCGGGTGGAATTTTGGGCAAAGGGTATCACAATAATGGTGAAAAATCATTCTGTTACACTGCAGCACCATATCTTGAGATATTGGTTGATCAGCTATATTCAAGTCTAACCTCTCTGCATTTTATACATGTGAATAACTCAGGCTGTGATATAAAATGCATCCCATGGCAGTTTTTACGCTACTTAATTCAGGGTTCTCATTTCATGTGAGGTTTATGACACCGTTTATATATGTATGTGTACCTACACACAGATTTATACATATGCGCATCTATGTATTCATGTATATTATGGATGGTAGAATGTCAGGATGAAGAATGTTATGATTTACATTTTTAATTTTGTTTTCCTTGTCTGACATTATGAAAATATACATTAATCCTGAAAAAGGGGGAAAAAGAAAGAAATACCAACAAAGGACCATACATTGATCTGTTGGGAATCTGATAAAAAAAGCACCAAAATTCAAACAAAAACCCTACTGATGCAGAGTGACTTTTAACCTAAATCAACAGGCACATGCTTTATGTGGTTACTTGCCTGTGTGTATGCGTGTACACGTGTGAGTACATTTCTGAATAGTTTCTGAATCTGTTTTTTGGTGCGGATAGAAACCACAAGTAACATCTTCCAGATTTGATACAAATGGCAGATGGAGTATTTTTAATGGCTGATTTGAAAATAAACCATGGGAGTGGGATTATTAATTTTCCATTAAAATTAAGGGTTAGAAATGTCTTGCCTTAATAAACAAAAAATATTCAGAGGTCCATACAACCAATGGCATCCACTGTACAGTTACTGTTTTTCAAAGGCTACTGTGAAGTGAGAGTTAACTTGGAGGGGGGAAGATAACTGCTGATAAACAACACATCAGGCCACAGTACAAGCTATCATTGTTATTAAAGACATTTTTTTGTGGTAAAAACAAGTGGACATAACAATTTCATCACAAATATGTCCTAGATCTCTACAACACTCAGAGTACTTTTGAGAGACTATTTTTGCCTATTCTACTGCTGAAAAAAGGTGTTAATATTCCCAAAGAATTTTCAGAACACTGAAAAAAAGCTTTGAAATCTAATAAAACTGTCTCCTCTCCTCATGGGCATGAATGTGTTATATGTTTGAGATGGATGATTAAATAAACAGGCGTAAAGCAGCTGTTGATCATTTCAAGTATGACAGATGCCACATATGCATGATTGATTGTGCATTTAAATAGGATACTGTGGCATGTAAACAGTGACAACATGTGCATTGCTAATTTTTTTTCCACATTTCCATGTAAGCAATAATTAATTGTGTGTTTCACAGCATACAGCTGTGTAGAGAAGCATCAACGTAATTTATTTATCAACAATTTCATAGTGGATGGATTGATATTAGTCATGTAAATCATTGAAGAGGGAACAAGGAAGAAAATGCTGAAATTAGCGAAATAAAAGAAGACTGGTATGATATTATTTGTAGTTCCATAAACAAAATGACCAATTACCAACTACCAGATAATTAACTGAAATTTTCCCTCATATTTTATTGGTTGGAGTTCACCGGAGACTAAAATGCAAACATCTGAAGACTGAAGTTGACACTAGACAGCCATGTCATACCAATCCACACTGGATCTTGAATGATCTTGAAGGATCTACTAGTGTTAAAACTACTCCAAAGTTATGCTGAATTTATAACTCTTCCTCACCCCCAATGCCTCAACCACCTGACAAAATGTGAAACATCCCTTAGCATCAAACACCAACAAAAAAAACCTTTTTCATCATTGTGCAACAATCTGAGAGCATCATGTCTTCATCAACAGCAGGAACTATTTCTAAACCCCACCTACATAAAAGTGGAGTTTGTACTTTCCTTATATTTCTTTTGTATATGAGAACATGCGTTTCTACGATGAGGCTGTACCGAGAAGTAAATGCTTCTCCAGGTGTGTCTAAAAATGAAGCTGCTGGTTTGTCAAAAAATTATGAAAAATGGGTTCTAGTGCGTCAGTATGTGAGGTAATTTTTACATTGCGTGACACATTGGGAGTGAGGAAGTGTTGGATGTTAGAGTCTTAGCTTATTCAGTGGAACAGCTGTTGAAATCAGGCAATATTAAGATGTGGCACTGGCATGCCTATTGGATTAGACTGGATCTGAGACTGTCATTTTAAGCAGTAGAGGACACTTTTTGACTTCATTATAAATTAGGATCGAATAAATAGATAACTTCCATTTGCTAACCAGCAATTGTAATCGCTTTACATTCTCTATAGTTCATGGTGTGTTGTTTGTTCTTTTAAATAATGATCATGAACATTGGTAGCAAAATAATCTCTTGTAACTTAAAGGAAAAAAAAAGAAAAAAAAACTCAGCAATTGGCATGCTAAATCAAAAAGTATCAATTACTTTAATTGAGATCATCTTTTTTTGTTTTGATTTTATTCAAATTTGGCGATGCCTTTTCACAAAAGAAAAAAAAAAGGCTGCAATGGTGCATTGGGTATCACAGTATTTTGCTTCTTCATTTCAGCTTTTCTTTTTTTTTTCTTTTTTTTTTCTCTGACAGTGAGTAAGGTTGAAAAAAGAGCAGCAAGACATTTCTGGAAAAGAACACAATATTATCAGAATATTAATAATTAACTTCTCAACAATTTCCAAAAAATGGATTCAGTCGGTCAACTATTGGAGACAGAAGGCCAAACAGTGGGAGTCCAAGTCCTCGCCTCATGCTCAGTAGTGGGTGACTTCTCTCTTTAAAATTGTAATGTCTTGACCTCTCTGAAAATCCATGAATTAAACTTAATTATATATCATTAGGTCTTGGATCTTGTTTGTTTTATTTTCAATCTTTATGGCAATGCACATGAACTTGTACCACATAAATAAAGTTACCATTGTTGTTGCTATTGCGTACAAATTCTTAAAGGTCAGATAGTCAGTTTTGGTAAACTCATTTCTATATTCTCACTGAACAATACATAAAACACCTCCCTGCAGGCAAAATAGCATTATTCAAGCATTTTTGAGGGTTTTTTCAGATAATTTGTAAAGCTAAACTAAATGCAGACATTTTTGTATTAATGAATGTGTCACACAGTCTGGATTTAAGAGCAATTAGAAAAAAGCTTGTATCTCATCAAAACCCTTCTAGAAAACATTTAATGCCTCGTTGCAGAACAAGATCTACATCTTGGCACAAATTAGCAGTAAACTGATCTATTATACACTACTGTATGGCTTTAACAACTATGTATTATAACACACACACACACACACACACACACACACACACACACACACACACACACACACACACACATATGAACCCTCAAGCCTGTTTGTTGGGTAGATAAAGATAAATGAAATGCCCTATAATAGTGCAAACCCACCAATAACTACCCATCCTGAAAATCACGCATAAGTGATATATATGAAATGAAGAAACATACCATTTGCGTTCTGTTTTGATATATTTAGGAGTATGTTGGTTCAGACAATGCAGCCACGGGGCGGCGAGGGCCAGTGTCTCCCTGAGCCAGTCCCAAGCCTGAATAAATGCGGAGCATCCAGCGTAAAACTTTTGCCAAAACCAAACATGCAAATCAATCATAATAACTAGATCAAACTGGATCGGTCGCGGCCCAGATTAACAGCGACCACTATTGACACCAATGACCTACAGGGAACCAATGGAAACTGGGCTACTGTGTGTCAAAGAAGGAGAGGAGGTAGGTGTGCTTGGAAAAAAGAGGGAGAAGAGGAAAGGCCGAAAAGGTCGAGATTTGGACGACATGATGCAGAGAAGGAAGGTGGATATACTGTGTGTCCAGGAGATCAGGTGGAAAGGTAGTAAGGCTAGAAGCTTAGGAGCAGGTTTTAGTTCTACTATCATGGTGCTGACAGGAAGAGAAATGGAGTAGGAGTTATCTTGAAGGAAGAGTTTGTTAGGAATGTTCGGAGGTGAAAAGAATGTCAGATAGACTTATGAGTCTGAAATTGGAAATTGAAGGTGTGATGCTCAAAGTTATCACTGGCTATGCCCTGCAGGTGTGATGTGAGTTTGAGGAAAAGGAGAAGTTCTGGAATGAGCTAAATGAAGTGATACAGAATACCCCCAGAGATAAGAGAGTGGTAATTGGTGCAGACTTCAATGGGCATGTTGGTGCAGGCAATAGAGGGGAATAAGAAGTGGTGGGTACATTTGGTATACCAGATAAGTACACAGAGGGACAGATAGTGGTAGGTTTTGCAAAAAGGATGAAAATGGCTCTAGTGAACACTTTTTTCCAAAGACAGGAACATAGGGTAAATTATAAGAGCGGAGGTAGGAGCACCCAGGTAGACTACATCTTGTATAGACGAGGTAACCTGAAAGAGATCAGTGACTGCAAAGTAGTTGTAGGTGAGAGTGTAGCGAGACAGCATAGGATGATGGTTTGTAGGTTGACTGGTGACAAGGAAGATCAAGAGGACAAAGGCAGAGCAGAGGACAAAGTGGTGGAGGCTGAAAAGGGAGGAGTGTTGTATGGTTTTCAGGCAGGAGCTGAGAAAGGGTCTGGGTGGTCAGGGAGAGCTTCCACATGATTCTACAACTACAGCTAGTGCTATCGGGGAGATATGTAGGAGAGTACTTGGTGTTTCATCTGGAAGGAAAATAGATCAGGAGACTTGATAGTGGAATGAGAAAGTGCAAGAGGGACACTGAGAGGTCTGAAGAGAAGAGACGGGAGGACAGGCAGTTACAACTTAAGGGAAAAATAGATGTAGCAAAGGCAAAACAAAGGGCGTACTATGACTTGTATGCTCAGTTGGACAGTAAGGAGGGAGAGAATGAGTCTATCAGATGGATGGCTCATGTTAGATGTTTTGGAGAAAAGGTCAGAGAAGCCAGACTGAGATGGTTCGGTCATGTACAGAGGTGGGATAGTGAATATATTGGTAGACGGATACTGGAATCATAGCTGGCAGGCAAGAGGTCTCCAGGAAGACCAAGGAGAAGATTTATGGACGTAGTGAGAGAGGATATGAGGGTAGTTGGTTTGCAAGAGGAATATACAGAGAACAGGGTTAGATGGAGAACTTTGATTTGCTATGGCGACCCCTCAAAGGAAAAGCTGAAAGGAGAAGAAAATGAGAAGATGTTGGTTCAGACAAGGCAAAGTGTATTAAATGGTAATTTTCTTTGTTCATTTTTGTTTTTCATATTCAGTGGTATCTTGCTCATAGGCAAAGTCCATCTATGACTCGGCCATTCTATTGTGACAACAGCCAGGATTTGCTTGCATCACTACAATATGCTTCATAATAAATGAGCCTTGTTCAATTTGTAGGAAATAAGGAACCTAATCTGATCAGCTCTTTTCAATTCTGCTTCAGGGCACAGTCATACTTGGCCTCCGATGTTTCAGATATTTTCTATGTGAAGTCAATTGAAACCCGCAAATATGAATACATGGAAATTTTAATTCTGATACTTTTATACAATTCTTTGCTGATGAGAGTCAGAGGTACTTTAGTTTTTGTGATGGTGAATTTGGATGACAGATCAAAAGTGATCAAAAGAGCAGCGGAGATGTGAAAGATCTCTTGTCATTTCTTGTGGCTACACTCCTCAGAAGCAAAACTTCAAGCTCAGCTTTGAGAGGGTGAATGTGGCTACAGAAGAATGCAGTGATCATGTTTAACTAAGGCTGCAGTAGTGGTTTGGTGCAAATGACTTTTTCGTAATACCATTCCATTTTTGTTTTGAGGAGAGGGGCTGACCAAGTCATAAGCTAAAGTGAGAATTCAAAAATTGTCCAGAGTATGATAATAAATTGCATGATTTAATAGCCAATTCTGTAGAGTATTCATTACAGCACATGAGAACTATACTATATTGAAGTCAAAAAACTTCTTGATCTTTTTTGCTTCTGTATCAAGTTAAACAATAAAAGAAACAAGCAAAAAAAAAGAAAATACTCAGGCTTGATTATTTGCCTAAGCTATATCAATCAATTACAATTTATATGAAAATGCTGTAAAATGCTGAAAATGCAGTTCAAGTGACAATGTGACTAAATATTTCACTTTTAGAAATCCTGTTGGTACAACAAAAGAAAAGCAAAGGTTCAATATATATTTCAGTAATTACAGAGGGAAGAAAAAATAAATGTCCCTGCACGGAGTAATCAATTAAATTGTTTAATAAAGCGAAGAAACATTGATGCGTGTGAGATTTGAGAATTAGTTTGTCTCTGGTGACAAAGAGCTTATTCATGAATGTAATAGTTTTTGTGTTTCTTCAACCGAGGAGATTGCAGATCATTTAAGGAAATCTATGTAGAGCCACATGTCCTCTAACATCAATGTGTGACAATTCAGCCCTAAACACGGTCATTAATATAAAGGTTTCTGGGCACCTATTGTGTCAAATATTTTTATTTTATTTTATTTTATTTTATTTTATTTTATTTTATTTTATCTTATTTTATTTTATTTTATTTTATTTTATAACTGCAGTATTGGCTTTTTGAGGGAACAAACTCTCTCTACCCTTACTTATTACACCAACCTCTTGATTATCAGTTCGAGTTTCCCCAGTCAGGTGCAGCTGATCATCTAGCATGTAACTTTTGGCAAAATGTTTTTGCACCTGCGCCATCTAAAATGCTGGAAAAACTTAAAATGCTCTGATAAATAAGGTTTGTAAGGTGAGATAATTATCTGGATCCATTGGGGTTTGGCTCCTGTCCAAACTGCCCTAAAGAGACCAGTAACTGCCCTTTTATGGGACAACTAAAATCCTCATTGTATAAGGGTGAATAGGTTGGTTCAGTTTTGATATGTTTGTTTGTTTGTTTGTTTGTATATTAAGGTTTGCAAATGTTTTAGATCAAAATGTTTGTTTTTTGTTTGTTTGTTTTTTTTTGTTTTTAATAAACTGTCCTAAATTAATTCCAAGAGTATAAATCACAGCTGTCATTGGTTTTGGTCAGACACAAACAATTAGGGGATATTTTGTACACTTACTCATATTTGTGCTCTATAACTAAAACTAAGCTAAGTAAGCTGGTGTTGTCATTGTCAAAATTTTTCCAAGCACCATCAAACAAGCTATTCATTAAGATATGTGTTGCTAACAACATGAACAAGATGTGTGGCTGCATCCCCCTCCTTCCTAAAACCCATGGGCCCGTGACTGGCCAGCTGCATGCAACATTCTTTGCAGCATTAATTCATAGGAAGCAAACATGACATGTTCATTTTTAAAATCTTACAAGCAGAGCTTTGGGTTTAAAGGCCCACCAACTGATCAAAAGCCTTATATCAGTTTGTCAAACTGCCATAAACTCCCTCCTGTAGACTAACTTCAGGATTTAAAAATATTCCTAACTGTAAAAAAAATAAAATACAAATAAAGTTGCTATGAATTCTGAAGAAACTTACAAGCCACTGACAGCCAGTAAGTTACTTTTAAGAGTTTGGAGTTACTTATTATATTTTATTTACTGTGTATTTATGGTGTTTTTATATGAGCTATTATCTTATTCTAATCAAGACTTAGAATCTAATCTATTTTGAACTGAATCCAAATATTCATCCATCACTCTATCCATTATCTATACTGCTTATTCTGCTCTCAAATTTGCTGGACCCTAGCCCAGCTGGCAGGACTGTGGACAATTTAGAGTCTTGAATTAATGTACTGCATTGTTTTGGTCTTCATGGGAGGAAACCAAAACCAAACACCCTGAGTGCAGCAACTCAGGTATTGTGTGAAAACAGCACATCAGTGCACAGATGCCACAACTAGTTTTGAAACCAGGAATTTCTTGCTGTTAGGTGAGAATGGAAATAGCAGCGAGCAGCAGCAGCAATCCATCCATCCATCCTCTACAGCTTATCCTTCTCAGAGTCACAGGGTATGCCGGAGCCTATACCAGCTGCCATCAAGTGAAAGGCAGGGTACATTCTGTACTGGTTGCCAGTCAATCACAGGGGCACATATACCGACAGACAACTCTCTCATTTTCACATCTGGGCAATTTTCCCAATTAACCTGCTGCCTGTTTTTGGCCTGTGAAAGGAAAACCAGAAATCCCAGAGGAAATCCATACAGACACAGGGAGAGCATACAAACTCCAAACAGAAAGGTCCCCTGTTGGAAGACCGGGGTGCTTCGTGCTGTGAGGCCGATGTACTAACCACTGCTCAACAACATGTCATTACGTAAATAAATGAATAAAGAAAAACGATTGCAGCACTTCATTAGCAATATTTTAGATACAATCAAATTGAACAAGCATTACAAATACTCATTGGATTCCCCATTCACCTTTACCTTTGTTTATTTGTTTTGGAATATCTGAATTTGTATATTTTATTAACCTTTTCTATTACAGGGGAGACGTCAATATTCCTCAAAGCAAAATCTGGGGAAATCAGGATTGAGTTGGCAGGTCAGAGCAGGAAAACTAGTCTTGAAGCATATTGTATTCAGCACATGTTGCAGCATTATGCTATCTTAGCTTTGACCCTCACTAGCTGTTCTACAGTCACAATAACGGCAATCTTGGTTCATTCTCAGACATCCCAAGTCTCCCGGAAGTTTCGGGTTTCCGACTCATATTGACAGTGGCTCCCTGATGCTTGTGAATTGGATAAAACAAATCTAGATCAAGCGAGCAAGAGCATGCACACGAGGCATTAATGCTTGCATTGTGCATCTACAATGCATCTTAGAATGCGCGCACATGATTGAGTGAACAAGAGAGTGCGAGAGACTTTGCGTGCATGTGGAACTGTGCGTGTGTGCCTGTTCATTGCACATGCTAGACAAAGAGCACCCTGATTGGTTTACTCAGCAAAATAAGCCAGTAAGCTTTCAATGTAGGAGGGCTTTTATTTATTTTCTTCAAATGGAGCATGCTCCAAAAAACGAAAATATAAAACCCACTTCATCTCAGATTACACGAAAGCATATCCCTGTCTCATATGGGTGAAAAAAAATGACATTGTGGCACGGTGTACTGTTTCCAACCTGATGTCCTTCGACACTGAACGCTATGAGCTTGACTTTTCAGGTAAATCGCTCAAGTCTGAAAAGCAAGCAGCATCTAAATACAATGAGACCCTGCAAAAGTCATAGGAAAATAAATAGGACCACATTTAGGCAGGTGGCAGGTGTTCTATGCAGATTCAAAGATTAAAAGATAGAAAAGACATGTTTAAACATATGCATAGTTCTTGTTGTATTTGTTCTATTTATAAGAAATTAGCTAATACAATTTTGGTGAAGTAAAGTGACCCTCTTTTATGTGCATTATGTGTGTGTGGGGGTTGCGCTGAGTTTTATTTATTTATTCCATCGTCTAGCTATATATAGCTAGCTCGCTATATATAGATGTATAAACCAAATTTCTTCAGTTCATGAAGTGCTGTTTTTTAAGGTAGATATTCCACTAAATACAATGCCAAATCATATTATTCGTGCATATGCTGTATCTCATCTTGTAATAAATCTACATATCCGTGATTACAATTTTATATATATATAGGATCGCTGGGTAAAAAAATAGTTACAATGACTCTTAAATGCGGAGAAGTAAATAAGAAACATACAACAGCAGGTCTTCCAGTACCTCCCTGCCTTTTTTCCCTTCTCTCAACCACACCTCAGCCATTATTTGGCAGCCGTTCTCTCAGCAGGTGTTGGTGCTCCAACACCTTCCAAACTATCCTGATGGGCCAAGATGAATGGCTGCGGCGCCTGGAAGTATCTCAGCACCACCTTTACCAAACCACATGTAGCAAATGTTAATGAAGAGCTTGTAAATGCCAGCGCACACAGGAGATAGTGCTGTTAAACACACAGTCACTGATGAGCAACAGTAAGTATGATGATAAGACTCAATGCTGCAGTGGACAAAAAGAAAGAAAATGGGAAAAAGAAGACAAGAGAGAAAATAATATGGCACACTGAAGAAAATCCAGGGCTCAGTACTGTATGTGAACAGGGAAATAGGGAAAATATGAAAATGTAAAAAATCAAGAGAGGGAGGAGTGTCAATGAAGAGCCCGTGCATGATGCAAGCCCTACAATAAACATGAGATAGCTGATGGTAAGGATGTAAAAATGAAAAATGACAAATAATGCCTCTGAAATAAGACATCAAGAAAGAAGGAAAACTAACAACAACAAAAGAGATACATAGATACATAACTATAAGCACTCCTGGTTCACATGGGGAAGCTAGACATGAATAATCAAAAATAATATGATACTTTACTTCCAATTTGTGTTGATTTAGGAAAATGCAGAAAGCTGTATAAAAGGTAACAAGGATGTAAAGCTGCATCATAAAAATCTATCACGCCATACAGAATATCCCACCCTCCCTTCCCACCAGTTTGGGATGAATTGTGGTTCAGGGAGGCATCATTGTTTTTGTATCAGAGGCGTAACTGTTTGCCTCGTGGTTTAGAGGATTGAAAGGCAGGAAAAGCTCCTGATGAGTGGGTGGGGATGGTTCGGAAAACATGAAGCCCAGTTTTTACGGTAACGATGAGAGGCGGATTGGGAGGATGTCAGCTCTTAATGGTGGACTCACAGCTTCCCCACCAGCAGTAATTTTGTAAATTTCATCTTCTTTAATTGGATGCTCCTTCACTAGCAGTAATGGTCCTTTTTATTTTCAGATGTCTGCAGCTGCAGGGTGATGCCTGCAGCTGATGAGACCCTTATCTGACATTTCACCTGTGAACATTTAACGTACACCAGGATGTTTTTATATACTTTCTTTTTATTATCGTTCTAGTATTTTCACATGCACCCATGCGATCTCCCATCAGTTATATTCCACTTTCCTGAAAAGTTATGTGTAAATAAAAAACCCAAGCAGTTTTCTGTCAGCACTCCTCACACCAAGATGTAAATAGCATCTCTAGCTGATCTAAGGAAAACCATGTGGTTTACCAGATGGCAAATGAGGCTAAACTGCAGGGCCACAATGAGGGTTCAGGGGCCTGTCCCTTACTTAAGTGACATTTGATGGGATGTGATGGGGTTAGAACCTTGGGATGTCATTGTATGTCTCCACGGTGGGCGCATTAAAGGGAGGGTATCAAAGTGCTGCTGTATGTGAATGTGTTTGAGACAAACACTGAGAAGTCCACCAAAACTTAAATTTGCTTGTTGGGAATCGATGCAAGCAATGAGAGGTCCAAGGCTGACAGACACTGGGGATGCATGCAAAGCAGCAACAATTTTGGCATCATTGCTGCTGAGAGCCTTTTGTAAATGCGCAAATATGATTGTTTTTAATTTATTTTCATCTCAATTCATTTTTTAAAAACAAAACACATGCCTCTGATTTAAAAAAAATGAAAATAAATAAATAGAAAACTTGTATAAATAAAGAAAATTAAACGTGTTTTGTTTGGACTGAAACTCACTCATCTGTTATTTGTTGTTTATTTTCTCCAGCTGGCCATAAAAAAAAAAAAAAAAAGGAAAAAGCTAATTTCTTTCAGAATCATCATGTATGAACAGCTTAATTCTGATTCTAATCCTGGAATGTTAGTTGTTTTATGTTAGTCGTTTTTGAATCCTACCAAATTATGAATTTTAATGAACAGTTAATTGTGTAACTCTAGTGAAAATTACAAGACCCCTGCTGACAGATGAGCTGACGGTTCTGGGTGCAAATAACATCATTACGTTTACACCTCATGATGTATTCAAGAATGAGTGACAAGAGGCAGGTCCAAGAGATTTAGAAAATAAAAAACTAACTTCTCAATATGAATGAACTGAATCTGACCTGAGAGATTAACATCAATTGTAGGAATTCTGAGAACAAATTGAAAATATATGTAGTACACCCAAAAGTGTCTGTAGTTTACCTGTTGAATTATACTAAAAAGAAAAGGCCATGACAGAACTTTTTCCCTCTTTTTTCTGAAACCTGTTTTTGGATCTGACTTCAGGTCTCAAGGATTTGGCTGAAACAGGACAAGGTCTCTGAGAAGCTGTATTGTTGTGGGAAACCGGTGGGAAAATAGTCATAGAATACAGCTGAAGTTGCATAAATCATTTTATTCAGTTACTTAATGAGAAAGAGAAGTAGCTATGACTTATTGATTAACCTCCACCCTCCATTTTTTTTTTTTCTTTCAGTAGTGTTGTTTTTTTTTTTTAGGGGTAAGCTTAGCCTTAGCAAGACAGCCTTGAGAATCACTCTTTCTGGGTCTTTTCCTGCGGTTGATTTTCATAGTACCACATTTCTCCAACTTTATGGTTGACTGTGCTTACTTTTTGAAGACCCACAGTATGCAGAACGGCCGTTTCAGTTCTCAGCCTCGTTTATCGTGCCAGGTTCACATAAAAGCTTGATTGTAGCCATATACTGCAGTATGCTTGGCTGTGTGTTATGGCCACTGATCTTTATGTCCCTCTGCACAGGAGGAAGACCCTAACCTCAGCAAAACGTCAGCTACATAGGCATTTGTGCTTGCATTGTGTGACTTTGTACGTGCACGTGTGTGTATTTTGTGCGATGGAACTCCCCGACACCACTGCCGACACCACCACCATCCCTTCATCTGCATACATTCTCCCAGGGGATGCATACAATAGGAACACTTAAATGAGGCATGCATAAATGGATGAAGCACCCTTCACGTCATACACGAGGCCCTGTGCGGTTCTTCCTGGTTGCATGTCTTTTACTCTCCCATCCTACAAACCTACCGGTAGCGGTTTGGTAATTGAAAGCAAAATTGATAGAAAGAAAAGGAGGAGGGATGGTGATGTGACGATGGGAGGAGAATGAGGAGGGAGGGAGAAGTTGTAGGCGTCAGACACAATTAACCCCTGGAATAATTCAAGGATCAGATGCACTGTAAACACACACATGAAAAAGGGAGGCAGGGAGTGGACGAGGAGTGAAAGAAGCTGAGTGTTACGTGAAAATGTAATGAGTCCCACTGTGGCTACATGGAATGTGCTGGATCTGAGTGTATGGTAATGCATGTGTGCATCTCTATTGAATTTGACTCCACCTCTTTCTCTTTTTTGTAAACATCTGAAAGCCTCAAGGTCCAATGGGTGAGCGGTAAGCTGCCATCTCTGCTGGGGTGAACTCTATTTCACGGGTTAGTGCCACAGTGAACAATAACAGCATCAAGCCTTTTGGCTTCATAAAGCACAGTACAGCTTGCTCTCCATCTCACAAATAATGTTTGTCCATTTTTAGTTCCATTTCAGCGCCACTATCTCCGGCAAAGCCATCGCTCCAGGCCAAGAGGGGAGATTCTCCAACCAACAACCCCAGCCAAATGAGCCCTCTCTGGACCCTTCCCCCACCCCCACCCCCATCCCCACCCCCACTATGAGATCTCACTGGACTTTCCCCATGTCCCAAGTCTTTCACAGACAGAAGGATGGAGGCCTCACAATTCAAGAGGAACTAAAAAAGTAATCACTGTCTTTGCACATAAAGTAGTATTAAAAACAAACACAAAGAAAAAATCTGAACAATGCTTTTCAAAGTTTTGGAATGCTATTAATTCATTTATATCTCTTTTTTTTGTTTTGTTTTGTGTTATCTCCTCCACAGTGCTGTGATCCGTTGTGTAGTTACTCTGTATTTCTATCCACTTATTGGTCATTTTTTTCTTCCATCTGCAGACAAAAATGTCTACTTATATAATGGTAGCAAATCAGAGTTAATTAGGTTGAATTGCAAAGTTATGGTCACAAGAGTATCCTCTTTGCTAGGTAAAAGCTAGCAAATACATCTAAATGAAGTACCATTTTCAGATACAGTGGAGAGAACAAGTATTTGATACACTGCTGATTTTCCAGCTTTTCCCATTTACAAAGCATGTAGAGGTCTGTAATTTTTTATCATAGGTACTCTTCAACTGGTCAGTGACAGAATCTAAAACAAAAATCCAGAAAATTGTTTACATTGAATGCTTTTTAAGGAATTAATTTGCTTTTTTGTGGATGATCCAGTCATGATACATCTTCAAGGCTCTTATTGAGGGAAGGAGGTTGTTGGGCAAGATCTTGCGATCTATGGCCCCATCCTCCCCTAAATGCAGTGCAGCCGCCCTGTCCCCTCTGCAGAAAAGCATCCCCAAAGAATGCTGTTTCCACCTCAATGCTTTACAGTTGGGATGGCATTCTTGGGCTTGTACTCATCCTTCTTCTTCCTCCAAACATACTGAGTTTACACTAAAAAGCTCTATTTTTGTCTCATCAGACCACATTGCCTTATTCTATTCCTCCTCTGGATCATCCAGATGGTCATTGGCAAACCTCTTAGAGGCCTGGACATGTGCTGCTTGAGCAGGGGCGCTCTGCGTGGGCTGCAGGATTCTAATCCATGAGGACGTGGTGTGTTACTAATGGTTTTCTTTGAGACTGTGGTCCCAGCTCTCTTCAGGTCATTGACCAGGTCCAACCCTGTAGTTCTGGGCTGATCTCTCACCTTCCTCATGATCACTGATGCCCCGCGGGGTGAGATCTTGCATGAAGCCCCAGACCGAACGAGATTGACCGTCATCTTGAACTTCTTCCATTTTCTAACTGTGCCAACAGTTGAAGCCTTCTCACTAAACTGCTTGCCTATTGTCCAGTAGCCCAGCCCAGCCCAGCCTTGTGTAGGTCTACTCTTTTATCCCTGATGTCTTTACACAGCTCTCTGGTGTTGGCTATTGTGGAGAGGTTGGAGTTTGTTTGATTGAGTGTGTAGACAGGTGTCTTTTATACAAGTACCGGGCTCAAACTGGTGCAATTAATACATGTAATGAGTGGAGAACAGGCGGGCTTCTTAAAGAAGGAATTATAGATCTGTGAGAGCTGCAACTCTTACAGGTTGGTTGGTGGTCAAATACTTATATCATGCAATAAAATCCAGATTAATGGCTCAAAAATCATGCAATGCGTTTTGTTTTAGATTCTGTCACTCACAGTTGAAGATCACCTATGATAAAAATTATAGACCTGTAAACGCTTTGCAAGTGGGGAAAGCTGAAAAATCAGCAGTGTATCAAATACTTGTTCGCCCCACTTCTTCTTAAGTCTGAAAATAGTTTTAATATTGAATGAAATCACTTTTTTAATTATTTTTACGGGGAATCTTCCATTGCGTCAGGTATCTGTTTAGGATAGGATAGGATAGGATAGGTTCATACTTTATTGATCCCATAGAGGAAATTCTTTTGTCACAGCAGTGCACCAATGACATTAACAACAAATATGAGTATAAATATATAAATAAAAGAGACAATTAAAAAATAGCAAGAAACATCATCAAATGAACAACAACAAGGATAAAAATAAACAGAATTAAAAAAAACAGCAACGGTGAGAATAGACAACCAAAACCACAACAACAAGAATGAGAACAGACACAGAGTGACAATAACGACAAAAATAAACAGGATGCAAGTGGAATGACATCAACAAGGATAAAAAGAGACAACAGAGTTAGGGCATGACATGTGTGAATGAGTGAGGTAGTGGGTTTGTGGTAGCTCAAATGCACAGATGCTGTCCAGACTGCTGTTTTGCTAACTGCCGTTCTGCTCTGCACTGGGGTAGAATGTGCCGTTGGCTGCATGAGCCCATCAGCCACAGCTTGTCATGCAGGGGTTGGGAAGGATTGTCCAGGATAGCTCCCAATTTGTCCTTCACCCTCCCCACTGCCATCTATTTGAGATGGTCCAGGTTCAGTCCCACAACCGAGCGGGATTTCCTCTCTAGCTTGTTGAGCCTGTTGACCTCACCGGTTATGGCACTGCCCCACCAGCACACTATAGTGAAGAATGGTGCGCAAGCTACCATAGACTGGTGGACGGTCTTGAGGAGCCCCCTACAGATGCCAAACAAGCCTCAGTCTCCTGGCCTTTCCTGTGAAGTTCATCAATGTTGTGCGTCCAGTCCAGTTTATTGTTAATGTGGACCCCAAGGTACTTGTAGGAGTCCACTATCTCCACCTCCCCACCTTGGATTGCGATTGAGATATGTCTCCTAGGATTCTTCCTGAAGTCCACTACTACCTCCTTGGTCTTGGAGATGTTGAGTAGGAGGTGGTTCTGGTTGCTCCACTCAACAAAACTTGCAGTCAGATCCCTGTATTCCTCCTTGTCGTCATCATTGACGCATCCAACGATGGAAGAGTCATCTGGGAACTTCTGGAGGTGGCAGGAACTGGAGTTGTGCAGGATGTCGGAGGTGAAGAGGGTGAAGAGGAATGAAGACAGGACAGCACCTTGGTGCAATCCTGTGCTGCACACCTCGGAACTAGGGCCGTCCATCCTGATATACTGTGAAATAATCCAAGATCAAGGCAGCGATCTCAGGGTGATTTGAGTACTTATCAGCTTGTCCTTCAGTGGGGTGAATTGGACGCTGTTGAACGCACTGGAGAAGTAAAAAAAAAGTGACTCTCACAGTACTTCCTGCACCCTCCAGATGGGACAGGGCCCTGTGTGTGAGGAAAATGATTACATCCTCCACACCCATGTCCTGGGTGTGTCTGCTGGGAAGTAGACAGCCATACTTTCAGGTGCTGGAGTATGTGCCTCTCAAATTACTTCATGACATGTGATGTTAGTGCCACCAGCCTGTCGTCATTGAGAGCACTTGGACGTCTTTCTGAGGTACTGGGACAATGCAGGAAGTCTTCCAGAGGTCATACCCCTTCAGCAACCTCAGGGAGAGGTTGAGGAGGTGCTGGAAGGCTCCAGCAAGCTGCCTAACACACACCTTGAGGACACTGGGGTTGATGTCGTCCAGCCCACTGGCTTTGCTCTGCCTCAACCTGGAGAACTCCCTCTGCACCTGGCTGGAGGGGAGGGTGAGGCCGTGGTTTGGGAGAGGGTGGAGGGGAGGTGTGGCTGTGAAGACTGTCAGTCATCCAGGTAATTGTACACAGTATGAAGGCTTATAGTAGCAGCTGGACTTGTTTAGCAAATTTTAAAATGTTTCATTTCTTGTCCGAGAGGCTTCTTCAGTTCTACCAGCCTATCGGGAGTGTTCAATATACAAGTGTAAGAGGTGCCCACCCATATCATTTTCATGTTCATACCAAATAACCAAAGTCTTCGCCTACCCCTACGGTCACTATGGGTCCCCTCTATTGGCAGTCACATTACATTTTTAGGTTTTGCCTTTACTTCCATTTAAGTCCACCCCCAACATAGGAACCTTTTCAGCAGACCAAATGACCGCAATACATGTTTTCAAAATGATGTGAATCTTTCAATTTTCCCTGCTGTGCGGAGCAATTTTCACAAGGCCCCTTGGAACAGTATGGCTCAAATGTAATTCAGTGTCATTTTGTATAAGCTTGTATCTCTTTCCTTCCTCAAAACACAAAACAAAAGTATAAAAGGTGTTTTAAAGGCAATATAGTTAGTAATGTGCTTGGTTGGGTAACACAGGTCTTCTTTGGAACTACTCAGGGCTTTGAGGAAAGATAGCCAGTCAACACACACACACACACACACACACACACACACACACACACACACACACACATATAAACACACACTGCACACACACTGTGCTTTCTACACTACTTCCATGAGTGCTAAAACTGCTGAGCTGAGAATAATCTAGCTAGCATTATCAGCTTTTGTCAGTAGTGGAGGGAAACAATGCATGACTAATGGGGTGGTGGTAGAATAAGTGAGTGTGTGTGCATTTTTACGTGTGAGAATGCTCATATCTTTGTCTACTTGTGTGTTTATGTGTAAACCATTCACCTGATGATTGTTGCCTTAATGCTAACTCAGGCTAATCTATTTCGCATACCTTGGATTAATGTGCCTTGCAAGAGCTGGAGCATCTGCTAACTCAGGCTAAGGAGCTAACCCGTTTGCATATGGCAGGCTGTAAAGGGAGATGACTGCTCAGTAGATAGAAAGTATATAAAGACGAATTCCCAAAACCAATGGCACTTGACATCTCCCTCCATGTCCATGTATTCCAGATATACCCAGGTTAATCATCCTCATAATCATGTCAAGGCTTTTTCTGGGAAAAGAAAGAGCTTACACACACGGATGTGTGCGCACACATACACAAAACACGCAGACACACAAGCTCCTTATGTCTTGAGTCAATCTTTAAACAAACTGTATTTCGTTTTAAAAGTTAACATGCAGATGTTTGTGCAAATTTCAAGTTGCTAATGAAAACTTTCCTTCATAAAAATAATGTACAGCAGTTCTTCATTTATTGATGGTTATGCTTGCAAGCAATTAAGGTATGAAGGGTTAGTTGCTTCTATCTGAAAATACCATTGTACACACATGCAAAGATTAGTTTGTGTGCATTGTTGATATGCGGCAATGGGCCATTTACAGTGCATGAAGGTGAATTTATGATTATGGAAAAAGAGATGAGGAAGTAAAGGTCCTCTGTTGTAAACATGAGGCCCCTGCCCCAATTAGAGCATGTTTTTTTTTTCTTTCCCTCTCTCTCTCCCTCTATCACTCACACACAAACACATACACACTCAAGATGTAAATCAGTTCAAAGTGTGTTTATGTGTGCAGATGTATCTGAATGATGCAGTGTGTTATATACATTGGCAAGTGCCTGAAAGGAGGTGGATTGAGGTCACTGTGTGCGTGTGTGTGTGTGTGTGTGTGCGTGTGTGTGTGTGTGTGTGTGTTCATACTGAAGGAAATGTCAATGCTTGAAACCAAGTGTGTATATCT
The DNA here is from genome assembly GCF_037954325.1 of Fistularia commersonii. Classification (NCBI taxonomy): domain Eukaryota; kingdom Metazoa; phylum Chordata; class Actinopteri; order Syngnathiformes; family Fistulariidae; genus Fistularia; species Fistularia commersonii. The sequence continues at coordinate 1,488,997 of NC_141316.1, read as the reverse complement.
GTGTTTCAGAGTTAGAAGGGGGCGCTGTAGCTCTTTGTGCTGACAGTTGCAGAAAGGCACGGAAAGGCAACATGCGCAAACACGCACACTTTGCTATTGATCCTTAAATTATACTAGCATCACTGTGTGGTAACCACTATATATGGAGTGAAATTATAATTTGTGTGTGTGTGTGTATGTGTGTGTGTGTGTGTGTGTGTGTGTGTGTGTACATATGCAATCTCTCTGTTGCAACAAACATATCAATAATAATAATAAAAAGCAAATGTAAGTATGTATTTATGAATGTATGTATCATCATTGTTTCATGTTTATGAACCCGTGAAATAAAATGTACAGTTCCAGATGCCCAATTAAATTACAGCGCATGTACATGAATGTTTTAACTGAAATCGCTAGAGGTCAGACTGCATGTTTACAAGACAAATCTGCTCTGCTATCAAAACATCAAGGTAAAGCATTTGCCATTTAAATTGGTTTTCAATCATACTGACTAATTTAAAATATGACTGAAAATGATGTCAAATTGTAGCTCGAATAAAAAAGAGAAAGTGACTGTCCCTCACTGATGTCAAAGTGAGAACCACATTGATTTTGTCGTCATGTCACCTGACAAACAAATTACAACATTGAAATCCAATATCAAATCATAATGAATGTGACATCTAATGTTGAAAACAAGACTTGAGGCTGATATTCGCTTCCATTGTTTGAGCCTAGTAAATCTGACGATCAGCCTATACTCTGTTTGAATATGTCTAATTAGAAATGAAAACGTGACATAAACACATTTTTTAATATGTTCCTCCATATCCACAGCGGTGACACTATCTCTGCAAATGAACGTCCCTGGTCAAACAATAAGCTGTTTTGTGACATTAAACTGCCCAACCTCCTCCAGCTTGCTTTAATTGAACACCACTCACTGTCTAGACTTTAATTATACCTGACAATCACATACATGACAGAGGTTGAGAGAAGATGGCTGCAATGCAGGATGTGCAGACAGGTGGATGTCAATGGGACCCAGAAATGCCCCAGGGTATTTTAGGAAATTCTTTAGCAGTCACCTGCAAAGTGCTGCTTGTTGGTGATGGTGACAATTCCAATTTCAGTGACATTGTCAGGATGGAAGGACTAAAGTCATTATTGGACACCAGTTGGTGTGTTTCAGTGCCTCATGTGATCACTAATGCCAAGAAGCACTGCATAGCAACAATCCATACTGCAGTGCAAGTAGAAGTGCGTGACTGCTTTTTTTGAGTTGCTGAGAAAGTGGTTTAGTGTGACTGATTAGACTGTCGTGCAGACAGCTAATAGCCCAAAGTGTACAGTTATGATTCCCAGATATGAAGTGGGAAATATCTCGAAAGGCTTTGTGAGCATCTAGGATAAATTGAGATAGTTTTGTTTTTTTTATTCTCTTTCTTGAATTTATATATGCATGGAAATTGATTTCATGTAACATGCTGATTGTCTGAAAAATACGAGTAATAATATAAACTAATATGGACATAATATTCTATCAGGATAATTAAATATTAACGTTTAAAAGTAAAAATGTGCAAAGCACTGATTGTGAAAGGTGCCTTAGGCCACAGTCTGGACTGAAATATCAGGTTTGGTTCATCATAAAAAGGTTTGAAGCAAACTGAATTTGGTGTGGTTGGTTTTTGAATGAACCAATACTATTTGGGGTCAATAAGAGCAAACTGAATTTGGTGTGATTTTTGAATGAACTGATTCTATTTGGGGTCAATTAGTGTATTTGATCGACCACAGAAAGTCCCAGGAGTGTCCATCCATCCACTGTCTACTGCTTATCCAACAGTTAGGGTTCTGGGGGATGCTGGAGCCTATCCAAGCTGCTATCGGGTGAGAGGCGGGGTACACCCTGATCTGCTTGGCAGCCAATGCAGGGCCACATATAGAGAAAAAAAGCCATGCATATAGGATCAACGCTCCCAATAAACCTTCTGCATGTTATTGAACTGCAGGAGGAAACCAGTGAATCCCTTTCCGAATTCAACGATGATCCGTCACTCTATGAGGCAGACACACTAAGCATGCTGCTCCAACCCAGGAGTGTGTAGTCATAAGTTGAAAAGAAAAAAAAAAAAAAAATGAAAAAAACGTAGGATCAGATGAAAATCAAAAGACAAATCACCACATGGGTGTGACACTATTACACATTTCCATCCAATGCATGTTTTGAAGTTACACCACATGCATGTCACTCGGCAACACTAAACCAGTCATATCAATGACAGTCATATTCATGTCATACAGCATCAAGAGATGAGAAAAGCCCTGTACAGATCCAAAAAACATGACTGTATTGTGTTGTTTATTTTATTTTGTTTTATTTTATTTTATTCTATTTTATTTTATTTTACACACTCACAAACACACACACAATTAGCATTTGTGCAACGTTTATGATTTTGCAGTCTGAGTTCTTCCTTTGTTCTTGATCCCTTTCAGTAACTATGTGCTTTATCAAATTGGAAAATGTTGCTCGTAACATGCATTTTGGAAAGATAATTAAAAAATGTATTTCAGATATTTATATTTTATTTTACAAGTTTAAATAATCTATTTCTTGAAGCTCGCTGGGTATTTTGTGCTCCCTCCTGCCTAAATCCAGTGGCAGTGGGAATACTGTGTTCTCTGAACTCTGACTACAAACTCAGGGAATATTTGCATTAGCTCTAAAATGGTATCCAAAAATAAACCAGCAGCACTTAAGTCCTTGGCCTTCTCTTTAAAACACTCAACCTCCGTTTAACCCCATAAAAACGACTAAAACAACACACTCTGTGTGCACACACTACTGTTCTACTCAACACTTTCCTTAATAAACTACACAGACACGCACACACACACACACACACACACACACACACACACACACACACATGCACACACACATAGATATACACATGAACACACACAAAAAGGTCTGAAAACTCTTACCGAGCAGGAAAGGATATCTTTTAACAGTCCACTAAAGGACCTGCTGTGTAACATTCTGGCTACCTGGATTACATCCATAAACATTACTCACTTACCTGCTCTAAACATGTTAAAGATGGTGCCCAATGGAGATACATAATTATATCATAGTCTGTAGCACTGACATGACTACATTGGAGCAAAAACACATATAGATACTGTATGTATCCCACTGCTTCTCTGCATCTGTCAGAAAGACAAATGAAATCAAGAGCTGCAGTGACAGGAACCTGCTATATAAGTCTGGGAAATATATCACAATACATCAAGAATAGCAGATTTGGGATATCAGTGATTTTTAAAATTTGTAACAATCAGACTAAAAATCATGTTATTTTTCCATTATCCTACCAATATATAATTATTTTGTTTGCCTTTTGGGATAATTTCTAAACGCTTTTCAACAGATTTCTTATTGAATTTGAATTGTAAATGATTTTGGTTCATAATATGTTGATGATTTTTTTTGGTAGGGACAGGCATCATGGTTATCATGACATTGGAATGCATTGGATTTCATCTCACTGTCAATGTATTTATTTATTTACTTAACTGTACATGCATTTTCTTCGCATTCCAGGGTACAGTTCGATATTTAATGTCAACATTGTGAAGCCAAACATTCCAATTACCCAAATGATTCATTTTAATGTGTTAATCTAAAAAGAGAGGGTCAAATAAAAAATTCAAATCCCCCAAAAATGTGTAAAAATAGATGGAAATATGCAGAGTGCCCAAAGGCACCTGGTGTTAACAGGGATTTTATGATTTCTGAAATGTTGCCTCTCAGTTGACAGTCACGCCAAATACTGTCGATCTTACATTCAACTCTGGAGCCTGAGGGACAACATGAGGCTGGTTATTATTTTCACCCCAGCCAGTTGTGGAAAAATGGATATTCACATCAGGGACTTATAAAACTATAATGTCAGCAAGGCAGTACTTGCAGAAAACCCTGCATTTCAATAGTGTTACCAGATGTTGACAATATTAAATATTTCGAATATCAAGTACATGCAGCATGGAAAATGTATATGAATATAAATACTTGATAAAAAATGATGATTCAAGCAAAAGATTTTTGTTTGTTTGAAATACTTCACATCAACATATTTTCATGCTGTTAAATATGATATGCATATGGCACTTTATATTACACTATAGTACTACAGGTTTTTCAATAATTTACACCTTTAAGGAGCTGATATTTATTAAAAATATTAAATCAAGATGTGACTGAAAACTACAGAATTATACATTTAGACTGATCAAAGCAATAGGTATAATTTTGATGATTATGATGATTAGTGACCATCAAAACATTCATCAGAGGTATAAATTTGTTCTCAGTGATCACAGACATATGTCTTCCTAAGTGAAATTAAGGTCTGGGAAAATATAACAATTAACTTGAAAATAAGGATACATCAACTTCCAAATGCATCAATCTACAACAGTGTGTCTACGACCAATTAAAATATCTATAGACTTTCGAAACCTTGATTCAACCAAAATCAGCTTCCAAACAATGATTGCATCCTGCAAGGAATGCAGATAAATCAAACTGCCAAGATGTTTAACACACACTATCAATGATCTGGACAGTTTTTTTTTTTTACTGTAGATTATCAAACAGGTACATTGATAGATAGAGTTGTAACTGAAAGGGAAACATTGGCCAGTAAAAGATTCAACAAAATATTTATTGGATTAAGCTATTTATTAAAGACGATAACAGATAGATGAATATTATAACATTAAGTAGAATATTATCATTTTCTTCTCCTTTTGGCTTTTCCCTTCAGGGGTCGCCACGGCGAATCAACCTTCTCCATCCAACACTATTCTCTGCATAATCCTCTCTCACACCAACGACCTTCATATCCTCTCTCACTACGTCCATAAATCTTCTATTAAGTATCATATTATAACATTGAATAATGTCGAAAATGTGTAGAACATCATTTGAAACTGGATTCAATCATATGTTAGAATTCTACAATTATTTCAGCCCTCAAAATTAATAAATGTTCTCCTTGATGTCATGTTACAGCTTTAAGTGCCTTTTTTTGCATTATTCTATGACACTGGAAAGTTTGAGTTTCTACTCATGCACTTGTCTGAGACTCTTTACGGTATATTCCATCCCTGCTGTGCTGTGGATAGCTTTGAGGTGAACTGTTTTCCAAACACTTGTACTTTTTCTTTCTGCTTACTTTTATCGATAAAAATGTATGCTGTATATGTATGTGCATGTGCATGTGTGCTTGAATGCATGTGTAAACGTGTGTGTGTGTGTGTGTGTGTGTGTGTGTGTGTGTGTGTGCATGCACTTATGAATGTGTTGATACCCACACATATACATAGTGATGGATTTAGCTTTTATGTGGCAGGCAAAAAGATGTAAGAGCTGGATCCTATATTCTCGAAAAATTTCCCAGCAGATCCTCCATTTGATTTGATGAATGCAATAGTGAAAATAATGAAAATGATCATAGTGAGAGGATGTCGAATGGAATGAAATATTAGGAATGGAATATTCAGAATGAAATAGAGAAGCTCCCTTAATTATTGTACCTGTCAAGCTAGACATGAGTAGAGTGGGGGGTTTGATGTCTCACAAATATAAGAAATAATAAACAGCAAAAGTTGATGTGGTTTACAAAACGGACTTAGAGGACTTAGAGGAAAACTGTACAGCAAAGTTATATAAAAATATTTTGTTTTAGACTCATAGAAATTAAGCATTTATTTTTAATACAGGTCAAGTATAGGGTAACTGTTCAAATTTTGGTGTAAATATAATTACTTTGGGTAAAGACAGTGAGAGATGAAAAATATGAAAAATAGTCACGCACTCATGTGAAAGTGCATTACTTGGAAATATGTGTCCCTAAAACACACACACAGACACACACACACACACACACACACACACACACGCACAACTCAACTGGAAAGTAGTGTTTGCTCCTTGTAAATAAAACATAAAGCCCTGCTTCCCAGGAGAAGCCTATATTACTGTTTCTGCACAGGACAGCAAAGTTTGCAGGTAGTTGAGATGTCTCTGTCTGTGGCTTGCTCTCCCTCAGCCTTCCTTCTCTCTTTCAATTCACTTTGATTCAATTCAGTGTGATGTACCGCCATGAATGCATAACAATATTGCCACAGCAATAAGATAAAAGTCTAACATTTTTACATGAAATCACTTTACTGTCTTATTTGTTTGTTTGTGTGCATGTGACTGCACACTCTTTTGTTTGTGTGTTTTTTGCGTGTGCTTCTGCTATGTGTATGTATGTGTATGTGTGTTGTTGTATGATGGAGGTGGCTCTCTGTGGTGAAAATATGTGGAGCAAAGATCATTTTTTATAGCAGCAACTTTCACTAGCATGGATATAAGCGCTACAAAAATATGATAAGCATTGCTTCTGTCTGTGGTCAAGCGGAAGGTGGTTCCTGCACAAGTTACCGATCATCCTCGATTATTAAGATTCCTGCAATTGATATGTAGAATGACCTTTTTTTTTTACCCTTTCATCCTCCTCTGTCCTTTTTTTTTTACCAAAAAAAGATAAATCATATTTATTAATTTAACTTTGGTTTCCTCTCATTGGTTTTTAAACCATTCTATTGTACATTATGAAGTAGCTTGGCTTTGAGTTGTCTTATTAATCTTATTTTTTTATGTGACTTTTACCCAGGGCTCCTTGCATGAATGATGGCTTGTCCAGGAGTTCATTTACTCCCATGAACAAAACGTCAGAGCTTAACTGTGGCCTCTCATTTAAGTGCTCCTGAGCTTTAGTTGAATTGACAATTGAGGGATGGCCCTGTTTAATTTAGATCAGTTTGTTGCCTTTTCTCCTTTACCCTTGGGATCTCGAGATGAGGCCTGAATTAAAGTATGCCTGGCTTGAGAAGAAACAGAACTGGCAGGAAGGGTTTCAACTAATAGTAAAAAAAACAAAAATGGAAATAAAGGTAGACAAAGCTGGAATGCTATGTTGCCTGAAACTTCATTTACGGAGGGTAAGATTTAGACAGCCGTTCTCAACATCTAGAACTTTGCCAAGATATCAACATAGCTTTGATGCCAATACTCAGGGAAAATTAATGCTTGAAGCATTACATTTGATGACCCAACGTGCTTGTTTATTTGCAAGATAAAATAACGGGTGTTAATTTTGTGTCCTGTACATGATACCATTTCATTTTCTCCTCGTATGCTTTGTAACCGAAGATGTATGTAAATGAATTCTTAGCGATGGGATCACTGCCACTGCTACTAAGCCATATTTAATGTTGACCGTAATGACTTGTAAAGATGTTTTATAAGGCGTTGAGAATGGTTTGTATAAACACTAAGGTCCCATGACATTTAAGACAGATGCGATGAACTTCGCTTCAATTTTATTGCTGGTACAGTGCTTCTTGACTGAATGAGTTTGAAAAAATATATATATATTTGTTTCTCTGGCTTCACCCACAGACCATAGAAAGGTTCCTTAAAAGGACAAGACAATTCCTTTTACATGATCTTTGCCTGGGCACGGTAATTACACGACCAACACTGTACATCATGAGGCCAAGGGAAAATGTACCATGGAATCAACTCCAATACTGTAGTTAGCCATGTTTACACCAGCTACGTATTTGGCCAACTGGATGACTTCTGCCTTCAAACTGTTCCCAATTTGTCAAAATAAATATTTCACCTTTGAGCCTTTTTGTCCACTTCCTTGGTCAACATGAATAACTTGCTCCCTGAGCAAGGAAGGTAAAAGAAGGAACCTGAAAATGTGTCCACTCCTGCATCTCTGTGGACATCATGTGGTTGGGGACTGTCGAGGCCTTGCGAGTTCCCAGTCAGTGAAATAACCTCCAGCAGTGTGTTGAATGAAGGTTGGCTAACTTAAGGTGACAAGGTAAGTAACCTGACACTTGTTTCCCAATGTGAAGATAGAAGAAAAGCCAGAAAATATAACCACCATATCCCAGGACATTTTGTTATGTCATGTCACTGTGAGACACTCACTATGCAGAAGAAAATGGATAAATAAGAAAAGGACCAACAACAGATCCCTCATGTATGAGAAACCATTATTTTTCTCTCCAGTAATTCACTTTTCAGTTAAAGGGATGGCAGAATGGGGTCTGTTTTGATGATGCAGTACCCCAAAATTGATAAAGATATTTAGATGACTGACGTGACACTACCGTGTGATATCTGCCTCTATTTTTTTCTAATCTGTCGTCATTTTTTCCCCACCATCAGCCAACACTGACAAGGTGCATCTACACCAGAATGGAATCTGAGTCTGCCGAAATTCCAATTGCAGAGAGACGATTGTGTGATGATTAAAGATTGGTATCAATTACTATAATGACCTTGCAGGTGAGATTGTGCTCTCATCATCTGATTTTAATTTCAAGACAAAAGTAGATGAATACCTGTTAGGGGGATGTCATGTATTATTAAACTGAGATGTATATTCCCATAAGCGACAAATTAAACCATGATTAGTTCATTAATTTATCAATCGCCGTTCAGACTATTATTGCCTTTGAAGGGAGGGACATTCAATATGAGGTGAAGGGCTGGGAGTCTTCTGGTTCTCTGTGCGCATGTGAAAAAATAAAAAATGTCCATCTAAAAAAGGAATTGCTAAACAATCTGGCAGTTTTACCCCGAACAACAAACCGCTATCTTTCCATGCATATTGGACAACAGGATATCTATTCCTTTCCTCTATTTTTGTCCATACATAACATTAAAAAAATACCACAAATAAATGACTCCTAGTCTAAGTCTCTTGGACTGGAGTGGACTGGATAAAGTACAGGCACTATCAATACATTCTTTATTGTGGCTTCCGACAAAGCCCTTTTGAGTGCTTTATGTCAGCGCTCGACGAGTGTACCATAAGTAGCTGTAATCATTCATAAAGAGTTATGGCTTGTGGCTGCAGCACTGTGCAAAACTGTGAAACTGGAGAGGGAAAAGAAAGTGAGGAGGTGCAGGGAGTAGCAGAAAATTAAATGTGGATGGAGGGATGGATGATGAGAAAAGAGGAAAATAAAACAGTGTTCTTTTATGGGGTATAATGTTTATCTGCTCGCTGTCTGGATTATTGGAAAAACTGCTAAAGGAAGTGTCCATGTTGGGCACTGGACCCAGGAAAAATGGAGCTTTAGATGTCACATGAATTATTCTACCTCATACAATACACTTTCCCTGACAGTGATCAGTCTGTTTCTACGGGCAGAATCTAACATGTCGTCCAGTGACGCTGATACCTGTATTCTTAGTCTGATCAAGTAACGATGCAAAGGCAAGTAAATATCTGAAGATTCGTTTTTTTGGGATGATGATCTATGAGATGTCTTCGATAAGCGCCGAGTGGCAACAAACAAGTGGTTAATGAAAAGACGAAGATGTTCGTTTCTTTGGAATTTCGGTCAGGGATGCGAAAAAGTGCCAAAGTGACAGTCAGTCAGAAAACTAATTATAATTGATCGGATCGCTCTGCACAAATTCATAGAGCAAAAATCGGAGGCATTATGATGGTCATGTTCATAATTTTGTGAAATTGTGATGTTAAATCACATGTGAGAATGGCGGAAATGCTCAATATAAACTACTATAAAACATTTGCTTCAAAGCATAACAAAGAAGCAAAAAATATGAAAGAGTAAACAAACCTTGAAATCAGATTTCAAGAAAAAAGAAAAAAAAGGAGCCAAGAGAACTTAGATAATTAGTCAGAATACAAAAACATAAACATTATATAATTAGTAAGTTGTTGTAAGACAATGACGTAGTAAAAACCATAACAAGGACAAACATTTTTTGTTCGATTTTTTAGTATAATATTGTTTCTTTATCCTTATCATTTGACGATTAATGTTAAAAAAAAGAAATACATACGTTGATACGCTTTCTATGATAGACTTTTTATTTTTTATATTCATTTTGTATTCAATATTTTCATCTTTAGTTGTGTTTGAATTCACATTTTCTTTCATTTAAGAACATGTCTTATGCACTTAAAAAAAGATGTATAAAATAACCTATGCTCTTTTAGGAATTGTATTTTGCGTGTATTTATCATTTGGAAATAATAAAAAATATGCACACTGTTTTGTGTCATCCCAAAAATTCTTCCAAACATAAAATGCACAGAATGAGACATTCTTCAATCAGGGCATTAAATACTCATTTGGTATTTTTACACTAAGGAAAGTAAAAGCTACAAGTACTTTGTCCATCTCAGTTAGTTGCCAAGAAAGAAGTGATTAGCCAAGCCATTTGCTAAAAAGTAGTTCCTTCTAATAAGATAATGCTTCCTTGGTTGAAAAAAAAAAGAAAGACAAAAGAGTCTAGGCTAACTTGATAAAATCCCTGTGATTTGTCTGTGAATTGACAAAACCACCAAAGGCAATGAGTTCTTCCTTTCAAGTGATTCATTCTTAAATACTTGCTCATCAGCTCCAACATTTGTGCTTCGTCAAGGAAAATATGATAGCGTATCAGAAAATCTGCATCACCTCATCCGACCCTCCAACACTGGGCAGTTTAAAGCAAGATACAACGGATGAATACACTACAGACAAACACCTTGGCAATGTTTTGGGCCAAGAACTGAACAGACAAAGCGCAAATGAAGCATGGAGGAAGTGAAAATGATTAGGGGTAGATGAAGAGAAAGAACTATGGGAATGAGGGATAAATGGATAAAAAATGGATGTTTATATGATGAAACGGTATTGGAGAGAAAGCAAAGAAGAGATAGAAAGGAGGGGGAGTTGGGGAAAAAACGAAGAGAGGGAGAAAGAGAAGAGAGGGAGAGAGAGAGAGAGAGAGAGAGGGCAGGGCTTCTTAAACTAATGAGATATTGATTTGGGAGATACACACCTCCTCAGGGCTTCCGGTTGACACTCAGATAAATGGGCGGCCATTCATTACCCAGCGAGAGGAAGATATAACACTTATGCATGGAGAGGAGAGCGAGAGAGAAAGAGAACGAGAGAGAGACGGGGAGGCTCATAAGAGGAGTCCAATGCAGTAAAAAGTGGTAGAAAGGTATAACAAGGCAAACTAGACAGTGTACATAAAAAATGCTCTGGAGCCGAAGGAAAAACTGCACATGAGAAAGTATTTTCAGAGTGTGATGTCATCAGGCAACGTCAGGTTGAAGTGGGAAGCATGGGTGGGACGCTGAAAGGAATGGATTCAGCTTGGGCCCGGTCCGATCAGGACCATCTGCAAGTTCCATGATTTGGTTAAAGTCAAGAATTGTATTTAGAGCAGTTTGACACCAGTGTTTATGGTCTTCATTTTTTTTTGTAGGGGCAGCATGGCTTAGGTGGTAAGAGCCGCCGCCTTGAAGTCGAACCTTCATTGTTCAATTCCAAAGATCTAGCTAAACCGACAGAGTGTTGTTGACCAAGACAGTGAACCCTTATTTGCTCCGAGGGCGCTGCCCACTGCTCATGGTTTTTCCATGACGAGGTTACACGCAGTAGACATAATTTTGGCTGAAGTTACGTTGAATTTATAACTGAATGTGACAAAATCAAGGACTTTTTTCTTCCTGTACATGCATTCTGTGAAGATGGATAGACAATGTATCCATTCAGTCCCTGTGTTTTTATTTTGTTGCGGTTTGTTCAGAATCAGTTGTTTACATTGATTTAAAGCTCTCTAGCTTGGCATGGATTGAGGTCCTGGTAGATTTTTTTTTTTTTTTTTTAAATTTAGGTAAAACATTATCTGTAAACTCACACAAATAAAACTAACAATGATAATAATAATAGTAAAGCTAGCTATATAACATTAAAATGATTTGTTATTACCCAAAATAAAGCTATAACCCAATGAGTGAACAGATATAAGAATGATTGAATACCAATGGAAAAACAGATAAATACAAACAGTAAATATATATAAATAATAACTTCATAAATAGTACTAACTCTAATAAAACAACTTCTACTAATAATTATCATAATTAATACAAATTATACACACACTGGGGAGAACAAGTATTTGATACACTACTGATTTTCCAGCTTTTTCCACTTGCAAAGCATGTAGAGGTCTACAAGTTTTATTGTAGGTACTCTTCAACTGTGAGTGACGGAAACCAAAACCAAACTCCAGAAAAACACATTGTATGATTTTTAAGTCATTAATTTGCTTTTTATTGCATGACATAATTATTTGATACATCGGAAAAACAGGACTTAATATTTCGCACAGAAACTTTTTTGGCAGTTACAGACATCAGACATTTCCTGCAGTTCTTCACCAGGTTTGCACACACTGCAGCAGGTCCTTCAGGTTTTTGGGGCAGTCACTGTGCAATATGGGCTTTCAGCTTCATCCAAAGATTTTCTATCGGGTTCAGGTCTGGAGACTGGCTAGGCCACTCCAGGAGCTTCAGATGCTTCTTACGGAGCCACTCCTTGTCATGCTGGGAGACCCAGCCGAGACAGAATTCAAGGCTCTTACTGAGGGAGAAGGTTGTAGGCCAAGATCTTGCAATACGGGGCCCAATCTATCCTCCCCGCAATGTGATGCAGTCGCCCTGTCCACTTGGCAGAAAAGCACATTTCCCCCTCCATGTTTCACAGTTGGGATGGTATTCTTGAGGTTTGTACTCATCCTTCTTCCTTCTTCCTCCAAGCTCTATTTTTGTCTCATCAGACCACTTTGCCTTATTCTATTACTCCTCTGGATCAGATGGGCCTAGACATGTGCTGGCTTGAGCAGGGGCACCTTGCGTGCGCTGCAGGATTTTAATCCATGACGACGTGGTATGTTACTTATGGTTTTCTTTGACACTGTGGTCCCAGCTCTCTTCAAGTCATTGACCAGGTCCAGCCTGGTAGTTCTGAGCTGATCCCTCACCTTCCTCATGATCACTGATGCCTTGCGAGGTGAGATCTTGCATGGAGCCCCAGACCGAGGGAGACTGACCGTTATCTTGAACTTCTTCCATTTTCTAATAATTGTGCCCACAGTTGTTGCCTTCTCACCAAACTGCTTGCCTATTGTCCTGTAGTCCAGCTCTGTGCGGGTCTACAGTTTTATCCCCGATGTCCTTACACAGCTCTCTGGTCTTGGCCATTGTGGAGAGGTTGGAGTTTGTTTGCTTGAGAGTCTGGACAGGTGTCTTTTATACAGGTGCCAAGTTCAAGCTGGTGCAGTTTATACATGTAATGAATGGAGAACAGGAGGGCTTCTGAAAGAAGAGCTGCACTTCTCACTGGTTGGTAGGTGATCAAATAATTATGTCATGCAATAAAATTCAAATTAATGACTTAAAAATCATACGATGTGGTTTTCTGAATTTTTGTTTTTTAGATGCCATCACTCGCGGTTGAACAGTACCTATGATAAACATTACAGACCTCTATATGCTTTACAAGTGGGAAAAGCTGGAAAATCAGCAGTGTATCAAATACTTGTTCTCCCTACTGTCCATACATACGACATATAAAATTTCACATTTATTCCAGTGTCTGCATGTTTCTTTCCTGATGTGTACAAGTGCATTTAACCAGATTTAGAAATTTGAAATGAGCTACTCCTGAGAGTGTAGGTCTTTAAATCGAGCAGCTGCTCCTGAGTAAAACCTGCCTTTCGCATCCATCATGAGGCCTATAGACGCACCCTTCCCCCCAACACGTCACGTCAGCATGTGGGGCCATAAAACAGATACTTAGGGTACAGTTTGTTCCCTCAGAAATGCAACAGAAGCAAACAGCGCTGCACCGACAAAGCATTTTCTTCTTGCTTTATGATCTCATTTTACTATCCACTGAAACAGATGACCACATTAGCAATCTCCATTGTATTCTCACACTGCTTAAATGCATTTTGTGTGTTTTTAGTGCAATTAGCTGTGTTTAGGTATTGTCCCTAGGAGTGTGCTTGCATTTGCTTATACACCTTCTTAAGAGGGCTCATGGTGAAAATACATCTCAGCACATGGACATATAATAACTAGAATGGACCTACAAAGCATAAAATTTTGATGAGACAAAAAAGAGTAAAATGTATGTATATTTTTTGAGGTTTGTTTTTATTATATTTCCACCTGACAAAGAAGAAATTAACAATAAGTGTTAAACCTCACCATAAAACCTTTTAGATCATTATTTTTTCTTTTTAGATGAATGCAATTGTTTTGAGGCTACCATTATCCCCATCCTTCGAAAGCATTAAAAATCAGGTCTACAAGAAATTTAATCAATGATTGATTGATTATTTTATTTTTTTATTTATTTACGTAAGGATAGTTTTACACATTTTATTGGTTGATTAGTTAGTTCTTTTCTTTTCAAGAGTTGGGAGACTACTGGCCAGTCTTTGGCTTGCACAGTGTGCTTCATCTGTGCCATGCCCGTGTGTCAGATCTCACTACGAGTTGAACAGAGAGATAATCAAAGTTTCAGAATGATTGAAATGGACAGATGTACCGTGGAGGGAGAGCAGCAAATTAGACATGGGATCAAAGGGTGGCAAGGGAGAGCGGGGCGGAAGCAGCTGATATTTGAAATGCTTTACATACCAATTAAGTGCAAACAGTGGCAGATACATATGTTTGTTCAAGAGTCTCCTAAATGAACAGTTCAGTCCCTCACACTTTGCACCATTGAACATGCTTTGCAAATTGTGCTCCACCCAAACAATTTGTTCATGAATCCGCTGCTTGTTAGTTGAAATATAAAGATCTGTAAGTCGAGCATATTTATCAGCTTATATCCATCTTTCTCAGACATAATATTAGTGCAAGTTGGCAGTTATGAAAACTTTAAAGATCTGTTATTTTTTTCTCAGGTAAAGAATCTAATCACTTTATTGTGTTGAATGTCATATTGTGGGCAAACAAATAGCAGTAATAGTACCAATGGCTTATCCATGCTGTTCTGAATTTATGTTAAAGGAGGAAATCCTCCAAATGTACAAATGTTCACACTCACATAAAAGGCCATTTTTCTACGAGTTGATGTGTCGCACTTCCAAATTGACTTTGAAATAAACTGATTCCATTTCTACTTAAGGTCAATAAATGTAAACAATAAATGTATGAATGTATGCATGATTTTTTTCATTTTTATCTATTCATGAATGTTCTTGTTATTCAATAAATTCACAAATAAAATTTGTGTTTTTTGGATGTCCAACTGATGTTAGTCTGATGGTACATTCACACCGTACTCTACTGCTACTAGACGCCCGATTCAGCTTAACAGTGCTTAGCATTAACATGAGTTTACTCACGCATCTTTAAATTAGGAGGTGTTTTTCATATACAAGAGTGGACTCAGGTTGCTAGATTTCATAACTTTACACTTATGCATTTATGAAAATCTCAACTACGGGCTTTTTTAACTACAAAAAAAATATGAGTTTGACATTTGAAAGAGAAAAAAGACCATATACTTTTATGACAGGGAAATAATGTAAGAAAATAAAATAAAACAAAAAAGGGGACAGTTCCATGGAAGGCCCTTCTCCCTGGTGTGAAAATAAGCATCCAGCTTACCAGGCATTTTGTGACAACAATCTGATGAACGTTAAAAATTAAAACATATGGATGTTGACATGTGGCTAAATGCAAAGAATTTTGGCCATGTCGAAGGCAATGTGAGGTGACAGGACACTCAACCTACACTTACATGCAATTGCTGTTCTTGCCAGGCCTCAACTTTCGTTGAACTACTGATATAAACTCATGACCTGGAAACCTATTTTCAATACTTTCATAACAGTTGCCTCTCTCATTTTCAGTTACAATATATGGCATCAGCTTCTACTTACTGTTTGACAGACTTGTGTGTCCTGCGGCTGGATGATCTAATCCAATGCTAATAAAGTTTGTGAGGCTGCCTCATTATGTATGTTCAAACAGAGCCTTTATACAACTGTTTAGTAGTTTCACTTCTCTGAACTGGAGTGACCAAGAAGCAATGGCTTATAAAACATAAATAGGGGGCAGTGTCTGAGTTTCACTGTGGGATTTCCAGCAATGATGGTTGTCATTGCCAGCACGCTATCGAGTAATACAATCTGAGTTTCCTAGTGGCTTGTAATTATTTATTGTTATTAAAAAAAAAGAAAAAAATGAGAAGCCAAAGCTTTTTATCAAGAGAGTGGTGGTCAATCCTCAGGCCTATACGCAAACATTGTAACACATAAACCCTAACCAATCAGCTCACAGTAATAAGTGGGACAACAAAATTTTACCCTGAAATACCTCATATTGTTAGGTAATTCCTCAAATTTAATCTTGGCTTGAATCTGTCACTTAAATCTATGGGAATGGATGCATGCACTACAACGTTCAAATTTAATAGAGGGAAAAATGATGCACCCTGATAAAAATATTTTTCATAATTTTATATATATATATATATATATATATATATGAATATGCCTGTATGGACATTGTGTGTGTGTGTGTGTGTGTGTGTGTGTGTGTGTGTGTGTGTGTGTGTGTGTGTGTGACTGTGGAGGTGGGGGGGTGTATATATATCAAACTAATCACTTTTTTATGGGCCCGAGATAGAGTGTGTACGTATTAATATAGGACAATTGACAATGCTTTGCTGACAATGGAAGATGACGGAAACATAATATTTCCAGCCACAGGATACAGAGTGAATAGTCATTTTAGCCTAGCCTGCTATGCTGCAACACTTTCACAGTGTGTTAAATGCTGATAAATTCAAAGTTGGTATTTTTATTCTTGTACCTCTGTTCAGCATCAAACAATTGAGCTACATAACTGCATTTTAATCACCACACATAAAAAAACCTCCCTGCCTGTCAGCTTCCATTCTGGAAATGCTGTGCCTCTCTTGAAGTCATTATTTTACAATTGTGAGGTGCTGCACCGTATTCGGCTGAATTGACATTTAAAAATTATCGATCACAGAGACAGATAGACACAGCTTCAGTTGAAAAGACATGACTCACTGCAAATCAGAAGCTATTATTTAACTAATTTTCTGCGAGAGATTGAAAAAAAAAATCTAGTAGACAACTTATCACGGACTTATATGCACAATAATCAGTTCTCTGAGTATCTCTCCAATGGCTATAACAAAGGAAAAAACAAAGTTTGGGAACATGACCATCTCTTCTTTATTTCACAATGTATGCTGACGTTTTGAGAGGCATTGATATCCTGCGTCGAGCCTTCCTAGTATTGCTGAGAAGCTAAAGCTAATAACTGCACGATAAACTGAAATCGAAGATATCTCCTTTTTAACAAAGAAGCAACTATTCAAATTCTCTTTAAATTAACCAATAAGCAATAACATATTCTTGCAAAGGTGATTGGTTGTCTGCCACCTTGTGGACGTAGCACAAAATTACCCAAGAAATAAACTTGAAAGTGGTTTTAGGTAACATCCGTGTGGAACAAGCACCAAGATACCTTTTTCCGCAGCATTCATGTACTCTCCGAGGACAAAACAATTACTAACAAAAGAGGCTATTCACCACAATTGTGCATTAAGAGCATACGGCTCTACCTAACACCTAGCTTTCCTCACGTCTTCCTTCAAGCTATCCTTCCCCTTCCTTGCTTTTACAATTGCTACCTCTTTCCCTGATGATGCAAAAAGATTTCCAATGCGTGAACCACCACAATAATTCTCCTGACCCCTCTAGAAGCCCCAAAAGACACCATTGATTTCAGAGGAACTGGGTTTCTCTGGGTCCACCCAGCCTCCCTCTAACCCTTCGAACATAGAGCAAACACTGGGAATATCTTCAGCTGGCCTGTTATTGCCACTCCACATCTTAATAGCTCTGCTATTGAGTGTGCACTGATTGTTTTAGCTAGTCGACGAGGGCCATTGACCCAGCAGGGCTGTCTGACAATAGGCCCTGTGGGATAACAAACCAGGTCCATGGACAACAGCCACAGAGATAAGTGCCCTCTCAAGAGACCGAGTGGGCAATCAGAAGGCTAAACAGATGTTGAACGAGAAAAGAGAAAGAGAGATAGACAGACGATAAGGTGGTGAGGGTCATGAAGGAGAAGAGGGAAGTAGTAAAGTCCAGTGTCAATCAATTGGCAGCGGAGCAGAGCTGAAAAGTCAGTGTTGTGATTTTATAATTGCATGTATTGGGTGTGACACACACAATGCATGTACAGTATTGGTTGTGAGCATAAATGTCTGTGTATGTGTGTTTCTATTTACTCAATCAATCATCCATTCATCCATTATCTATGACGCTTATCCTGCACTAAGGGTTGCTGGGGGTTGGAGCCTCTCACAGCTGTCATTCAGCAAGAGGCAGGGTATACCCTGGACCAGTCACCGGGGCCCCATCAAGAGACAAACAACAAGTCACTCTTTCATTCACGGGCAATTTGGGCAACTTTTGGTCTCCAATTAACTGTTTGTGTGAGTTTGGATTGTGGGAGGAAAACAGAGGAAACCCAGGCAGACACTTGGAAAATCTGCGAGCTACTCTCAGAGAGGCCCCTGTTAGAATCAAGCAAAGGGACCTTCTTGCTGTAAGTTAGAAGCGCTGACCACTATTTTTTTTTTTTTTTCACGATATCTCAAAGAGTAACTTTACCAAGCCTAAAGTTTTATTTTCAAGAAAAGTCATGGCCAGACACCTTATGCAGTAGTTATGCAGTAGTAGCAGACATGGCGAAAGCCGCAGGCTGTCTGGAGTGGACTAGAGCAAGTGTAAGTGGTTCACCCCTTTAATGGTTCTGTATGAAAAAAACAAACAAAACAGTCAAAAAACAAAAGAAAAAAAACAAAAAGACTAAGTTTGCCATCAAAAAGTGAAAAGATTGGAATCCTCATAGTATGGGGATATGGTCAAATAATCTACACCTCTAACAGTCATCTTTTATCATTTTATTTATTCATTCATTTCTGTCAGTCATTCATTCAATAATTTACTTGAATCTTATTCATCTTATGCAAAGAAAAGCTATAATTGACATAAAATTTTCCAGACTTTGACCAGGTTCTCTAAAATTTGTTGTGAATAATTCAGAAGAGCAACCCTGGAAACCCTGGAAATCTTGAGCTGTGACATTTATTTCTTTCCCGTGTCTACACTGATTACTCCCATTTCTGTAAGGTTAGAGCCTCATTGTAACTTTGGCCAATCTTTGTCATCTGTTTCACACATTTACTTCATATCTGTTCGAGCAGTTCTCAAAATTAATTTCGTTTTAGTTGAATTTGACAAAGATCCAAAGTGAAAAATGCAGCCGCATTCCATGGACCCTTTTCTCGCTAGTTACTAGACTCCTAATGTTGGTATTTGTTCTTGAGAAAAGCAACTTATCAGGTGGCAATGAGAACAGGGTTCGTCGTATTTTCCTGGACTTAAAACCTCTGCATTTGTGTTAATTCCAATGGAAATGCAGTTTTACCGCGGGCCCTTTTTTTCTCTTTTTCATAAGCTCAGTCTCAGCCAAGTTGAGCTTCAGTGCAGCATTCCCATCCTGATGTGCTGAGGATGAAATAATGAACACCTCCACCAGTATATCAGATGGGAGTAATGACCGTGTCTCATTTATCAACGTAAGCTGTTCCGAATAGATGAGGAGAACTGGTGTAAGAGTTATAAAAAAGCAGAAAACACATAGCTCTGACGCCCCGGAGGCATCTGCATTCTGTATGTTCCGATAATGTTTTCAGGTTCTTTACATTTACCACCTGTCCATGCATCTGTTTACTCAAGTCAAATCATGCAACAAGTTCTAGAAGGTGAGGGAAGCATACTTCTCCAACAGGCCTGCATCCACATCAACATAGTCATCGCCTCCATACTTCAGCATCTCCCATACTTTAAAAGCTGATGCTCTACAATAAAAATGAAGAGATGGAGAGAGTGATATAATTCCACAGCTGCTTCGAATTCTTAAGGTGTGTTTTTAGCGGAGTGATCCCTAGGGCTCCCAACATCCTTTATATTAAAGCTCCAACAACAAAAATGCCTTGGAACTGACTCAGCTGTCTTTGTCTGCTTTGGGAGGGAAGGATGGATGTCAGGAATAAAAAAAAAAAAAGATGTATGCGAGTCACTTTCAACAACACCTCTTCATACCTCATTAGCAAAGTAAGTCATTGAAAACTTGAGATAACATGAAAGCGTTTTCTCATATGACCAACAATAATACTTCCGGATGTTACAGTGCTGTGGTTACATGCATCAGGGTGTATGGCTGCATGGTCGTGTGCAAGGATATTGATTTGCATTAAGTTGTTTTTATGGTTATGACAGGATAAGTGTGGAGCAAAGAAGGTCAGAGTTTTTTCCATCCAGTATAAAATGGACAGGCCCCCCAAGGTGCCATTAACAGGAAGCCATAACATAGATAATGCATATATGTTGCAAATATATTATGTGTATAAAGGAATCGTAGGTATTGTGAAGTAGAAAGTAAAGCACTTAAAGTCTATATGATTTGGGTATTAATGTAGTATTTTCCACTGCCATGGGTCATCCAAAATTATGTTGTGTTAAGTAATTTACTAAATTATCTCTTCAAACTTCACACTATATCACAATATGATGTATTTTGAAATTACGCAGCCCCATCAGACTCAAATAGTTGAAACTGATATTTCCATGGCACTGCAGTGATCAACCCATGATCTGGCATATTTACGTATTATCGGTTGAATTTTGATCCAATCAGAATGCATGATTACATTTAATGTTATTTTATAACATCTTAGTTTGACAATATGGTAACTGAAAGGGATATTTAATATTTATTCTTCATTACTTATTGAGTTTCTTATGATACCAATGGGTTGTAGTGTGGCATTGTATGCTTATTGTGCAATTATTTTTAGTCAATGGCATTGTGTTGTCTTTTTAAGCTGAATTAAGCAATAACAGACAGAAGCATTTGTTGGCTGTCCTAGTCTTTCTCTCTTTTATGGGTTTTGAAAGGTCAAAATTAAAAGTCAGATTCGAATTTGTCTTTCATTTTGACTCAAACAAATTTCATTTGGAATTAATAATGCATACTCTTTTTTTGATCTTGTGCTCCTATATCATGTTCCTTAATGTGTGACTTTCATGCATCAGGTATTAGTTTGTGATCTCATGGAGCTTCATGTCTGGGGCGTGTGGAAGTTGTCTTATCTTCTAGATATGAATAAATAGATTATTCTCAGCAAAGCTGCGATGAATTGAAGCACTAGCTGCCTTCCCTGTTTTACAGGATCTTATCTGCAAATAGGTTCTCAGCCTGAGACTTGTTACAGAAGCAATTTTTAAAATAAATCAAAAGAGGATTCTTCAGCTTGACGGAATGGTTTTTCTCTCATGGTGGATGAGTAACTTTAGTAAGGCACTAAAGAAAGTGGGTAAAATACTTTATTGTTTTAATGCATTATTTCACTAGCAGCAGGTTCCTAAATCAAATTTACCCTTTGGAAAGTATCCCTTATTTTGTTAGGGTAAATGTTTGGTTGGGTTTCACACGACAATAACACTTTGCAAATAGAATAATATTTTAATCAAAATGCAGTAACGCATACTATGACCCAAACAGAACTCCAGTCTCAATCTCTCATAACATTTGTTCAGGAGAAAAATGTTCTTGGTAGAATGGGTTTCCTTTGTCCAACCAACGCCCGAGGATTCTCCAACCAGCAACTAGTGCTTCAACAATAGCAGTGGACATCACGGGAGGTTGTTTCAACAGAATACCGCATGCTTCTGAAATATGATCCTAAATGATATTCATAATTACTTTTTGTTTTTTTTATTGATATATGGTATCAATTACCTTTGTTACCACTGATGAGGAAATGTTTCCTTGAAATCTCTAACAAATAAATGTGAAAAAGCATGGGGGTGTAAATGGATGGGTGGATGGTGTGGGCATGGCACTTATTCCGGTGTGAATGTACCCTCACACACTGTAAAAGTTGCGGTGTCAAAATTGGACTTCCATTCTAGTGTACATACATACATAAATATAAAAAGTGTTTATTCACTACACAGCAGTTTATTGGATAGAAACCAAACGTCTACAAAAATGTATCGGTAGAAAATTTATTGCAAATATATTTTCAGGGAAAAATCTGTGGTTATATAGTGGCGCAATGAATTACACATTACTATTATGGTTCTATATGAAATATAAGCATTGTTTTTATACACTTTCATGGATTGTATCAGTAATGAGGTTAGTGACAGTGTTAACAGTTTATACTCTTAAGCAGGCAGTATAGGTTATGGTTGCAGAGTATCTCAATAATTCGGTCATTCGATAACGTTAAAAATCAGTGGCGACAAGCACCCGGCAGATATTTAGATAAATTCCACATATTGACCTCTCGGTGACTTGACTTAGTGCTGAATTTCGACCAGCTGCTGCGATACCCTATGATGATTGGCCGTGGCCTGGATGACTCAGAGCCTTCACGGACACATACTGAATGAAGGAAATCTACAAGAAAAAATAGCTTTGAAGAAAATATGTAGTTCAAGCACTTAAACGTTACTATATTTCCCAACATAAGTATGCACATGTCCACAAATATGAAAAATTTTTTAGAGACATCCCAAGTGTGAAGTATGGGTTAATATATGTAATATGTATAGAAAATAACTGTTGTACCAAGAAGCACAAGATTATACAAATTGTGCCAGTCTAGAGGGGCTTGTGCTTTCAGAACAATAGTTTTGGCCCACAGAATGCCTCCATGAAATATAACCCCATTCCCCCAGCCAAGATCATGTGGTTTTGTGATAAATCGCTCTCTGAGCTGCTATACACAAGAGGAAAACATGCATAACCAAGACCAAAGCTCTTCTTAGAGCTCTCACTGAATGAAAATGAATTTAAAAAGTCAATGCTGTTTTGTGATCAGTGTTTCAGTGTTTCAAGAGAGAGAGATCAGTTGTATCTGCATTAAAAAGGAATTTCATTTCTATTTTTCTGTGTGAGATAGTTAAAGTACTTCAATGTATGGTTTTCTGAACATCATTTTAAATTCAATATAACTTTTTGTAATTTATTTTTTTCACAATCGCCATCCATTAGCTTCGAACAGCTTGGACATATCTTTCTATGCAACATTTCACCATAGCTCTTGCAGACCATGATCAAAAACAAACCTTATCCTTCTACAGTCTTTATACCACCGGTGATGTCACAACCACATTGCACTGTCATTCCTCTCATTCCCCTGGCCTGCAATACAGTGGATTCAACTTTATATTTTTGCATTATTTTCCCATATGCTTATTTATTTGTCCAACTACATTTTAGAATGATTAACCTAGTAAAAGAGATTGATGGCACACGAGGTGAAGAAAAGGGAACAGAGTAAAAGACGGATTGGGGGAATGAGTAGAGGGCACAGGATGGAGGAAGGTAGAGCAAGTAAGTGTGGGTTTTAAGGAGAAAAGGGAGAAGAAATTCCAACAGGAATGAAATACAGACAAAAATACATAGGTTTACTTGTTTCCATGGGGCATCGACTTATGTCTGTTTGTAACAAATCAACTTGGACGATGTTAAAATTTGAATCAGTCTTTGACAAATGGACTAATGAATGGAGGTCTTGGTTTCTTTTCTGTTTTTTTTTAAGATACTCATTTGATATGCCTGATCTGTTTGTGGTGTTGTCTGCTCTGTGTACGCTCTGGATAGAATTCTTTGAGATAGGATATGTATTTGGAAACTTTTGAAACAATCGTATAAAACCATCTCCCCATGTCGAAGTAATCAGGCTGCAGTTTCACTCCTATCATCCAGTGACCCCTCAGATTAAAACAATTAAACACAAATCTGTCTCAAAGGCTCGAGAACAATTAAACAATGATGTCTCCCTCCATGTTTCACTGAAATGTTTTCCTCCCCGGGATCTTTCTTTTCACCGAGCCATTCATTAACTCTCCCCTCCACCCCCTCGGTTATCCTCAATGGTCAAACCAACATGACAAACAAAGAGGTGCTTCAGGGGAAAGTTACAGTGCAAAAGCAGCTTGATAGAGACAAATTATAAATTGAATTCTTATCCTAGAGAGGCCAGTGTTTTCATTAATTTGTCCTCTCTGCAAACACTCAACCCTTAAATCCCCCTTTGTGTCGTTTTTATTGTTTGGAAACTCTAAAAGTGATCCATATTAATTATTGTATGCTCCCGCTACTAGAGAAGCTGCTAGAAATGCAGGACTTCAGGGATCTCTTTTACGTCAATGATGTAGGTCTCCTGGCATCTATTTTAAAAAAATACTGTCACTACTCTAGCCTGCTTTATCCTTTATTCTATTGTCTCTTTTATGGTTTTATTTTTGTTTTCTTCCAGCCCTTTTCCTTGTTTCATTCTGATTTCAATCCCTCTTTTCTTACAGACTCTCCAGACAAGAGGACAGTCATTCTGAAAAAAGTTTTTTTTTTTTTTTTTCAATCTACTAGAGGGGATCGGCCTCTGTTTCTTGCAGGTAATAACCATATGTGCCGTCCTCTGTTCTAATTAAATCAAACAAGTGTGTCCAATAACCATGTTTTGCTCTGTTTAACTCCACATCTGAGGAGAACAAGGGTAGCACTGTGTCCGATTTGTTGGAGTCTTGGGAATAAAAATATATGATTTGAATAAAGATTCCATGATGGTTTTATTATACTATGGATATATATTGGTTTTATTGGCAATGTCTGTATTATTGATTCATCTTGTCCTTTCTGCTGGGGCTGGGGCTTCAATATGTTCCTTTGGATTAATTAATGAATTATAGAAAACATAATTGGCTTACAACAACATTGAAATCGCCATTTAGTTTGCACTGCGGAACCTGTCTGAGTGCCGGAGTTTCAGAGGGGGACAGATTCCACCAACACACAGCCTAATAGCATAATGGATGAGGCCATGAGACTACACTGGTTGAAGAGAAATTTGAATGTCAGAAACCTCCAAATGGGATGATCAACAAACATGTTGTTTTTTGCATATTATAGGAGGACGTCTACCCTTCAGTGGCAGCACAATGCCACATTGGAGTTAATTTGGAGGTAGGCAATATAGGTACGAAAAAAGATTTTCTGCAGAAGATGTCAGGATTGCTATTATGGGCAAGTGGCTTCGGCACTCAACACTCGACCTTAAGTCAGGGTTCAAATTCAAAGACTAAATGTCCGAGTCCACGTCAGATAAATTGACCAGTTCAATGGTAAGATGGACGACCGCGGACTACAGACCACTTCTCAGTGGTAGGAGATTACGGGTCACAAGAAACATTCCAGATTGATGAGAATTACTAACAGGCATCAAAACAAACTTAGGTTTATTTTTTTCTTGTATATTTTTCAAATATTGCAATGCAGTAACAATGGGATTTTTGATTAAATAATTACAAGTTTCTAATTGGTTAGATGTATCTTTTTAATCAACTCCCAGCCCTACTAAATATGCGCATGAATATACCATCTCTCTTTCTTCAATTGATATTTTCATTTATTGTAATGATTAAGACGTGGACATCTCTTCTTGATGTCATTATCACAGACTAAACCACCAAACAGGGACAAACACCTTTGCTTGGTTTTCTCTTTCTTGGCCCAACTTCGTTGCGTGAATTAAAGGATGTTAAACATCTACCATCAGGAAATTAATCAGGATGTTTTCTGTCTGTTAAAGGGAAATTGTGTTGATAAATCGATAAGCTAGATGCCAGCAGGAACTTAAATGTTTATTTTTCTTCTTTCAAAATGTATGTATTTATTTATTTGTATATATATATTTTGATGTGTATATCAGTCTTTTTTCAATTGCCATTTTTATCTGTCAGGATGAGTGTCACTTGTATCTTCAACTGCCATCTTTTTCCTTTGGTTCCATATTGAAAGCTTAATTTACTGAACTAGAGAAAATATTGAGGTCTTGTCCTTTCATTGTATGACCAATCAAAATAGTAATTACAGTTGTATTATTCTTAAAAATCTAACATCAGTCAAGGTACACCCTGTAAGCGTGTCTCTCTTTTTTATCCTTCCATCAACTCTTCAACCCTCCTCATCCTCCGTCCTCATCTGCCAGATTCTCAATCTCAAAGTGTTCCTTCTCATCTCCACCTAATGTCACCCCCCTCTGCCCCTCCACCCCTATCTTGAGCAAGTTCTATTTAATTGGATGTCATAATGAAATCTCATTTGATCGGGAACAATCCAGCACTGCCTAATCAAATTAACAAAGTCCTCCTCTGATTTTCAATTATCTCTCCTCTAGGCTCCAGCTAGCTTTATTTTATACCCTCCACTGGCCGCCAGCCACAGGCATAAGATAGATGGATGGATCATATGCACAGAACACACACACACACACACACACACACACACACACACACACACACACACACACACACACAATGCTGAAGCTCATGCACGACTTAGAAGTATATACACGAAAGACGGAGTCAACTGCTGTCAAGTTAAGGCGTTTAATGTAATGGGCTCTGTCATTTTCAGTTTAAGTGCACAGTAAAAATAAAGCAAATGAGGGATGCAAAAATCTAGTTTTAACTTCAAGAAAAAAAGGAGCATACGATCATAGATTTTTACTCCATGAGGTGTCTTCATTGTTCTTCACACTTCAGTACAGAACACCTAGACTCTCTGGATTCTAGACATATTCAACCCGCAACATAACCGTAGTATACTGTTTTTTTTTTTTTCAGTAATTTAATAAAAAAAAGCCTACAGTCTTGGCTGCATTGTTAAGAGGTGGTAGGTACAACTCTACAGTTCTGACACGCCGTCATATTTCGACACATCCCAGAATTCTGTCTGTCTGTCTGACATAAATCAATGTATGTATGCAGAATATCCCAATCATTTGCAGGGCAGGCTGTTCAAATAGTGGACAAAACTGATCTTACCTTCATGATACGCTGCTGTTTGCACACTCTGTATATTGAATGCATCCCAACAAATAGCATTAGGGGGTCATACCAAATTGTTTTTAACACTGGACCTATTACCATTCTTTTTAATTTAAAGTCAACTCGGATTTTGAATAAGTTATTACAGTATAATTGCCTCTTGAGTTTCTGTTCTTCTTTTAAAATGCACTCTGATATATAACCCAAAACCTAACCCCAACTACTAAACAAAAAAGCAAAAAAACTCCCTCATTCACACATCAGGGCAATTTTTTCCCAGTTAACTCGACTGTGGGAGGAAATCCACATGCACACTCTTGAGAGGCAGGTTCCAGTGTTGGAATTGCACCAGGGTCCTTTGCATTGTGAGGCAGAACTACTAAACACCATGACACCATGTCATTTCAGCAATGCTCTTTCGGAAGAAGACTAATAATAGAAGACACATTCAAAGTAAATAAATACAAATTGAATTACATCTCAGATTAAACATAAATACATAAACAAGAAGAATTCCACTGATTAAGATATGTTTTTTAAAAGAAATTGAAGCAGTTCGATCTAATTTCCACTGGTAAGTCATTCGGGAGCCGCAGGGCAAACACCACAGAAGTCCTTCCAAATTATCAGTAATCTTTTTTCATACAAGTATTTCATCCCATGTCAAATTTTACTCTGAGCAGCAACAAGGTGCTCCTCCAAAACAATCTAGAATATTATCCGAAAGATGTATCCAGCTAAAAAAACAAAAAAAAAAACATGTGCAGATAGAGGCCTCAGCAGTTTTGACATCCTTGTTTAAAGAGGGTTGACAAAATTGGAAATAAAAGGTTTTCAAAATTTTCGCAGATGAAATAACCCTTATCCTAAATCAACATCTCCCTGAAATATATGTTGGAAAAAACAGGCTTTATTCAACACAGGAAGGAAGAATTTGTTGCTTGGCTTTGGTGTTTAATATTTGATGAAGGTGTACCTCATAGAATGGTGAGCAAGTGAGGATTAATGGCTAGAAGCAACACTGACGGCATGCAGCTAGTATTTGTGCCATTGCAGGTCAAGCTGTGGACACACAGTAATGCGATGCAAAACCAATAATTCGCCTTGAAACGGCCACAAAGCCGACAAGTGCAGACATGGTGACGGATGTTGGGGCAAACCAGACCGAGGAACAACCCCTGTGTTAAAGCCATATTGAAAAGCCTGTGTGTTGCACTCAACAGCAGAGGAGATTCATGGCTTTTATTAGCCCCTGACAATAACTGTCAGCCAGCATTTCATATTCAAAGTAATGTGTATAATTACAGTTTTACGAGCAGCCTCTGAATACATTTAGACAGCGATTTTTATTTCTGAATGTGATGCTGTTCCACAGATTATCAATAGTTAATGTGCTGAGAACGACAGAGAGAGAGAGAGAGTGAGAAACAGACTCAGTAGGAAGTTTATTGTGGCTTTTAGGGAGAGATGGACATAAAGATGAACTTAATTGACAGTAACCCCACAAGAGGCTATACTTATGTGGGAAATTCCTAATCCTATTGTGGATACTTTTTATCTATGTATTTATTTTTAATTTTTAGTTGTTGTTTTTTTTTCTTTTACCCCCCAACAATAGTCGTCACGTGTGTAAGTGTGTTTGCAGCTCGTTTTGGACTTTGATTGTTTGTTTCAATTGCCTTTACAACAATTTTGTGCTTGAAACATTTAAGGGCATCCATGCTGAGCATGAAGGAGTATCAACAGGAATAATGGAGACCAATAAACCAAACTCCACTTAGAAATGGGTCATTTTAAGCGTAGTTTGTATTTCATGTTGTGTTCAAATGTGATATCAAAGAATCATCAATTTGATGTTTTTTGCTACAGATTAAACCTTTATTGTTATGAAGTATCAGCTGCTGGAAGCCTGTGTTACATCACTGTGAGTGCAATCATTGCAACCATTCTTTGCACAGTACTAACTAAACAAAAGTGAATTTCTGGTACAGAAATTCCAGGGCCCCTAGGGCCCTACCATACAGATTACTGCCAGCAGTTAAATTTTAGCAAAATAAATAAATAGATTAACAAGCTCTCTGGTTTGATTTCGACAGGGGGCCTTTCTGTGTGGAGTTTGAATTTTTCTTCTGAGTTCTCCTGTTTCCTCCCACACTCCAAAACATGCCGAAGGTTAACTTGAGACCTTAAAGTGACCAGACCTGTGAATTAGAGAGTGAACGGTGGTATGTCGTAATATATAACCCTGTGATCGACTGGCGGACGGTCTAGCGTGTACCCCATCACTTGCTCAGTGGCAGCTGGGATAGGTTCAAGCAGCCCCATTATCCCGATTGCAGTATAAGCGGTATAGATAATGGTTGAATGGACGGATGAATGAAATGAAAAAACAGGAAAATTCACATGAGGGAGCTGGTCACTGGACATATGACTAATGGTAGTAATTACGGAATATAAAGCTACTTTACATTGACAATATGATATTGCCATAAATGCCTCTGGCAATGTTCATGAAACTTGGAGCGGGCTGGAGTATTGGTTACGGAAGAACCAAGTAGTCTTACTGTTAGTATCACTGCAAACCAACATCTTGACGAAATTAAATTTTCCACATTAGCATTTTAATCCTAAATATGAATTTAAGCATCAGGCTCTAGTCATTGTGGGGTTTGATTGCCAATTCATTATTTTTCAGCATGTCAAGCAGTGATCCATCATTTTCCTTTTGTCATAAGTTACCCTGGAAAAGGTGCAGCCTTCGCATTCTCTCCCTCATCTCTCTCTCTCTCTCTCTCTCTCTCTCTCTCTCTCTCTCTCTCTCTCTCTCTCTCTCTCTCTATCTCTCTCTTTCACGCAAACTCTGCCTAGTCTCTTACACTTCATCATTGCATCTGCTCTAGCTTGTCTGAACCCCTTATTTACATGCTTAGAGAAGCAAAATGTCATTTCTAGAAAGGGCTGTTTAAGTTATTCACACCACTCCTTGCCCACATTTACTTCATTGCATGTCTTTAATGTATGCAGATGTGTGCAATACACAACACTGCACAAATGGAATTTACCCCCCTTGTGCTGTCTCTGCATTGTGTTCATGCATATACCATTCATTCTAAATTTAAATAATGTTGAGATAATAATAGTGTGTAAGCCCTCACTTTGTGTGTGTGTGTGTGTATGTGTGTGTGTGTGTGTGTGTGTGTGTGTGTGTGTGTGTGTGTGTGTGTGTGTGTGTGTGTGTGCATGCTACTGAATACAAAGAAAACCCTCTCATTTCCCATTCATCATGATCATGACACTTCTTTGTAGTGGAGGCCCGGCCTCCTCGTATCTAGCAGTGGGAGAGTGTAATCATAGGTGTCATTCAATCACTCTGAATGACTGCACTCTCACCCACACACACACACACACACACACACACACACACACACACACACACACACACACACACACACACACACACACACACACACACAAACCTTTGATCTAATTATAAGCATGACCTTTAAATGATTGCTGGCGTCACCATAACATCCACTGACACAGAGACAAACACACACACACACAGATGCACATGCACACACACAAACCTCTTTAATTGTGAGGGTAAACCGAGGTGGAGGGATAGGACTGAGGTGAAGTGGCATCAACTTACCTGCTTGATTGCCAGTGTATTCTTAATCTCCTGAGACTTGGGGTTTTGCGCGCATTTAAATTTTGCCTAAATATATGGCAGTTGTCAGAATGAATGAATCTGAGAAAAAAAAGGATTTTCTTTGAACTTGAAGTTATTGTTGGTATTCACATGGGGACAATAAGTTTATCTTACACTGTAGCTTTACAATTGTATCGCTTCCTGAGAAAGTATAAAAACACATGAAAATTGCTACACTAAAGCAACATATGGAAATGTTCTATTTATTTTATCAATCAAACAACAAGATGAAATTCAACCATCCTCATACAAGTGCCTTTTAATGAGAAGCACCATAACTTTTTATCCTTCCTAATTTGATTTTCCAAAAAGAGAGGAAGACAATTTAAACACTTGCGTTTTTCTTTCTTTTATTCTCTTTAACGCTGGATATATATAGGGGACACATTCTGTAAGTTTGTGACCACATTTGATATTTTGTTTAACATCCACATCATTCCACATCAACCAACCATTATTCTCAACTACCTTTTCCTGCTTTTGTTAAATGTTTAGCTATTTTTGACAAGTCATTGTGGAAAAAAAAAAGTGTCCATCCAGTAAAAGAAAAAAAAAATACACATATATATACATCTTTTTCAATAATATATGTATATATATGGACAGTAAATTATTGAAAAAAATGAAAAATAGTAGTGGAGAACCCCAGTTGAGTGAAATAAAAACCATACTAGAGCGAGTCATTAAATATTTAGCACATGTTGTGACTTGTCCCAGCCACCAGCCAATCATGAGATGAAGAGTGAGCTTCTTCTAGGAGTCATAGTGTTGTGTTGATGCTGCATACGAACACATGAATCACACAATCACAGTTGTGCAGCCTGAGGCAGATGGTGCCACTTTTTACAGCTAATTAAGCACAACGTTAATAGAAATAAATAAAAAAAGATTGTGAAGCTGTTTATGTGATCTCATCAATCTGACACAATTTGTATTGTGACAGCAAATGGTCACGTGATGCAGTAATAGATGTGACATGAGCATCTGCACCATGATGCATTTTCAGAATAAAATATGAAACACCATTTTGCTGCAGACAAAAGTTGGAAAGAAGACAATAGGACACAGACTGATGATGCTTGGCAACATAACCAAGTTATCATCTGTGTGTAGATCTATGTTGGTGTTTTCTAGCTGCCCAATTCTGACAGATGTTGGGATGCGCTTCTGGTTGTTTGGTGGAACAAGGTGATCTTGTTCTTCCACATTTCTCATTGGTCTGTGTTACAATAACAAAGGTTCCTCGCAGAGAATTGATTGTTTTCCTCTCAACCCAAAAATTAACAATGTGCAGCCAATATTTGGTGTTCTTTTTCAAAGTTTCTGTTGTTTAGAGACTGCATACCAAAGACTGCCTTACAAATGCAATTGTTGAAGAGGTCTTCTTTGACAATATTTGCTCTGTACCAGCAGAAACCCATATCTCGGACCTCGAATGACCTATCGTAAGCTTTGAAACTCATGCAAAACACAATCAAAAACCCAACCTAATTAAATTGTATGTGTGATTTCATATCAACATAACCGGCTCAATTTTACCGTTTCTACTCTAGTGTTTAATACTTATAAATTATTCAAAGCGTAGATGTATGGGCAGGTGCCAGAAATAGGGTGACTATTGTTTACTGATATCAAACAAAGTTTCTGTCTGAATTGTTTCGATTTACTCCAAGGCAGAATTAGATTAAGTAAATGAGACTTTTTCATTCTAAAAATACAAAGCTCCACGTTCTAATGGATTGCCATCTGCTTCTTCCCGCCTTCTACGAAACTGAAAAGGAGGCTGTCAGCACCAGAGTAAAATAGGCCAACAACACAATGTGTGTGGCCGGTTCTTTGAATTGTTTACTGAGCTAAATTGAGACAAAATGTTCCAGAAAAGATTTCTAGTACACAAACTAGGAATAGAGATTTTTTTTTGTTTGTTTTTTTCGATGCAGCAAAAAAAAAAAAAAATTATAACAATAATAATCAAATGCATCATATGGATAGGATAACTATCTGTGATTGTTCTAAATCAAAAAAATAATCCAGGCTCATTGTGTCAAGCAATTAAAGATAATGCCAGCAGTCTTTGGAAGTAAATCACACTAAGGCATGTGATGCTAACATTTTTGCCCACAAAAAATTGATGTTATTGAAGTTTTGGTCAGCATCTGAGATAGCAGCACATAGCATGACCACATAAGAGGGCAAGGTAATACACACGTTACATTACCATATTACATTCGCAATTCTGTGTCTCCAATTTACCGACTGCATGTTTTTGGACAGTGGGAGGAAACTAGAGAGCATAGAGGAAACCAGCCCGGACACAGAAAGAACATGTTAACTCCACACAGAGACAGTATTGAACCATGAACCGTCTTGCTGTGACGTGAAAGCACTGACCCTCTGGTTAAATAATGGAATGGACGGAGAAAAAAAAAAACTGTAATTTTTCAGATCTCTTTCATCGGATGTTACATACAGTATACTGGAAATTGGAAAATGCGTCAACCTACACTTCAAGTTCTACTCTGATTAAGTTTATATAACAGAAAATAACAGGAGTGTGTGTGTATAATATATATGAAAATGGGGATCTCAAAATTGATACTTTTAAATGAATAAACTGAAGTGAACTATGCACACAGCATGTGTTTCTATATTGTTTTTATTATATATTTTATATACAACCACCGTATCTCTAGCCCAATGGCATTTGTACTTGTCAAAAAATCCTTGATGAATTTTCTTTTGGATCGAAATTCGGATGGTTTTTGGTCTGAAACATCCCAAAGTTTTCATTTCAGAACAATCCTAGTTGATTGACTCTTCCATTAATCAGCTTGTCGCTCCTGCCTTGTGACAGTTTACTGATTCACCCTGTAATACACCTTTCATCACATCTGACAGCGGAGCTAAACCGCTCCTGATTTGGTTTTTACTTGAAATATGGTTGGAGCTAACTCCTTATTCAGTTTTTATGACTATATTCCTTGACTTCCTTGACTTGTCCATCCAAGCCTTGAAATGTCTAAATGTGAATCATCTTACAAGCTGAAAAATGACTAAATCTTGACAAAATTTCATGGGGGAAAATCTCCGGGGTATGTGTTGAGCTGACAGGAAGGAGGGTGAGCCAAGTGGAAAATTATGGAAGAAGAGAATTAAAGAGAAAAAAGGAAGAAAGAGTGTGCGCTCTGAGGAAGAAGATGCTGATGAGAGGCTCGACAGGCGACGTAATAAAGCATGCTAAGTGTAAGCCACCAGATTTACAGGGCCTTTACACCAAAGCCGAATGTGCCATCATTTTCCCTCCCAAAACGTTAATGTCATACAGGACGGCCATAAATACATCACCACACTAATTTAAGGGTCCACAATGGAGAAACCCCTCCATTGTTCTCTCCCGAGGCTGAAAAATTACCTGGAATAATGGGAATTTTTATGAACATGTGGGAAGAAGATATACATGATGGTGCTCTTGTGCCTCTGCAGTTCTGCTCGCACAACAGCAGTTGGATGTAAAACACACCGCAAACAAATGGTTGAGAGGAAATGGGCTTTTCCGCAGATATGTCATCTCAGAGGCTCTGCATAACAAGCAGTGATTGTCAGTCTTTGTCTAATAATGGCTTGCAAATGCATGTTATTATGCAAACCCTGCACGCATGTACTGAAATATGTTGTTTTTTGACTTGTGAGGGTTATAGGTGTTTTGGCAACAGCATCCTTATTTTTCCTTATCCGCAGCCCTGCGCCAACACACAGTGGCACTTGGCCTTTAAGTTTGTAAAGGAACAAAAAATATGGCCCACAAACACTTTCAAGTAAACTTGCCGAAGGGCTGAACTAGATCGAGACAACTCGACTCATTTGTGTATTTTGTTAGTCATGTGTAAAATAAAAAAGCGATCGTTAAGGAAGACCCAGTCAAGAAGCTGTCATTTGAGCGGCGTGAGAAATGAAACAGACAGGTTTTTTAAAATTTCTTCCTTGCATGCCAGCAAGGGCCTTTCACAGAGGTAATGCATGGCAACAATTACGCAGCGTCACATAATGAGGGGTATAAGGGAAGACAATGGCTAATAAGCGAGAGCGGGCCATTCTGCACTTCCCAGGGAGCTAATGAAAGCTTTAATTAAGTGTCAAACTGCAGCGAAGCACAGGAGGCAGAGCAGAGTGCTGCAGGAGCCCCATACTGGGTGTTTCTTCAGATTTGTCTAGAGACCAGAGCCTCTACTGACGGCGAGGCTGCTGTGCCAGAGCAAGAGGGCGTTCTGGTATGCACTCACAGACATTCGCACGCGCACACACACACACACATGCACACACACAGACATGCACACACACACAAACACTAGGGGAATTAAAAATTTACCATGTTTTGTAGCCTTTGTTTCTCTTGCAGACCTGAGTCAGGACCAGGCCATCTACCGTCAGCGATTTTCAGTGTTATCAGCTCCACAATCTGCACTGATGTGGTGGAAAGTGATAGGATGTTGGGGAATTTGCACAAACACTGAAGCAGGAAGAATACAAGAATCAAAGATATCTTAGCTTTAAAATATACAGTGGGGAAAAAAGTATTTTAGTCTGCCACCATTTGTGCAAGTTCTCCCACTTAAAAAGATGACAGAGGCCTGTATTTTTCATCATAAGTACACTGCAACTATGAGACAGAATGAGAAAAAAAATCCAGAAAATCACATTGTTTGATTTTTAACAAATTCATTTGCAAATTATCATGGAAAATAAGTTTTTGGTCAACAACAAAAGTTCATCACAATACTTTATTATATACCCGTTGTTGGCAATGACGGGAGTCAAATGTTTTCTGTAAGTCTTCACAAGGTTTTCACACACTGTTGCTGGTATTTTGTCCGATTCCTCCGTGCAGATCTCTTCTAGAGCAGTGATGTTTTGGGGCTGTTGCTGGACATGCAGACTTTCAACTCCCTCTAGAGATTTTCTATGGGGTTAAGATATGGAGACCGGCTAGGGCACTCCAGGACCTTGAAATGCCTCTTACAAAGCCACTCCTTCGTTTCCCAGGTGGTGTGTTGACCATAGGACATTCTCCCACTCCTCTTCTGGATCATATGTATGCTCTCTCGCAAACTTCAGACGGGCCTGGACATGTACTGGCTTAAGCAGGGGGGCACATCTGGCACTGCAGCATTTGAGTCCCTGGCGGCGTAGTGTGTTACTGATGGTAGCCTTGGTTGCTTTGGTCCCAGCTCTCTGCAGGTCATTCACTAGGTCTCCCTGTGTGCTTCTGGGATTTTGCTCACCGTTCTTGTGATCATTTTTTGGAGCCACAGATTGAGGGAGATTATCACTGGTCTTGTATGTCTTCCATTTTCTAATTGCTGCCAAAGTTGAATTCTTCACACCAAGCTGCTTACCTATTGCAGATTCAGTCTTCCCAGTCTGGTGCAGGTCTACAATTTTGTTTGTCTTTGGTCTTGGCTATAGATGAGTTTGGAGTGTAAGTGTTAGAGGTTGTTGACAGGTGTCTTTTATACTGATAACCGGTTTCGGAGGATGGAGAGGCCTCTTAAAGAAGAAGTCACAGGTCTGTGAGAGACAGAAATCTTGCTTGTTTGTAGTTGACCAAATATTTATTTTACTGGGGAATTTACCAAGGAATTCATTAAAAATCCTCCAATGTGATTTCCTGGATTCTTTCCCCCCATTCTGTCTCTCATAGTTGAAGAGTACCTATGATGAAAATTCCAGGCCTCTCCCATCTTTTTAAGTGGGAGAACTTGCACAATTGGTGGCTGACTAAATACTTATTTGCATCACTGTATATTTGGAACGTGCCCATTCTCTGATTGGCAACAAATTTTGCTTCCCAGTGACTTAAAGCTCATTTAATCTGCAAGAAGTTGAAATGTAGTTAAATTCATCCAACTTAATCTAACCGCCCTATAATAACAAAATACACTTTAGAATCATGTTATTTTGTGTCGTTTTATTCTTTTCCTGCTGTTATAGGGCATTTTATTGATGGGATGACGGGATGGACAAATTGTGTGTGTGTGTGTTTGTGTGTGTTCGTGTGATTGTGTGTTTGTGTGTGTGACTGTGTTTTGACATGTGCCTGTGCATGGTTGTGTTTGTGCTATGCAGAGGAATAGAAACATTAGTATTGGTAAAACTATTGAAAATAATTATTTTCTTTGGCCCAAAACAAATCTATTCATGATAGGTCACTAAAACGCAATCATATCTACATTTTAAGCCCATTTTTCTCATTGTATTGGTGAAATTAGTTTTTATGACTTTTAAAAGATTGATTTGCAGCAAAAGAGTTGTTTCGGTAAATCTTTCTTTGGCACATCGAATCCTCCCCGTTGGATATTCAAGTGGTTTAAACCCCTGCTGCATCAGTTATTATTAACAGCAGTCTATGTCTCTGACCAGACATATATAAAAAAACAACAGACCTGCTCATAGAGTTTTAGGTTCAGAACATTCAGCTACTACATCTGCAAGTTCAAGTTTGAATCAGACATTACATTACAGTCATTTAGCAGACATTTTTATCCAAAGCGACTTACAAAAATTGCAATTCAATAACGGAAAATCTAAAGTACCAGTAGTCGTTATTCCGAAGTCACCACTCTACCAAATAGCTATCTCAAAACCATATACATACATACATTCATTTCTTGTTTTTTTTTTTTTTTTTTTTTTGGGGGGGGGGGGTGTTTAGTGAGGAAGAACTTGGTGAAGAGGTACGTTTTTAGCTCACAAACAGTCAGCTGATGGCTCTATCAGACCTTTGAGCACAGTGTTGTCCTGCTGTTGGACCTTTCAGAAAGTAATGTCCACACCATTACTGCCACTATGTAGAAATAGTTGTCACTAAAGAGTTACAGAAACGGTACTTTGTTGTTTGACCCCACTGAGAGGAAAAGAACAAAAATGCTGACTCATCTGAGAGAGGTGCTCATTCAAAAAATTCCATCTATATTTCTGGTTGTCCTGTTATTAAATACATCCTGATGTAAAAATCAAAAACTGAACAATTGTTACTTTCATAGTTAGTGTGTCATATATGTCTTACAACCTTTTGAAATGATAGATAAACCTTGTGGACTCCAATTGAAGATATGATCAAAACAAGGTTGAAAACCACCACTTTATATCGCTTACTATTATGGAATTATATATGTAGTAAAATGCAAAAAATACAGAACTATTGAATCAGCCCGAGAACTCAAGCTCCTGGTTCTGGCTGTAATAATACCTCCTTCATTGAACACAGATATCTGGGCTAATAATGATTTTGAACATTATCAAATAATCACCCAATAATGGTAACAGCTTAAGGTTCCATTAATATCTTTTAAAAGAAATTTAACAGATAAAATAAAATGTTTGGAGTGTTAGTCGTTTGTTTGACCTTAGACCCTCCCATGTGGTCAAGTGTATAAATGTAACAAAAAGACTGCAAAGCCCTTTTTAAAACTATCACACAGGGTAACTAAGCTCTGCTTAAGGCCAGAATCATTCTCACCTTTTGTCATAGCCGTCATAAGGCAAACAGGTACAATTTGAAGTGGATGGGGCTCAATTGATAGAGTAGGCATCCCTCCAGTTAGTAGATTTGATTCCCAGCTCCTCCTGTCTTCATGCCATAGTGTCCTTGGGCAAGAGGCTGCACCCCCAGTTCCACTCAATGATTTTGTTTGCAGCTTGCATGACAGTTCTGCTGCCATCGGTTAGTTTGTTTGTGAATGTCATCCGGTGTAAAGTGGTTTGAAAATGCAAGGTAAGCGCTGTATGACTGGAGACTATTTACTTCTTCTTTTCTTTTTTCTTTTGTGTGAAACGGATGTAACCAAAACAAAATGGCCATCAAGTTACAATTATGAACTTATACATACATTTTCAGGAGAATCATCAAGTGTGATGTTTCCTAATGGTATATTTTTATTTCATATTTGCATATGTACATATTTTAAATTTGTATATATATTTATTTTATGGATGGCTTTTAATAGGGGCGGCGCAGCACCGGAGGTAAAGCAATCGCCTTTGGAACTGAATATTCCAGGTTGGATTCCCGGCTGTTGTTGAGCAAGACACTGAACCCCTAACCTCTTCCCTGGCTCTGGCCGACGGCAGCCTACTGCCCATGGTTCATCCATGATGGATTCATTGCAGAGAACAAATATCCCCACAGGGATCAATAAAGGATAAATTATAATTATTATAATGATTTTGAACCTCAGATGGAAATCACGCACCCTAACTAATTTATCTGCATGAAAAGAAGGCCAAGAAAACATTTTAAAAAAAACACAATTGTATTTTAACAGATAGTTCTGCCTTTTTTATTTTTTTTTTATTTTTGTGTTTCAAACCACATGTTCTACAGGTATGACTTTTGGAATCAATGATTGTATCAAATACAAACAGTGTAGGCATTAAATTTTCATTGGAAAATCTTTGACAAAAAATGTAATTACTTTCAACTCAACAATTTATTTATTGACATGAAAAAGATCCCGATGTAAACATTAATAAATGAACAAATGAATAAACGCAATTTAGAACATAAGCAACTGCAAATATATGTACTAAAGATGAAGGACCTCCATCTTACTCTCCATTTTTGTTCTTTCAGCCCTTCTTCATCTCACAGTTGAGCTCTCTCTCTCTCTCTCTTGCTATCTCTCTCTCTCTGTCTGTCTTTCTTTCTCTCTCTCTTCCCCTCTCTTTGTTCCCCTGTGTCCTACCCCGGCCCCACCCCCCCTCAGTGGGAGAGACAGCTGTAATGACTGTAATTAATAATGCAAATAAATGCAGCATTTTAAAACTCACTGGGATTTCAATCTTATTGAGTCTTATTTCTCTCGTACAGCTGTGTCTCTATGTCAACAAACAAAAAGTCGACACAAACAAACGCACAACACACACAGGGAGGCTGCATATATGCCCTTTCAGTTTCTTTTTTCTACCCTCATAGATAGATAGATAGATAGATAGATAGATAGATAGATAGATAGATAGATAGATAGATAGATAGATAGATAGATAGATAGATAGATAGATAGATAGATAGATAGATAGATAGATGGATTATTTTTTCATTTCTATAACCAATACTGAAAGTATTTCCACCACAAACAGGACATATTAAAGTCAGCTGCATTCATGAACATGTGTGCATGTCTGTGTGTCTGTGTGTTGGGGGTATATGTTAGTAATACTCATTGGCTTGCATTATTCATGATTTCTTGTAAAGTTTTATAAACATGAACATAAACATTAACATTTTGGATCATGAATATTTGATCCGTATGTTTACTTCCAGCTTAGTCAATGATGAATTTAACATATTTCTATTTACTGTGTGACGCCATTTTATGTTGTGAATTACTTAGATTTATAGACACAAATTGAGATTCTATGGAAAAATAAGGCCATTGGTCAGCGGGAAGCCACTGATGTTTCAAGAATGTGGGAGGTTCTCACTGCTGATGGTACTGAAGGTTTACACTGCCATCTCTTGGCACTATGGATGTACTACAATCAAACACGCCCTGACAACTCATTTCAGATTTTGTTTGTGAACTCCCACCACATGACCCCCCAAATGTATTGATAAATGTTGCCAGAGTTCTAGACCCCGTTTCTGTTTACAAACAACAATTGTTAGGACAATGGATGTTAATTCCAAAGCCTATAATACCAAAAGATAGAATGACAAAGAAATTCATATTCAGCTTCAGTAGACATGATCCAACAAACATATAGGAATAAACTACTTCTATCATTTTCATTTCCCTATAAATCTAGGTGTTCGTGAAAAATACATGCTTTTCCAAAAAAAAAGTTGAATAGAAATATAGCAGATAAAGTATCAGGGACATTCTAATTCATTAGACATAATTAATGTGTTTTGTGTCAATAAAACTTTTGCTGTTAGGATATATTTTCAATCTAAAAAGGAGGTTAATACATTATTAGTATTGTTGTTGTTGCGTTATAGTCCCCTTTCAACGTTCACCCTCTCTGTAGTAAACAGGTCTGGCCACAAGATGGTGAGATCAGAGTAAAAATAATGATGCCACTTCATCCTGCGCTGCAAAACGTGGGTGGCTATCATGAGCCCTCAAACATGATGATGTAACCAAACCAAGCAACACTACACATTAAATTGTACTTCGATTACATGTTCAATAAAATAAATGGAAATAATAAACGAGTTAAGGATGCATATTTCTGTAAATGTGTACAGACATGTAAGGGTGTATCATCTTTTCTAAAGAAATTACACTGTTTATTACAGATAATCCTAATCAGAAATGATAAGTGACCTGCATCTCTACAATCTCTTTTTTGAATAAATCATGGATTGGGACACCCCCACATAATTCCTAGAGCAAGGGCTTTCATATTTGGGGCATGACCCCTGAGGTACTTTGAGATTGACTCTCAGAAACATAATGGAATAAACCAAATGAGGAGTTGTGTTTTCACAATGAATGAAAATAAAAATGAATATAGACAAATATACAAAATTGACTTTACAAGTTGACTTGATTATTTACAACAACACAAAACATTCCGATGAATTAAATAGCAAGAGAATGCCTCTGAACTGTCAAGAAATGGAAAAAAAAATTTAGGAAATAACTGAAAAATGAGACAGATGTTTGATAAATAATGCAATTAATGACATAAAATTATAAGCTTATTAAAAGAATTGCTGAAAAAATTACAAAACAGTAAATGAACACAGGGTCAAATATAGCTTGACTTTTTTCAAGGATATACAGGAGCCCAGTTGCCAGGATATGATGCAAAAACGTTAAGGGTCGATAAAAGACAAACCATATTTGATTCCATGGTACTGACGGCCATTTCGTTATTTTAAAATGAGAAAAATAATTTAAGAATGTGTATTTTCCCTTTCCTTCTTACTTGAATTGATTTTTTTTTTAATTTAATGTGTTTATTTATTCACTTTTTTCCAGTCATAAAGAAAACCCTTGATAAATAATTGTTTATTCTTACGAAATGTATGACTGATTAACATAATGATTACTAATCGGTAAATTAAGAAGGATTCATGCAAATAAACGGAACATGTCAAACATGCGTTGATAGCACCCCATACATTGCAATTGTATTCATTTTCTTTTTGATAATATTCCCAGCTAGTCACATGGTTTGTCATTTTAATAAGCCGATCACGTGCAGTGAAGAACTCGAAAATGTCATTTGAACAGCCTGTCGACCATTTTTTTCACGCTGGAACAGGATGGTTTCTTGCTCAACTTTAATAGTCAAAGTCAGCCTTCAACTATTCAAAATCACGGAACATCTTCAAATGACCATCACTCAAAGTACCATAGGAAATATTTTATATATTTTCTTAGTGTGGAAAGAAATACACTCCTCTATTGGAGAATTTGGTTGTTATTATTTTTTCTTGTTAAAACTGCACGGCTAAGACCTGATCATAGCCACTTGAGGGTTTTTTTTTTTTCTATAATTAATATAACCACTTTTAGAGCAGATACAATATTATGTAAGAAAATAGATTTGATAAGAGAAACCAAATGCAAGAGAAGCTCCAAATTGTCAAATTTTATCTACTGTGACACATAAAACACATGGCAACGGAAGGTGATATTAATGAATCATAAGCAGGATGACTCAACCTTGTCAACCCACATGGGTTTGTTTGAGAGAGTGTGTGTGTGTGCGTGTGTGTGCGTGTGTGTAGGGGGATGAACAAAACTTTGCGGTTCAGGAAAAAAAGTAAAATAGAAAAAGAGACAGGGAAAGATGAAGAGGAACGAGGCGGACAGTGAAGGACGTGAGAGCGGAGCCTACATCCTCCGAGCCAAACAAGCTCCGGCAGTTAACGATCAACTGACTTAGTGATGAGCAGGCAGTATCTGCAGCTGCAGGATGAGCGAGGAGGCAGGTCATCCTTTACATCCTCACACTGGAGCTGCAGCAAACCCGCCATCAGTCATCCCCGTCACTTTCACAGATAAACAATAACTGCCGCTCTCCCTCTGTGCTCTGTTCCATTTCTCTGACACTTTCAGTGACTTGCCAAGGGCGCACTTGGTGGGGAATGATCCAAATTGAATTTGAAGATGATGGAGATGGAGAAGCTCCTGAC
Organism: Fistularia commersonii; assembly: GCF_037954325.1. Classification (NCBI taxonomy): domain Eukaryota; kingdom Metazoa; phylum Chordata; class Actinopteri; order Syngnathiformes; family Fistulariidae; genus Fistularia; species Fistularia commersonii. The sequence goes on along the minus strand of NC_141316.1, from coordinate 1,446,211 downwards.
ATGGTGGATTTGAATCGTTTTTATAGAATGAGATTTCAGAGGAAGACTTTACCTCTGTTTATCTACATGGTGGCCAATCAGGTAAAGAGTCGTCTGCCTCTGTTCAGGACTGAACTCAAAAATCTAGAATATTTAAGCTGCATGCTAAAATTGTCGAAGGGCAGCCCCTGACCCAGCCCTGATGCTTCCTGGCCAACTAGGTACTGAGAAGACAAAAACCCTGGCTGAGGCTGTGAAGACAAAATAAAAGCTAATGCATTGCAGCCAGAGTCCCTATATGACAACATACCATTTGGAGTTCTCAACGTGTCATCATTTACTTTGACTCATTGCAGTTCATTTGTTTTTCTTTCTGTATTTTATTTATCTTTTTTTGATTCAAAGTAAGGGCTGGTTTATAGTTGACCATTTCTTCCATTATGATTTTTTTTTTTTTTGTAATATTCTAATGTATCCATTTTTGCTCCCAAATATCCAGGGGACATTAAAAAGCAAACAATATAAACGAAGTCCCTCCTCGTCAGTCACCCCCTTTTTCCACACATATGTCACACTTAAATACTGATAACAGGAAAGCGAACAACAAAGCATACGTTGAATTTGAAACAGTGTCCAAAGCAAAGCCTCTTTATTCACGGTGAAGCCGCAGCATTAAAGTAAAATAAAAAGTCCGATTTAGAGGTTTAGTCCTCTGCATTGTGTGGCCCGTACAACAAGTGCACTTGAAAGTTCCACTGGTTAAGCTAGCTAAATTTGTGTTTAGCCCTTGGCCAATTTCAATGAGAACAGAATAATTCAGCCTCCTTTAGTGTTTGAATGGCATTTAAAATGCTGTAGGGATTAAACAAAGGTAAAGTCTTAAGGACAAGTTAACAGCAGCCTGCCAAAAAGGACGACAAAAGGTAGGAACTGATCTCCCTATACAAAATCCTTCACTCAACTCAGAAAAACTGCTGCCACCAGGATATTTACAGCCTGAGTTTAATGGAGAATGTGCCGTAAAAGCTGTGTAGCACATTTAACATTGGTTGGAAAATAATACTGCTCTTTAAATAACTCTGTTGGAAGTTTCCTCATCCATGAGCACAGATTTCATTTTTATTTTCGATTGGCAATAAATCGACTTGCCATTGAGATTAATTAACCAATTGTGCCTGTTTCGACGTTTTTGCAGGAAATTAAAAGAAAATCACCACCTCTGTTACTAAAGTTCTAGGCCTAACAAGATACTGTTAGATATCCTTCAGAGAAGGTCAAATCCTTTCACTCTGGTCTCATTTAGAACTCCATTACTGAGTGAGAGGCTGCTATGCACATAGCTGCCACCTCAGGAATGAAATCTGGTGGCCAAGTTTACATCTGTTCTCCAGTTTTAACAAACACAAAGGAACTTTTGTTATTCATTAATTGATTCTAATCTTTAATGTTTATATTCTTAATTTTTTATCTAATCAACATGTTGTTGATTTTACCCTTTTGTATCGGTGTGTGTGTTGGGGGGTATATAATATATATAATATTACACACAGGCAGGCGCACACACACAAACACACACATATATATATATATATATATATATATATATATATATATATATATATAGTGTGTAATTTCAGGACTATAAGCTGCTACTTTTTTTTTTCCCCACGCTTTGAAGACAGCGGCTCAAACAATGATGTGGCAAATTTATGGATTTTTTAGGCCTCACGAGCTTGATGACACCAGACACATCAGACAAATGAAATTACCGTGAAATTCTGAGACCGTTCAATTCCGACACCGAAGAAGACGAGTTTAATGGTTTTAGTGTGCAGGAGGAAGATGAAGATAGCGATCAGCTGGAGTCGGACAAAACAGGGATAGAAAATGGATGGATGAACTTTTCCTTGTGTTATTTATTATTTATTATATATGTGTTATTTATTATAATCTTTTTCATCGACCGTGCATCAACAGGCATTATTCAGAAAAAAAAGCATTTCCAGATTTCCAGTAAGTACTTGTGGATGTTGCTTGTATTTTTGTTAATTAAAAGTTTAAAAAGTATTTCTGTGACATCTTTCTGTGTAAATACCTCACGTTACAAAGTGGACACCTGTGGCTTATAGACATGTGCGGCATATTTACACATCTTCTTCTTTTTCTCCTTTCAGCTTTTCCCTTCAGGAGGTCGCCACAACTAATCAACCTTCTTCATCTAACCCTTTCTTTGTATCCTCCTCTCTCACACCAACTACCTTCATATCCTCACTCACTCATAAATCTTCTCTTTGGTCTTCTTCAAAACCTCCTGCCTGGCAGCTCCAATTCCACCATCCGTCTACCAATATATTCACTGTCACTCTGTACATGACTGAACCATCTCAGTTTGGCTTCTCTGACTTTCTCTCCCAAACATCTAACATGTGCTGTTCCTCTTATAGACCTGTTCCTATCCATCCTGGTCATTCCCAAAGAGAACCACAGTATCGTTATCTCTGCGAACCTTTAGCTCTGCCTCCTGTCTTTTCGTCATTGTAACTGTTTCTAGGCCGCACAGCATCGCTGATCTCACCCCTGTCTTGTACACCTTTCCACCCCTGACTCTTTTCTCCACCCATTCCAACCTGCTTGAACTTGTCTCCTCAACTCTTTTCCACACTCTTCATTGCTCTGGACTGTCGACCCCAAGTACCTGAAATCCTCCAACTTCTTAGTCTTCACTCCTTGTAGCCTCACCATTCCACCTGAGTTCCTCTCATTCACACAAATATCTTGTCTTGCTGCGACAAACTTTCATTCCTTTCCTTTCCTTTCCTTTTCAGAGCATGCCTCCACCTCTCAAGATTTTCCTCAACCTGTTCCCTGATCTCACTACAGATTACAACATCATCTGCAAACATCATGGTCCATGGAGATTCATGTCAAACCTCATCTGTCAGCCTGTCCATCACCACTGCAAACAAGGGGCTCAGAGCTGATCCTTGATGGAGTCCCACCTCCACCTTGAACTTCTCAGTCACCCCTAAGCACACCTCACCTCACATGTATGCTTGCTGTCTCACAGCTAGCATACATGTCCTGCACCAGTCTAACATACTTCTCTGCCACTCTAGACTTCCTCATACAATACCAGAGTTCCTCTCTTGGCACCCTGTCATATGTTTTTTCTATGTTTACAGAAACACAAGGCAGCTCCCTCTGGCTTTCTCTGTGCTTTTCTATTAGCATTCTCAAAGCTAATTATGCATCTGTAGTACTCTTTCTAGGCATGAAGCCATATGTTTATTTATTTTTTAATCGGTGTGGCCTATATCAATAGTCCGGAAATAACGGTGTATTTTCCAGCCGTGTGTGTGAATACATGTATATGTGTGTATCAAATTGGGGAAGCTGTTGTCTGCAATGTCCCTCTGCTCTATCCAACATTACAGGGTCTGGCTGGGTCATCACACACAACAAGGAGCATTAGCCAGGCCACAGCAGCCCCTTGCACAGGAGAACACGCCTGTATATGCATAGGCAGAGCATGCAATGAACACCATTTACACCATTAAATTCACCCCAACACATTGAGATTAGACATCTATCTATCTATCTATCTATCTATCTATCTATCTATCTATCTATCTATCTATCTATCTATCTATCTATCTATCTATCTATCTATCTATCTATCTATCTATCTATCTATCTATCTATCTATCTGTTATCATTTTTATTAATAATTATTCTTTGTTGGAAACATTGAAAACAAACGATAGGAGTCGCTTGTAAGCCATTGCATTTCATGGTCAGATTTGCTCACAGGAAATGAAGTCACAAAAGAAAGTGTCACCTCAGTGCTATATATATCTGCTCTGTAAAAGAAAATGCATTACTACTGAGCAGACAGCAACTCATAAGCCTATTCAGAGATAGCAGACTATAGAACTTTGCTACAGTAGATTCCTTTTTTTATTTTCTAAAGAGAGTCTGAACCAGGGGGATGGTGTGAAACCTTTGTGTTTGAAATGGAGAAGGACAAGTCTTCTCTGCTGATCTGTTCACCGTGAAAATTGAGAATTCACTTGAAGCAGAAAATTTTCAGAAATGAGACATTTTATTGGAGTCCGGCTAGAGATATTAGCTGTCAGAAGGGCTGCAAAACAATTCCCTGTAAGTGAAATCATTGTGAGTGAAACTTATTAATTAAAAGAGGATTCCTGAAATATACTGACAGACTCCTGAAATAAAAGCAATTTGGTTTTAAATAGCAGTATCAAGCATCTGACAATTCAACCAATAATGTTTCATTTATGTTAGCTTTCGGCCTGTGAAAAGCCTTTCTATTTACTCCAGATAAACATGACAGTACAAATACAATAATTTAGAGAGCTGATGTAAAAACATGTTGGTGTTTGGTCATTAAGGCAGGGTGGAACAATAGACAATCAGGTGACATGATCTTGAGACTTGGCAGAACTTATTTATCAATGGAAAGTGTAGATGGGGTCTGAATTGGTCAACAAATAATTTTTGTGCCTCCATTTCTATTCAATTTAATGTAATTTAGAGTTCTTTAAAATTGTTGGCACCTCATTACATCACCAAGACAACTCTGTACCTTGTGCCTTCGTCTGATTGGTTGCTCAGCGTTTTGCCCTCTCGGAGCAGATCTATGATATAACAAACAGGACTTGGGAAGAACCTTATGAGCTCGACAGCTGGACCAGTGATTTTTTTTGGGGGGGACGAGGGACCACAAAAGGGTAGCATTGCTTTTGGCCTTAAATTAATTAAAATCCACTGCACTGGACACTCAGCTGCTTTTTAGTGTCTTGGCAAATCTCCATCATTAACAGTCCTACTGCTGTGTTCGATGAAAAGACTTGACCCTCAGGAGAGGGTGACATTTACAAAGAAAGATGAATAGACATGAGGAATAGTTCATAAAGGAAAATGCGTCTTTGCACATTGTGAGAAACAAGCATTTCCTCGTATTAAAAGCATTTAATTTGGCAGGTTAGCATATAATGTGTCTGTACTGATTCACATTAAAAGTAAAAGCAACTCAGTGACTTATTTCATATTTTGCTTTATAAATATTTACAAGGTAGCAACCGATTGTTAAACAAGTTAAACATGTTCCAGCTAATAAACACACATTCACTCGCCCGTGTATGAGAGTCGGGTTTCGACCAGCTCTCTAAATGTAAATAATGGCAAAGGGGCCTCTCCTGTGGCAGAGAAGTAAGTACTGTAACCCCATCTTGAGCACAGACAAACACACACAAAGATAAAGAGGATGTCTGCTGTTTTCTATTTGATTTGTATTTGAAGAAATATTAGAATTTTTTTTCCTTAGTTGGTCTTAAATCCCTCCCCTGGGCCATGAGATAGTGTAGGAAAAGCTGTGGCGGCCCGGCAAATAAGAGCTGAATTGCTAAAACCGTCTTGTCTGCTGGCTGTATTCATGAAGAGAGGGGTTGGGCGGCGCGTGGGGAAGGGGTTTTTCGAAGGTCGCCACATGAAACAAAGAAAGTAATTTAAATCCCTGAAGGTTTCTCTCAATGAATATCAATAGAGAGCATAATGTTATTTTTGTTCAACACTTTCCTTAAAGAGGGAGAATGAGCGAAGGGAGAGGTGGACAGAGGAGCAATGGAAGGGTGTGGGAATAAAAGGATTGATCAGTAAATAGTCCCCACTGCCTGTGCTTCAATGGTTCAGTGGGTCCAGCTTAGGAAGCATGTGACATGGGACAAATTTCTGTCAGAGACATGTCACAGCCAGTATTTACAACAGATAACATTTCTCTCTGACATCACAGCAGAGGATTAGTCCAGACCTAAGCTTCACTTTCCAAACCATACCTCTATCTCTTACTCCCATCAGGTACTGGGAAAATCCTCTCAGTTGCCAGCTGACTATATATTCCTATAGTTAATGGAGAAAAATATCGTTCATCCGCTGACATCCATTCATTCAAACATTAAATATGGAACATGTGATATTCTGAATTGCATTGGGTTCATATTTGCTAAACATTTACAGTTTATTTGATGAATGAATAGCTTGGTTTCATGCCATGAAACTGTCTTAAATTCTCATGCAGGAAATTTAAAAAAACTCTTGTCATTTCCCATTTATGCACACCTCAAACTCATATGCTGTCGATAGTTAGCAGGCAGGGCTCATAGGCGTAGCGTAGCTCAGGTTGTCCTTAAAACCGAACAGTCCTGGTTCCATTCCTGCACTCCTCCTAGCCTGTCAAAGTGTTGGTGAGCAAGACACTGAACCCCTAACTGCTCCCCTGGCACTGCTTTCTGCTCATAGATTATCCATGGTGGATCAAAGTTCACTGATGTTGTGCTCTATGTCTAACTGAATGTGACAATAAATGGAACTTTTTCAAATATGATGCCATGTTGCCCGTCTGAGGTTGTCATTAGTGTGTTTAGTTTTCCCCACATACCCCACAAACATAACAAATAAAAGTCAAGCAGTGTGAATTTTTTTTTTTTTTTCTTTTTTTTTTTATATTTATATTTTACATTTTTTTAATATTTTTTTAATATTTTTTTTTTCTCAGTGTTCAGCATTCAGGTCAAATACATTACTGTCAAGAAAATGATAAAATTGGGATCACTAGAAATGTCATAGGTGTGGTAAGTTAAAACCAAACCAAAAACAAAAATAAAAGCAAAAATAAGCAAACAAAAAATAAAATAAAAAAACAAACAAAAAAACAAAACAAAAAAAGACAAAAAAAACAAAATTCAAAAAAGTCCCCTGTGAACAACATTTTTCATGATAAATGGGAACTTTTTTTAATGCATTGTGTGCAACACGGTTATGTTGCTTTTTCACTTTTGATGCTAATTATTAAACCTTCATTAATTCTTCAGGAGTACGTATAAAAGGACTCTAGCTGAGCTTCACGTTGAAAATGTAAGGATCAGAATTACTTTGCTCTACCCAGTTTCTTCAAATGTTTCGGAATTGAAAGCTTGTGTGGTGTAGAGGGACCATTGCTGTTGGGGAAAAGAGGTCAGGGTGTATGTAAAGACAGACTTTTGCTTCGAACTAAGTCCAATTGAGACTGAAAGTGGGAAAATCTTACAAAGAACTAGCTACTTACAACTTTAACTAAAATGCGGCAATATCTTTTTCTTTGTTTAATCTCAGTCGAGACTGTGGTACTACCAGAACTAGCAAATAAGAAATGTTGTTACACCACTTTGATCTCAGTGCCATCATTTGGTAACTTTACCCCAACACAGGCAACAAACAGCCAAATGAATAATACAATGAGAAATGGTTAGTTCTGTCCAAGAATAGATCTTAAGGTGTCAATTTGAAAAGTTTCAGGGCCTGAATTTTTTCTTTTTTTGGGGGGGGTATTTTCCCCCTGCATGAATATGTGGGCTTCACTCTGGAATGATGGATGTGCAGAGCTTGACAACTGATGGCTATTTTTCATAGTGCACATTTTCTGTATTCACAGATGATCAGTCAGTAAGCTGTTGGTAGTGGTATGCAGAACTTACACAGTCAACCTTTTGCTAGTTGTGCTTGTGAAATGAGCCACCTGTGCAGCAAACCACCAGCACATCATGAATTAGTGCTGAAATGTGATGATGCTACCTCTTAATTACCTCAACTATCTGACTAATTTTGACAGTGACTGATTTGTATCACAATGGGTGTGAAAGGCCATGGGAATAGGAACCTAACATACTGCACTGAAAAAGAAAGGAAAAAAAAATAAATAAAAAAAAAATATATATATATATAGCATACCACTACTGTTGGTAGTGGTATGCAGAACTTACACAGTCAAAAAAAAAAAAATATATATATATATATATATTATTATTTTTTTGTGGTATGCAGAACTTACACAGTCAAAAAAAAAAATTTTTTTTTTTTTTTCATTTTTTTTTGACTGTGTAAGTTCTGCATACCATTACCAACAGCTTACTAACAGATCATCTGTACATATATATATATATATATATAATATAAATAAAAATGTTAATAAAAATACTTTTGTGACTGAAAACTAAATGTTAAGCACGTATTATGATTGCTAAATACATACATTTACATTACAATACATTTTCTACAGAAAAAAAACCTGCAAATAAAGAAGTTATTGCTCATGTTAGGGGGCACTAGTTTATTTATGCGGTCGCACTGAGTTGATTCATACAGGTCTTGTTGGACAGTGGTTATGGCTGCAGAAATGAATGTGAGTCAAAGTATTCTGAAATGCTCATGCATTCTGTGTATGGGGATGTGTGTGTGTGTGTGATCGTGTGAGCATGTGTGTGTGTGTGTGTATCTACGTAACAGTCCCTCAGTGTCCTACCGCTGTTTCTAATAAATTGAAAGGCACGCTGGGATAAATGATGTGAGCAGTCGTTGTGTACAGAGATGACATGTATTAATGGCCATACACAGGATGTAAAGACATTGGCAATAACCCACTCAACACCAGTGAACACTGCAGGGGGAGAGAGAAAACATTATTAGAAAGAATTCCATTATTTAGTCTGATGGTTTCAAAATGTACATGGAAGAGAAGTATGGCATTCTGAGTTAACAATTATTGTCTGCATGCTGGAAATCATACAGCGGAAATTTAGCGGTACTATATATTTGGTATATTTGGTATTTAGATTTTGTTGCAGATATATGCATTTCCTCTTAAAGAACAAAGCAGTCAATGTGGACTAAGTATTTCAGCAAACAATGTTGTGAACAGTTGTCGTCACTTTTATATATTCAAGAAATTAAATCCAGTACCTCTTATTGAGCCATGAAAAGTCCCACCTTATCCATTGTCATTTCCACCTTCATACCCACCATACAGAACTAGCATTTTCATGTATTAATTGATTTTTCTTGGAGTCCTCAAAGTAACTGTAACCTCAACTTTCAAACCCAGGTGTTCTATTCAATTTCAATTTATTAATTTAGTAGAAGAGATAATTGTAAGCACTGCACTCTGAAAAAGTTATTACGACAACCAAACATGCTTAGTTTTGAGGCAATGTTTCAACTTTCATTCATATCAAGCCAAAGAGTGCATGATGAAACCACATGGAGAAAAACGTGAGATCCTAAGCCAGAGGCTACGGTGGGAGCTGCAGGTGAATTTGCTCATGTGCTGCAAGATATCTGCAAATGGACTGAACTTGGTGTGGTACATATAAAATTAAGACAGATTAAATGTTGCATCGAACATCATTAGCAAATATCAGAGAAAGTTTACTGACATTTACCAATTTAGGTTCAATAGGTCAGGTGAAGCTAGGATCGCTGCATCTTTTAAAATGCCGCCAAAAGACGATACGCTACAGTAACAGAATACAGAATAAAGCTGGGTTTTGCTCCGAGCATTGGAGCACTCTATAAAATTACATACATCGACTAGCCAATCAAACCGATTATTTATGAAAAATATCTCTATGTCTCTGTCATTACAGATACATAGAATAGAATAAATACATTTTTATTCGGGTTTAGAAGAGGCTATAACTTCAACCGTCGACTTTAAAAAAGTGCTCGGAGATGTGTTTGTCCATTTTTTTTTTAATATGTGGACATGGTAAGTGCAGGTTCACCTCTTACTTTTATTTTTTCATGTATGCATTTATTTATCAATAAATAAATACATTATTGGTACTCCAGTGGTAATGATGTATGTAATTTGTTTGGAAGCTGTGTGCGTTGACGAGCCAGGTGGAGGCAAGGAGTGGGATGTATCGGAACCAGAGGAAGTCATCAAAATGTCCATCCTTACACAAAACCAAGCGCATACATATCCTCTCTCTAGTGGCTGTAATCCATCTAAGGCCTTTCAGCCTTGCGGGGGTTTAATGTAAACACTGTGATAACACAATCAGTCCCAGGCCTCTCCAACCCTCCCTCTATCTTTCTCTTCCTGCCTCCCTCCTCTCCTCTGCTCCTAGGCCAGATAATGAAATACATAAATGCAACATGGGTTTTTTTTTAAGACAGTGGGCTGCGTTCCTCCCCTCTTCCATTCTGCCTTTGATGTCAATGCATGTTTTGCTCCAAAACAAAATGCACAACAGCCAATGAATAATGGAGCCAAGTGCGGCACAGCCACCTTCTAATCTCAGCAGGCCTGCAGCCCAATGCTTCAAAGGTTTACCAGACCGGAACACTCCGGCAACAACACCACAATTATCATACACTATCACAACAACAGTAACAGCTTCATAATGTTGCAGCAACCCAACTGCAACGACGACCGCATAATACACTATAATAACTTAGAATTAAAAGAGGAGGGATATACTCAGGAAGGCCATCTCCTGCTCGTCCTTGGTCATCACATCTGGTATGTGGTAACTTGGTAAGATTATAGACATCCTTTTTTGCAGCCCGTACAAGACTGGATTATTTTAACCTGTTCTACCAACACGGTAGATAACATCTTGTCCTAAGTGTTAATCAATGGGAGGGGGACTACTATGAAGGTGGTCATTGTTAAGGGTCAGAAGGGTTTGGAAAATCAGTAAAAAAGGCGGCTAATATACCTGAGAAGATCTAATATTATTCTGAACGTCCTGGTTATGCCAGGGTCATAGAAATGCGGACTTATGTCAAATCCACCTTTGGATCTAATTTGAGTATTAAAGGCCAGGATCTATAGATAAAAAAATTGGAATAATGCGCTTCCCGGAGCCACCTTAGTATGGGTGTTTTAGAAGCTTCCTGGGGAACATAAATTAACTAAGTTTGTCTGAAAAAAAGGTGTTGTTTTATGTAATGTCTAACTTCTGCACACCAAAAGGTCTGGTGGAATAAAACTCAAAATAGCAATCACAAGGGAAAATACAGAATTATCTATTTCTTTACTTACACACAACTATATGACCATCAAGAAGTTCAACATTTACTAAAGTAGAATAGAATAGAATAGAATAGAATAGAATAGAATTTCCCTTCGATTGTTCTACATTTCAACTAGTTAGAGTGGGAAGAAATATCTCTGTCAGCGATGAACAGTTGATGTCAGATTGTTTGTCAGACTCCAAAACACGAAGTACGTTGGCGATTCTGTCCAGGATTTTACCTTGACTCACTTATTGTGTCTTCACCTTTTAGTATAGTCACTGTTTGCTTCCTCTAACCTCTAATTACTTTTTTTTTCTGTGTTGCAAGCAACTAATTAACTATCTCCCCTCAGTCATTGTTTTGATGACTTGTGTCAGGATCTCATTTGCAAAAAGAGAGTGTTTGTTCAGGCCCCATCATCTCATATGAAAGTATAACAGTGTTCTTGTTCACGTTATTTCTTAGCGGTCCTTGGAAAAGTTCTTCATAGCCCTTCTCCCCCAAACGTGACCGAATAAAGCTCTTCTGTTCAGTCACTGTCAACTCTTTTTTTTTCTAATTACCATGTCTTTGAAGATGGTGGCTTAATGATGCTCAGAGCTGCTCGGATGACTTCACGTTTGAGTGCTGTTATTTTAGCCCCTCGTGTATTTGTTAGCAGATACTTTTGTGGCTAATATCCACTGTGCTCTCACATTGGACGACCATGTATATCAAAGTCCTTGCTGGAGAAGGGCAAAGTAAGTGTTCTGAGAATATCATGCCATTCACTTCCATTAGAAGACCCCACTTTTCACAAGATTAGGGGGCCTTAATGATTCACATGACTTTTGGGGATGAGAAGAATATTTTGAAAGATAATCATAATTGAATTCTCATTTGTTCAAAACCAACAAATACTTTCTTTCTGGTGCCAATTCTCATTATAGATACTCTATCTTACTTCTACCTTGGCTGTCTATTCCAACTCAATTAAAGATAACATGACTCAGTTTTACGAAATTTTATAATTTCATGTCAGCTACCCAAAGCGGAAATGGAAATTGTGACATGCTCTCAGATTGTCTTAGTTGAAGTGAATATATTCATAGAATTGTGATTATATTTAATGGGGTTATATTTTCAATAACCATAATATTTATAAAAAGCAAAATGTATTATCATGTCATCTTAAATACAGTGAGCATGTTTCTCAGGCCATATGCAAGAAAGGAAAAGAGAAAGAGAGAAATAAAAATGGAGACATAGTCTTCCACAGCTTTTTTTGTTCATTTTTTTGATGCAATACTTTGAACAAAAGGTACTATTACACAATTTAAAAGCTAGAAAGCAGGCATTTCCATTGTTCCCTGCACAGGGCGCACATGGCTGTTTTTTGTTTGTTTTATGGTTTTAACAAAATATAATGAAGTGCATTACATCTAACTAAGATTACTGACCTGTATGCCAGCTCCAGCATGTTTGGTGTTGAGGGTGTAGATGCTCCTGTGATGCTCTTTCCCATATGATGTGGAAAAACAGAATATACGTTTGTTTTTCCATCTGGAGGTTTCTTATATTGACATTTCCCTTCAGCCAGCATAGTTAACTCTCCCTTGTCTATCATCCTAATTGAACTGTGAATGAATGTAATCTGCACAGCTGGAGCTATTGCACTGACAAATGTTCTGCAGGGCAAATTACGGTGCAATTGAAATGTGTTAATTTGTTATTTGTACTATTTTTTCTGTAATGAATTAATTGCAATGATGGCATTGAAGTCCCTGCCCTTATTTAGATTTATCATGAATTTCAGCCACCCAGTAAGACAGTAAGAAAGAATAAATACATTTAAAAAAATATATTTTTCATTTGTTATAAAAAAGAGGAACTTGTTTGTCTTCTGAAGGCAGGCCTGCAACCACCTGGACCTCATGTATTTGTTTTCAAGCCATAAAATATCCGCACCGAACTAACTACAATGGAGTATACAGGTGTTGTGCAGTGGCTCTGAATGATAGCTGGATCGAGTGATGTTGTTTCAAAGCAATCATCATGCTTATCATGGAAACAGGGATAATCCTCTCATATTGAAACAAGCAAATGAGCAAGATGGCTGAGAGTAGGATCTTCCATTAGGCTAATCATGCACAGTGCCACTCTTCCAGACATTATTTCATTACACCATGCTATGCGCTGCGTGCAACGCCTGTGTTTGCATAAACACCGCAGAAGGCCATCTGATTGACAAGAGTTGAAATGACAAAAGGCAGCTTCATCTGAGCTCAGATGTTTGTACAAGGGAATGGTGCCAACCTGTTCTGTTGTATCTTACTTTTCTCTTTGTTTATCTTGTTCCTCACTTACGCCGTCTCATGCTCCTCCCTCTATGACTCTTTCTGACTACAATATACACTTTGCTATGAAGATAAATGACAATGAAATTAACATTCATGACTTAAAAAATTACACAATTGCAAAATTACAAACGCATGCATGGCTGTGTGTGGAACACACACACACACACACACATATATACAGGGTAGCATCTTATTCAGTCACCTAATTTTAAGCAAAAAAAACACGCTGTGTATTATGCATGTAGATGTTGAGTAATTACATGTTTCACAGTGCCAAGTGAATTTACAAAAAGATATAAATCAAGGCCTGAATTTCAATACCAATTTCTCAGTAAATGCTGTTTTCAGTGACTGTGTCAGCTCTTCCTTACTGTCAGGGCATCTAGTAACCAACAGATGGAGATATCCAATCACTCCCTGAAACTCCATTTCCAATAGTTAAAAAAAAGAAGGAAAAAAATGCATTAGATATGAGTTGAGATGGCTCACATTCTGCTCTGCTTAACCATGCATGTAATATCCTTACCTGTCTACAGGGCTTTGCCAGCATGCAATCTAGTGCCTTTCACTACCAGCTGGGTTAGATGTGAATGTGCAAAGTTGTATCAATCTAGAGTAGTAGGTGCATGATTAAATAAGTGCAGGACCACCCTGTCTGAAACTCGCTCGAGCTTCTCTTCAAGCGCTTTTCACTTGTTCCAGTTAGCAACCCGTGACTAGAATGTTTGGGAAGCTCCGTGGGAGGTAAGCTTCCATGGTATTTAATAGGGGGTGTAACAATAACCCAATCTCCTTCCTCATGAGTTTGTCATCAAAGCCTTGCCTTTGGTGTCTGTGGTATGGTATTTTCAAACAACGCTGAAATGAAAATTCGAAACAGTGTTATTCTGACAGCTAATCTATCAGACCCACCACTTACCCTGCCAAAGAGGGATGGTTACATTCACTCTTGGATTTCAAGGTTATAACCTTACATCCAGTGCAATATGTAGGTAAATGCAACTGATTACAGGCTCTTTAAGCCTCAGATTTGCTCCCAGACCTCAAAATACCTTGAGCAAAGTGTGGGGTTCACAGTAATATGTAGCATTTTAATGAATGTATTTACATTTATTTTTCAAATTGTACTTATCGCAGTAGTTTCTCTACTTGCTAACTCAAAACTTCATCTGGACCTCCAGCAGGTAAGTTGATCATTACACAGCTTACATGGGCAGATTGATGCACTCAAAAGGTCCTGAGGTTTCAGAAGAGTCTGAGTCCCAAAAAGGTCAGTAGCAGAGATGTATTAATATGCTTACAATGAATGGATCACAAGGATGCTACTACGAGTTATTTCGTTTTTTTGTTTATTCTTCAGATATTTGCTGTTGTTCTTTGCATTGTAAGTGTCATGTCATAAATTGCTCATAGAGAAACAAATGTAATCAATGGTAATCTCCTGGGCTCCTGGGATGTGTCATGTTCATTTGTGCATATTTAAGTTCAAATGTGGATTTTGCATTGACAAAAGTACTGACTGAAAGTGATCAGCATCATGAATCCCCATATACCCAGAAGGTACATAATTCCAGTATATACTGTTAACTTTTGTGCAACTGTGTCTCTTATTTATTTTCTTTATTTTTTTCATAAATTTAGAAAATAAATTTAGAAATTTCATTTTTTTGTCTCTAAACTTCTGTACACCTGTATTCAGTTTCCTCTGATACTAAGAGGGGCAATGAGAACATATATTTCCTTTGAGTGGCAATGGGAACACGCTACTGCGGAACGGCTGCAACACGGACATGCGCACACACACATGCATGGACACGCACACACGTATACCCGTGGACACACACACAATCACACAAGTGATCTAGCTTTCGCTTTCCCAGTGCTTGTACCTTTTGAGACCTGATTAGCTGTGTATGGGCTAAAAAATCTCACTGATAATGTCATTAACTAATAACTATTTCTGTGGATTAATGACAAAAAGGAACATGTGCCATTGTATTTTTTGAGGACAATGTTTGACAATTGAAAGAGCAACAAAGGATACTGAAAAGGGAGAATGTTTAGTAACTCCCAGCCAAATGCTATCTGGAGAATTAAGGTTAAAAGATAAATATTCACCGCTGCAGTTAAAAACTCAAGGTCTGCAGGATGAAGTTAGGGGGATGAACAAAAACATTGAACATAGCATCTTCATAGAGTACGGTCTATAGCCGTAAACCCGAAGGGACAATAAGGAGAGAATTTAAAAGGTACGGTCATACTGAAGAAAACCAAACTCTTCTCCACTCAACTGATGTAGTTTTTTAAAGTCTGAGAAGAGAAAACAGTGAGTACAGTTGAGGATCCAGGATGTACTTGAGATAAAAAAGTGACCTTAACGTGATACAAAGGGGACATTTCAAAGACAGCTCTTCAGATCCGTACCAAAACCTGTAACCTTAACACAAGCTAATCTTAAATCTTCCAATAACTTTCATTTTCACAGTCATAAGTGAAAAGAAACCATACCTCTAACTTCAAAAATACGATAGTCAGATGAACAGTACAGCAACTGATTGAGACAGAAGAAATTCTTGAGGTCATTTTGTACTAGTTTGTCTAATGACCTGTTCAAGTTCCAGCCAAAACAGTCAAAACATTTCCCAACAAAATAATCGAAGGAGCCATCATGAATTGGCAAGACAGAGGTGCAGGGCACCTAGCTGAGTCAAGGTGTGGCTTGAGCTAGACTGGCCATTTTAGAGCACTCACCTGGGGTTTTTAAACCAAATGCCTATAAAGCATCTGCTTCTGATAGTTTAAGAGACAAAGAGCTTTATGAAACAGTTTGACTGCAGAGATCGAACAGCTAAATAGTGAAAAGTCGGGCTAATCCTTGACAGGCTGCCCATCAAGTAAGGGTGAAAATTAGGGGAAGATGTAAAGCATGCTGGGATAAACAGAAAGACCAAGAGCTTTCCAATAGTAGAGTAGAGTAGAGACACTCTGTTGATCCCAAAGGAAATTAAGGGTTCATAGTTCATAGTAACTGGAGATTTCACACCACACAACTTCCAGAACAACTCCACTAGTTCAGAAGTCAAATGACGCTCATCTGACTTCTGAGCCCAAATAAGGCCCGTCCAAAGGCATTTGACATGGAACTTGAACATGGCTGCAAAGTAAATGAAAGTCCAAATGACGCTGTAGAAGGCAGGATTGCATTGAAAATGACAGAAATATCATCTGATGAATCGGATGAGATGATTGCTGAGCAGGTGTTCTCGGACGTTTGTTTGTTTGTACTGGTTGTGACAGTTTAGCAGGAGGAATTTATACTTGCCTATACTTGTCTATACTATCCAATTTTGTTATTTGTTTAAAGTATATACATGGGCCAGGTTGGACCATCAAACAGGTAAGTTAAGTAGGTAAGTTTTATAGAACAACCATAACTTACCAGTTGAAGATTTGATTTGCCTTGATAATCCATCATTTTGATGCAATACTTTCTTTTGAAATGCAGAGTATTGGACATTACACACTGAGCAGAGCATATTATTAAATACTCCACCCCTTTGCTCACATATAGTATTATTTGCGTCAGCTTGTATTCATGACACCAGTTTGTTCACTTCCTAACTGACATGGTGACGGATGTTCACCTGCACTTGCAACCATGATATTTTATTAGGGTAATTGAAGGTGAAATGAGCAAAGCTCATATGTGCAGTGTCCTGTGGACAGAGAATCATGTGTGTGTCACTCAGTCATGAGCGATGACCCTGCAGCATGTGCACTAAAACAATGCCCTTGTGTTCCTTGATTTCCAGTTGATGTATAAAAATGTGGTATAGATAGATAACACACATACATGTCCTTACTGTATTGCTCAGCTAGAACACAAGGTAAAATTATTGAAGAAATATATTTCTTACTCTGACATTTTTTAATTGAAATATTTAGCATTTTTTTGTCTGTTTTTTCAAACTCTGCATTCATCCCTATGAGGTGATTCAACTACATTGTGTTTTAGACGTGACATGATATGCAGGCTGATGAAATAAAGTGAATTTTCAACAAATAAAAAAAAAAAACCAACAACATAAAACATAATTTTATTGAAGAATGGTGTGGGGGAAGTACAAGAAACACGATGAGACGGAAAATGTTCTTCGGGAATAATCATACTCACCCAGAACATGTTGATTAAGGCAAAAAGGAAGCATATGAACCTGTACACACAGATACTTCTCATCTCCATGCAGTATAAAAAATGGACTTTTGGAGGCATTTAGTTCATGGTGCCTTCCAGTATGCACAGTGCCAACAGAGCTGATGGTGTTCTCAATTTCCTGAATATTCACACACAGTTTACCGTGCTATGTTAATAACACTCCCGCCCCCACGAACATATTTTCCTTAAGCAAAACATTAATAGTGCTGTATTGATTTACGTGCTAAAGAGTTTTGGAAATTGACCATTTTAATTATGGTTGCCAACTCCTTAAAATGCATTTAGTTCACGGGGAAATATGTAGATCATGTAGATTATCTGTTACAGCCAGTCACATCTTATTAAATATGGAAAGCAGGGAAAACAAACCTTGGCAAGCTTTATAAAACACACACATACATGCACACACGCACACACACAAACACACACACACACCTATCACTAAATAGGGTATATATCACATAATGGTGTAAGTTATTGATACCTAAGCATACACACATGCACACAAGAACACACGCGCACACACACATACACACACGCACACCTATCACTAAATAGGGTGTATATCACTTAATGGTGTAAGTTACTGATACATAAGCACACGCATTCATGCATGCACTCATCGAAGCACATTTGCATATGAGACACCTCTCTATACCCTTTGGTTACTTGAATATGAGCGTTTACACTAATTAGCTCATACTAAATAGCTCTGTGTTACCTTTCTGTTCTCTTTTACTCATATTGAATTAGTTTTGCTGTATGTCCTCTACCCATTCATGATAACATGGCAATGAAAACACAAAATGTCGTATTTTCCAGCACATTGAATGTCTGTACTGTTGTTTGTATAAGCTGGTTTAATAAGTGCTCTAAAAATCAAAGCAAATCTAGAATAAAATAAAACAAAAAAAATTACAAACAAATTTTATAAATTTATAGCCATTTAGATTTCTGTCTTTCAATTGATTGGGACTTTTTCCACAAAACTTGCCAATGTAATCAAATATTTCACCTGAATCAAGACACATAATCATTTTACATAAGAACATCTTTTGGATCCTTGAGGCTGTGTATGTATTTTTTTTTCCACCAAGGCAAGGTATGCAGACCTATACCTGAGCATTTGTGATGAATGATAACTTACTGATGATCCCATACAGTCTTAACAACTGGCAGACTCTATAATAATGATGATGATGATGAAGACGATGACACCACACAGTAAAGCTGAGTGGCTAATGTATCTGATTAAAAACATATAAGTGATGTTATTAGTACAAAGCAGGCAGAGAAAGTCTTGTTTCAATATCTGCATATTTGCTACTTTGCTACGATCTCAGAGGGTCCTTAAGTAGCCACTAGGCTGAGTTGCATTGCTATCATTCTATCTATAAACAGATGTTTGAAAAAAAACGTGAATTCACGGCATGGTCCAAAGATCGGAAAGTCAAAGAAAACCATGACATTGTTCATTTAATTTAATTGGGTATGATATCTTGTTAATCCCTTGTGCTGCCCTATTTGAGTTTGATATCAAAAATAATTTTCACTGAGCCAATTATCAGGATCTTGAAATCACCAACCAGCCACTACATGTTATCCAATGGTCCTGGATTTTATGCTTTGACTCAACCTCGATTCACCGATAGGTTGTGGTCAGATGCTCTTTCCAGGCTTTCTGTCTTTTTTCCCCCCAAAGATTAATCTATCTTTTTTGTGTGCAGGATTGCCTGAATTCCTTGTTCCTCCAAACCCGCATAACGCCTCCAAAGTCTGTCTGCATGTCTTGCTCCCAATCTGCCAGTCACTTTCCAATCCACTGCAGCAAAGCACGCCCTGCCTTTGCCCTCCGCCTCAAGCCATTTCAAGTTCATAATAAAACTTCCAAGCAGCTCCACATCCATTCGACAGCTACTTCCGGTGCTAACTTTAACACGCAACATGGTCTCTACCGTTTTATAGAATTTGTTGAGTTTCCTAAAAATTAGAATTAATTCTTGACAATCAATTTTTGTCATGTGAAGTTGAAGATTCTGCCAACAAAAGGCAAATAGTTTGAGACCAAAATAAAAACTGTGCCGGGATCACCGAGCTTTCTAACTTAAGAGTTCATATCAACAGAAGGGCAAGACCTCCCCTAAACATAACAAAGAGGGGTAGATAACTTGACATAATGTAATTCCACCTCCATTTATTCTAGAATTAAAAGGTTATCAAACTGTGAAAGAAGACACAATTCTACTGCAGGAGAACGATTTCTGTAACAATCCATGTGATTTAACTTGAACTTATGGTATATCCCCAAAAAATTGCAAACTCAACATTGTGGTATGCTTTTTTACAAGGTACCTTCACATGAATCAAGGACTTTGATTACTGATATCGTTTGAATACTATGTTCTTGCAAAAAGAATGTATATGTATGTAATCATGTGAGAAAACAAACACAATTCCACATTATTTCACTTAGCAGTTTAATATCAAAGTTCATTCTCCAAATGATCAATTCCACTTTACAATGAAGACTAAAAAACTTGTTCTTGATTCTCCAACTTGAAAAATGGCAGAATGAATCAAAGTTTTGAAAGTGTCAGGGTTATTATTATCCACCACATGTAAGGTGGCCTTTAGTGGTGGTGGTCACTTCAATTATCTAAGTGCAATAAAGCTCCCTATGAAGAGTCACACTGCTAAGATTATTTGGAAGATTGAAACTGTTATTTCATGAACAGACTTCTGTCCCTCAGTTGAAAAATTATGAACTCATGAAAGTCAGTTGAATGTCCATTAAACATAATTTTAAGATGAAGCAAACAAAAGCATTGAACAAAGTGTTTATATACACAGTTTAAACATTTGTCTTAACTGTGTATATGATTTAAGACATTAAGACCCCCCCAACCCAAAAAGGTAAAAGTCACAACTGTGTTGCGGTTGATGACCAAAACGCCACCTAATGACAGTCACACATTGCAGTTCTGTTTTCCAAACTCCTCACACGAGATGGGCATTTCAGAGGCCATTGTCTTGCTTACAGGCTTGAAAAAGGCCACAATAATACAATCACAGTAATAGGAGTAAGAGCCTTTTTTTACCCATGTGTATTTCAATGCAAGTAGCAGTGCCCGAAGACAGAAGTAACATCGTCTTTGCATGAGATTCATCTTTTCAGCTTTAGTATTTCATTTTTTTTTTTCATTTTTGTCCAGTTTTAAGCAGCCCACAGACAAGCTGAAACAAGATGAGCTAAGCCTTCTAGACAGGAGGGATGGCCTTTCCTAGTTTAATTACTTGTGTTATCTTTTGTTATCCTATAACTCAAAGAGAAATGTAGATTTTCCTGTCAGAAATCATGCAAGCAACTCAAGTTTGGTCCGAATGGGCCTAACCTTACATGACAGCTGGATTTGTAAGATCCGTCTAAACACACTTTAGTTATCCATTTGTGCACCAAATGGGTGTCACCCAATCATTGTGGGCATTAGCTGTGACTACAGCTTGAAGCCTCTCTGACTAGTGGAACCATGGCAGCAGTTCCTGAACAGTTTAGATGTTAGTTTTGTCAGATAGGACTCTGTACATCTGATTCTGTGTTACTTTAGCTCCAAACTACCTGCAAATTTTGACAGTAAGATAGTTAGATGTTTTAGAAGTGCGTTACACACACATGCATTGAATGCTTTAAAGCAAGAGTACCAATACTATCTGACTGGCACACTACTTTTCAAATTATTTACCAACATTAAAATGGTATACATGTATATATACAGAGTATAAATATTGCATAATAATAACAACATGTATGGCATAATACAATTTTGTACATTTTGGGCCATTATCTGATGACGTCTTGAACTGAGCAGAATCAGCCAGGGTTGCATAGCAGTTTCTGGTAGCCAGCCTCAAACAGACTTCCAAATGAAGTGAAATGATGATCGGTCATGGTGGAATGGTATTTGGATCGAGATCGCAGACTGGCTGTACTGTATATCAATCAAGTGCCAAATGCCACAGCGGGAATGGATGATAAGCTTACAGCTATTTTGTCAATGACATGTGATCCACTCATACTACCTTCTAGTTTCATGGATTCTGCGGCTTGCGGTTCACCCATTTTGATGTTGCATGGTCTCCTTATTTTGTAAGGCAGGGTCCTGCGATCAACCCACATTGTCTTTGCAATCAACCAGTAGATGCAATTAATGTGATTGGCGCCCCTGTGTTTAAGTATGGTGAGATTCTCTGGATTGACCAAACTGGCATAGCATTTGCAAAGTCAAATAGTAAAGTCACAGAGTAATGAGCATCTAGTCCACAACACAATATATTACAATGTATAATATAATATAATAAAGTTGTTCTCATCTCATCTCATAATATAATAATATATTCAAGCTATGCATTGCGACACATTGCACATGAATTCTATGAGTTATTTTTTCTTTCTTTCTTAGCTATTCTGATTGTTCTAACAGTTTTTTTTTTGTTTGTTTTTATTTTCTGAGTAGGAAATAATGTGATATAACTCCTTGTCATTCTAAAGACTGTAAATTACAAGCTGACAAGTTTTTTAAATTATTTTTTTTGGTATTTTATTATTATTTGATTATTGCATGGACATATGAATGAGGGAGTGAATGGTTGTATGTCTGGAAATGTGGTCCTGTGATCGACAAGACTGAACCCCGCCTCTCACCCAATGACAGCTGTGATCACCCTGCGTGCCGGATAAGTGGTATAAATACTGAATTAATTAGTTTCTGATTAAGGTTATGTGACCCATCAACGGCTGAAATCACCTAGAATGTCAACTTAGAAAACAGTTCACATCAAGCAACATCATAGATCAATGTGTGAAAGATCAGCCTGGTAATTACAATCTCCTGGTCATCGACCACTCCTCTCATTTCTCACAGTCTCTATTTTTCCAAAAGATATTATAAAACTTGATTGAAATCTGGACTTTAGTTTGATTGACACGCAATGAACGAGACTGAGGTCTCTTATCTTGTGTCAGTAGTTTCACTTCCCATGAGAACCTTAATGATAACTTTATACTGTGGTTGTGTTATTGCCTATTAACCCCCCCAAAAAGTTGCGGTCTTCTGAAAGTTACCATGAATTAAAAGGCCTAGCTGTTTCCCTGACTGTGCTAAACAGAGTAGCCTGCAGGCCTGCAGAGGTTAGCTCAGAGGAGGGAGTGTTTATGAGCTCCCCTTTCCCCATCTCTCTCTATCTCTCTCTGGAGGACGGCAAGAAGCTCCAGGCCTCTGATCTTCTCATCACCAATGCCCAGCGGTTTGTGTGCATTCCTGCGAATCTTAATCAGCCCTTTTTCTCACATTCAATTCACTTCATTTCTCCTTCTTTATCTCTCCTCGCTCCTCCACTTTCTCCTGCTCCCCCCATCTCTCCATTCCCATGTCTTCTAATTAGAAATGCTAAAAAAGCACAAATAAAGCAGAATCACAGAGAGAGTGGGCTCCCTAGTTGGCATGCTAAGATTTTGGCAGGGTCAAGATGACTTAGGTGAGTTTACTTTGTGTGAAGAGCGGTGGAAATTAGGGAATACAGATCTTCAAAGAGAATACTGTCTCTAACGTTTGGACATTTGTATATACCAAATGAGGGAAAGGAAGCTGGCTTCTGGAGAGAAAATTGTAATCAATGCATTCATCAAAATGCATATAATGTATTTGGTTTGTTTGATTTGTATAGTTTGAGCATGATAATGTTGTGATTCATAAGGAAATGGTTTACAGATTGTTTGCGTGGCCTGCATAACCTCAATCTCCTAAAACATGTTTGGGTGATCAGAAATGGAGACTATGAGCCAAGCTTTATTGCCCAAATGGAGCAGACTTCGAGCAAAATTAGAACAAATCTTTTTCAAAAGGGTCCAAAAGCTTACCGAGCAGGGCAGAGACCACGCATGCCTAAATCGAATAGAGGGGCACTTTGTTCACGTACTTCTGACAATACTTGCAATAACCATTAATTGCAAATGAATAAAATTCAGACATAAACTACTGTTTCTGTGGTGTGAATTAAAGAAAAGCCAACCAGCATACCTTCAAGCTTCAGGAGGCTTGCAGCTTTTGCCCAGTCTATAAAACATGAGAACATTTCAGAGGCATATTTATCAAAGCACTCTGCGGCCTCTTGCCTGTCTTGATGCCAATTGACATTTTAAATGTGTTTTTTGATGATAGGTGGAGGGGAGCAGGGGTGGAGGGTTGTGGGGAGGCTGGGAGCAAGGCTGAGCGTACAATGCCTCGCTTCCCCTGGAAGAGTTAAGTGTTTGTGAATGTATCCTGCAGCGTCAACAATGGCACTACTGGCTTAGCTTCATTACCATAAAGAAATGTAGCTGCGGAGAATCTGACAGCAAAGAAGAAGTGAGGGAATGAAAGAGGTATTGCCACGGAGAGAGAAAAAGGAAAGACTGAGACAGGAAAAGCAACATAAATGATGAAGTAAAAGAAAAAGGATGTGAAGATAAGCGTAACAAACACATTGATATTGCCCAGTTATCGAGGTGTAATATTGAGTCGATTGCATTTATTCATCCGTTATGCTGTAAATATGATGATTTACTACTTTTGTGTTAAAAGCAATCCTCTTCAGCAATATATCTGTTAAAAAAAACTACTTTAAAAAGAAAAAAATGTGAATGTGATCTTAAAATTTTTGGATCTTTTCTTTATTGAAACTTCTTTTTTGCTGCATAGTTTTTGTCTTTTTTTATTAAGACTTCAATATCAGTCATCCTTTAGGTGATGTTTTTCACTGAAATGCCAATAGTTCATCCACCTTAAAGGTCAGCCGACCTATGGTCAGCCTGGGCCAAAGTTGTTGTTAGCTTCGGGGCAAAATATGAGACTATTTGCTTTGGCCTTTAGCAGTGGAACCCACATATATTCATATATTTTTCTTCAATAAATGTTATACCTAGAAACTGCAAAAGCAACTTAACTATAACTTATACTCAGTTGTTCAAGATCTTGAAACATCAGGCAAAAATGATCACCCAAATGCCCTTATACAAAAAGTTATTGTGAAGTATAATGTCTGGATGTCATAAGGATTTGTCAGTAAAGAGTGGAGAAAAAAAAAGAAAATATACAGATTGATAACAAACAAGTAATTAAAAACCAAAATAAATGAAACACTCAATAAATAAATTAATTAAGGTTTAGGATTAAGGATTAAGGTTTCAAACTTTCATATTTACCGATATCTACTGATCCCAAAAAAACTCGGTTTATTCTTTTGCCCCTGATCTATGACAATTTGACGTCAGTTTGCAGCAGAACGTCCGCCATGCCTGAGCTTCCAAAAACTATTTGAGGAAATTTATCTCCTGTTTTGCACATGATCAACAATAAGATTATCATTACTGGCAAGGTGTGATGAAATGAAATTAGCCCGGATTTCAAAAACAAGGCTTGCCCATGGACAAAGTGATCTACAGTCAAAGCAAAAAACATCACTGCTAATGCACAGATTCAGTTCAGGTCCAGTTTGCCCCTTAACAAGTAACAAACCGACAAAAACATTCCTATTGACATTCACTCTGATATAGTTAATTAATCTGTATGTAGCAGTCACACAGATAAATGTTTCCATTAATGCAGCAAATTAAATGGCAGTTAAATGAACAATAGCGACACAAATCAGTCTTGCTCACTTATTTTCTACAACCCTGGAACAGCAAACATTGCTGAGAGAGAATAAGATCGCACAATGGCAGTGGCACAGTCAAGAGCTGTCAGATGTGCACAATAACCCAAAGAGACCTGTATTTATTTATGTGGTGAAAGCAAAAAAAGGCCAAGGTTAGTTCAGTACAGTGTATCATAAAGACAGACAAAACCATGAACAGACAAAACAGATGCTGAACGCCTTTGGAAGGAGTGAAAGAAACATGTTCTCGGTAATTCTAAGCTTTCCATATTGCACTAAGACCACGAGAGAGTGGACCAAGGCTTATTTCAATAGTTTATATGACAGGCCTACATTCTCCTGCCCTACATTTCCTCTATGTTGAATCCATGTCCCCATGATAAGTGTTGTTCCAATCCTCCAGTAATTCAATTGGGCAGACTGAAATCAGCACTTCAAAGGGCAAGCTAATGAGCCAACCTCAATGTTTGCATCAGGAACGCACTGTGACTTACCAGCAGATCACAAAGCTCCGTAGTTTGAACCAGCGGGAAATAGCATAACAGCACAAAACATGACAATACAGCACTAAAGTGGCTCGGTGTGGGTCTAATGTGTAGAATAAAATACAACCTGTAGAATATACATAAAACTCTTGTTCAAACCTGCATTTTAAGCATCATGACAACTGTTTACCGTTCAACTGCACATATCTTTCTAATCTATACTGCAGCCTAGACCAGGGGTGTCAAACTCAAGGCCCGTGGGCCGGATTAGGACCGTGAACAGGTTTAGTCTGGCTCGCAAAGCTAAAAAATACCAGGTCTGAGGAGTGAATTGAACAATAGGTACGTAACAGTAGTTCATAAGTCATGATTTTACTCATGCGGCCCACCTTAGAATAGATTTTCCCCCGTGTTGCCCCTGAGCTAAAATGAGTTTGACACCCCTGGCCTAGACTTTACAAGTCTCCATCAAGTCAGATTAAGATCAAGATTCAAAAATGTAGTCGATAAATAAACAGGAACATTAAGTTAAAGTTTCGAAAAGGATGACCTTTCTCAAATGTCTTAAATTTGTTTGAATTTTCGTGATTTACTTTTTACTTGATGTATTTTAGGATAAGTAGCAGTTAGCCAATAAACAGATTGTATTGTTCTTTATGTCTTTCTCCTCTGTGATGTCAGACTGAGACAGATAATTAATATGGTGCAAAAAACCTTGATCTTTTTGTGGGTAGGATTTGAATGTAATCATAATCCCTCATTGACATTTTAGTGTTCTAAATAAGAAACCAAGCATCACACACAGTATGCTTCTGTTTTAGTGCATTAGCCTTCATATATTGGAGTTTGAATGGTCTCTTCATGTTTTTGACTGGTCATCTGATAGAACCATCACCTCTCCCGGTTGAGAGCAATAGTAAGTTTAAATAGTACAGGGTTACTTAAGGAGCTGATATCAACACCACTTGTCTATGATGTCTTTATAAATGTATTTTTTATTATTTTTTCATTCAGTTGGTTATCTCCATAGGAGGGTTTTACTTGCTTCATGGTCCCAGTTTATCCTCAGAAATAAACCTAAAACCCTGATGATTCCTGTTTCTGCATGGCATGGCATCCAATCAGCCGAGACCTGATATGAGTTCATGTTCGGAAACTTTTGAATTTCAACAAAACAGGATGGAAAAATACTGCCCTCATGCATATATCTATCAAGCTTCATATGAAATTCAGAAAAAAATGATTACGAATAAGCCATAATGAAGGTCAGGAGGTGAATATTTCAACTGATTTCTGAAAGCATAACTGTATCTACATTCAGCAGAAAATGTAGCACAGAATTTAGTTGAGTGGAGGATCATATACTTTCATTATAATCAATTATCATTGCTGCAGCAGGCATGAAATCAGTATGCTATTATGTGTGCAAGCATCAAGTGTATTATGTAAATTATGTAAAAAAGATCTGCATTTTTAATACTTGTATCATGCAAGGCTACTTTTGTATTGAACAGGGTTTCCGGACTGGCCTGTTTCTTTGGTTACGTCAGCCATTTTTTTCAAGTGATATTTTACAGGATGATGTTGATAACTTTCCTATACCCATTCCATGACAACAGAAAATTTAAAACTTGAATTAGTATAGGACCATGACATAACACCAGCCCAATGGGTGTTTAATTACTGTGGAAATCATTCATCATGATTATTTCACATTGCTTTGAGACCATTATACTGCAATTTACAGTCTTTTGAGTGCACCTTAATATAAGCTATAATGGCTAAAAATAAATCTATAAATATATGTCTACATGTATAGACTGCACTCGTCTATAAGCCACAGGTGTCCACATTGTAACATGAGGTATTTACCCAGAAGCTTTTTTTTTTTACTTAATTAAATACATACCAGTAACATCCACAAATACGTACTGGAAATGTGTTGTTTTTTGTTTTTTTTTTCTGAACAGTTCATGTAACATGGCTGATTAAAAACATTAATAATAAATAACACGAGGAAAATTCCATCCGTCTATTCATTTTCTGTCCCCGCTTTTTCCTTCTCCAGCTGATCGCTATCTTTGTCATCCCCCTGCGCACTAAAACCATTAAAGTCGTCTTCTTCGCGATCGAAAGTGAACGACCACAGAATTTCACGGTCATTTCATTGGTTCGATGTAATGAGGCTAAATGTTTTGGTGGCATGAAGCTCGTTAGCCCAAAAAAGTCCATAAATTAGATGCATCCTTGTTTAAGTCGCAGTGTTCGAAATGTGTGAAAGAAGTAGTGGTTTATAGGTCGGAAATTATGGTACTGGTTTATTGGTGCTTTACACTGATGTTTTCCTTAAACCTGAAGCCCTGAAGTCTTTTAAGTCCTGTAACTAAAATGTTTTTTTGGGTTGGCATGGAGAAAATTGGAATTGGAGCTGCCAGGCAGGAGGTCTTGAGGAAGACCACAGAGAAGATGTATGGACGTAATGAGAGAACATATGAAGGTAGTTGGTGTGAGAGAGGAGGATACAGAGAATAGAGTTAAATGGAGAGGGTTGATTCGCCTTGATGACCCCTGAAGGGTAAAGCCCAAAGAAGAAGAAGAAGAAGAAGAAGAAGAAGAAGAAGAAGAAGAAGAATTGTGAAAAGTGAAGGGTTGTGTGCATCTCATCATTGGAAGACATTTTAGCATGTCCTAGTAAGGCATACGTCCTGTCAGAAGGTGGTGATAATGTGACTAAAGGCTTTTTTGACAAACTCCACTGAACAGCAATAGAACATGTCAGTATTAAAGTGTTTCAGTAAAAAGGCCATGTTTTCATTTTATCTGAACAGCTTTAAATACAAAAAATGTCCTGAGTGTGCTTTGGCAATGGATAGATAAACTAAATGGGTATGAGTCAACAGGACACAGATAAAGGCCAAGCTACTTTCTATTCCAGCACACCTGTTATAATGCTAAAATCCATTAATGTGCTGAAGTGACATTGGTTGAGCTGAAAGTCGATTTTTGTCCTTATTTTTTGACAATTTATACGTCTTATGGTCAAAGGGTCATTCTAAAATAGGGGTCGCTTCATATAACATAATAGTACAGCAAAAGATGCAAAATTATGATTAATTATCATGTATTTGTGATCCGGACGCCTATAGTGAAATTGATTATTCAGCCTTACAGCATACATGAGATTGAACTATTGTCAGACACAGCCTCTTTGGCAAAATCTCCACAGCACCCTTCCAGTTTTGACATGTATTTTAAAATTTGTTTGGTTTATTGTCCTCCTAATTATAATTGTATATTTATACTAAACAAGAAAAATCCCATGTAACACATTCAAAATAACAGTAAAGTGTGCAGTTGTTCCCTTTTTAGGCAACCAATATAACCAAGTGAGCAGTGGTTTTTGCCTCAAATTTAAGCCTTTGAAATCCTGTCATACTGTCATACTGTACACACTTTATTTTCTCAGCTCTCAGTTGCCATCTGAGTGTCACCATTGGGTATCCAGAGTCTCCCCACTGCACAAGAACAAAGTATTCCTCTCAACAGCTGCCATGAGACACCACAGCTTTTCTCCAGGTGTTATTGCCCCAGAGACAGACTTCTCTCTGATAAGAGTCTTACTTCCTTATGACTTCATCTGAAGATTGTGTAAGGCTCTGACCTGGATTTTCGTAAACCAACATGGAGCAGAGGTCCACGCTTCCGGGACCCCTCAGCACACACCACCTCGATCACACTCACAGTTGTGTTTTTCAGTCCCAAAAGGGACAAACATTAAAAGAGCTCATCCCAGACCTACAACAAAAGGGATTGTAAACACACATTCACTTACACCCAGTACAAACCTCTCAGCAACACAATATTTGACTATCTACAGCATGTCAGCACTCAGTTGTGACAGAGTAACATATCCATGCATGTATACTGAATAGCAGATGTTTCTTTGTCAATTATTATTTTCTTGCACATGTCTCTGTGTGTGAGAGACACTTTTAACCTCTGTTTTTCAATTATGAGCACACACACTTGGCAGTTTGAGCGGCTCTGAGAGGGGAACTGAAATGGAGATAAGTGCGATGACAGAGAAGAGCCAGAAAAAGGCTCCTAGGAAGCATATCTTCTTCGTCTTCTCTTTTCGACTTTTCCCTTCAGGGGTCACCACAGCGAATCAACCTCCTCCATCCAAAACTATTCTCTGTATCCACCTCTCTCACACCAACTACCTTCATATATTCTCTCACTACGTCCATAAATCTTCTCTTTGGTCTTCCTCGAGACCTCCTGTCTGGCAGCTCCAATTCCAGCATCTGTCTACCAATATATCCACTATCCTCTGTACATGACCCAACCACCTCAGCCTGGCTTCTCTGACCTTCTCTCCAAAACATCTAAGATGTGCTGTTCCTCTGATAGACTCATTCCTGATCCTATCCATCCTGGTCACTTCCAAAGAGAGCCTTAGCATTTTCATCTCTGTAGCCCTTTAGCTCTGCCTCCTGTCTTTTTGTCATTGTAACTGCTTCTAGTCCATACAGCATTGCTGGTCTCACCACTGTCTTGTACACCTTTCCTTTCATTCTGGCTGATGGCCTTTTGTTGCATAGTACCCATGACACTTATTCTTCCCATTCCAACCAGCTTGAACCCGTCTCTTCACCTCTTTTCCACACCCTCTGTTGCTCTGGACTGTTGACCCCAAGTACCTGAAATCTTTCAACTTCTTGGTCTTCACTCCCTGAGTTCCTCTCATTCACACACATATATTCTGTCTTGCTGCGACTAACTTTTAATTCCTCTCCTTTCCAGTGCTTACCTCCACCTCTCTAGATGTTCCTCCACCTGTTGTCTGCTCTCACTACAGATCACAATGTCATCTTCAAACATCATGGTCCATGAAGATTCCAGTCTAACCTCATCTGTCAGCCTGTCCATCATCAGCAAACAAGAAGGGGCTCAGAGCTGATCCCTGAAGAGCCCCCCCCCTCCACCTTGAACTTCTCCGTTACCCCTACAGCACACCTCACCACTGCCTCACAGCTAGCATACATGTCCTGCACCAGTCTAACATACTTCTCTGCCGGTCTAGATTTCCGAATACAATAACAGAGTTCCTCTCTTGTCACCCTGTCATATACTTTTCCAGGTCTACAAAAACAAAATACAGCTCCCCATGGCCTCCTCTGTACTTCTCTATTAGCATTCTTAAAGCTAATACTGCATCTGTAGTACTCTGTCTAGGCATGAAGCCATACTGCTGTTCACAAATGCTGACTCATGCTCTCAGTCTAGTTTCCATTATTCTTTCCCATAACTTCATTGCATGGCTCATCAACTGCATCTCTATATTTGCCGCAATTCTGCACATCCCTCTTATTCTTAAAAATGGGCACAATCACACTTCGTCTCCATTCTTCAGGCATCTTCTCACTCTCGAAGATCCTGTTGAAAAATCTAGTCAGAAAATCTACCACTGCCTATCCTAGACACTTCCACACCTCCACAGGTATGTCATCAGGACCCAATGCCTTTCCACTCCTCATCCTCTTCAATGCCATCCTCTTCAATGTGGTCTACAATAGTCACCTCTTCTACCCTTGCCTCTCTTTCACTTTCCTCATTCATCAGCTCTTCAAAGTACTATTTCCATCATTCCATCACTCTTCTAGCATCTGTCAATACATTTCCCTCTCTATCTTTAATCACCCTGACCTTTTGCACATCCTTTCCATCTTTATCTCTCTGTTTCTCCAACCTGTACAGATCATCCTCTCCCCTCTTACTGTCCAACTGAGCATACAGGTTATCGTACGCTCTTTTTTTTTGCCTTTGCTACCTCTATCTTTATCTTTCGCCGCATCTCCCTGAACTCCTGTCTGTTCTCTTCAGTCCTGTCAGTGTCCCAATTCCTCCTTGCTAACCACTTTCTCTGCATATACTCCTGCCCTTCCTCGTTCAACCACCAAGTCTCCTTATCTACTTTCTTTGCAGATGACACACCGAGTACTCCCCTACCTGTCTCCCTGATAACACTGGCTATAGTTGTCCAGTCATTTGCAAGCTCTCCCTGCCCAGCTTTCTCATCTCTTCCCTGAAAACCATACAACACTCCTCCCTTTCAGCTTCCAACACTTTGTCCTCGCTCTGCCTTTATCCTCTTGATCTTCCTTCTCACCAAGGTCATCCTACAAACCAGCATTCTATGCTGTCTGGCTATACTCTCACCTACAACTACTTTGCAGTCATTGATTTCTCTCAGGTTACCTTGTCTTTACAAGATGTAGTCTACCTGCATGCTCCGACCTCCGCTTTTATAAGTTACCCTATCTTACTGTCTTTTCTGGAAAAATGTGGTCAATACAGCCATTTCCATCCTTTCTGAAAAATCTACCACCATCAGTCCCTCTGCATTTTCTATCCTGTATACCAAATCTGCCCATCACTTCCTCATCCCCTCTATCGCCTGCACCAACATGCCCATTGACGTCTGCACCTATTACCACTCTCATCTCTGGGGATATTCTGCATCACTTCATCTAGCTCATTCCAGAACTTCTCCTCCTCACACATCCCACCTGCAGGGCCAAGCCACTAATAGCATTGAGCATCACACCAATTTCCAGTTTCAGACTCATAATCTGACATTCTATCAGATATTCTTTTCACTTCCAGAACGTTCCTAACAAAGTCGTCCTTCAAGATAACTCCTACTCCATTTCTCCTCTTGTCAGTACCGTGATAGTAGAACTTAAACCTGCTCCTAAGCTTCCAGCCTTACTACCTTTTCACCTGGTTTCCTGGACACACAGTATATCCACTTTCCTTCTCTGCATCATAACAGCCAACTCTACCTTTTCCTGTCACAGTCTCAATATTCAAAGTCCCTACTCTCAGTCCCAGACTCTTGCCTTTCATCATCTCTCCCTGCTTTCCTCCTTTCCGTCTTTGAGCTATAGCAGCCTAGTTTTCATTGGTTTCCTGAAGGTCAACAGTATCAATGGCGGTTGTTGTTAACCCGGGCCTCGACCGTCCTGGTATGATGTGGTTAATTTGTTTGATTTGCACGTTTGGTTTTGGCAAAAGTTTTACCAAAAGTTGGTAAAGTTTTGGCAAACGTTTTCCTTCCTGACGCAACCCTCTGCATTTATCCAGGGCTTGAGACCAGCTCAGGGAGACACTGGCTCGTGCCCCCTGATGCTGCATTGCTCCTAGGAAGCATATGGAGAGACAAAAATAAAAGATAGAGGGGTTGAGTAAAACAGTAAGTAGAAAAATGGAAGACAGAAATTTGTGGATCACCATTAATCGTCACTTGCTACTATGTACTTAGATTACTCTACATCTTGGTCTAAAATGAATTAAGCCACACCTACATAACAGATAGGACAAATGATTTGTAAAAGGCACCAACATACCAAAATAAATCAAAAAGGGGGAGGAAATCTGAGAATTGACTTCCTTTGGGATTCAGTTCTTTCGTTGTGTTCTCATCTATTCAGTCTTGTCCTTTTCCAAACTTAGAAAAAAATCATTCTTATTAACTTACTAATATAATTTGGATAAATCTCTTCATCTGTGGTCTTTGTCAGCAATTAAACTGTATTTCATTTTAGTTTGTTCATTTTTAAAATGTAATTTAAAATTTGAAGATTATGGTGAAATAAATGTGTTAAAATGTGTTAAAATATTTTTGTCGCTCTTAATATGTAACTGCACGTGTCATTAAAAGGATGACAGCACACAGAGAGAGGATGGAATTTTCAGTTTACTGCAGGTGGATAATTTAAGTTCGGCTTTTTTTTTTTTTTTTTTTTTTTCATAAATACAAGAAGGTCTCAAATAGAAATTGAGTATTTGGCTTAAAAGTAACCTTCAACCCAACGCCTTTTTTTTGGAATTCAAAATATTTTGTTGCATGCAGAAATTTAATTTTGTTTTCTCTGCAGTATGCAGTCATTGATTTTAAAAATGAAACACATGTTTTGTTTATACATAGCAAAAAGGCAAAAAATAACATTATATGCCATGTTTATTCATTTTAAATTTCAAAAGGGTTGTGTGACTCACCGTGTTTCTTTACTGTTGGGAAATGGGTCCAAATGGCTCTTTGAGCGGTAAAGGTTGCCAATCCCTGTCATAGACTCTCCATCATTGTCTCCTTTATACCCAAGGTTGTGCTGCCTTCTCAGTATCAACCTTTATCACCACTACATATACCACTACCTATACTTTACAAGAAGCTAGAACCTTGTTCTCACTTCCAGGACTGCCGGAACAAGAACAAAGCTATTTCTGGCCATGACATTTCAAACTTCATGAGAAATTCAGACGCAGACTCAGGTGAAGTCTTCATAAGCCCCACCTACACGTCAAACAGCCGCATTGGAGTCATCTGACAGAACACTAACACTATAGAGATACGATTACAATGGCAGAGAGGGAAACCGTAATGTTGGCAGTCGCTTGACTGTATTCAATGTGAGGATCAAGCTGCTGCTATGAGGTGTACAGTGCTGGAATCGATTTTCCCGCCACTCTTCTTTATCTGTATGCACTGTTTGGCCTTTGCCTATAGCCATTTTTTGCGACAAACACTCTCCTCTGTTCATAACATCCAGGCTGCCTCTTTCCGAGCAATCCTAGCTATCTGTCTTCTTATGTTGCCCCTCAGACGGATTCATAAATGCTGGTTTTAATAGTGTTCCACTGATTTGTTTTTTTTATAGTATTATTAATATTATTCTTATTTTCTAATTGTAATATTTCTAACACATCATCATACTTATGAGTACTTTTCAGTGCTGCAACTCACTTTATAATCGGAAATTTAAAAATGGCTGTTGAATCAAGTAAACAATACATAATGCAAATTGGTGCTGACAGAGGATCAAATTGAATGTTTCAGATGTTTCTTTTGGAAAGTTGATATGGGTCAGACATTGAGGTTCCTCTTGAAAAGGTTGCCTCTTATTTGTGAAGAGAGAGAGCGGATTCAACATTTCAGGGTCAGAAGGCAGGGGTACCAGAGGGTCTGGGCAGGAGAGGACCAGACCTCCAAAGTACAGCATCCAGTAAGCCAGAGATCAGGGTCTTGGAGTCAGTAGTTTTAATATCATGATTCTTAGATTTCTAATTGAAGAGCTCTGGATATGATATGAATGTTATTGCCTTATGGGAACCATGAGAACTGACTGCAGATTTTAAGAATGGTGGAAGGACAATTGATAAGCAGTAGAGATGGCAGGCCTTATAGTGGTCTTTCTTAATGTGTGACACAAAATAGAGAGACGCAAGAAAGTCTGACTGGGAGGAGATGTAACAGTTTAACCAGCAATATTAAGCGAGGAGTCCTGGAAGAGAATGCTTGGAGGGAGGCAATAAAGGACAGATAATCAGATTTTTCTTGCTTTGGAGTTGAAGAATATGTTCTGATCCACCGGCATTTAATGAGGAAAAAAATGGTTCAATTGGAGATAGAGAGCTTGGTGTCATCAACATAGCAGGGGAGCTCAACCCTTTGAGGAAGTAGGTTTTCAATGCTAATGAACAACAATATGCCCTTAGTGATAAATTGATTATGCAGTTTCCAAACTGCATATACAATGACTAATAATGTGCACATGTAAGGGGCTGAGGTTTCCCACTTAATTAGTACTAAAGCATTGCCATGGATTTCTACGAGTCAGCCGAAGCACAAACATCTGAGTTCTAACAATTCCGAATGCACTTCAACCTGTCTACAATGAGTGGCAGTTATGTACTTCAACATTTTAATCTCCTTTTTTATTTTCTACAGAATAAGGAGTGTAAAGTCAAGAATGTAGATGATAATTAAAACATTCTTGCCACTCTTAGGACTTCCATTTTATGATAGATAAATATGTAATAAAAAAAATAGAAGAAATGCATCCATTATTGATACCACTTATCCTGCACACACTGCACTATCCCAGCTGTAATTGGGCAAGAGGTGGGGTACAGCATACAGTAAAATTAGCACATTATACCAAATACAATAATGAAATGAACATGTCTTACAAGGATCAAAAAATAATCAAATTAATATATTACTGGATCTGGATTTCCTGATTGATCTTGCTATACAACTATGACCACCCCAGATAATCTTAACCTTTGTTTTCTCAGGCTTCTACAACTGATCAGGATCAGGTCATGGAGGCAACAGCTACAGCAGAAAAGCCCAGATCTCCCTCCCCCTGGCCACTCTGTACAGCTCCCCAAGGCTTTCCCAGGCCAGCCTAGTGACATATTTTCTCCAATGTGTCCTGGCTCTTCTCCAGGGCCTTCTCCTAGTTGGACATGCCTGGCAAACCTCACCAGGGAGGCGTCCAGGAGGCATCCAAACCAGATGCCCGAGCCACCTCATCTGACTCCTCTCTATGTGGAGCGACTCTAATCTGAGTCCCTCCCAGATGGCCAAGCTCCTCACCTTATCTCTAAGAAAGAGCTTCGCCTTCTGGTACAGCTCCTTCTTCACCAGGACAGACTGGTGCAGAGTCTGTATCAGTGCTAACACCACACCAGTCTGCCTGTCGAACTCCGGTTTTATTCTTCCCTTACTCATAAACATGAACCTGAACTTGAACTTCTCCACTTTGGGCAGGACTTGGCTCCTCCTCCACCCAAAGTGGGCAATCTACCCATTTCTGTCTGAGAACCAGAGTCTTGGATTTGGAGGTGCTGGTCCTCATCCTGACAGCTTCACATTTGGCTGCCAACTGCTCCAGGGAGATAATGGTACACTGAAGCTAGCAGAACCACATCGTTGACAAAAAACAATCCGGAGTTCACTAAACCGGATTCCCTTAACACCCTGGCTGCACCTAGAAATTCTGTCAATAAAAGTTATGAACAGAATCAGTAACAAAGGGCAGCCCTGGGAGAGTCTAACCCTTACCATAAACAAGTCCAAGTTACAAGTGGCGATACAGTCCATTCTCTGGCACCGATCATACAAGGGCCGAACAGCCCATATTACATGGTGCGGTAGCCCATACTCCCGGAGCAGCCCCCACAGGATTCCCTACGGGACATAGTCAAATGCCTCCTCAAGGTCCATAAAACACATCTACTGTTCAATTGCCAAGACAGAAACCACATTGCTCCTCCTGTATCTGAGGTTCAACGACCCATCTGGACCCTCCTATCCAGCACACCTGAGTAGACTTTTTCCAGGGATGCTGAGGAGTGTGATCACCCCTACTTTTGGAGCACACCCCCTGATCCGCCTTTTCAAAGAGAGGGATCACCCCCAGTTTTCCAATCCAGAGGCACTATCCTTGCCTACCATACAATGTTACAGAGGTGAGTCAGCCAGGAATGCCCCTTCGGGAACCCTGGGCGGTACTCATGAGGAGATCCCTGAGTACCTGGCAACTTCAGCCCCAGAAATAGGTGAGTCCACCCCAGAGTCCTCTGACTCTGCTTCCTCATTGGAAAGTGTGTAGTTGGGATTGAAGAGAGCTTGGAAGTG
The DNA here is from genome assembly GCF_037954325.1 of Fistularia commersonii. Classification (NCBI taxonomy): domain Eukaryota; kingdom Metazoa; phylum Chordata; class Actinopteri; order Syngnathiformes; family Fistulariidae; genus Fistularia; species Fistularia commersonii. The sequence goes on along the minus strand of NC_141316.1, from coordinate 1,409,155 downwards.
TTCCTTCTACTGATCAAAAGCATCCCGAGTTGAGGTCAACAAAGACAAAGTCAATCATTGAACTGCAGCCTAAGGTGTACTGGTGCCAGATGCGCATCTGTATACCTTTATGTCCTTTATGACATGGTATTTGTTATGGACAGTCCATGGCGAGCACAAAGTACTAGTAACAAAACATCGCTCGGGGAGGTCGGGGGGAACGTTTCTCCCAATCATGCCTTTCCAGGGCTTGCTGTCGCTGCCCATGTTGAAGGCCCCCAGTAAGATGAGGGACACAAATTTAAAATAAAATAAAAGCCTGATGCAGGTTTTACTAGCCATAATTATGTAATGGAGGTTTCCTTTTTTTTGTCTTCTAACGCTACCATTCCAAATGAAAAACAAAAACATTCCATCTCTGGGATGAATTCCCTGAAAGGTGAGAAACTAATTTAATCCCAGCATGGCTTCAATTTGATTTTTGCGATTTCTTTTATGTCTGCGTCTGGCGGAAAATTCACGTCCTGTCATCCTTCTCGGCACACCCTGTCTGCCTCCTCTTTTCATTTTTTTCATTCCCTTTATGACTCTCTGCCTCTGCCTCCTTAAACCTCACTCCGCTCTGCCCACGCAAATATTTTCCCTCTGCCATGCGTCGCAATAAAGACGTCGCAGTCTGAGCAATGATAGACGAGCAGTAACAAAAATGAGTATCTACTTGATTTACCATCATCAGAGGTTTACAAACTATAGAATGCACACTTTCTAGGTTTCTTGAAAAATCTTGTGCAAGTATAGAGGAGCAGAATGTGGGTGAAAGGTTAATTTGGTCGCAGCTGAACTTTTCAGAAACATCGAAGATAGGTAGTGAAGGATATCTATCATTGCAGTAAGGGTAAACACTGTGATGGTATACAATGATGCCCTTTCCGCATTGTATACAATACAATGTGATATCTTAAGTGAGACAAGAGGGACCACAGGCCATTTTCTCAGAACTCAGTTGGCAATACTATGGCTCTGGTTATTCACTATGTTGTTATGGAATATACGAAACAGGGGTCATTCAATCTTGGAAGAATATTTTCCCCTGCTGAGGCATTCAAGTGTCAAGTCTGAATGTCTCTTGTGTACTTCAGTATTTCTTTTTCAATCTCTTTAAGTTAGTTCAGTTCATTTTCAACTCAGTAATTTTTTGTCTAAGTTTTTTAACATTTTTATCAGTACCCGACCCAGCAATTGCATATGAGGCCAAGCCTTGGATACTCATCCGGGACCAGGCTATTTTATTTTCAGTTTGGTTTCGTATGGGTTTGTTTCACTTAAGCGGTCTTTTGGGAGCCATAATGAGGGCTAATTTACCGAAAAAAAGCACCAAAATTCATTGTAAGGGGAGGACACAACAATGAACAATGTAAAAAACACTACCGTGCATTCGTGCACTGACATGTTCACAGCTAGATTCATAATTTGGTCATAAATTCTGTTCGTAAGCCAAGTTTGTTTTTATGATAAGGGGAATTTGTAAGCCAAGGTTCTGCTGTAACTTTTCAATTTCAGATGAAGCGCCTGCTAAACAGATACTCAAAAGTTTTTTTTTTTTTTTTTTTGACAAATTCTTCCCTTTACAAATCTTATATTGCAGACTAGCCCACTAGTATTTTGCAAAACATAAAAATGAGCTGAAATTCTTTAATGCAAGAAACTGTTGTTGAAGTACCAGTAATGTATAATAATTTATCCTTCCTTATCCCTGTGGGGAAATTTGTTCTTTGCAATTAACCCATCATGGATGAACCATGAGCAGTAAGCTGCCATCCAACAGTGCAAGGGGAGCAGTTAGGGGTTCATCTTCTTGCTCAACGACACTTCAACACACTAGATGGGTTTCTGGGATTTCTGTGGGTTTTTTCTGTGGGACTTCAACGCTCGGGTGGCCAGTGACAGTGGAACCTGGAAAGGTATGATTGGGAGGAATGGTCCTCCCAAATGATGCTTTGTAACTGAACTCCTGTGCTCGTAATGGACTGTCTACAACAAACACCATGTCCAGAAATAAAGGTGCAGGTGTGCACCTGGCACCAACACACCTCAGGCCGTAGTTCAGTGATTGATTTTGAGGTCGTATCATCCGACATGAGGCCACATGTACTGGACACATGGGTGAAGAGCGGGACAGAGCTGTCAACTGATCACCACCTGGTGGTGAGCTGGCTCCAATGGTGGGGGAGAATGCCGGTTCGACCTATGAGACCCATATGCACTGTGAGGCTCTGTTGGGAATGTCTGGCAGCTTCCTCTGTCAGAAAGAGTTTACAACCACACTCTGGGGGAGGCGGTGGACATTAAGTCCGATTGGGATATGATCCATGCCTCTATTGTCGAGGCAACAGACTGTAGATGTGGCCCTAAGGTGGTTGGTGACTGTCACTGATCCTGTTGGTAGATCTCTCTTATTTCTGGGGCTGGAGTTGTCCAGGTAGTCAGAAATCTCCTTGGTGGCAGGGCCGGAAGGCAGGATGGAAGAGATCCACCCTGTGTTCCTTAAGTCTCTGGATTTTGTGGGGGTGTCCTGCTGACACAGTTTTATAACGTTGTGAGGAAGGCAGGGGCAGTGCCTCTGGATTGGAAAACTGGGGGATCTCCCTCTTTAAAAAGGGGAATTGGAGGGTGTGTTCCTGCTATAGAGGGGATCACACTCCGCAGCCTCCCTTGAAAAGTCTACTTGGGGGTGCTATAAAGAAGGGTCCGGATTGGTCATTCAACCTTGGATCCAGTAGGACCAATGTGGTTTTCGTCCTGCCATGGAACAGTGAGCCAGCTCTATATCCTTGGCAGGGTCCTTGAGGTCTTATGGGAGTTAGCCAATCAAATCTGCATGTGTTTTGTGGGCCTGGAGAAGGCATTCGATTATGTTCCGCATGATGTCGTGCGAGGGTTGCTCCAGGAGCATGGGACAGCCTTTAATATGGTATGTTCGGACCTGTATGATCTGTGTTAGGTTCGTATTGCCGGTTGTGCATCTGATTTCTTTCCAGTGAGGGTTGGACTGCGTCAGGGTTGCCTTTTGTCACTGTTTTTGTTCATAACTTTTGTCGACAGAATTTCCAGGCACCGATAGGATACTGAGGAGCTCCGGTTTGGTGGAATATATCCAGGGATCCCTTGATGTATTCCACCAGGGTCAGGGAGAGGGTAATCTTGGCCCCTCTGCTTCAGCCCTGCAACCCGCCCCCAGATAGGTGGCAGATGGATCAATTGGATGGATGGTGAAGCAATTGGTCATACAGTCATGTGACCAAAAAAAAAAAAAAAAATAGTAATTAGACTTAACTTTAAGATCAAATTCAAACTAGGCTGCAATTCTAGCTTTGCTGATCTAAAACATTCCTTGTAAAGATCTAAAAAGACAAAAGAAAATACGCCCTTCCTCTGACTGAGGATAACTTCTATCCTATCTGTATATGCCTATTTGTGCTTGGATATCACAGAGATTTTTACAGAGCGCATGGCGTCTGTAAAAAAAAGCCCCCTTACTCGGTGTAAAACACCATACAACTGTAGCAAAGGCTCACCTCTCTGCCATGCTGTGCGTATTTTAAAGCTTGCTGCAGGCATACAAAGACAATGAGCTTGAATGGGGAAAAAAAAAGAGAAATTGAAAAAAAAGGAGGAAAAAGAGGAAACGATAAGGAAGCAGCCAAAGGCAAAGCAGTCTTCTTGAAAGCGGAGAATAAGGAAACACATGAGCATAATGTTAGATTTAGGCCATTTTTGAGAACAGCCATAACTGTTCCAAAAACTAAAAATACAATTCTGCTCCTTTCTTTTTGGCTTTCACTACTTCCACCATGCTTCCACTGTCCCCCTTTGTCACTGAATTACATAATTAAGATATACAGAGCCTATTAGCTTTTATGTTGACACAGGAGATCAAATAATACTTGAAAGAGAGAGCATATGGATGTTTTGAAGCATAGGGAGAAATAAATCTAAAACTATTAAAAGTGAAGGTGAATTGGTAAAAAAAAAATGTGCACAGCGACTTTCTGATAATACCTGCAATGTGAAAAAGAAGTTACATAACAGAATTGTGACCGTGACATCTATAGTCACACTCATAAATTTGCCAGAAAGTTTTCTGAGCATGAAGGAATTTAGAGGTCACGCTATTGTCTTGCTTTTAGACAGCGCTTGAATCAACATTCTATGAACAGCCATTTGTTCCTTTTTTTAAAAGAGATTTGGACAATTCAACAGATAAAAACAAGCAACAGATTTAAAACTGATTCCCAGGTGTCATTTGTGTACTTTGAGGTTTCTCTCAGGTGAAAACCAGCGAAGGCGCATACCTAATTCTTTTTGCATTGTTCCAAACAGTATACTTAAGATTGAGAAGACAAGGATTTATTCTTTTAAACTATTTATAATTCTATTTGACAATGATCCTGTGAATTTCAATGCTGACAATACTCAGTGTCCTCATCACCAAACAGTATCCACATTTACTCAACCCAAAAGTCTTTACATTTATTGGTATTTATTTGTAGAAGTGCCATTAGTCTCTATGAAAAACTGCTTTGTACTCATTTGAAAACATGTATTAACCCCATTTGAAAAAAGTTATTAACCCCAATGATGGCATTTTCCTTAATTTTCCTTCAGTTTCATGATATTGGCTCAATAAGTCAAAAGTCAGGAAAACACAAATACATGTCATCTTACCATTCATTTGTTATCGTGATGGAGGTAATTATTAGGGCCTTGAAATGGATATTAGGTGGAGAAAGGCTTCAGAGAGGGCTGCGTCTCCCTCAAATTTGGCCTTACAGGAATGACATGACGACAGTGACGTCAACTATGCCATGTACTAGTAGGTTGTTGGAGAAGTTGGTTAGCAATCTGCAGTTGGCTCGACTGAAAGTTGTTTGCAGTTTGGGCTGTTGCCTCAGCTGATGTGGTCACTAACAATGTATGAGGTTCCCCTGCCAAATGTAGAGAAGCTTGAAAGGATGTTAAGTTCAGTTATTAGGAAATGGCTTGGAGTCCCTCGCTGCCTAAGCAGCCCAGCCTTGTATGAGAGACGCATTTTGGAGTTGCCAGTTTCTAGCTCTTTAGAAGAATACAAGTGTGCCGAGATTAGACAAGAAATGACTCTCACTCAGTCAAATGACTCAGTGGTTAGGAGAGTGGCACCCATAGTTAGAAGAGGGAGGAAGTGGAACCCAAAGGAGGCAGTGCAGCAAGCACAGCAGCCCTTAGTCATAGGGATATCATAAGCTGGGTGCAGCATGGGCATGGAGGCTTAGGGCTGGGGGTAGGAAAGGAGTGGAGTAAGGCAACACTTGCAGAAAAGAGGAAGTTGATCATTGATTAGATGCATAGGCAAGACAAGGTAGTAAGACATACTAAAGCTGTGTCACAGGCAAAGCAAGGACAGTAGGTGAATTGGGAGAATGTGGAAAGAAGAACCCTGAGGTGGAGAAAGTTGTGGAGCATGGGCGCAAGTAGAATTTGCCATCTCCCCAGAACTTAAAGCACTGGTTGGGTGAGGACGCCACTTGCCCATTGAGTTCTGGAGTGGTCGCGCTTATCCATATATTGACAGGCTCTAAGGTTAGTCTTTCCCATGAGAAGCAGGGGCAGAAATATATATAGAAATAAATTCTGTAGTTGGTAATAAGGAGATTAGATTTTTATGCAGGTCAGAAAAAGGCTAGATCATTTAGGACCAGACTCCACAAAGGGCGGCTAAGTATAGACGAGACCTAGGAGCTGATGACTGATCTTAATCAGCTTGTGGTGCCAGCATATATTGTTAGCACCCGGCTACGGCCAGATTTGTTGCTGTGGTCTGGGGTAGAAAGGACAGTACCGTATTTTCACGACCATAAGGCTTACCGTACTAAAAGGCGCAGTCTCAGTCATGTGTGCCATTACTGTATTTAACACACACATAAGGCGCACCTGATTATAGGGCGTGGGTTTAATGTACAATCCACGCCCACACTTCCCCCTTTAACGTTCTCGTGCTGTCCTCTACTACGTCCACCTAACAACACATCACAAGCATACAAGTGTGCGTATTTAAAAATAGAGTGGGAGCAAAACTGAGTTTGGTATTCACATTTTTTTTACCGGTAATCGACATCAATCAAACCCATCGAAGTCCTCATCCTCTGTTTCTGATTTGAACAGCTGCGCTAAATCTCTATCAAACATGCCAGGTTCACTTTCTTTACGGTCAGAGTCACTCTTCGTGTCTTGCAGCTCCTCGGAAATGATGCTGGCTTTTGCAAAAGCTCGAACAACAGTGCCAGCAGACATGTTAGTCCAAGCATCTACAATCCATTCGCAAATGGTGGCGTAACTCGCCTGGCGCTGCCTTCCACTATTAGTGAAGATGACTCCAAGATGACTTTTCATACCCCATTGTGCATATCACAACTGTGCTGGTCCCCTTCTTCTCCACAGTGTGACTCACCGTGATGTCAAAAGTGAGCGGCACCTCATCCATGTTAATGATGTGGCTGGGCTGGATCTGTTTGTCTGCAAAGTTTTCAGGGTTGTTAAAACAACGATGTTCTGCATAACGCACATACCCGTTCTTTTATAAACAATCAACACCCACACTTCCCCCTTTAACGTTCTCATGGTGTTCTCTACTACGTCTGCCTTACAGCAACAACACACACAGGGCGCACTGCACTATAGGGCACCCAGCACATTTAGAAGAAAATCCAAGACTTTTATTTGCGCCTTATAGTTGTGAAAATACAGTATATTTTATCATGCTTACGGTCCCCCTGGGAGGATCAAGTTGATGAGGCTTGAGATCTTAATAAAGGCAGGTATACTGAGATGGCAGCATAGGCAGAGCAGGGAGGTTGGACGGCTTGGGTGCGGCCTGGCGAGGTGGGCTGTCAGGGATTTGTGGCAAAGTCTGTTGTTGCCTTACTGACCAAGTTGGGCATTCATGGACGGAGCAGTCAGTAACATGTGTCAGGCAGCAGGACGAGCTATTAAATGGTTGTGGCTAAGGAGGAAGAATGGTAGCTGGGGAGGTTGCCAAAGAAAGATAATTAGCTTTTGGAACAGCTATATAGGGTGGGGGTTGGGGTTTCCTGGATGCTGGATTTCACTGTCTAGCCTTCTTGAGGTGTCATGGGCCTAACTCGATGAAATACTGACAATTAGAAGGTGCCCACTTGAAAACCCCAAAGATATGTTTCAGGCTGTTGTTGGTCAGTGTGGGTAAGTGGTGTCTGGTTGGTGGGGTGGTAGGCTGCTGGTAGCTGCCTTGTTTTTTGTTCTAGATAGCTTCCTGACAGCCTGGATTGGGCTTCTAGACGTGTTTTTATCTAGGATAATGGCAGAAGGGACGGTAACACCTTAACGTGTGTGTTAATGAAAGTACACAAACGAAACTCGCAATATGACATAATTTGACTAAATAAAACCAAAAAAATTGTGTGTGTACATATATATGTAAATACACACACACACACACACACATATATACATGTATGTATATGTATATATACAGTATATATTACTATATACTGTATATTTACAAATACACACTATGTATGCAGTATGCACACACACACACAATTATATGTGTGTGAATGTATGTATGTAGCATATCTAATCAATGTAGCATATATATATATAGACACATACACACACACACACACACACACACACACACACACACACACACACTCACACAAATCAATCGATGGGTAAGAGACAAAGTCAAAAAAGCATGCTGGGAGCACCTATCTGTCTAATCAATGCAATTCTTTGCCTCAGCACCACTTGGAAGACGGAATTTCTTACTTTAAAAAATTTCAATTAACTTTGGTTTATCTTGACCTCTCCCTCAAGGTGCACACTAATTCCTCTTTTGGTAACTTGTTTGCGTTCTGTTTAGAGCTCAAAGTACTTTCTTGTTAGTGAGTTGTTTGTAATCTATTCTGTCAGATTATTTGGAAGATGTACACTGTTGGCTAAATATATTAGATGCAAAACAAATGGTATCTATCTATCTATCTATCTATCTATCTATCTATCTATCTATCTATCTATCTATCTATCTATCTATCTATCTATCTATCTATCTATCTATCTATCTATCTATCTATCTATCTATCTATCTATCTATCTATCTATCTATCTATCTATCTATCTATCTATCTATCTTATTCCAGTCTGTGTAGCCTCATTAAAATGTGGTTCTTCAACAACCTATTGCAAAAGTAGATTCATGAATCAAAAGCTATCAGAGTAATCAGGAATATTATCCTTGGTTTCCAATCATATGGTAGGTGAGCAGGGAAAAAGGGGTTTTGGTCAAAGGTTAAGCTACAGAAAAAGACGTTTTCTTTAAAAATAGGACGAGCCTGACCCATGAATAACATGTCAAAGACAATGTGATAGTGCTTGCTTTTTTGCTGTTGGTGGTTTAAAAGACTGATAGTTTCCATCAGGAATGACGAGCTGACCTTGTCTAAATTTCAACTCTGACATACAGAGATGAACAACCTGGATCATATCTATTCTGACTAATCATGGACCCGGTATTTAGTGTTTGAGCAACTGCATGGGACAACAGAGGAAGGACAGAGAAAAGGGTGTAAGAATCAGATCAGGTATAGGACTTTTTGTCATTTCTTTATGTTATAGTTCATATAAAGTGAGTTCAACACTTGGAGGTAATGTTTGTGTTATATAGCTAATACTGGTTGTGATGTTCAAATGCAAGTTAAGAAGACTACAAGAAAAGAGCCAAAAATATATGTACAGATAGAAGACGTGTCCTTCAGCATTTCCATTTACAGAGATTGGCTCTATCTTTTAGAATTTCAGCTTTTAGTAAAACAGTATATAGAGGCTTTAAGATATCATATATTTAGTTTCAAGTTCCCTCATAGTTGCATGGCAAATTACATCTGGTGATTATCACCCTGTCCTAAATGGTAAACTTTTCAAATTTTTCATTTATTTTTTCACATCTAAGGGTATGAAAAACGGTCCAGTCATCTTTACTGAATAAAGCTGCAAATGGAACTGTCTACTGAATACTGTTTGTGGCTGAAATAATTCATTATTATTCACTCTTGAAGCAACTTTCTTTTATTTTTTTTTATTACAATTTCAATGGGAATCAGGGTCAAATTATGATAGATATCTGACAGTACAACGTCCTTCAGAGGGTAGTAAGAACCTGTCACACTGGATAACAAACAGACAAAGACTCAGAATGGCAAAAAGACAAAGTCTCAAATGAAAGAAAGTAACAAAAAGTGTGGACCACACTCCCTTCAGTTGTCATGATTTGCAAAACGATGCTTTTATTTCATACTGCACGCCATTTTAAAGGTGATAGAGTACTACATATGTATGTTTCTAGAAGATGCAAGACTTAAAACGGGTCATTAGAACACACAAAGGCAACTCCAAATGCAGGATAGCAGATGAAGCGCGAAATAAATATTACTTCTGATTTGACTGGGTAACAAACTTTGCAGGGCATTATATGGAAGCATGTGGGGACTCGTGCCTTAAAATTAATGTACAATTGCATGTCAGTGTGATTTTATCTGGCATTAATTTTGTGATTTCCCCTCAGCGTTTTATGTACATGAGAAATACAGAGACACCAGAGTGGATCCTGGAGTGCACCACAGAACACAGGACAAAAAAAATTAAATGTATTCAAGAGTTCCAGTGAAGGACAGGCTCAGCACCCATCAAATGAACCTTTTTAGAAGCACAGCTCAGACAATGACATAATTCTTTGAATGGCTGATTAAGAGACTATGCATCCACTGTACAAAAGGCAGTGCAAAGGTCAAGGAGAATCCAAATGGAATCCAACCTGCTTGTCGGAATCCAACAGCTTCAGGCAGTAAATCATCTGTGACCTTGGCCAGAGCTGTCAAGGTCACAAATAGCTATGGTAGGTGCATGTGTGTGTGTGTATATGTGTGTGTGTGTGTGCGTGTGTGTGTGTGTGTGATTGCTACACCCATCAATACTCTGTCAATAGACACAAGTCTCTCAGTGGGTGTTAATTTGACTTGAAGACGCGAAATTAAATATATACATTAGATACATTAATCAATTAAATTGCATGCATTTTCATTGTATAGATAGAAGAAGCAAACACTCCATTGCCTGTGGTGCTACGTTCACAGAACAGTCAAAAAGCTTGAAACAATTGCAGCAAGTGCCTATAGTAATTGAAGGACACCAAAGTCAAATACTTTTTGTCTTTTATAAATGAATCTGCTTGCATATTGCTGAAAATTCTTAAGGAAGCACAAGAAAGTCTTCCCCCATCAGAGATGCACATTGTCAATCTGCATCATACAATCTCTAGTTTATCGTTTATCTGAATCTCCCTCTGGAATTCTTGCACAACGCAGCCAAACCCTCTGTTTCCCCATAGCTGGAGATCTCCCCTACATTCAATCTGTCTGCTTCTTTGATATCTAAACTTCTACAAGGTTGTGTGCTGCACATATTCTGTCTGCTCCACCTGTTCAGGTAACTCTGATAGATGTATGCAAATGACAGACAGGTCTGAGCCAGAACCCCCAGAGACCTGGAGCAGATACAAGACATAAATACTTGTTTATTTACAGTGGTCGTACTCATTAAGGAATCAGAAGACTTATTTAATGTACAGGCTGAGCAGCTGGCACTGAAATCTGGAGAATTGAGCATCATAAACACATTTACTCACCCTCAGTGTTGTGTTTACTACTCATTTATTATGCAGCCTGGGACTGGACTTACTGTTCCTGTTTCAAATGTTTTCTTCTCTCTCTCTCAGCCGCACCCTGAAAACCATGTATTTTAACAACATGCATCTTGACCCAAATCGCCTCCAAAACTCATCCAAAATTGTGAAAACACTCAAAGTAAGCATGTTCAGCCCTAACACAATGGAAGAAAAATCACTCTCAGAGAGATGGTAACTTTTAAAAAACTGATCTTAAAGGATTCAGCCTTGAAGAAAATTGTGAGATGAGACCGACCATATGATAGATGACTGCATTTTATTACTTGCATTTACTTATATAAATGTTAGTTATATGGAAACAACTGATGACTGGATGTATTACATCCAGTCATCAGTTGTTTTGCGCGTCACCATAGTTTTGCATGAATTATATAAAAAAAAATGTGTATGAATCTATTGCTTCTCTCTTAGTAATGAATTAAGACGTGTCAAATTCAACGGACTATGAGTTAAATACATGTACTGAAGTATAATAAATAATATTTGATCCCAAAATTCCATGTTATTCCAAATCCTGTAGGTTAGATTTGAGGAGTAGGTTTTAGGAATAATTTTCATTTTGTAACAGAACTGATATTTGGAATTAATCCCTTCTTGTCTTCGGTTTTACTTGCTGTCCTTTTGAAAACATCACAGTGCAGAACAATACAATATTCAACTTGTGATAGATGTTAACATTACAGGAATGTGTCATAGGTAATGCAAAAGGGACATATTGTTCATCACAATGGAGAAGTGTGGGAAGGAAGTGCAAATATGAATAAATTAGTAAATAAATAAATGATAAGTAATAATAAGAAAGCTCTCCCAGCATTCATACTTTTGTGCGCATCTGTTTTTCCTTTTTTAATGTACAGTGTGTGTGTCTGTGTGTGTGTGGAGGGGGGGCTTCACTAACACATCTCTGACTAGGTAAGAGTGTCAGCCATTTAACAAGGCTGGTGAACAACTTTCACATGTGAGAATATTTGCAGTGTGTTGCATCAGGCTCTTCTCCACGCATCCACTCACACACCACCCATATGACCTGCACACAGCTCTGATGGCTTCTTGCCTGGGTGTTTTATAGCTTTTTGTCTTAACCTTTTTGTCTGCTTGATTGTCTCTGTCTCTCAGGTTATCTGTCTGCCAGTTATCTCCCTCATGTTGCAACCATTGCAGACTATGTTGGTGCATTGCATTCAGCAAATCAGGAGGCTGGGATTTTTTCCTTTTTTTTTTTTTTAAACCATTATCACAATATGCTTCACTTCATGTCTTTTCTAGTTGAATGACTGTAGAAGTTCCCCGACCACCTTCCCCCTGGCTACACACCCTGGTCATCTAAGCCTCAAAAGAGAAGCGCTTGGTAATGTATGCTGTATATTATGCTGTGTATATTCAGTGCCACACTTCTCTGGCAATGGAAGTATATAGCTGCTGCAAAATAATACAGCCACACACCCCTCTAACGGAGACAGTGCCCGCCCACACACACATGCACAAATGGCGAGGAATAAGCGTGATTTACAGTTGATCTTTAATAGTGCTGAGCTGTTGGGAGCCCTTTTACGTTCTCATTCGGGGAGCAAGTGTCTGTGGATAGAAGATTGATAGTGCTGTGGATTCAGAAAGACCAGAGAGCATCATGCAAACAAAAAAACAATGACAAACTGCTTTCTCACACACACAAACATACAGACACACAAATAGATCAACTATGGTCGAGCCATCAGGTGTATCACTGAGAGGCGTCTAATGAGGATGTTTTATGACAAAGTCACTGTGTTGCGATGCAAAGTCTTACCACATCCGACCCGTCTGTAGATTAATACATAAATCGAGAATGATATGTGTTTTCTACTGAGGTCGTGTCTCTTGACCAACTTTAAAGTTTCTGTCATCAGGAAATTGAGTTCTCAGTAGAGACAGTGTTCTTGAAGTTCACAACTTTAAGCAAAGACGGAAAAAGGAAACACTTGTGTTTGTACCTCACTAAAATGAACCTCTTTAAAGCAGAAATTATATTTGCCAAAACTGATACATTTCATGTGTTGGCAAAATATTTTGTTTTACCCTCATGTTAACAATGATCATATCAAAAGCAAATAGTCCCAAAATAATAAACTATTAATTGAATTTTTTTTTTCCAAAACAGGGCGTTTACTTGTAATTCCCTTCACATTTGATGGTATCCAATATCTACTTTCCAATTTGAGTTCAATAAAATGTGAAAGTTCCCATAGTGCCATTTAACACCCCCTATTTTGTTGTATATCCTGGAGTTTCATTTTTAGACATACCTGGAGAAGCGTCTACTTTCAGGTACAGCATCGGTGGGGGAGCCCGATTTCTCATGTACAACAGAAATATGTGAAAATTACAAGCTCCACTTTTATTTAGTTTAGGTTTAAAAATAGATATGTTGATGTAGACGTACGAAAAAAATTATGAAAAAGGGGTATCTCATGCTGTAAACAGTCTACTTTTGGGTGCAGGGTCAATGGAGGAACGCAATTTCTCCTTCACAACAGAAATATGTGAAAATTATAAACTCCACTTTTATTTAGTTGAGGTTTAAAAATAGATATGTTGATGTAGACGTGACGCTACGGGTTTGTCACAAAGAGGGTTCTAATGCGTCGGTATGTGATGCTAAGAGAACTTTCACATTTCACACACGATGACAGGAAAAGGTAGAGTTGGTCGACATGATGCAGAGAAGGAAGGTGGATGTACTGTGTGTCCGGGAGACCAGGCGGAAAGATAGTAAGGTTAGAAGCTTAGGAGCAGGTTTTAAGTTGTACTATCATGGTGCTGACAGGAGGAGAAATGGAGTAGGAGTTATCTTGAAGGAGGAGTTTGTTAGGAATGTTCTGGAGGTGAAAAGAATGTCAGATTATGAGTCTGAAACTGGAAATTGAAGGTGTGACTCAATGTTGTCAGTGGCTAGGCCCTGCAGGTGGGATGTGAGTTAGAGGAGAGGGAGAAGTTCTGGAATGAGTTAGATGAAGTGATGCAGAATATCCCCAGAGATGAGAGAGAGGTAATTGGCGCAGACTTCAATGGGCATGTTGGTGCAGGCAACAGAGGGAATGAAGCAGTGATGGGCAGGTTTGGTATCCAGGACTGGAAAGCAGAGGGACAGATGGTGATAGACTTTGCGAAAACAATGGAAATGGCTGTAGTGAACACTTTTTTTTCCAGAGAAGACAGGAGCATAGGGTAACTTATAAGAGTGGAGGTAGTAAAACATGGATATACTACATCTTGTATAGACAAGGTAATCTGAAAGAGATCAGTGACTGCAAAGTAGTGATAGGTGAGTGTCAGACAGCCCGCACAGGGTGGTGGTTTGTAGGAGGACTCTGGTGACAGGGAAGATCAAGAGGACAAAGGGAGAGCAGAGGACAAAGTGTTGGAAGCTGAAAAAGGAAGAGTGTTATATGGAGGAGCTGAGAAAGGCTCTAGGTGGTCAGGGAGAGCTTCCAGGTGACTGGACAACTACAACTAATGCGATCAGGGGGACTTGATTCAGATGCTGCAGTTGGAGCTGCCAGGCAGGAGGTCTAGAGAAGAGAAGATTTATGGATGTAGTGAGAGAGGATATGAAGGCAGTTGGTGTGAGAGGAGGATACAGAGACTAGGGTTAGATGGAGACGGTTCATTCGCTGTGGCGACCCTTGAAGGGAAAAGCTGAAAGGATAAGAGGAAGAAAGAAGATGTACTGCACTAATCTAAACTCGTCACTGGAATGAATGTGGAACATTCAGTTTTGTCACTGAAGATTTGTCCATCCTTTTATTTTGTTTATTTTTTATTTTTAACTGAACTATTTTTTATTTCTTTTTTTACTGTAGTCTAATTCATTTAAATGTATTATATTATTTATGATTTGCATCTATGTTACCTCGGTTGGGTTTATTTCACTCACAACAAAGGTCCACCCTTGTGTGTAATATAAACAAACACAATGAGACATATTGAATCTATTAGTTTTGAAGTGAAATTGTTTGTGAAAACAAACAAACTCACACATACTGAGATGATCTGATTTAATACGGTGGGCAAGTAAACAAACTGCGGTATGACAGAGTTGCAGTTGAGATGAATTAAAAATAGATTGAAAAATTGACCTTTGCATGGGAATATACTTTATGCTGTCATGTTCAGTAAAAAAAAAATACAAACTAAATGTTAATTGTCCAATATGTGGATCTATTTTCATAATATAAACAATACACCAAAACACAGTAAACCTTTTGTGGAGATTAATCATTCTGAAGACTGAAGACTCCCAATCCTGAAGAGTGTTAGTTAATCATGTGATGAGGAAAAATGTAGAAATTTAGTCCTTCTCTTTATCACAATCGCCTGGTTCAGTGCTTTTTACAGGACACGGAGGGAATCTTTTATTTTCAGCTGCTCCTCTCAGAGGTTGAAAACAAAATCATCTGCCTCCATTTGAACCACTTCACTGCATCCTCTTCTCTCACACCAACTAACTTCATTTTATCCTTCTCTATAGCTGTAAATATACTCTTTGGTCATCTTCTTGGCCTCCTGCCTGGCAGATCCAGCATTAGCATCTTGTTACCGATATGTTCACGATCTCTTCTCTGTACATGTCCAAACCATCTGTGACTAGCCTCTCTGACTGTATCTCCAAAACCTCTAACATGCGCTGTCCTCTCATGGACTCATTACTGATCCTCCTCACTCTAAAAGAGAACCTCAGCATCTTAATCACTGCCACGTCCAGCTCTGCGTCTTGTCTTTTCCCTTATGCCACTGTCTCTGAATAAGACAATGTTGCTGGTCTCATCATCGCCTTTCATTTTGGCTGAGAATCTCTATTAGACATCATATCTTGCACTTTTCTGCACTTTTCTTTATCTCTTTTCACACTCTCCATTGCTCTGTACTTGCCTCGGACAGTTTCTCTGTAGACTCACCACTTCACTTGGGTCCCACACATTCACACACATATATTCTGTCCTGTTGCAGCTAACCTTCATTCCTCTACTCCAGAGTAGACCTCTACCTCTTGATTTCCCTCCATCTGTTCCCTGTTCTGACTACAGATCACAATGTAATCTGTAAACATAACAGTTCATGATGATTCCTGTCTAATTCCATCTGTCACTCTATCCATCATCATAGCAAACAACAAGGGGCCAAGAGCAGATCCCTGATGCAGTCTGTATCCAACTCAATTCCAACTCAAACTCCCCTGTCACACCTACAGCACACATCATCACTGTCCTAAGGCTCTCATACTGTACATGTCCTCCAGCACTCTAAAATATTTCTCTGCCTTGGCATTATTCATCATACAACACCACAGTATTGAGAAGCAACGTCACCTAGTTGTTGGATAAAATGTAACAATATTTGATCCAAGATAAAGTATCGTAGAAGTATATACTAGTACCAAATACAAATCATCAAGTCACGCAAAATGCCACAAATTTTAATCAAGTAAATGAGTAAAGGTTTGTATTGATCCCTGTTGCTGAGCAGTCAGAAGAATAACTTAACTGTGATTGTAGTGTTTTGAATGAAAACCCCAAGTCTGATTGTTCTTTTTAAGCTATTCTTCAGAACTTACTGGAATACAACAAAATTTAAATTTGATGCCTCTATACAACTCTACAGGCCAATGCCAAAAGATTTGTCATATAATATTGTTTTCACATTCTGAGCTGTTCCCATAGACACACATAACAGGAGGTTGTGCAATGGTGTGGATGTGAAGAACCATCTCCTGACACTGCATGCTAGCCTTATTTTTAACAGTACAGCAGTAGAAGAGATGCACTCATGCAGCCAACCTCCTCCCAGCTCATCACAGATAGGTTTCTGACAAGAAAATGTGTCTGCAGGAAGATAGCAGATACAATCTGATGCTCTCTGACTTATGACAGCTGGAAAGGCTTATCATATATCCAACACTCAATGCGGTGATCTGCTCTCATAGGTTGTTATAAACTGGATGTGCAAGGGAAAGATTCACACAGTTGCAGGAAGTATTTTAGCATTTTCAAAGAGCTTTAAAAACAAAAGTTCTGGAGAGCTTTATAGACAATGGAGTGTCTAGCTCTTATCTGTTCTGCAGTTGAAACAAACTGAAACTGAAAGAGCTGACCTGTTTTATACAGTATAGCTCAGTAAACCACTGGTGATGACGCCTTGATTTATTGTATGGAAACTGGGAGTATGTGTTCTGTTTTTTTTTTTCCAACAGTAGGTCTACCATTTATTTTATATTGTTTTTTTTTCCCCTGAAATGAGTCTAATTTAATGAACAAATAAAATGGGGTAATACGATGCCAGCAGGTAAGTTAAAAACTGAGCCTCATCAGTCACAACTAATATCTTACATGTTGAGAGAAACTGTAAGCATCTCATGCTGTTTTAGTTGATGGAAGAGTCAGTCAGGTGCTGTGCAATAGATTATACCCACTTAACAAGGATTGCATTTTCACCTGTATAAATAGCCCAAGAGGTCCCTTGTAAGTAGAGGGAGACTTTTTTTATTTGTTCTTTTTAAAAAACATAGATGTACTTTTAAACCTAAACTAACACAATCTAGTATTAATATCTAGACATAGTCAGTTGCCGAAAGTGCCAAGGGGGTGGTCGCCAAATGCTGCATGCTCATCCACTCATTCATTATTGAACTATCGCTCCCTGTTCCAACCACAGTAAAGACATGATGTGTAACATCCTCCCAAGCATATACGAGATATCTAACATTGGGTGTGTTGCTTTTGATATCATAGATAATCATAAATTGTCGAACTCGGTGAAGAACTCTTGTGGCATCGCAGGTCCTACATTGGTTTAATTTGTATTGTACTTTGATTGTTTGTTTTTTATTTCTCACAGTTTTCTGAAAAAAAAAAAAAAAATCTTCTTTTCGTCCTGTGATGTGAGGTATGGGGTTCCACGGATTTGGTTTTTGGTCCCCTGCTGTTCTTACTCTACAAAGTAACATTTAAATTCAACTTTCAGTGCTATGCTTGTGATCTGCAACTTTCTATGTCATTAACCACAAGTGGCTTGAACACACAAAAATTAGGTGCCTGTCAGGCCACTGTTAAGCGTTATCCTGCTACTGAACCCACCCAAAGATGGAAACAGTCATCAATGCACTTGCAAGGTTGTGTCATCTTGACATTAATTTAAAAAGAGGTTCTAAAATCATAACAACAAGAACAACAACAAGAATAACAAGAACAAGAACAAGAACAAGAACAAGAACAAGAACAAGAACAAGAACAAGAACAAGAACAACAACAAGAACAACAAGAACAACAACAACAATAATAATAATAATAATAATAATAATAATAAATAATAATAATAGTGAGAAACCTACAACTGATCAATTAAGGATGAATAGTAAATGGAAATTCATACAGCAAACAGGTGATTTGTGTCAAAAATGTTAAATATTCAAGAAAAATAAATCAATAAATGAATGAATAAATAACACACACATATACCATGCATATCCGAAACCTTTTTTGATAAACCTACATACTCAAGCCCTGGCCCACAAACCAAACTCAGACGCCCAAAATTAATAGGGTTTGCTTCAGATGAGAGTTGTGACCTAAGGCTGTGTTCAATACAATATACAGGTTTCACCCCCACTAATGAGGGAGAGGCTATTCATTTCAAGGTGAGTCAAATAATAATAAAAAAAATGTATTAAAAAACATGCTGGGTGTGGGAAAATAAATTACTCAGAGAGCTGTTAAATTGTCAAGGCCGGCGGCGTTCTTGCAGGATGTCTCTTAGTGTGGATGCTGCTCCACATAAAAACCTTACAGTGGAAAATTCATTATTATATCAGAATGTTATTGCTTGACCCAAAGTTAAACTTTATATTGAAAAGCAAAGTTTAAGAGGCCTTGATTCTTTGTACAAAAAAAGAAGAGGATAAAAAAAAGGAAAACAGAGGAAAACCTTCTGTGGATCCATGAAGAGAAGCCCTGCCAGGGAAGATTAAAAAATGTCTGAACAGATACATAGTTACTTTCCAACCTTCTGATTCAAGCTTCAGCTATATTCCATGTGCATACTGTATTCCACAAATTAATATTTAAACCACAAAGCATGGGGAGAATGTCACGCAAAGTGTCATCAGCTGTGTCATTGGCCATTATGAGGAGGATTTCCTTCCCTCTAAACAATAATCTATTCAGCCTTTTCAAAAAGTCTGCCAGCTTTGTCATGACAGTGAAGCGTCTCAGCAGCTGTAACAGCCTCAAGCTTGGCCACATCAGCAGGGATGGAAAGGAGGAAGGGGTGAGGGGGCAGGAGAAGACATAATCCCTATTCATAGTGAATCTTTTTTTTTCTAAATTTGAGCTGAGGCAATTGTCATCTGTATCTAGTGAACTTTCTACCTCAAAATAAATAAATACAAAATAAATACAAAGGACTCACATTTTTTGTTGAGTCACTCATGCCAAAATTAACCGAGCATGTATGCTGAGTGTAGAGTTTGCAGATAACTTGAAATGTAAGAGATACCTGGTTCTTGTACATCCAGTAATGGTCCTCATTTTACAACATCCCCGTCTGTCCAGACTCATGCTAAACCTGTGTCAGGGTGCCGAGAGCGGAACCGTGGTATTACATAAGGAAATCTGGAGTGACATAAAAGTATGGAGCAGTACATGTATGAGAGCTGTAAGACAGTGGTGAGGTATGCCAGAGGTATGAAAGAGGAGTTTTAGTTAGTGGTGAGATAGGGATCAGGGATCAGCCCCATCTTGTTTTCTATGTTAATGTATAGGCTGACAAATTAGGTTAGACAGGAAGCACCATGGAGAATGATGTTTACAGATGACATTGTGATCCGTAGTGAGAACAGAAAGAAAAGGGAGGAAAACCTAAAAGGATGGCAATATGCCCCGGAAAGGAGGAATGAAGGTTAGCCATAGCAAAACAGAATATATTTGTTTGAATGTGAGGGACCAAAGTGAAATGGTAAGGTTACAGAGCGAAGGTCCAGAGGAAGTCCAGAGCCACTAACAGGGTGGAAAAGAGATGAAAAAAACAAATGCAAGCTGGTTGGAACAGGTGGAGATAGTGCCAGCTGTGATGTGCGAGTATGAGGCAGAATGAAAAGAAAGGTGTAAAAGACACAGGTGAAACCAACATTGTTCTATGGATGAGGGCAGTGGTTCTTAACCTTGTTGGAGGTACTGAACCCCACCAGTTTCAAGCGCATTCACCAAACCCTTCTTTATTGGGAAAATAAAATATGATTTTTTTAAATTCAAGACATAGTTATATGTTTCGCTGGTGCACAGAATGAACTGTGCATCAACATCTCTGTGTTCAAAGAACAAAACCAGCAAAACATGATTTTCACACAAAAACAGTTTGGACGCTGACTCTCATCACGCTCTGTTATACATGTGAATCCATATTTTACATATTGGTCCGTCAACTTTCTGTTTTTGCTCGACATAATTAGTATGAAGTGATTAAAATGTTAAGAAAGAGATCCTATAACGTACCATCACGACAGTCATAGTTTGAGTAGAGCGCACAAAAATACCTGCTGCAGCACAGATAGGCCAAGCTACATAGTGTGATCAACTGCAGCCAGTGATGGCCATGCGGGGCAGGTCATCAAAAATTTTATGGGTCGCATGTGTGTCTTGACCTCCGCCCGTGAGACTGACTCACCGACCCCCTGGGATTTGATTGAACCCACGTTAAGAACCATTGGTTCAGAGACGGTATCATCGAGGAAAAGCCAGGAAGCAGGGATGGAGGTGACAGAGATGAAAATGTTGAGGTTCTCTCTGGGACTGAATTGGATGGATAGGATCAGCAGGGTGATAGGGGCCGCACAAGCTTGAGTTTTAGAGATGAAATCAGAGAGGCCAGACTGAGGTGATTTCGACATGCACAGAGGAGCGATAGTGAATACATGCGTAGAAGGATTCTGAGGTTGGAACTGACAGTCGGGAGGCCTGGAGAAAGACCAAAGAGGAGGTTTATGGATGGAGTCAATTTATAACTAGTCCACCTCTACCCTCTGTCCATTTTCATTTTCAGTTGGCTTGACAGAGAAACCAAGTCCTCCTTCTGTCTTATTTCTTGAAGGTTTCATAATCATCATCAACTCTGACCTTTGTATCAAAATTCCAAATCTGAATTCTTTATCAAAGAAGAACGATGTGTATACTGGACCTTTGCAACCAATACGCCACCTATCATCTGTGTTATCACAGACAATGAGCGCCCACATTTGCATGCACACTTATTTTTTCAATGGAAAAAAAAAATAAAAAAAAATCAGACATTGATTTTTTTTAAGTGTAAAAACAAACTCCAGGCTGATCCAACTTTGATATAATGTCCTTAAAACAAGTCAAAATGAATCAGTGTTGCTTCCTGAGTGGACACTATGATTTCACAGAAGTGTGATTGAATTGGAGTTACATTGTGTTGTTCAAGTGTTCCCTTTATTTTTTTGAGCAGTATATATATTATTATTATGATCCTATACTGCAGGGGTCATCTAGGGACTGGAGCCAATGCCGGGAATCATTGAATAAGAGGCTAGGTACACCTAGCACTGGTCGGCAGTCAATCACAGAAACACAGTCTGTCACTCCTTCATTCAAGTTTCTGGGTAATTTATGGTCTTCATTTAACCTGCTGCATGTTTTTGGACTTTGAGAGGAAAATAGAGAACCTGAAGGGAAACCCATACAGAGGTGGGAAGGATGTACAAACACAGAAAGTACCATTGTTGGAATCAAACTAGGGATGCTGTTGCTGTCAGATGGAAGAACCAACCACTTCGGGATGGTGCCGCCCACCTTCCCCTTATCATATATAACTAATCATCTTCTGAGATTATATTCCTCTGTTAGTCATAAATGATACAATGTCCTGAGGCTCTGACCAAAAGTGCAAGAGACTTACTTTGAGGCTACCTCCAAAAGTTTTTGGAATGTAGCAGCAGTCTGTAGTCTGTCTGCAAAAATGGTAATCTGAAAGGAGCTGAGGGACACAGGACCAGTTTGCATTGAAATTCTGGCCTGGCAATGCCGAAATAAAACTTTCATTTAATAGGGATGGCCTGAAGTCTTTTGTTGGTGAAATAGGTCACAACTTTTTTTTCCTCAAGGCTCTGTTGAAACATAAAAAACAGAAACTTTTTCTACAACACATTACGATATGTGATGGAAATTGACTTTTGACTACCTCGATAAAGGATGTCATTACTTATCCTCTTCATATTATATATTTTTCATGTCTTACACATCATCACACAATGTCTGATGATTTTTGACACTGCCAAAATAAACGCTGGAACCAGTTGTGACTAAAATAAAACATCAATAGCCTGTGTTTGAAAAACACCCAGTATCCCAATATCCAGAAAAAAACCCAATATCCAGAGCATTGCCCACATTTTTTGTCATTTGTGGAATTATTTGTCTGTTTTTCATTACAATGGGGCTGAATTGAGCTTTTTCTACGATCCTGGCCAATCAATAACACAAAAAGTATCAATGCCTTAGGGACTGTTCCAACCAAAGCCCTTTATTTGGTTATTGGTAAGACTTCGCACTCACTACTCTGAGCTGTGCAGTGAAAGTGGAGAAGGCCCATTTGCTCAAGTATTATATTCACTTAAAAAAAGTTACCCCTGTCTTTTGTTACAAGTCAATAAATATCAGTAATACAGACGGATGCAAAGTGATCAGACTGTGCTGTAATAGCTGTTACAGCAGAAGGTGGGTGCTGCTGTTGCACCAACACGGCACTGCTGGCTGAAATCAGAGAGGACATGCAAAACAGGAATGATAACTAATGCTTTTCTCTTGACGCTATTTATTTCTCTCTGTGCATTTATGCCTGATATGTCACTGGTGAATGCAAAATATGTGTTTTGAATCTTTTTAGCAATTATCATCTATTTTTCTCTGACTGGAATTGAATGCCGTGGTACATGAATAATACCCTATAACAGTGAACTTAAAGTGTGTTCAAAAAAACGGAGGGATGTAAAAGCCTTGGTTTAGTAGGATTTTCTGATAAAGGAAGAGGAAAATGAACCTGTGAGGATCAGAGAGAGGGGCTCTTGAATGATCCAATGGATAAAACCACCGATCAAATAAAAATAGATGAGAAATTTGATACAAAAGAAGTAAGGTCATATTTTAATGTACTTTAGTGTTTAAGCCTGAAACACCACATTCATATTGATTTCACTGCATTTCACGGCAGATTATTGATAACCCTCGCGAACAAAACTAAAATAAAACAAGATAGTGTTTTGCGAAATAATTTGGATGAAACATGATACTTACAATAGGATGTCAGCGTGCAGGACAGACCTCTAAATGCGTCTTCAGTTATGTCAACCTGAAAAAAGAAAAAAAAATACAGTTATGCTATATTCATAATATCTGAATATTTAAGGGTTTCATATCCATAGTGAAATAGCTATGGCAGTCTTATGCCCGCAGAGTTACACAGAACTACATAGCCAATTCTGCTGCAATTTGATGATGGGGTGGGGCAAGAATAAAAGTACATGGCATATCTATAGCAATGGCATATCATACATTTGCAACTGGAAAAATTAGTAAAATATTGGTAAGGGTATATTTTAATGAAGCCAGGAAAATAGTGAAGGCATATTTGTTGCTGGAGTTATCAGACCCTCAGCTCTTAACTAAAATGTACCATTAATCAAAACTTTTATAAAAAATTAAATGGTTCCACAGCCCACACAATGGTGATATTTATTGAAATGACTTGCTAACAACTCCCAAAAAAAAGCTAAGCTGTGTTTTGGATAAGGACACATCAATACAACAAAACAATTACAATTTGAGTTCCATCAAGTGATGAGACCATCAGTGGCTCAACTTGAATCAAAATACACCAGGAAATACAATTATCCATATGTTCACTGACCAGTTTTAAAGAGATGCTACGAGTGAAATAAGTGGCGCATTGATTGTAATTTTCAATGGAATACTGTATTTCACAAAGTTATCTGTGCTGGTCTACAAGCCGTGCCGTGGCCAAAAGCTGTTTTTGTATGTTATGTTTCCAGCATGGGTTGCAAAAACATAATTGAGATGGGTAGATTGGTGAAACCTGTGTTATGAAAAGATAATCGATGGATTCAAAGAATTGCTTGGTAAATTTTAAGGCAGATGAAGTAAAGTTTTAATAAATAAACAAATATTAAAAACCATACAAAAACACATAAGTATCAAAGTTTTATTTCAGATCCAGGACATAAAATTTATATGGTCTTAGCTGGGGATTTGTATTCTCAAGGTACAATGCAAGTCTGCCTCTGTCCTTCCCAGAGAATTATTAACAGTGGCTCACTTTCTTTGATTTGAATCCAGTTAAACAGATCTGACAGGCTCTCAAGTAGCTGCAAAGTAAGAGTACAACGTATGAATGTGAGTATGGAACGCAGACAGAGAACAATGGGTGGATATTAACAAAAGAATGAAATTAAAAACTATGTTGCTGCTCTATTATTCAAAGCTGCAGTCACTGACTTTTTAGATCCATCATTTGCCAAATTTATGCAAAGAGTTTGCATCACTTTTCAAACATACACAAGTACAAGCATCAGTATGCCAACATTGCCTGCGAAGGTTTAATCTAGAATTCCGTCTGTTTCTGATTGGAATTTACTTCTTCCACTCGATACAACACACAATAACTACATTACCTTCAACAGAATCAAGCATTCAGGACTGAGTGCAACCTTTACAAAGAGACTGATAATAACAATAAAATTAATGCTAAATGAAATTTAGAGCTTTTCATTCATTGAATAACTACTTTAGAAGTTACTGAAAAAATGTTTTGTCCATAAATAACAATAATTGATGCAAGAAATATTAACACACACAAAAAAAAAAAACACAATTGGAGCTTCCTTTCTACTGGCATTTGTATCAAATAAATACATTGTATCTATACAGATCGGGATAGAGTGCGCACAGTCCTAAGACTACTTACAGAAAAAAATGATCCAACTTGAACAACATAACAGAATTGTTAGACAGCCCTATATTATCTGGATTGTAGTTGTGGAAGCACTTCCTATGTGTTTTTTAATTGACTTATGTTTTTAGTTGTTTATTGAATGTTTTTGCAATCAGAATGATAAATTCACCTTTTTATCTATGTATGTATCTCTGATTTCTTTTTCTCTCTCCACACACACACACACACACACACTCATATGGTATATATTTGGGAAGAAGATATGTATGCAGTAAATAGTTTGAAAAGACATCATCGTATGAAGTAGATATTTGGCTAAAATGTAGTTGTATTACCATTGCTTATTTTTCTTCTTTCATGAACGGAATCAGTGTTCAATTCTTTGTCAAACATGAAAAGATTCTGCCGGAACAAAATATCCCACCTTTGTCTAAATAAAAGTGCTTCTTTTGGTGCTAGCCACTGGCACAGTGGTTAGCATTTTAGCCTCACAGTACGAAGGTCCCTGGTTTGACTCCCTCATGAAAGCCTTTTTGTGTGGAGTTTGCGTGTTCTCTCCAGGTTCTCCAGTTTCCTCCCACATTCCAAAATTGGAGTACATTGGAAAAATTGCCAAGGTGTGTGAAAGAGAGAGTGAATTGTTCTGTGTCCCTATGTGTGGCCCTGCGATCAACTTACAACCGGTCCAGGGTATACCCTGGCTCTTGCCCAATGACAGCTGGGATAGGCTTCAGCATCCCCTTGACCCTGTCTGCAGGATATGCAATGGGTAATGAATGGATAAACCAAGGATTGAAACTTCCATAGTTTTATAAGGTTGCTTTAAACAAATGAGTACACTCAAATAGAAAGCCACTCTCTGACAACATTTAAAAATAAAACACACTGTTCCAATCCCTCCCATCACATTCTTATAAAATGTATGTTTTGGGAAAACCCTGGAGGCAAATTTTGATACCAAAGATCTGTGACATCACCAAAAACATGGTGCAGAAATTAGTGCTTCCACCTCACAGCAAAAAGATCCTTGATCCCATTCTAGCAGGGGATCTTTCTGTGTGGAATTTCAAGCTTCAAGTTTCCAAATTCAAAGCGTCTATTGTCACATACACAGTGTAGAAACATGTTCAACAGTGAAATTCCTACTTTACTGAGGTTTGTCCTGTGTCTGTGGGTTTCCTACATGTTGTCCCATTTCCTCCAAAAATCCAAAAAACAGCAGAAGGTTAATTTTAAACACTAAAATACCCAGAAATATGAATGGTTGTATGTCTCTATACATAACAAAACACTAATAATTTCAAATATATATATATATAGTATATACACCTACCTAAAAAAAACAACACTTCTCAGCTTGTCAGGACTGAAAACCCATCAAGTCTTCATTTAGCTGTGAAGTTTTAATAGCCGCTTCACTTGACGTTCAACAGATCCATGTGTAACCAGCCAGCAGGCCAGACAGATGGTGTTTCATGGCAAAACAACTACCTCTAAACAGCTACACTAACGGCTGGCAGCCGCTCACTCTCTCCCCCTGCTCTGCCTTAAACCTGGGCAATTAAAATATTTCTGCCTCAATAGCAGGGGAGTGAAAACATTGGAGATGCAACTCTCTCTGGTTAAACATATCATGCCAAACTGTTTCCATGGTAACTGACTTCTTTCTATTGAAGGGAAAAAAGAAGCGGCTAAAGGAAAACACAAGATACTACGGGGACAGACATCTGGGGCTGTCCTTAATTCAACCCTGACCGCTAACTGAGTGTGTGTGTGTGTGTGTGCCTTAGAGTGGCCCAACAACAATATCTTGTACTGCTACTACTAGTCCAACTACTACAGCTAATACAACTATCACATATAAGAATAATAATAAAAACTAACATGGGTAATCAGCCAAGCCCCACAGCTGATCTCCAGATTCCGTTATGCTGAAAAAAGTCCACCCTCTTGATGTGAAAATACATGTATGTAAGTGTGTGTGTGTGTGTGTGTGTGTCTTTGTTTATGTGTTTGTGTGTGTGTTGAGGATGGGGGTGTGTGGGTCTTGTATGTGTGTCATTGTTTGCATTCCATGCAGCTACATATACAAGCAGGTCCCTGAGGAATGGCCAAAGACGGCTTTTCATTTGTCCTTGACAGAGAGACACATGGTAAACACACCGATGGTATGGCTGATTCAGTGTAAACATCTCCAAACCATTTCATTGCAATCCTGTGTATTGTTCGAGAATGTATTTGTCTCAGTTGGCGTTGATAATAAGGTTTAGGTCATCGCTGCTGCCCATCATCTATGAATACTCTATTCATTCATCGAGCTCCAGGCTCTAATTATTGTAGACTGATAGATAGATAGATAGATAGATAGATAGATAGATAGATAGATAGATAGATAGATAGATAGATAGATAGATAGATAGATAGATAGATAGATAGATAGATAGATAGATAGATAGACAGACAGACACAGACAGATAGATAGATAGATAGATAGATAGATAGATAGATAGATAGACAGACAGACAGACAGACAGACAGACAGACAGACAGATAGATAGATAGATAGATAGATAGATAGATAGATAGATAGATAGATAGATAGATTACCACTGCGCCACCCGACCTTAACTTATTGTCCCTTTTAATTATAGTTGGTTTTGACATTACACTCAATAAAGTCACCTTTCATTTTCACGAACCTACCCACTTTGGAACAGTACACTTCAGAGGTAGATTCAGCATTTTTATACCCCCTTACTCCTGAGGGCAAAGTTGACTTTGCATTTTTACCCGTCCTTACTAATACACACTCACACACACACTTAGGCAAAAGACACTAATTCGACAATCATGTGGCTCCCAGGGTGCAATAGAGGGATGCTATTTTCACTTTATACGACTTTACCGAAATGCAAAGGCTGGCTGATCCATAAGAGAATAGAATGTTTCTACATTTTTCTTTTCTGTCAAGAGAGCAGCAACAATAATGTTTTACATTTAAACTGTTTGCAGGTAGTCTTTGAAATACATCTTCTGTATTCAACACTACATCTCTTAAGTAGTCACTTGTGTCTAGTTGGTATTCAAGAGACAACTGAATATATTATTAAAATATGAAGAAAACTGGCATGTGATATTTGATAATGTTTGTATGTATGTGTGTATGAATGAGTGTGAGTGTGTTTTTGTATTAATATATATGTGTATACAGTTAGGCTCAGAAATATTTGGACAGTGACACAATCCTCATGATTTGGGCTCTGCATGCCACCACATTGGATTAGAAATGAAACAACTACAATGGAATTGAAGTGCAGACTTTAAGGTGTAATTCAAGGGGTTAAACAAAAATATAATAAAACATGTAGGAATTGTAGCTATTTTTATACAAACGCTCCTCATTTCAGGGGCTCAAAAGTAATTGGACAAATAAATATAAGCCTTAGTCAAATGCTACTTTTTAATATTTTGTTGAGAATCCTTTGCAGGCAATGACTGCCTGAAGTTTGGAACCCACGGGCATCACCAAACGCTGGCTTTCCTCCGTTGTGATGCTTTGCCAGGCCTTTACTGCAGCTGTCTTCAGCTGTTGCTTGTTTGTGGGTCTTTCTGCCTTAAGTTTTGTCTTGAGCAAGTGAAATTCATGCTCTATTGGGTTGAGATCTGGTGATGGCAGAATATTCCACTTCTTTGCTTGAAAAAACTCCTGGGTTGCTTTTGCAGTATGTTTTGGATCTTTGTCCATCTGTACTATGAAGCGCCGTCCAATTAACTTTGCTGCATTTGGCTAAATCTGAGCAGAAAGTACATCCCTCTACACTTCACAATTCATAAGGCTGCTTCTGTCTTTTGCCACATCATCAATAAACACAAGCGACCCAGTGCCACTGGAAGCCATGCTTGCCCATTCCATCAAACGGCCTCCACCATGTTTTACAGAAAATGCAGTGTGGTTTAGATCATGAGCTCTTCCGATTCTTCTCCAAACTTTCCTGGTACAGGTTGATCTTAGTCTCATCTGTCCAAAGAATGCTGTCCCAGAACTGGGCTGGCTTCTTTTTGGCAAATTCAATTTTTCAATTTTCTATTTTTGCGGCTGATACACCTACTTTCTGGAGAGTGTTCTACTTGAGTGAATGTTGGGAAGGGGTTTTTCTTCACCATGGAAAGGATTCTGCAATCATCCACCACCGTTGTCTTCCCTGGACGTCAATGCCTTTTTGAGTTTCAAAGCTCAAGTACAATCTTTTTTTTTCTCAGAATGTAGCAAACTGTTGTTTTGGCCACTCCTAACATGTCCACTATCTCTCCAATAGATTTGTTGTTTTTTTTTTCTGCCTCAGGATGGTCTGTTTAACCTCCATTGAGAGCTCAGTTGACTGCATGTCGTGTGTTCACGGCAACAGCTTCCAAATCCAAACACCACGAATAGCATCAACTCTAGACCTTTTAACTGCTTAATTGATGACAGGTTATCAAGGGAAGAGCCCACGCAGCCTTGTTCTTTTTGTGCTGTCTTCTGAGTCAATTGTCCAATTACTTTTGGCCCCTTGAAAAAGGGGTGGCTACGTATTAAAGAACTGTAATTCCTAAACCCTTGCTCCAATTTGAATATGAGTACTCTCAAATTACAGCTGAGAGCCTGCACTTTAAGTGCATATTGATTACTATTTATAATTATATCCTGAATATGTTCATAAATAGCTAAAATAAGAAAACTTGTGTCACTGTCCAAAAAATTCTGGGCCTAACGCTATAATGTGTTTGTGTGTGTGTGGGTGTGTGATCAGCAGGGTGTGGTGATGCTTCTAGTGCAGTCTGCTAAGTGAGCCATTGCATTTACGGATGCGATCTCCCTCCTTAAGTCTCTGCCGCTGACTGCCCCTGATGGGGTTCAGGAGTAGTTAAGTCTTCTGTGGTCACTACACAGCCTCCCACTCACCATGCCTCCTTATGGCAACCCATGGTTACAGGCTGAATTGGTGAGAGTTCTTGGAGCTGCAGTGGTCCCCTTAGATGTCTGTGCAAACCACTGCCCCACTGCCATATGGGTAAACCCAGGAAGGTATGATGGCTTGGGGAGTAAACCCTGATCGCAAATCTGCAGATGGGGGCAGGCAATAGGCGGATGGCAGTAGACCGGACTACCAGCATTCCTCTGCAGCTCGAAGCAGATTGAAGGTCATCGTGAGTTTCTTACGCCACTGGAAGCTACCCCGCCAGGGCGAAGAATGGTGGGAGTGAGGACTGTGCCCTCACCCTCACCTTAGACTCTTCCCCTTGTGCAAGCTCCTTGCACCATCCATTCCTCTCCCCTACACCCCTAAAAGGCCCTGTGGTGATGTGGTATGGTGTCAGGCACAGGCCGAGGATGTGGCAGGGAATCCCTAGCCAAACCATGAGCACAGGCGGCATCTTCCATTACATCTAAGCAGCTCCACACTGCTAAAGGTGCTCCAAAAATTGTCTGCTCCCACAAGCTCTGGAAAGCTAGCTGCAGCCATTGCGGTGTCCCTTCCTATGGCTGAAAAACAAAAAAGCATACACATCTGCACATTGCCAACTGGAACGTTCGCACCCTTCTGGTCATGCTGGAACCAACCAACAGGCCTCATCGAAGGACATCATGGAGTAGGAAAATTAACAGCAATGGGCGCTGGCTGCTATCCCTGAGTGCAGAACACCAGCTGCTTGTCACAAACAGATAAAAAACCCGCCTCAAAGCCACGTGGCAACATCCCAGATCCAAACACTGGCATCTTCTGGACTATATCATTGTTCACCAAAGGGAGAGACAGGACATGACAATTACCAGAGCGGAGTGCTGAACCACATGGTCTGACCCCATGGTCAGATTCAAAATGCGTTTGGTCATTCCACCCTGCCGGCCTAAGACGGCTCCTAACAGAAGACTGAAGATTGCAGTTCTTACAAACCCAGACATCACTGCATGCAGCATTTCCCATATCCAGGTGGATGCTGATGCCGATGACTGGCCAGCTCTATCTGCAGCCATCCCCTCTGCAGCCTCAAAAACTCTTGCCACCAAGAACAAACAGAAATAGGACTGGTTTGACAACAACTCTTTCCAATTCCATGTGGTTCTGCTAGAAAAGCAACAGGGGTACAAAGCTTTGCTTTCCAACCGACAATCCCCTAGTTTATAATTTAACTTCAAGAGGGCTAGACTCAAAACACAGCTGGCGAAACGGCCTTGGAAGACCCCTGGTGGCTGCAAAAAGTAAAAGAAATCCATGCTGATTGCAATGACACACAGGCATCACAAAGATGGTGTATACCTGGAATATCACCTCAACGGTAGCCTCTTTAACATCCAATGGCTTTAGGCTCACACAAAGACATCAACCAGATCCATGACCTCCAGTATGCAGATGACTCTATGCAGCACGCTCTGGACACCATCTCAGTGCTATACCTATCTTTTGGTTTCCAAGTCAACACCAAGAAAACTGAGGTCATGGTTCTACTCTGCACCAAATCCTCCGAACATGCAACTTCCACATCAATGGGAGTCCACTCAGCCTTGTCCACCAGTTCACCTACCTGGGCTCCACACTCTGCACAGACTGTTCTCTTGACACTGAAATAAACTACCGGATCAACAAACCCTCATCAGCCCTTTGGGCACCCCCAAAAAAGAGTCTTTAACAACAACAACAACCTGAAAATTAGCACCAAAGTGGTACTTTACAATGCAGTGTGCGTCTCAAACTTACTTTATGGGGCTCAGACATGTACTCCATACAGGGGTCACAAATGTCTCCTAGAAATTATCAACCCGTCCTGGAAAGACCATCAGCCTGAAAGCAGCTCAGGCATCTACGCTGGGTTGGCCGCATTAATCGCATGCCAGGCGATCTCCTCTATGGACAACTACACAACTCTATGCAGGCTGCCGGTGGGCAGAAAAGGGGCTACAAGGACTTTAAAAAATAACCCCTGAGGTGCAGTAACATCAGTCCTGGCCACCTTGAGGTGCTAGAACTTAACAGACCAACCTGGCGAGCAACCTGCAACAAAGCAACAATACCTTGATTCAAAGGAGGACCACAAGATGTGCACAACGGCACCAGCAGGCAGATCCGACATCAGGACATGCCTGCTGCATCTGTGGATGAGTGTCCAATTCCAAAATTGGTCTCCACAGCCACATGGAGTGGCATCAACTTCAACAGCGTTGAGCCCCCAACCTACCCTTGGAGAAAGCATCGGTCATGATGAGCAGCTAAGAGCTTGTGTATTTGTGTGTCTGTGTGTCTTTTATTTTCTTGCATTGTTCCTCGCAATACTCCATAAAAAACAAATTATATATACATATATATATGTATATATATGTATATATATATATAGATTAAAGCAGAAGCTTCTGATAATGTCTTGGCACAACCTGGAAAACCGTCAGTTCCTTAGAAGACAAGAAAGGCAAGTGGGAGAACCAATAACCACTGTGGTTTGGTCATTTATCAAAAGAGATGAAAAAAGCGTGCTCTGTGGCAGCTCGCTCTCAGATCATGGAAGTCAAGGCGTCCTAGAATGTACCCTCTGACAGGACAGTGAACTGTTCTCGATGATGGATTACCTTTTTCAAACAAACCTCAATTGTCAATAACTCATGGTAAGCTTAGAAAAATGGCCAGCAGTTATGTACTGCACATAATTTGTAGTTAATTGGCTACAACAGTCTGCTTGGCCGGCATGGTCTTGTTTCAATTCCTGCGGGCAGCAGAGTAAAGACATGACATCTCAGCTGGCGGGCACAGAATATTCTTGTCTGTTTCAGACAGTGATTCTGTCTGATAATATGGCTTTGCATTAAAATGCTATAAAACCACAGCAGTGATGATTTGATAGTTTGTTGACTGATCTAGGCTCACAGAGGGGCTACTTTTACCACAAATTTCAATGCTTGTCTGGTCTAATGCTAATAAAACACAGTTTCTTGCATTTTATACACGTTCCATAGAGCTAGTTGGCAGCACATAAAGTAAATCCAATGCCAACATCAAGCACCAGTGCAGTGGCTAATGGGTCTATTGTGTATAAAGGTGAAGAGCAATGTCAACACTTAAAAGTCAGAAATTCCTTGGAGCCCGACATGGGGTAAGGGGCTGCGCTGAGCAGCGGAGCCGAGGCTTCAAACCCTGAATGAAATTATTTTGAAATAAAAGGATTTTATAAGCCAACATGTGCCATGATTACCTTGTTCAGAACAAGTTTTACAGTAGCTGAGTTCTTTTTATAATGTAATGCTTAGTGATGTGACAATGCGGGAATCTGCATTATGGACAAAAACATTATCAGGATGTTCCTTTTCTTTTGTATTATTTTGGTCTCTGTAATATGATTAAATCATATTTAAGGAGACATTTTTCAAAAGTGAACCTTTTAATAAACACATGTGTAATGGTCAATCCCTGTGACATCACTATATGGCATTCATACATGTCATAATTGTATCACTGTGTGATACCATCACATCCCAATGTGACATCACTGCAGCCAGCAATTTGTAAGGTGATTTGTTTCAGCTTTATATGCTGGGAAAATTGCATTGTCTAGGAATGTTGCATCATTATTTCAAAATGTGGTGCTGTGGCTTATGCTTCCACTTCTCAGCAGGAAGGTCCTTGGTTTGATTCCAACATGGGGTTTTTCTATCTACCCTGAGTGAAGGAAAAGCAATATAGCAATATACAAGCAATATAGATAAAGAATGAAAAAAGGAAACCTGATCAATACTATATCATTTTGAGAAATAATATATTAAAATGTCATTAACATTTACATAGATGCCATTTTTTAATATTTGCAAAATGTAGCTGGGTTTTCCAACGATATTTATGTACCTGTGATTATCCATAACACGCATGCAAATAAATTTGATTGCGTGTGTATGCATATATATTTGTGTGTAGATAGATAGATAGATAGATAGATAGATAGATAGATAGATAGATAGATAGATAGATAGATAGATAGATAGATAGATAGATAGATAGATAGATAGATAGATACCAGTCATAAGACTTCATATCCACCACTGAAAGCCCTTCAGCACACACAT
This sequence comes from Fistularia commersonii, assembly GCF_037954325.1. Lineage (NCBI taxonomy): Eukaryota > Metazoa > Chordata > Actinopteri > Syngnathiformes > Fistulariidae > Fistularia > Fistularia commersonii. The sequence continues at coordinate 1,375,265 of NC_141316.1, read as the reverse complement.
CCAGATTGTGTGTTACAGTGAACCCTTCAGGAGCAGCGCATACAGGTCCACTTGCCCACTGACAGAGAATGATTTATTGAAATATTACTCCAACCAAATTAACAAACAACACAGCTCCCATTCTCGGTCTTTGGCTGCTGTGAATAACAAACACACTGGGGGAATCCATGCACACCACCACACTGACATAACTCTTATAGATATTAATATTTTCTTTCCCTGCCATTGGTTATTTATTTATCGCCGTTCCGACCCACTCTCCCTGCGGTATTGAGACAATCCATCCTGCCAGATTTACCCTGTTAACCAGGAACAGGAGTGTAGGGTAAGGTAGAGAATACCAAGCTGTGTGTATTTGCTTTTGAAGCGTTTTGTGTGCCTATGCATCTGTGTATGAGTGTGCAGCTTGGGAACATTTCAGGAAGGTAATGAGAGAGTTGTAAGAATGTTATTAGGGGCCCACTGAGGCATTTCAGGGTTGCTACACTTTGAATTTCACTTTGACAGAGGCCACTCGCGACCTGAAAGTGAAAGCAATCTCTCATCTATCTTATTCATCCTTCTCTTCTCCTCTCCTCTGCTGTCTGTCTTTCTCCTTCTGTTCTGCTCCTTTCCCCTCTTTAGCACCGCTGCCACATTCATGGTCAAACACATCACTTAAATAATTTAAGGTAAGGAATCTTTTTCACAAAAGAGCATACATACCGAGTAGAACACAAGCATGAGGCCTTTGGTTTATCTGTCATTGTGCTGTCTACACTTCCCTCAAAAACTGACTTATATAACAGTCTCTGACTTTGAATTGCCCACTTACTTTAAAGTAACCCCTGCTTCTTATTGGAAACTACTAGCTCTTTCAATGTTATTTAAATGATATTTTTCTTTTTTAAAAAAATGGTAATTACTTATTTATTTATTTTTGATTTTGTGTAGCTAAATTCTGAGAGGGCATGTAACTTTTTGGGAGGGCAGGGCTTTTTGTGGATGAATTCCCTTTTTTTAGAATATTAGTCTACTCTGACACTTTGCATAGGGTGACTGGATTTACATTAGGGAATCCACCCAAATGTTCCAAAAACACAAATTAGGAATTTTCAGACTGGCAGACTAATCACTTTTCAGTGATCAGGGATGCATTCTGACACATTAAGCTCAAGTTGAAATGTCTTTATATTGTCATTTTGCATACATGAAAAGTATATGATGATATACATCGTGTGATGGATTTTGGTAAAAGCAATATTTCGACAGTTTTTCTTGTTAATTGGGCACAGTAGCTAGTATTTCAAGGATAACTGGCTGAATTCTGAGTGAAACTGTTCTTAAGCTGATGGTGAAAACCTTATGGCTTGCAGTGAATCACTATCAATGCATGAATTTCTGTAAACATGTTGTTAAACTGGTAGGTTGTGTAAAAACCATCTGCTAACTGTGTGTAAAGTGGGAATGCCCATTCATTGAATTTCAGACATTACAGCAGTCCAAGTGCCAATTACAAGATCTATTTATTTATTCATTTATTTATCTTTTTTTTTTTTTTTTTTTTTTTTAATTTGCTATAACACTGCACGTGCCAAACCATCACTCCAGTCTATTTTGTTCAAACTGTGATTTGGGACAAGAGCTCGCCCAGAAACCACTGATACTGAAATATAATCACTGTGAATATGTTTCTGCCTTTGACGGAAAAGGGAAGACAATTGGAATAAAAAGTGAGGAGGAATTGGGAAAGAAACAGAAAACAGCAGACCATCATAAGGGCAACTCGGGAGATTCCAAACAGTGTTTTCAGACCATCTGCTGTTGCTCAGGAAAATATAGACGTAAGACATGAATAATAGTAAATTTGTAAGATCGGGTCAGAACCCAACAGAGATAGAGAGAAAGAAAGAGTATCAGGCAAGTCAGTTCCCATGTTGAGATGTTGACTCACAACTCTTTTGAAAAATGCAGAAACATACAAAAAGTTTGTTGTTTGGACAAAAACATGTTTCTCAACAGTTCTGGTGAGAGGAAAGGCCGTTATGTGATGACATCTGTACACAGTAAAAAGTGTTTTCACAAAATAAGGCTCAATTTGCAGGAGTCTGAGACTTGTTTTCAACTGTGCAGCAGAACCTTAACCTTAATCACAACATGTGTTCATTTATTTATTAGGCTTGGAATGGTGGTGGGAATATGAATGTTAGAATGTACTTTGTGTCCTCTGGACTCCAAAAACCCAGGCCCACACTCTGCTCACAAGAGACTAAAACAAAGTTTGGTTTTGCAAGTTCGGTTGAAGTATTTTGGTAGTTTTGCCATACAGACCAATACTGCAACCATGGCAATTCTGCACTCTGGCAGGAAACCAGAGTTTCCATTCTAAGAAACCATTCTACAATGGTAACATTAGTTTCACATAAAATAAATCAGCACAGAACAATAGAATAAATAACATCCCAACACAAGATATAGGAAATAATTTCTTGAGTTGAGATGTAGAACAGTGGGAGTAATTTTCTCTGTTTTTTGGAGAACTGGATAGGGACTGTTGATAAAGTAAAGAGCACAGAAAATTCATGACATACAAAGTCATGCATGATATGATGAACATGCGACTACATTACCATACTACTTCATTAATGGAATGGTACAGTAGGGCAAATAAGTTTTTAGTCAGCCACCAATTGTGCAAGTTCTCCCACTTAAAAAATGAGAAGCCTGTAATTTTCATCATAGGTACACTTCAACTATGAGAGACAGAATGGGGGGAAGAATCCAGGAAATCACATTGTAGGATTTTTAATGAATTAATTGGCAAATTCCTCAATGAAATAAGTATTTGGTCACCTACTAACAAGCAAGATCTCTGGCTCTCAAACACCAGTGAGTTCTTCTTTCAGAGGCTTCTCTGTCCTCCATGCGATACCTGTATTAATAGCACCTGTTTGAACTGGTTATGAGTATAAAAGACACCTGTCCACAACCTCAAACTGTTACACTCCAATCTCCACTATGGGCAAGACCTAAGAGCTGTCAAAGGACACCAGAGACAAAATTGTAGACTTCAACAAGGCTGTGAGGACTGCATCTGCACTAGGTCAACAACTAGGTGTGAAAAAATCAACTGTGGCAGCAATCATTAGAAAATGTAAGACAGTGGTGAGACCAGCAACGGTTTCTGGGCCATAGTATGCCTTAGAAACCATTACAATAATGAAAAGACAGGAGGCAGAGCGGGAAGTCGCAGAGATGAAGATGCAGATTCTCTTTGGGAGTGACCAGGATGGATAAGAAAAGAAATGAGTCTATCAGAGGAACAGCACATGTTTGACGTTTGGAGAGAAGGACAGAGAAGACAGACTGAGATGGACAGAGGAGGAATAGTGAATATATTGGTAGACGGATGCTGGAATTGGAGCTGCCAGGCAGGAGGTCTAGAGCAAGACCGAAGAGAACAGTTATAGACATAGTGAGAGAAGATATGAAGTTAGTTGGTGTAAGAGAGGAGGATACAGAGAATACGGTTAGATTGAGAAGGTTGATTCGCTGTCACAACCCCTGAAGGGAAAAGCATGAAGAACAAGAGGACGAACACTGATAATCTCTCTCGATCTGGAGCTCCATGCAAGATCTCACCACATGGGGTCAAAATGATCAAAGGAACGATGAGCAAAAATCCCAGAACCATACGGGGGGGCCTAGTGAATGAGACAGGGAGCTGGGACCAAAGTGATGAAGGCTTCTATCAATAACACACTACACCGCCGGGGACTTAAATCCTGTAGTGCCATCGTGTCGTCCTGCGTAAGCCTGTACATGTCCAGACCCGTCTGAAGTTTGCTAAAGAGCATTTGGATGATCCAGAAGAGGATGGGAGAATGTCCTATGATCAGATGAAACCAAATAGTACTTTTCAGTAAAAACTCAACTTGTGTTTGGAGGAGAAATAATGCTGAGTTGCATCCAAATAACACCATACCTACTGTTAAGCATGGAAGTGGAAACATCATGCTTTGGGGGCTGATTTTTTTGAAGGGACCAGGACGACTGATTCGTGTGAAGGAAAGAATGAATGGGGCCATATATCTTGAGATTTTGAGTGAAAACCTCCCTCCATCAGCAAGGGCATTGAAGATGAAACGTGGCTGGGTCTTTCAGCATGACAATGATCCAAAACACACCACCTGGGCAACAAAGGAGTGGCTTCATAAGAAGCATTTCAAGGACCTGGGGTGGCCTAGCCAGTCTCTAGGTCTCAACCCCATAGAAAATCTTTGGAGGGAGTTGAAAGTCCATGTCGCCCAGCGACAGCCACACAACATCACTGCTTTCGAGGAGATCTGTATGGAGGAATGGGACAAAATACCAGCAACAGTGTGTGAAAACCTTGTGAAGACTTACAGAAAAGGTTAACCTCTGTCATTCCCAAAAAAGGGATATAACAAAGTACGGTGATGAACTTATTGTGAAAGTATTGTACTGTTATTGACCAAAAACTTATTTTCTGTCATAATTTGCAAATAAATTCTTTAAAAATAGACAATGTGATTTTCTGGATTTTTCTGTCTCATAGTTGAAGTGTACCTATGATGAAAATTACAGGCCTCATCTTTTTAGGCAGGAGAACTTGGATAATTGGTGGCTAAGTCCTTTTTGCCCCACTGTAAATGACAGAAGGTTCCTAACATAACTTTATTGCTATATTTTCAAGAATCAGCTGGCGTGTTAAATGTAGGGAGGCATCCCGTCAGTGAATTTATCAATAATTTCCATGTCTTTTTTTAATTCCTGACCGCTCACTGAATGATTCTCTTACAGCCCCATGGAGGCTACAGCTGTACCTGCTGGGGATCGGCTGGCGCGGCAACTGCGCCTGCGGGTTCAGCCACTGCGTCCGCTGATGTATCAGCGTCCGGTACGGCTGCATCTACCAGTGCCGCAAGTCTAATGAATCCCACCCCTGTGCCCATCAGTAAGGACCCAGTGAAGAGAGGGCACAAACCGCAATCCCCCATTGTCATTGCAGAGCAGGTTGTAGCTGGAAATAAGGCTCCTTCTTCTATGCTGACTGCGGGGAAAATTGAGCTCCAGAGCTTTTCAAATCACACACAGGACAAAACTACTGAGGATATAGGGGGGGCAGCAAGCCAGTGAGGTGAGGGCAAAGACGGTGTGTCTTCTTGCCCATTCATGAGGAGGGTGGAAGTTGAACCCCCAACCTCGTGGCTGAGGAAGGAGTCTCTGCTCTTCAATGGTTTCCTGAGGTCCTAAGCGTTCCACAGGCTTGGATCTCAGCTGCAAAAGGTGACCCAGCTTAGTAAGACCTGCCCAGGCTAACTCCTTCTTCACCAAGGGATTTTGCATGCGCCACCTTGGTTCGTCCGATCACCAGGGTCACAAAGGAAAACTGTGACGCTCTCCCTCACTCCCTCTCTACCTGAAGTGTCGGATTGCTCCAGAATGTCAACCACAGTTCCCCTCACTGACCATCCTGCCACGATTAGGGAGTGGGAGGAAAAAGACGGCCTGCGACTGATCTTTGAAACCCCAGGCTTGAAAGTGTTTCAGGCTCCAGACAAATTCTGTCGACCGGACCCCTCTCCGAAGAGGAGCTAACAAGCCCTTTACAAGCCACCACTGGAAAAGCGGGCATGTGGCCTCCAGTGGAGGATTGTGCAGGGCACCATAGCCACAAACACATACAGGGCACATTTTGATCCTGGGGTGACCGAAGACTGTTTGTTTTGTTTTGTTTTGTTTTGTTGCCTCGTTTTTTCATTGAATGCCCCAGGTTGCTGCCACTGTTTAATTTCTTGAAGGGATTATTTCTTGGTTGGAGGTTACCTCTACCTTCCAATTATTTATTTTTGGTTCAAAATATTCAAAGACAAAGAAGATGGTATCAGTTGTCCTAAACTTTTTATCAAGCAATGCCAAATTAGCCATTTAGCTGACCCGGTAAAGGAGGCCCGTGATCAAAGAATAAGAATAAGAATAGGAACAACTTTATTTATCCAGCAGGAAATTGTTGAAAAAAGAAGCTTCATGGGAGCAAGAGTCTGGTGACGGCCTTAAAAGCACTGACTAAGACTCACCTAAAAAAGTGGAATTTGGTTTCTTTTCTTTAACCGTCAACTCGGAGGACTTTATTTCTATTTGGCTGATACAAGGTGTTTTGTGTTCCGTAAAATAACATGCGAGTTGATGTTCTGAGCTATACTCAGTATCTTTACATGTTCTTGTTGAATGTGTACCTGTTAAATCCCAGCGTTTGAATAAAGGGAATTTTTAAACACAAACTCTTCTACTTCTTCCAGTGTGGGTGTGCAAGAGGGGAACAGAGATTGGAAGCTTCTTTTTGGGCCATTTGGGCCTCTTTTCCACTCACCTCTCTCTGTATACGTACTTCGTTTTTTTCAGTTTACTTTCTCTCTGTGTCTTTTCTGTTCATGTTAGTGAATTGTTTGATTGCTTTGTTCAATTGTTTGGAAGGTGTGCCCGCACACCTGTCCAACTGTGCTTGCTAAACGGAGACATGGTGTCCACCGAGATCCCCCCCGTCTCTCTGGCATAGAGTATGGATAATGCCGTCTAACAGCATGGTGTCCATGGAGGGAATACTGCTTGCAGTCAGCGAGCAGCTAGGACATGAAAATTTAATGTATGCGTCCAGAATGAACCAACCTGTGGTTGGATTCCTGAAGTCGGAACCACAAGTCCACCAGCTGATAGCTAGCAGCGTGGTAATCGGTGATACCATCTTGCAGGTGTCCCTACTGTTTACACGCTCAACACGGATCACCATCTCTGGTGTGCCGCCATACATTCCAAACAGTCTGTTGTAAAATGAACTCAAAAGGTTTGGAAATGCCAGTGGCTTCAAAACAGTGAGCCTGGGGTACAAGGATCCAAGGCTGACTAATGGTCAGTCCCTGAGGAGGCAGGTTTTCATGTTTTTGGAGGGGCCATCGCAAACCCTGGAGGTCTCATTCCGAGTGAAGTGCGTCGATGCCTCATTTATTGTGTGCGCAAATTGGGGCAGATGAAATGTTTTGAATGAGGAGATGTGAGCCACAAACGGGTTGCTTGTCCGCATAGGAAGCGATGGATGGACCCTATTACCTCAGCCATGGAAGCACCAAGAGTGTAGATCTAGCTATCCTCTTCAAAGCCTCAGCCAATGCAGTTTTTTCTGCCTTCTGCTGAGGCAACGAAGGGCCGGTTGCTAATTGTATTCACTTACAGCAGGGAAATATCATAGTGGTTGGAGACTTCAATTACACTCTTGATGAGACTGTTGACAGAATAGGTAGGAAGCCCCACACAGCATTTTTTTCAGGCCCTCATATTTTCTCAGGAGCCGTCATATCCTCTTATGATCTACTTAAATACTTATAGGATACAAAGGCCACATGCCAAGCAATACACCGTGGTCAGGGTCTGCAGCGGTTGTGTGTCAGCGATCAGACTTGACAGGTTTTACAATTCTAAGACCCTCCTACCCCGATAAGTCAAATGCCATGTGACTCCAGTTGGCTTTGCTGATCATCATTTAGGTGCATTTGAGCCAGTCACCACTCTAGGATGACCGGTCAGGTCATATTGGCATTTTAACAATACAAGGGCTTCTGCCAAAAGGTCACCCTTTTTCTGGCAGGAATGGAAAAACAAAAATATACCTTCAGTGTTTGACTTTATGGTGGGAAGTCGGCTAGGCCAATATTCAAGTGTTCTGTTGGCAGGACACTTTTCACTCCTCATCCAATACATATGAGATAATTAGAAATCTTGAATTTGAAATTAGTAATATCGAGGAAGGGCTGGGTGGAGGCACAGATGCTTCTGCTGCGGCCTTGCTGCAGCAGAGGAGACTCAAACTGAGCATACTCCTCCAGGAAAGAGTAAGGGGAGCCCATTTCCTCCACCTTAAGAATTTGGATGCCCCAAGCTCCTTCTATTTCAACCTAGAAAGATCTAATGCGCAGAGAAAGCTGATGCTCTCTTTGAGGCTACCTGGAGGCAGTCACTACCAACCCAGCAGAAATGATGGGCTCATGCACTCAGCTTCTATACAGACCTCTTTGGGAGAGTGGACTGTGACTGTAGAAGCTGTGAGGATCTCCTGAAGGACCTTCCCCAACTCAGCCTGGAGGACAGAATGACTCTGGACCAGGAACTGACCATTGAGGAGCTCACCATAGCCATAAATCAGATGCCTTTGGCCCAGACTCCAGGACTTGGTGGGCTCCCCATGGACCTTTTGGAACACTTTTGGAGCAGTATTAGCAATGACCTTCATGCAGTACTACTGCAGACGGAGACCTGGAGACCTAGCCTTGCTGAAGAACTGGAAGCCTGTGTCCCTCCTGTGTGTGGATTACCAGACCCTGTCTAAGGTGCTTTCCAATAGACTGAAGGGTTGTCTAGTTAAGATCGTACACGCCTATTGTGTCAAGGACAGGAATATGATGGACAACATATTTCTAATGGGAGATGTGCTTGATGTATGCAACAGTGAAAATTTGAAGTCTGGTGTAATTCCCTTAGATCAAGACAAGGCCTTTGATAGGGTGAACCACTCATACTTGTTTTCGGCACCAACAGCTTTCGGTTCAAGCAATTACTTTGTATACGGGCTGCACCTACTTAATGATGCACAGTGCCTGGTCAAAATGGGCACAGGTCTGAGCCAGGCGATCGCCTTTAGACGTGGAAGAATACAAGGCTGCCCCATGTCTTGGCAGCTCTATGCTTTTTAACATGCATATTTAACATATGCATGTTATGACCTGCACTTTGTAAATGCTCTCTCTCTATATGAGAGAGTGAGCTCAGCAAAGGTGAACTGGGAAAAGAGCAAAGTGGAGGTAGCTACTCCCTCAGCTGTCCTATAGGGGAAGAGTGCTAGGTATCAATAATCTGATTGCTGCGATGCTTTGGCACAAGCTTTTTGCACTAGCGCCACCAAGGGGCTTGTTAGAGGAGATCTAGAGGCTCATCCCGGACTTTTACTGGTCTGGAAAGCGCTGGACCTGAGCGGCAGTCCTCTATCTTGTAGTTGTTGAGGGAGGCAAAGACCTCCCTCACATTTCTAGCAAGGTATCAGCTTTCAGACTGCATACAGCAAGGAGGATCCTGTATGAGTGCGGAACTAGCTGGCTGGTCACTGTGAAGCTACTCTTGAGAAAGGTGGGACAGTTGGGGTTAGACAAACAGCTTTTTTTGATGCAGAGGTTCTAAACCTGACAGGATTTACATTGTTTTATGGTTCAGTCCTCCAAGCTTGGCAGGGTCTAGCATTTCGAAGGGTGTAGGATGAGCTTTCGGGCTGGTGGCTGATGGAAGAGCCTCTGCTCTTCAACAACTTCCTGAGTTTCCAGTCTTTGCATTCCACAGGTCTGTGTCTCACAAAGGTGGGTCACCTCTTGGAGCAAACTCCCCCTTCCCGGATCGCACTGAAGGATTCTAGACATGCCACCCCTGCTAGGCTGATCACTAAGGAAACTAAGTAAATCTGTGCACTCTCCTTCCCTCCCTACCTGAAGTGCTTTGAAGTGAAGTGCCGGATTGCCCTCGCCACCAGCTGTGTAATGCGAACATCGACCACAGGCTCCCCTCAGTGGCCATCAGCCATGGATTGAGAAGTGGGAGGACAAGGATGGCCTACTATTGGCATTCAGAAACTCATGCTTGAAAATGTTTCACACCACAGTCAAAAAAGACCTCTTCGCAACTTGTGTCAAGGTTCTACACCCCCCTATCACAAGTGAGAGAATCAAAGTGGCACATTTTGACCCTTGTACAGGCCATCACTGGAAAAGCGGGTAGGTGACCTCCAGCGGAGGATTGTGCATGTTGCCATGGCCACAAACACGTACAGGCCATAATTTGAGCCTCGGCTGACCGGACACCGTTTTGTTCATCCCCTGACGCATTGCCTCATTTGTTTACTGAATACCCAGGTTGCTGCCACTGTGTAGTTTCCTGAAGGGTTTATTTCTTGGTTTGAGGGTTACCTTTACCTTCCAGTTATTTATTTTTTGGTCCAAAATACTTGAAGATCAACTAGAGGGTACTAAATTTGTGCTATAAGTTTTTGTAGGGCTCTGCCAAATTTGCTATTTGGTTAAACTGGAAAAAGAAGGCCCATGATCTAGGGCAGGGGTGTCAAACTCAAATACACAGTGGGCCAAAATTCAAAACTGGGACAAAGTCCCATTGGGACAAAGCCAACATTGATATTTATTGAAAAAAATCTTCCTCCAGATATGATAATTAACCTTTTCATATGGACCCAAACAAGTCTTGCTTAAAAACTAAATATGGAACAAGCATAGCTTAGTACTATACAATTTTTAACCTAATATTGCACACATGCAAAATCCTGTATTCTGCCTAAGTAGCAGGGTGCCAGTGTCAGTATTAGCATAAGGTCGCTATGACTAGCGTACACAGAGGAGAGGGTGTTTATGGGTCCTGTTGTGTTTTTCTTGGCAAAACACCAGCAGATAATTCTGGGATTTGTAGAATTCACGGTACACACACTGTAGACTAGACCAGCAGGCCAGCTGTAATTGTCATTTGGTATGGCTTTGTGGGCCAAATATAATGATATTGCGGGCCAAATTTGGCCCGCAGGCCTTGGTTGGACACCTATTACCTAGGGAACAAGAGTCAGTGATGGTCTTAAACCTATACCTACAAGTGGAATTTGATTCCCTTTCTTTAACTGGCTACATGAGCAATAGGAGGCATTTTCTATTCTGTAAACAACCATGGCGATGTTGTCATTCTAAGTTGACCTTCTGCCAGTGAGCTATGCTGAGTATCTTAAATGTTCACCTTGAATGCTTTCCTGTCAAAACCCAATTCAATCATTATTATTATAATGTATTACTAATGTTTTTGGAACTATGGATTTTCTTCTTTGAACTAGTTTCCACTTCTTTATTTTAGCCTTTTAACTTTGGGGGCAATATTTCAGTTTGCCATATTGTAGAGGATTGGAATTGCGTGATAAATCAAAATGCTACAACCAGACACACAGCAGCTCATCTATACGGCAACATAATTTCTCACAAGAAATTAGTATACTTTTCTGATTTTCATTCTGACTGATGAAACTATTGTAATTTGGCATTATATTTGCTTGTATCAGCTGGAACAAATACTGGGCAATTACCATCAATTGTAGCGGTATTGCAGACAAAAGCATCAGACCCAGAACGACACTGTTGTTGCTAGATATTCTGAACTTTATTACAGTACTAAAGACATGTTGATCGGATGAAAGAAAAATGCCTAGGTAGTTGAACCTTGCCTGGAAAACTTCCAGTGAGCAAAGGACAGCAAGCAAAGGAGAGAGAAACAAAGGTAGACAGAAAAAGACTTTTAATAGGGTCCTTCAAATTGAAAAGAACTCGCCCCTGGATGTAGGAATCCAATTCCCTCCAATCCAATGGGATTGGCATTCAAGAGAGTAAATAAGGATGGATTGTTTGTCCGTTAGCCCACTGTGGCGTGAATCCACCACTTAAATGTAAAGTGACAGATCCACCCCACCCCCACACACTATCCCCAACACCATACACTTCTCTCCTCGAAGTCAGCTTCTATCATCTACCTCTCTCTCCCACAGTTTCTATCTCTATCACATACAACCACAACAATGTGGTCCTCTAATGAGGTAGCAAAAGTCACCTACACACACTTGTGACTCCAACCCCTACCACACAAATGCACATACATCTATCCTGTCACACATACACTCTGATTAAACTTGTGAAACGCAAAACTCCTCTCTGTTGCTCTGTAAAAGTTTGGTGAGAAATGGACTAGCTTAGTAGCCATGATGCAACTGAGTGCAACATCTCGGCCACTTCTCCAAGTGCAGAGAAACTAAACGGTTATTTCAACAATGATGATGATGACAAGGACAAGGCAACATCAACAGAGGCAGATCACAAGATGGAGGGAGGAGGAGCAGATGGAGCACAGACAGGAACGTGATGGCTGCTTACAATGGATGGAACCGGATTAAACATGTAGAAAGACTCAAATATGGGCCTGAAGCTATAATGATCTGTGACTCCATGTCAATATCTGCAGGTGCCAGCTTGCTTCCCTGCAGCCCTGTGATATGTGCATAGGTTGAACTGTGCTTTTAGACTCAACTCAGAGACAGACATCAATGCATTGACCCTCAAGCCCAACTCCAGATCCATCCATGTATGTATGAACGCATGAGCACACACACACACACACACACACACACACACACACACACACACACACAGTTGCACTCTCCCTGATAAGCAGCTCTCAGGTTTGACTCTATTGTCACTTTGCAGCATCTCTCAGGAAGTCTTGCTAACATTCTTGTAATATGAGGTTTAGAAATGTCTCTAAAGGTGGAAATACAGTTGCAAAGCATTTTTTATTATCATTCCTTACTTGCATTGACAAAACTACACAACAACTGTAGAAGACATTGAATACAGTCCATCATGTCTCTTGCTCTTACAGAAACAGCTATCTGCCACTTATTTTCCATAATTTGGAATACAACTTAAACACTGGAGATTAATTAAATTGTGACAAAATGAGCCAGTTTTAACTGCAATCATTCACTTGAATGTGCCTTTAGAACAGGGTTGGGCAGACATTTTCTTCTGCAGGGCCACATTTACTTGACTGAAGTTTGTGTAGTCAGGTGAAAAATTATACCATTAAGTAGGAAATGTATGTAAAGTCCATTTCTGTTATCCTACTTTTTAATTAACAAATTCATTAAAAAAAATAAAAAAAAAACTTACAAATGCCATAATTTTCCTACAAGCTGTCAGAGGGTTGGAAACTTTGTCTCTTTTAATTAATTAGTTTATCCTTTATTAATCCCCGTGAGGAAATGCGTTCTCTGTAGTTAACCCATCATGGATGAACCATAAGCAGTAGGCATGCTGTCGACCAGCGCCAGGGGAGCAGTTAGGGATTCAGCGTCTTGCTCACCAACACTTCGATACACTAGGAGGAGCTGGGAATTGAGCCACGCCGCCCCAAGGAGCTGTGGAGGAGGAAGGTGCTGCTTGTCCAGCGGGTTGACAGATTTTGATGAGGGGTTTCCTCCACCCCTGGTGTGGGGAAAAGCGCAAACGACCTGCTTGTCAATTGCTCCTTCTATATAAATTTGTACAGCAGTACATCACTTGCTTTTGTGCTGTCTTGTATAGTACATTATTAACAAAAGCTTTGCTGAGTCTCTGTTTAAACGGCTAACTTCTCAGCAGGAAGCATCTCTTCTGATGACAAGTTGCTAGTATAGTTAGTAAACTAATGCTATATTCTTTCTTCATGGCAAAGTTTCTTGACCAATGAGACGCGTGGCTCTATATCATAATCCAACTGAAAATTACTTTATCAGCCTCTCTTTGTTGAAAACCTGATACCCACTGTTCATCTCCTGCCTGATTAACAGCTTACTTTCTTAATAGGGATGACAAGCATTTGAGATCAGGTCAAGAAAAACGGATAGAATTTGCTTTAAAAAATGTCGGGCGAAGTTGTGGTGTGCCATCTGGTGGTACTTGTGGGAGGTGTGACATGAATCCTTCACACGTGAATATCTTATTGGAATATAAGAATCCCTGCTGGCCAGAAAGAATAGTGCTGTTGGCTGGTTGTGGCCCAAAGCCCATACGTTGCCTATCTCTGGTCTAGAAAGAACACACTCCACTCAAATTTGCAAACCAATGTTTACAGGACATTGAAGGGTTCCAAATAATCAAGAACGAGAAATGGATTTCATTTGAAAATTGATTTTTTTATATATAACACATCTATGAAAAATTATATTTGGTGATTGCTTTAATAACTGGAAATGGAAACACTCAGAGGTTGAAAGACAAAAAGTGGTGTTCTTTTTTCCAGAAAGGAAATGCTTTCCAGTCTGATATAAGTGATTCTACAGCAGGACCAAGACAAACCTCTAAAGGAGGTGCCAGTCGCTTCTCAATGTTGCCACACTTTAGACTGACATAGATTGGCTTAATCAGTTTTGAAACAGAACAACATATCATCTGCCAAGATGGAGTCATGCCTGATTTGTGATATTTCAAAAATCCAGCTGCCTTGCAAAATTAGATTAATCTATTTGTCTAATTATTTTAGCGAGATTGAGGTGTCTTTTCCAAAAGATCCTTGGAAACAAAAAATGGCTTCCAAACAGCCACATAACCAAGTATCAATACAACTAATTAATTTGAGAAATAAAGGATATATAAAAAGCATTTTTAACTTATACATAGTAATATAAATATAAATAAAAAATGATAATCGTTTATATAGATAAGCATAGCCTCATGTTATAAGTGTATCCTTCCCGAGTTCTACAACAGCAACCTAAACAGTGCTACCGTACATGAATGGATCTAGCAACAGATGTTACTTTTTTTTATATTCAGTTTGGTTTACAACAACAGGGGTTGGAAAATTATTTTTTTGACTCTTGATTTCAAAAGAACCCATAACTTTAAAACAATGACTATTGAATAAAGAGCCTGTGTGACTGCAGCCTGCGATGAACTCTAGCAAACGCTTAGTTTATGATTTGAAGTGGAAATCAACAACCACATGTTTTTGCCTCACTTAAATCTTGTAAAACCATGAGTAACAGCCAGTACATTAGGACTTGTCCATTAATGACCAATTCATTTCGACATTGGAGCACATCATAACTGCTATGGCCATGGGATGGCGACATTATGACAATATGCCAAGTGCAAGGATAATGGTCTGTTCTAAGCATCAAGACATTCAACCTAAAAAAAGCTGAATTGTTATCATGAAGCTAAAAAGACAGATTCTGCAAGGAAACAGTATCTTCACATGGAGGTGAACATCAGTGTATAGAAGCTTTGAATCACAGGAAATCACAGGAGCAAATAAAAATACTGTTTTTACAGGTTTCTGGATGACAGTTTAATATAGAGCCTTTTACAAGAACAAACACGCAAAAACGACCACACATATGTATATTTCCTTCAGGGGTCACCAGAGCAAATTGACCTCCTCCTTTTAACACTGTTCTTTGGATCTTCTCTCAAACCAACAAACTCATGTCCTCTTTCACTGCGTCCATAAATCTTCTCTTTGGTCTTCCTCAAGACCTCCTGCCTGCCAATATATTCACTATCTCTCCTCCGTACATGACCAAACCGCCTCAGTCTGGCCTCTATGACCTTCTCTCCAAAACGTCTAACATCTGATCAACTCATTTCTGATCCTATCCATCTGCATCACTCCCAAAGAGAACATCAACATGTTTTATACCTATACACAAACACATGCAGTAGGGAGAACAAGTATTGAATACACTGCTGATTTTTCCTCTTATCCCACTAGCAAAACATGTAGAGGTCTGTAACTTTTATCATAGGTACACCGATTAATTTGAAAAATTGCCCTGAGTGAGTGAACCTTGTCTGTCTTTGTATGCGGCCCTGCAATTGACTGGCCAGTCCAGGGTGTATCCTGCCTCTTGCCTGATGACAGCTGGAATAGGCTACAGCATCCCCCGTGACCCTGTGCAGGATAAGTGGTAGAGGATGGATGGATATATACTTACACACACATAGATATACAGAGGGGAGAAGAAGTATTTTGATTTTTCAGCTTTTCCCACTTGCAAAGCATGTAGAGGTCTGTTTTTTTTTGTTTTTTTTTCTATTATTATAGGTTATATTCAACTGTGAGTGACAGAATGTAAAACAAAAATCCAGAAAAAAACAAATTGTATGATATTTAAGTTATTCATTTGCTTTTAATTGCATGAAAAGTATTTGATACATCAGACAAACTGAACTTAATATTTGTCACAGATATCAGACATTTCCTGCAGTTCTTGACCAGTTTTGCACACACTGCAGTGGGAATTCTGGCCCACTCCTCCATACAGATTTTCTCCAGGTCCTTCAGGTTGCAGGGCTGTCACTGGGCAATATGGACTTTCAGCTCCCTCCAAAAATTTTCTTGTGGGTTGTACTTGCTAGGCCACTCCAGGACCTTGAGATGCTTCTTACGGAGCCACTCCTTAGTTGCCCTGGCTGTGTCTTTTGGGTCGTTGTCCTGCTGGAAAACCCAGCCACAACCCATCTTAAAGGCTCTTACTGAAGGAAGGAGGTCGTGGTCAAGTTCATGTGATACATGGCCCCATCAATCCTCCTCAATACGGCGCAGTAATCCTGTCCTCTTTACAGAAAAGCTTCCCGAAAGAATGAGGTTTCCACCTCCATGTTTCACAGTTAGGATGGCGTTCTTGGGGTTGTACTCATCCTTCTTCTTCCGCCAAACACAGCGAGTGGAGTTTAGACCAAAAAAGCTCTATTTTTGTCTCATCAGACCAAATGACCTTCTTCTATTCCTCCTCTGGATCATCCAGATGGTCACTGGCAAACTTCAGACGGGCCTAGACATGTGCCGGCTTGAGCGGGGGGACCTTGCGTATGCTGTAGGATTTTTAATCCATGACAGCCTAGTGTGTTACTAATGGTTTTCTTTCAGAATGTGGTCCCAGCTCTCTTCAGGTCATTGACCAGGTCCAGCTGTGTAGTTCTGGGCTGATCCCTCACCTTCCTCATGATCATTGATGCCCCGTGAGGTGAGACCTTGCATGGAGCCCCAGACCAAGGGAGATTGACCGTCATCTTGAACTTCCATTTTCTAATAATTGTGCCCACAGTTGTTGCCTTCTCACCAAGCTGCTTGTTCCTGTAGCCCATCCCAGCCTTGTGCAGGTCTACAATTTTATCCTTGATGTCCTTACACAGCTCTCTGGTCTTGACCATTGTGGAGAGCTTGGAGTTTGTTTGATTGAGTGTGTGGACAGGTGTCTTTTATACAGGTACCGAGTTCAAACTGGTGCAGTTAATGAGTGGAGAACATAAGGGCTGCTTAAAGAAGAAGTAATTGGTCTGTGAGAGACACAATTATCACTAGTTGGTAGGTGATCAAATACTTATGTCATGCAATAAAAAGCAAATGAATTACTTAAAAAAAAACAAAAAAACTTACAATTTGTTTTTCTGGACTGTTTCTGTCACAGTTGAAGAGATGATAAAATTTTTAAAATTACAGACCTCTACATGCTTAGCAAGCAGAAAAAGCTAAAAAATCAAATACTTGCTCTCCCCACTGTATATCTATGTGTGTGTGTGAGTATATATCCATCCATCTTCTACCACTTATCCTGCACACAGGGGCACAGGGGATGCTAGAGCCTATCCCAGCTGTCATCAGAAAAGAGGCAGGATACACCCTGGACTGGCCAGTCAATCACGAGGCCACATACTAAGACAGACAACGTTCACTCACTCAGGACATTTTTTCCAATTACCTTGCTGCATGTGTTTGGACTTTGGGAAGAGAAAACCCAGTCAGACACGGCACGAACATGCAAACTCTATACAGAAAGGTCCACTTGTCGGAATCAAACCAGGGTCCTTCATGCTGCGCGGCCGACCCGCTACCCACTGCGTGACCCTGTGTGTATATATGTTGCTCAAAAAAAAAGGGAACATTTAAATACACAAAAAGTATTTAATAAGAGGATGGATTCTGTTAATGTTCCCTTTATTTTTTTGAGCAGTGTATATATACATATCATATATATATATACGATTTTCACAAACATTTACTTTCAATGCTTATTTTCAATTCGATGATTATATTGTATCTAATACTTTTTCTTCAAATGTTAAGAGTTTGGTTTGTTCACACGAGTTCAAATTAATTCTGAAAAAAAAAACATACCTTTGAATTAATGAATAAGAAAAAAAACATTAAAGTATTTGGTCTCTGTTCAGATGCTTGAAATCAAATATCTTAAAAATAATATATTAAAACCTCAAACTTTTTAAATTCCAGACCTGGAATTAAAAAAAAAGTTATCAGCAGCATAATATACAAAGCTGCTTCCTGGCAACATTATAAATACCAGAGTATTAAATGTACTGTACAATCAAATTTTGTACAGTCGTATTAACTGAAAGAGTATAAAGGAAAGGTATGATATTAGATAAAAGAGCACAAACAGGGAACATATTTCAGCAATGTTGCTGCCTCCAGGAGAAACACTGTCAACAATTAGGAGGTCAACACTGGCAAACAAAAAGTGACTCTTTTTCAACCTCCAGTCTCATTACTTTCTTTTAACTAGGATCAAACTCACTACCTATAAGTGGTTATTAGACTGCTAAAATAAGTGATGTGGCAAGGGGGATGGGGGAAGACCTTCTGTTCTCAGATTACATGGCAATTCAAGCCAAGGATACAAATGCTGCAACCGCTTTTATCCATCTGGAAGCGAAAAAGGCTTTGTTGGAGGTTAAAATAAATAATCACATGAGTCCAAATACAGTTCTACTCATTTTTTCTGGCTTGTAACAGAAAAAGAAAATCCTGGTTGTGCTTTCCCCTCTCTCTGATCGACTTCATCCAAATAATACCACAATAACACAACACATTCATCTCAGAGAGTTGGTCACAGATAAAAATTTAATTAGATTCCTTCCCCTAGTTCCCCTTCTTTGTGATTGTGGAGTGTGAGGGCGAGCTCTATCAGTGTAGCGGCGGACGAGGTGAGGCCGTCCGGCTGTGCAGCTGGAGTTCCAGGCTGAGGGATTACACTCCTAGGTTCATCTGATAGTGCCTCAGCTTGAGAGCCAAGCTTAGCCCAAGATCAGTATCAGGGCAGGTGGGTGGTCATGCACTTTGAAGGCAAAACACATACTCACTTACAAGCTGTGGAGAGTCATCAATTACGTCGCTGTGTCATGCGAACGCAGAGCAAAGCGGCACTCACACATATACACACTCAGTTATTGCATTGGTTCCGTCTGCCATCATCATTCATGCTTTTAAAGAATGGCTGCACACACATGAATCTCTCTCTTATACACACATACACATATACGCACGCTCTCAAACACACAAACACACACACACACACACACACACACACACACACACACATCTGTCCATGCCTGTGTGTAGCTTCTATTTTCCTGGCCAGGCAACCAGTCACTTTATTTTGCAGCAGGTAATCGCAGGATGACAAGGTACGGGCTGTTCTGATTTACTGCGCCACCATGCCTGGGGGTTAAAAATGGAAAAGTGATAAACAAGAGAGAGGGAACACACCCTGAGAGCCACCAGAGGAGATGTGTGGCTCTATACAAGATTGTGCAGAAGTGTGCTATACAAAACATGTTTGTCATAAATCTCAGGAAGAGACAGGGGGAGATGATAGTTTTTCCCTCTCTGGTCTGGATTATGCAGTGTGCAAGGGGTGATGTGAGCGCACACAAACACACAGACACTGCACTTTGCACATGGGAAACAGTTCAACATGGAGCAGAACTTGAAAGCTAATCCACTGTACTTCCCATTTAAATGATTAAATTCAAACTGCTGGTCAGATTTCCATCCACAGTTGTCTAGTTTTCAAAGCTTAAACATATAACGATTTTGGGAACTGATGTTGTTAAGTTCTAATTTTGATAAATCTGTACGAATCTGATTATAATCAGTAAGTAATATCAACATGGGAAATAGATGAAGCGTCTGTGTCAACAACTGGCAAATAAGCTGACAATTCAGTGTTTTACTGGAGATGAAAGTGGTATAGATGTTAAACCTCAAAATTTAAACTAAATTCTAGACATATATCAACTAATATAAAGTTAATGTTTATGTTATGTTTATGTTACGTGTATGTATTCTGGATGTTGGGTCTTGATTAGTTCATCACTGAGCCTAAAAGCAACAGAATATCATTATCAGCTGATCACGGAATCTACTTCAAGAGGTTGTATTAAACATACTGACACTGAGATTAATTGAACTAAATATCAATATCTATACAATATCGGTTTCAAGATGGAAATTTAGATACAACAAACTGAAAAGCTCTGGTGCATATAAACTATAAATCTCTATAGTGTCCATGTCTGCCTTTGAATGTTGATGAAAACATATCTGTTAAAAAAATGCCAATTTATAAGACATTTCTAAAATGTGCGACAATAATAATGATGCTGATAATAGTAACAATAATAATATTAATAATCATACCCATACAGGAAATGATCTGTTAGTAACAGAAATGGGTTTGTGTCCCTTAAAACATGGATATATATATTTTTTTGTTTTGGGATTTTGTTCACGCAGTTAAAACGTTTGTCTCTATGTAAATTTAAACTTATGATGTTTTGTAACATCATCAGAGGACAGATTAATAAGGAACAGGTCCGTTAGAGGGGAAGAACATGTTAGATATGTTGAAGATAAAGTTAGAGAGGGCAAATTTGAGAGCGTTTAGGTATGTAGAGAGGGGAGATAGGGATTATATTTGTAGAAATGATGCCGAGACTGGAACTGCCAGGCAGTAGGATAGAAGAGTCAATTTATGGATGTAGTGAAAAAGGACAAAAATGTATTTGGTATAAGAGAAGAGAATCCAGAGAATAGGGTGAAATGGAGGGAGATGATCTGCTGTGGCAGCCCTAGAAGTAACAGCCGAAAGGAAAAGAATCCTGCCCACAGAGTGTAAGTGGGGGTAACGGTGTTTGCCATGTGTCAGAGTTTGGATACAACCTAGACCAGGTGTTTCCAAAATCCAGCCCACGGGCCAAATGCGGCCTGCAGCCTGTAAAATAAATAATAAAATCTAATTCAGTCCGGCAGTCCATTCTTCTATTTCATATTTTTGATCTGAGTCTAAAATTGAAATAATGAAAATCACTGCATTTATCCTTTTTGATAAGGAGAAATACAAGGATTCCTGTGGCCCTCGATGTTTTGTACTTGTGAATAGTATTACTGTTAGTGTTGTTTTCCTGTTCACATGTTTTGAATTTAGAAGTTCATAATGAGCATTTAATAAATAACATGTAATGTTTCCAATGAACCTAGATAAATTTAATCTTTCAGATTTTTTTTTCCAAACAGACTTTTTCATCATTTTATGTGATATTAAAATATGAAAGTGATGTGAGTGATTTTGGTAAAAACTTTAGATTTCTGTTCTGTGTTAAGACATGCCATTTGCAATAAATAGATAAAAAAATCATGAAATAGTTTCATCATGAAATCATTTGCATTCAATGTTAATGGTTCAAAGAATGTCAGGCTGAATGGTCGGCCCTCACACATTTTCACCTCTCCAAATACCAAATATGGCCCTCTTTGCAAAAAGTTTGAACAGCCCTGACCCAGACCAATCATCTGTCATTCATGAGGCCACATACGATGATACACGAACATTCACTTAATTGTTTAAACCTGCAAACCTATTAGCATCTTCAGGTAACCTATTGCATGTCTATGGTCTTTGGAGGGACAAGGGAGCGAACACATGCAAGCACAGGAAAAACAAACACACTAAAAATCCGGTTTGACACAGGATTCAAACCAGGAACTTGGAAGAGCAGGAACTTGACTGACAATAGCTGACCACTGCCCCCCCTTCCAACCCCATACCCCCCTTGTTAAATATTGTTCTGATCTGTCTTATGGCCTTCTGATTCTCCTGCAGTCATGCTGCAGAACTGCAATTTTATCAATCTGTGTAAATCAAGAAATCTACGGACTCATAGCCTAACTACATGAAATCAAGTTGGGTACTGCAATGCGCATACATCACCTTAGCTTTGACTTTATCAGCAAGTGCCAAGTTGCAAGTGACACAGCTGATGTTACAATCCTATTTGAGAGTATTGAGTATCTCGACTAAATAGCAACTCCTGCTTTTAATCTGAACAATGTCCCCAACTCATCAACAATCATTCATGGAAGAGTCACCCACCAAAACCCGTCTTTAATTACGTATCATCAAAAGCACACAGAAATGCTGTGGTGTCATGAGCGTCCTACTCATGGTTTATCTCTTCTGACCACATGGCTGTAGAACTGGAAGTGTGACTGCACAAATAATAGAACCCTCCTACCAGTGTACTGCTTGTACTGTACTGTACTTGAGGCCACCCACTGCTGCCAGCCTCCTCCAGTTCCTGCTCCTACTGTAAACTCACAACCATACAAAGTGCACATGGGGATTTGGCCTTCTCTGTTTACAATGTTAATCCCTTGGAAACAAGGCGATGGGGGAATGATGTCCGTTTGTTTTGGTTGGAAATAGCCACAGCGTGGGTGTGTGGGCGGTGATATGCAGTGCTGAAATCAATAAAGAAAGGCTGGTGGAGGGTTTTCTCTGATCAGGGAGGGAGAGATGGAGGAGGAGATGGAGTTGAAGATGGAGAGAAGCACATAAGATGGAGGAGGGAGATACTGTATTGAAAGAAGATCCAACGTGACAGTAGCAGACAATATGAGTTTTGAAAGAGGAATTGAAAGAGGAGGACTGCAACCAAGTTGTGCTCTCAAGCAGGTTAAACCCATTAAAGAATTAAAGATAAAGATATTTTGTTTGGGTATATACTGCTTCTTAAAGATGTTAATTGACTCACACACACACTTATATTTTGTTACGAGAAAGAAAAAAAGGAAAATTTTGATTAATGCTAATGAAGTCAGAATTGTGTGAAGATGAACTAAAGAGAGTGTCTGTGTTAGAATGTGTTCTGCATCCCTGTATCATGTTTATTTTCCAAAGTAGCAGTTCCTCGCGCTGTGAAATATACGATTAGTAACACAAATGATTCTGATAAAACTCTGGACTGATTTTGAAAAAAGAAAGAAATTAACAAAAAAAAAAAAAACTATCCATTCTGAGGATGTCACAGAAACTTGAAACACATACAGTATTACAAGCACTTAATTAAACAAGTTATGATGGCAGAGAATAGTTAGATGGAGGAGGTTTATACACTGTGGTGATCCCTGAGGGGAGCAGCTGTTAGGAAAATAAGAAGATTGTAGATTGAATACCTTACCCAGACATCTTGAACATCATTCCATTCAGAAGATGCCTTAAATGTCATTAAATTTAAAAAAAAAGTGAGGACACTGTCATGAAATGTTTATTTGGAAATTAATGGTTATTAGTTAAATATAGGTGCTTTCGTTGACTATAGCTCACTGGTAAAGCGCATGTTTTGCAAGTATGGTCCTGGGTTCAATCCCAGGCATCTCCACTGCAAGTCGCTTTGGATATAAGCGTCTGCCAAATGATTTTAGTTAATTTTTTTTTTTTTTTTGTCTAGACTTCCATTAACATGTTGGTAAAATGTTACAATATTAGCTCTCTTCCACATTTTTGTAACCCTACATACAGTTCGAACTATTAGGACAGTGACACAACCTTTACGATTTGGCCTCTGCATGGACCCAAATTGGATTTGAAATTAGACAACTACAAGGGAATTGAAGTTCAGACTTTAAGGTTTAATTCAAGGGGTTAAACAAAAATATGATAAACCATGTAGGAATTGCAGCTATTTTTATACAAACACTCCTCATTTCAGGAGCTCAAAAGTCATTGCACAAATAAACATAAGCTCAAGTCAAATGTTACTTTTCAATATTTTGTTGAGAATCCTTTGCAGGTAATGACTGCCTGAAGACTGGAACCCACGGACATCACCAAACGCTGGCTTTCCTCCTTTGTGATGCTTTGCCAGGCCTTTTCTGCAGCGGTCTTCAGTTGTTGCTTGTTTGTGGGTCTTTCTGCCTTAAGTTTTGAGCAAGTGAAATGTGGTGTGCTTTGGATCAGGAGCTCTTTCGATTCTTCTACAAACTTTCCCATCATTCTGGTACAGGTTGATCTTAGTCTCATCTGTCCAAAGAAAACTGTTCTAGAACCCGGCTGGCTTCTTCAGGTGTCTTTTGGCAAAGTCAATTCTGACCTTTCTATTTTTGAGGCTGATTAATGATTTGCACTTTGTTGTGAATCCTTTGTAATTCTTTGTAGTGTTCTTCACTTCATGTTGTGAAGGGTTTTTTCTTCACCATGGAAAGAATTCTGTGATCATCCACCACTGTTGTCTTCTGTGGAACTCCAGGCCCTTTTTGAGTTCCCAAGCTCACCAGTGCACTTTTTTTTCTTTCTTCAATGTACCAAACTGTTGATTTGGCCACTCCTAACATTTCTGCTATCTCTCTGATGGATTTCTTTTTTTTTCAGCCTCAGGATGGTCTGTTTCACCTCCACTGAGAGCTTCTTTGACCGCATGTTGTGTGTTCACAGCAACAGCTTCAAAATCAAATGCCACACCTGGAATCAACTCCAGACCTTCTAACTGTTTTATTGATGACAGGTTACCGAGGGAAGAGCCCACACAGCCTTGCTATTTTTTTTTTGGATCCAATTACTTTCGGTCGCATGAAAAAGAGGCTTCGTATTAAAGAGTTGTTATTCCGAAACCCTTGCTCCAATTTGGACAATCCAAATTTGGATGTAAATACTCTCAAATACTCTGAGAGTCTGCACTTTAAGATTATATAATTGTCTCCTGAATATGTTTTCGTAATCAGGTAAAATAACAAAACTTGTGTCACTGTCCAAATATTTCTGGCCCTAACTTATCGTCCATCCTTTTTTTAGTGATTTCTCCTTTACCCAACAAAATATATGTTAGATTTGCAATGGTGACCGCAGCTTCAAATACTGTTTTATTTTAAATGGGTAACATGGGACAAGACTATTGAAGAAAACAAAAACATACAATTCATAGCTGGATAATTGTTTTCTCTGCGATAATGATGCACGAGTGCTTCCATTTGTTATTTTGGCCAGTTTGATTTTGATTATAGTCTGTCGTTTCTTTGTCTTTTTCACCCTTGCAATGACTGATGCCTTGCTCATGTATAAAGCAGAGAGAGAGAGAAAATTAAACTGAGTGAGTAGACAGGCTGGAGAGGGAAGAAGACATTTCAACCTTCATGTTGTGAGAGTTTGACAGGCGAGAGTTTAAACTCAACCCACCTCACATCCTCCAGAGGAACAGTCATGCTCCTCACACTCACTTCTTCAATCACGGCAAGGTTCAGTCTTAATAGTGTCCTTCTTTTCCACAGTAACATTAGAAGTATGTTGTTTAACTGCAGGAAAACAAAACACTGAGGCATCTCTCTCCTTTTTGGCAGTCATTCTTTTGGTTTTATTGCAGTTTTGACTAATGTGGGCGTTCTTTAACGTGATTTATTAAGACAGAGGATCGGCTAACAAGACTGTCACCGCGGCTGTTCTCTTAATTTCATCTATTCATCTCATCTCAGTGGGAAGTAAAACTGCATCCATTCCAACCCACGCTCTAAAAATTAGAAGGTAAGATGGAAGTAGTTCCACACTATGCTTATCAATATCCTCACGGCAGAGATACGGTTTTAAAAGTTGAAGGACAGTAACTATACTGCTCAAAAAATAAAGGGCACACATAAACAACACAATGTCACTCCAAGTCAATCACACTTGTATGAAATCAAACTTTCCACTTGGGAAGCAACACTGATTCATTTTGACTTGTTTTAAGGACATTACATGGAAGTTAGATCAGCCTGGAGTGTGTTTTTCAACTTTCATTTTGAGTGTGACTTCAAATCCTGACCTCCATACGTTTGTTTACCAGTGATAATTTTTGTGTGATTTTATTGTCAGCACATTCAACTAGGTAAAAAAACAGAGTATTGAAAAATAACATATATTATTCATTCTGATCTGGGACCCATCCCAGATATATATTTTAGTGTTCCCTTTATGTTTTTTGACGGTGTAAAAACAGCAGTTTACCTGAGAGGGAACTTTCTGAATCGAAACATTGAGAGATCAATACTAAAATCTTACAGAAGTAATTCTTACATCAACTTCTTAAAACTTAAAGCATACATCCATATCATAAAATGAAAATAACCATTCAAGATCCACTGCATATGAAGAAGAGCTTGATGTTTGCCAAGCTGGTGGGGGAAGACCATAATGCTACTTTTCATCTTAGCATTCATTTGGGGTTCTACAGTGTTATTTCAAGGACATTTGGTAGAGGTAAGACTACCTGTCATTGTGCTAAGCTGAGCAGCAAAATACACAAAGGGCATCTATCTTCTTGGCTTATTGATAATTAGAAAAAGAAATACTGCGGTAGTTTCACTCTGGCATTCTTACTAACACAGAAAGAGTGGAAAAAGACAACTTGATGACTTTTCTTTGTGGAACGGCAAACCTTGAAAACATACAGGTGAATGATCCATTCAGATTCAGAACCCCGAATGACTGCAGTTGCACACCAAAACCACAGATTTCACCCCAACAGGTACTGTCATCAACAGGTTTGTCATCTTGACACAACTGCTGCAGAAGCTAGCATTGTGTCACAGCTGCTAGCCAAGCATAACTGCACAGACCAGCACACATCATTACACTGACTTCCAGCCACTGACCAACGTGGCCCGCTACAGTCGGCTTTGTCTACAAACAATCCGTGTTTACCTGCTTATCCATTGGGGTAGGTACAATCTTAACCGGCAATAACCCTCACCTACTGTATATGTGGGATCAAACCATCCATTTGTGACAAAGTGGCTCTTTGGAGGCATGTATTGTAATTATTTATTAACTAATGCAACATTTCTCATTTCGCTTTTGCTAAGATGTTAAGCATGGGGTCAGATGACTTGTACAAAATGCCTGTTGTTTGATTGAGCATGTCGAACAGTCAGTGTCATCTGGATGCAGACTCATACTCATACATTATGTTAAAGTGCTGTTCAGTTGATGAAGAAAATGCACACCATAAGTGCAATTTGGCAGTTGACGACAGCCGTGGCTCGCACTGTGTACTGATTTGGTCAGTACATTATTATTGTTTGTTTCATTTTTTTCCTGCTATAGGGCATTGTCATACCATGACAAATTCCTGTCTACGTTGTACATTTGGCGATTAAAGAGATTTGGTTTCCGATGCTGATTATCGTTTTGTGTCTTTCTTTAATCCCTCTCTCTCAACAAATATATAATGCATCATTCTAACCTCTCTAACATTGGACATGATATATTGCGCTAATACACCAAGCCTATACAAGTCATAATGAAATGTAGAAATCAGAATCAGAACCAGAAATACATATATATGTATATTTCTTTTTTCTTTCTTTTTTCTTTTTGGAATTTTATATGTTTATTGTCAAACCTTGACTTTAATTTATTCAATTGTGTGAGAATAGAGATCACTATTAATAGATAATGACAAAAAAGGAGCTCGGCCAGGTAGACATACACATATGGTTTATATACAAAGCAATCCAATACACCAAAATATCCTTGTGGTCAAGCAACTCAATAACATGATCCCATACCCAAACAGGCTTCAGCCAATCTGTAAACATTTGTCGACACTGACTTTTCTGCCCTTTATCTCCTCTGGAAAAACATTTTATTTCTCAGTTGTCCTGGTGCTGAATACAGCTGCAGTAGCGAAAAAGGACAAGAAAAAAAAAAAAAAAAAGGACACCATGAGCCCATGCTCGATTTTTTGGTTAAAGTGCCCATGATGTCCGTGTCAATTGCAGGCCCTGGTGTGAACAACACCATTATTGGCAGATTCTCTGCCTTGCTATTAATTGGATTTTCTGAAACGTATGGTATAAAACAAAAATAAAGTAATAAATAAACAAAATAAAATCACTCAATAGATAAGCATTAAAAAAACACAATGATAATAATTTCAGTTTCAGAGATCCAAAACACATGATTGGGGGATATAGAATCAAACTGATTAATAGCATTTTGATATTGATAACATGCTAAAACAATGCAAATAAAATAGTACGCACAATCATCTTTTTTATCTAAGTTTTGCTTTGGGATTAGTTTAAAGATTAGTTCTTTGTTGAGCCTGTTATAGCAAATCACTTTGTGATATTACAAATATAATCAGTTGCTGAAAAAAATGTCATTGAAAAGGTCTTTACAAATGTACTTCCCATATTCCATGACTTACAAACATGATTTAATTTATAACTCACCTTGTTTCTTTGTCAATGTTTTTAAATTGTAAATATACTTCTTAATGTATTCCTTGTTCAAGTATTCATTGAACAGAATCTTCAGTCAATGCAAAGAGTTTTGTCTGAAATGCTGACTTGTCAGTTGTAGCAAACCACTTTAAAATGACTCAATAAATGCATTTGTTGTTATTATTACTGCCGAATTATTCGTCGCATATAAAACAGGTATTATAAGATCCAGTTGTAGTAATGACTGCCAAAGAGATGAAACAGCAATGGATGAAAAGAAACTGGGGTGGACAGGATAAGGTGCAGGGAAGAGAACATTGGGTTTCAAATTGTAGATGTGTATGAATTAATAAACTCTGACCTCTAAACTTGGCAACGCACGCAAACACACAGATATTTCTCCTAAAACGTATTTATTAAAACCAAATTCCTGCTTGACCATGAGTTTATCAGATGAGCAACCTCCTCAGCAGACTTGCACAAAGAAAGACATTGATTTGCACATTCCTCCAGTTTCTTTGGTGTGTTAGAAAGTGAAATATCAAGGGAGGAAACTATCATCTCGGTGGAAGGAAGGTATTACCTTGCATCGACTTAAATAATGATTAGAATTCTGCTATTATATAAAAATCCTTTTGAATTACATTTTGATGTAATTTCGATTAAGAATGGAATGAAATAGTGAAAACTACCTTTCATAATATCCCACAATAATAATTCATGTCATCACTGTGATAAAATCACAGAGTAAGAACTATAACAATAGAAAAAATCAATATAGCACTGCAAGCAACACCACGTGCCAGAGAAGGCCAAATAAGATAAAGACAGAACTGAGTAAATAAACAAAGAACTGAGGCCCATCCTTTGCAGCGTTATAGTGAGGTATGATGGGAGGGAGAGGGTCCTGTCTTTGGGGTAAAATGGGTCTAACTGGGTCACTGGTTGGGTGAGATTGCAGGCATCAATGGCTGGAAGCGTGCCCTCCATCCCTTTCTTTCTCGCTGTGATGCCGAGGTGTATCTAAGGAATCCTGTTAGCAGCGACGCTTCAAAGCTCAACACACTCAACACATACTCCTGCACTCTTCATCATTCACCCGCTGCATGTATGAAGCCCTGATCAGTTACCCTTCACCACTGTGTATCACAAGACAGTAATGAAAAGAAAATAAAAGAAAAAAATTAAAAAGATAATTGGTAGTACTGCACAACATGATGATACACATTGTGGGTGGTATGTAGGAATTTTCCTCTATTGTTTTGATCTTTGTTGTTGTGTACAAAGAAAGACATTCAGAGAGAAAGAAAAAAGGAAAGAAATGCTTAAACCACTTTATAAGATTCCTTTGTTTTACATGGAAAATGAGACCGTATTTGGTTTACTTGCTCTGGTTCCCAATTTTAGCAAAAGTAGTCATAAACACTACTATTACAGGAAAAGGAATATCACCTTTATCATGTAATTTAAAAAAATGTATACTAAGAATTGAAACAATTTACTTTTTCCTTTTGAAGCAGTTTATGTATTGCTTCAGGGCTGTTGCACTTTGTTATTCCTTTTCAATATATATATATATATATATATATATATATATATATATATTAATCTATAATTTTCTCTTCAAAATTCACAAACATCAAGCATTTTAGGAATTTTCCTCCTTTTTGCAGTAAAATACCACCCATAAGTGTGATAAGTATAAATCTCAGTATCAATTTCATATCTGTTATGAACAAAATTACAGCTGGCGCATATATGAAGGATTATCTACATTTATCAAGTCAACAAACATACAGTCTATTTCCAAAAATAACCATGTCAATTCAGAAAAAAGGTTATTATTCTTACAAAAAATTGTCATTTGAAAAACATTGCTCTTTTCTCTCTCTTTTTATCTACTTATAATGCTAAAATAATGAGAAGTAATGGCTAGTATGTTATTTACAGTTAATGAAAGGGATATATTATTTATAACAAATTGCAATATTTCAGTGAATGTTTCAATTGCATCGTACTTCTCAAAGCTTGGATTTTAGCAGAGGAAGACAATGTGATGCTGACAGAAAGTCATGTGGTCATGCTTCAATAACAAACTCTGCAAATACAAAGAACTTGTACAGAGAATGTGACTGATTATATTCAAAACAAATTCTTAGGATTCATATTGAATTGAATGAAAACAATCCTGATAAATCTGATACGGTGGTACATTTTGCATTATGAAGTCCTCACCAATACAACTCTTAGTTGTATTGTCAACTGGCACAGACAGAAAAAAGGAAAAAAGAAAAAAAAAAGAAAAATGTTACTGTCATTAGGTGGCGCAATCTCTATTGAATATCCATTCATGAATGGACTGTCACTTAAAGGAGGAGAAACAGAGGACGACTGATATCTATACAAGGGACCACAGGGAATTAGAGCCAAATCAAGCTGACACTGTGGACTTGGACCAGTCAAACATCAATAACAGGTTCAGATTTACAGACATAGATTAATTCATTTTCTCATTCGCACCTACAAACATACATATAGAGTCTCCAGGCACTGGGAGGAGATGCAAAATCCCCTCCCAGAAAAACAAAGTTGACCACTTGAATTGAGGCAGTAATCTACTTGCTATGAGGTGAGAGTGCTGACCATGACTTAAAGAAGCTTAACAGATGCAGAAAAATGTAAGGGCTACCATGGAAAAAAAACAAAAAAAAACCAAAATGGACAACAAGACTACAATAACAAGAAGTTACAGACGGCTCTAAAAATTTCTACATCATTCCATTAAAAAAGGATTATGAATCTCACCGTTGTGACTTCACTTTTTCACCTCCTCAGTTTTGAGTCTCAAGTATTATGTTCCATGCTTGACAATTTTTTCTGAAGTCCCTTAAATTTTAACCTGCTATAACCAGTCCCCACCATTACAACTTGAATCCATGAGCATATTTTGGAGAAATTGATGTATTTCCGTCAGTTCTTGTTTCCATTGCTAATTATTTCATGGCACAGCTGGTTTATCAGTTCACATAAAATATGTTTATGCAAAACCACACTTACAGAGTGGAACATTTGGATCGGCAATTTTTTTCAGTGTGAGAATTTGTCTGTGATAAATATGCAGTCCACAAAGTGGATGTTTTCCTCATGACATTTCCATGAATCCCCCATCCTGAAATACTCACCATCAACTCCCACTAAAACTGACCTAATACACAACCAAGTGTTTGTGTATTAAACAATAATGATGATAACTTGATACTGTGTGAAATGAACAAGTATTCTGTCAAATGTATTAATGGTTTCTATAAAATGTGGAAATTTGGTCACTGTGCTTATTTTTTTCCCCCTTTTGATATGTTCGTGGAGGTTGTCAGTCATCCGGTTCATGGTGAATTCTTGTCGAAACCTTCTTTTCGTTGGCAACTGGACTTGAATTTCTTCACTTGAAGACCCCTCATCTGAGAGGCTTATTCAGTTCGAAAGACCTGTGGGGAGTATCCGAATATAACTGCCAGGGTTTTGGGCAGGACAAACGTACAATGCTGTACTGGGATCAATATCAAGACGGATTTGCACACACAGACCAGGGCCATTCTGCAATCTCCAAAAAAACAGGAAAGATTCACATCCAGAAGCAGCCTCTGATAGCGTCCACATAAGCCTTAGTTCATGTGACCCAACAGGTTTCACTCCTTCGTTTAACTTAACTTTTTCACACTCCAATCCAGATAATCCCAAAAAATTTGCTTTTTGTCCCAACAAATGACACCTCATTAGCATAATAAGCCCCTCAGATCTAGTTTCTGCCAATCAACTCCCACATTTAAATGACAAGCCACCATAACCTAGACCCGACCAAAACCCTGGCAGTTATATTTGGAAACTACCCACAGATTATTAGAAGTGAAGAAGCCTCACGGATGAGGGTTGAAACATCTTCAAGTGAAGAAATCCAAGTCTAGTTGCCACAACAAGAAGATTTCGGCAAGAATTCCCCCTTTGATAGTTAAAAAATAAAGAAATATCACTGCTGCAACTTTGACAAGAGTGACATTCTCTAGCTTTTCTTAAATATTACCATCTACAAATAAGCAAGACAAGCAATTTTTATTAATATTTATAAAGAAGAAGTGTAATCACTAGAACAAAACAACAATTAATGCACAATATTAATTAATATTTACTGAGCTCACTGTTGAATGTATTCACGGCAGATGTCTGTTCCCCAACAAACTAATTAAGTTGAGTGCATGGATTTGTTTGGAATTATTGAGAGCTACAGGAACTGTTATTGCGAGAGAGCTGATCACAGGGTGTCACAACTCTTTCAACAGCACCATGGGGGCTGACACAACCAGACAAACTTTCCCTTTCAAGAATTAGTTTACACACATGCTCTTGTTAAAGATGTAAGAACTTGAATCAATGTGACTGTTACTTTTGAATTAACTTTATAAACAACAAAACTGTGTTAATTGTTATCCAAACTCTTGAACTGTTGTGTCCACTTCCATTGCATCCTTGTTATTTTGACTGATCATTTTAATGAGCCGGGGCAAATTGTTTATAAAGCGCCTCATCCTGCGCATTGAAACTCAAATTTGTAACTACACAGTGAAACGAATAAACACAACAAAGCAAACTGAATAACTGAAAAATCAAAAGTTACGGGAAAAAAATAGTTTTAGTGAAATATGCACAGTCTATTGTTAAGCTTTTTAGAATTTAAAATGTAGCCAAGCGGTAATCAATTCATCCATGTTCCATGTTTGGTCCACATAGCTCATAAAATTGTTTACACTTAAATCACTGGGTAAAACTGATCGATCAAAAGGGGTCTACTTTCTGTTTTCTCTTATGTGAGTTGAAGGTGACACATGATGTAGGTAAATAAGTACCAATGCTCTAATATTATTAATCAAGCATGAAAAAAAGGATTTCAGAAACTAGTACCAGATAAATATTAATATCTGAGAACTACAGCTATGTGTTGAGAGTAAATTCAGTACTCGTAAACACTTTGCACCATGATAGCACTTATTTCATATGCCTGTTGAAATGTAAGTATGTGGAGAGCTTCAAACCGAGGTGTATGACTGGATGTATTTTATTCACTAGCGGTGACTTAAGGTTTCTTTATACAAAGATAATAACAGAGTTATTACATGACTTAAAGTCCGGGAAATGTTGATCCATACAGATAATGGTATTAAGTCATAGATTGCACCACTTTACAGTCTGGATCAAATGTATGACTTGCTAGTATTTTAAACATACTCTTTAGAAATAAGGCAGTTTATCAATTAATAGTAGCATGTAAGGAATTAAGGGTAGGGAGTGAATGAATGAGTTGCCATTGCAGGACCCTTTTGTATTGCCGAGAAGTGATCTGTTATGTTTCAGTGTGTGAAACATAACACAAACCCAAATACAAACCCAGACACTGCGTCAACAGAGGGGGTTCAAAAAACATATTTACTTATGGTCCAGTAAGAGATGAAAAGTTACTTAAATATCAGGTGAGGACAGGAACGGGGGGCCAGGTAGGGCGGCGTGGGAACCGCAAGCAGGTGGACAGTTCATCACTTTGGTGTGGAGGGGCAAGTTGATGTCCTTCACCTCAAGGGACCGCTTCAGTGCAGGAGTCTCGAGAGCATGGCGGGATCAACCTCATTGGGATCAACCTCACAGTGGCATATCGGTCAGTGCTTTGGCCACACCCTTCGGTTCTCTCAGAGACTGTCATGTGAAATCTTTTTTTTTTTTTTTTTCCGCAAAAAACAAAAAACAAAAACAGGCACTTCAACACAATCTCTATAGCTTTTGGGAGGGCTAGCACATTCACGCTTCCGTCATACAGGCAAACATGCTTCTCTTCATATTCAGAGATATCTGAAGGTAAAATGACAATTCTTCAATGAATAAATGGTCAATCTGCTGTGGTTAAAGTAAATAATTTCACTCAGATGTACCTTCCTTGCAGCTTACGTTGCTAGAGGCAATATCTTTGTGTATTTAACACCCATTAATTACAAGTTTTATTGCTTTGTAATTTTGAAAGAAAAGTCCATCCATCATCCATCCATCCATCTTCCACCACTCATCTGCAGGGGCAGCAGCTGGAGCAGTGAATCCCAGACCTCCCACATGGTCCAGCTCCTTTGGATGTCCGGATGCCTCCTGGAGGCCTCCCATGGGAGGTATTCCAGGCATGTCCTTCTGGGAGGAGACCACAGGGAAGACGCAGGACATGCTGGAGAGACTATGTCTCTAGCCATGCCTGGGAACGCCTTGGGGTCCCCAGAAGAGCTGGACCATGGGGTGGGGGAGAGGGAGGTCTAGGCATTACTGCTTCGGCTGCTGCCCCTGTGACCCGACCCCGGATAAGCGAGGGAAGATGGATGGATGGATAGATGGATGGATGGATGGATGGATGGATGGATGGATGGATGGATGGATGGATGGGCATTTGTCTTGTCAAAATTACAAAGCAATAAAACTTGTAATCAATGGGTGGTGAGATAGACACAAAGATAGTACCTCTTGCCACATAAAGCTGCAAGGAAGGTTCATTTAAGATTTGAGTGAAATTTCACAAATGAAATTATTTATTTTGAACACAGTGGACTGACCATTTATTCATATTGTCAGTCTTCCTTCAGCTATCCCTGAATATGAAGAGAAGCATGTTTGATTCTTGCCTGTATGACAAAAGCATGAATGTGCTAGCCCTCCGAGAAGCCACATAGATTGCATTGAAAAGCCTGTTTTTGTTTTCGGTTGAAAAAAAAAAAGAAAAGAAAAAACAATGTAACATGAGAGTTTATGAGAGAACTCTGAGCGATTTCCTCCTGACTGAAAATCATCCCAAAAAGGGTCCGTTCCTAACAGGATAGCACTACACGCTAAGTGGACCTTACATTCAGAGGCAGCAACAGAACTGCTGTAACAGTGGTACTGTGCCATTTTAAAAAGTCCCTCCTTTTCCATGCTTTGTTGATAGGTTATAGCCCAGATCGTCCTTATGAACGAACCACCCTTGCTTTCTATCAGTTTAATGATAAGTGATCAAAAGTGATAGTTCAGGGAAAAAACTACTTTTCTCCTTCAGGTGATGACTTTCTCTCTTAAACCTTAAACCAGATACAGAAAATATGCAACAAAAACAAATCAGAGACATTAAATGTTATGTCTGCAGCAATAAGCAAAAATGAAATGAAATTAGAGTGCAGGAAGTCAGTGTGAAATGCAGCTCAAGCATCACTGAGCAACCACAAAACCATGATAAAACACAGCAATGAAAGCCCATAAATAAATATATGATAAAAACACTCAAAATTCCTAACGAACCAGTAATATCGAGATATTATGGATGATAATACATGAGTAAATCAGACATAAATGTCCTGAATTTGACTTGTTTTTTGCAGAAAATAATTTAGCATTCAAAACTGAAAAAAATGTAGAACAGAAATTTTGCAAACAACACAGAAAAAACCTGAAATTACAAGTTAGCAAAAGATAAAAAGCACAACAAAATGTATGTTTTAAAATGTATGGACAGTGTACAGTTATTTCTGTACACAAAGGAGTGTGTTTCTGCGGCTTCGTCTGGGGCTTTGCTATGTCCTTGGTCCTGTAATTATGTGTGATGTGTTTCTTTGTGTGTGTGTGTGCGTGTGTGTGTGTGTGTGTGTGTGTGTGTGTGTGTGTGTGTGTGTGTGTGTGTGTGTGTGCTTGTGTGTGTATGTGTTTGTTTGTGTGTGTGCTTGTGTGTGAATGTGCGTTTGTGCATATACTGTATATATATGTATATACTCTGTTTATATATATATATAGAGAGAGAAAGACAAAAAGGAAATGTGTTATATGATACATATCTGGCACATTTTTCACATTTGACTGCTTTTCAAAGTTCAGAAATGAAACAAACAAAACAATATTGTCTATATATTAACAACAATTGAATTCAGAAAGACAGACAATGCCATCGAATATCTGTGCTTTGCTCTCAAAAAGCTGACGCGTGGTCACTGCAGTCAGGTTGGGGGGACGGGGAGGTTCAGCGGCCGGAGGTTGGAAGTTCAGGTCCGGCTACTGAATGATTGGGGCGATTATTGGAGTGGGCGAGGTGTGCTGGCTGCGTTTTGAAGAATGACCATCCAGCTCCCCTATTGAGGTGTCAGAGTGATTGATTGGCTGTGAAACCGAGCCTTAATGGCTTCATCAGCCCCGGGCCACACACTGATACGAAAACACATCTGCACACACACACACTCACACACACACACACACACACACCGGTGACCTGCATGGCTCAATCTGGCTCTGTTAGCCCTAAAACATCCACCTCCAGCCCAGCATCCCAATCACTCGCCCCAAAACACACACTAATTAAACCAGGTTCTCTCAGATTAACTTGATTTCTTCTTTCCTATCTTTACCAGCCCCCCCCTTTCCCGTATCCCTCTTTCTCCCTCTTTCTGCCCCACTTTCTCCCCATTAACCCTCCCGTAAAAAGTAGATTTGTTTCTTTTTTCAGTCACCCTCATTCTTTTCCCTTCGGTTTGACTCCAAACTCAAGGCCATGCTTCACCCGACTCACGCTTTCAAGTCTTAACAAGCCAATTAAAGGCCTTAATTTCCCTCTTCCCCTACCCAAGAACCCCCCCCCCACATACACAACCATTTCCCCATCCTTTTTTTTGAAGGTTGCCCTATTTTACGCAATGTTCGTTAAAAAAGATAAATATAAAACTCCCCCACTTTTCACTGCTAATACCCCAAGTTCTGTTCCTTTCCCTCCATTTGATCTTCATCCATTTCTCTCTGCGGTTGATATCCGGCTTCTTTCTGTAATTTTGACACACTATGTGTCAAAATGGACCGGTTCGAAAAACGCATTGAAAGCCGCATCACAATATTTCACTGTACTTTGTATTTATGTATGTAGTCATTTAAAAATAAAACTCTGGAATCCAAATGTTAAAATTTCTATCAAATCTAAGCACATTTAAAAGGGAAGCCCATGGGAAGACCATTGGATGCCCATGACCGTGAGATCTGGCGGCTAATGCTGAGAGGTAAAATATCAGCCAGGGAAGAAGTGGGCGGATACTGAGGTAAAGTAATCGCATCTCAGAGACTAGGCAACTACCCCTGGGATTAAAGGACATTGCCGTTGGACAGCTGAGTAGTTCGGAAAATATATAGCAGGATTATATCCATGCAACCAGAGACTTGAGAAGGATTGTTGTATATGGTGTACATAAACACGGACACACAACATTTATTTTAGTCACATAGTGCCGGATCGTCTCTGAACCATTAGAAACGTCTTCTCGACAAGACTTCAACTGCTGAAACATCTCAATTTGAATCCATCAAATAAATACATTGAAAACTTTTAAAAATCCCCACAAGGTGATGATCAGATGGTTTATTCACAATGATAGATTTTTGCTATAATGGCTGATCCATGTTACCAAACACCAAACTGGAATGGTTACCAAAGTTAGCCACAGCTACTTGTATCTGTGGTCTGTTTCTATTGACTCCATAGCCAAATTTTGAGGAGAAAAAAGAATTCACAAAGTGATCAATATCTATACACTATATATTTTCTACAAATAAACTATCACCCCCCCTCTTTTTTTCCCTTGTGTGACATATGATTAATGTAAATTACAAACTGGATCTGGTTTTGCAGCAATTTCAGAGTATAGGGCTGGACTTAGTTGTGGAGTTGGAGAAGTTATTCATTCATTTCAACAAACTGTATTTGTTTCAAGTGCCCTGCAGTTCACTGTCACAGGGAGAGTCCAGAGTGATTTTGCTGCAGCAACAGTCGGCAGTCCATCGATGACCCCATTCTAATTTGTAGCCTTTACCTTGTGCCTGGTGTACTGATCAAATCCCTGTGTATGGTTTGAGTTATTCATATTAATATTTATTAGCTATCTGTCTAGGGTTATAATTAACTAAATAATATTCCAGAAGTCAATTAAAAGCATGTGGCTACACAGACGGCTGTGCGCAGAACAGGCTTTGTGATGGGGGAAATTAAGAGGCTTCATCAACAAGTCAACAAGAGACTAAGAATAAAAGATAGGCAAAGATAATGAGTGAGCAAAATATAGAGTAAAAGGGATGCACAATTTGAACTCAAAAATTGGGCAGCGGGTTGAAAAAATAAAAAAAAAAAGAATAAAAAAAAAAAACGATCACACTAGAGTTCATTAATTTAACCAAATTCAATTCCATGTCCGTTTCATCAATTCGAATTGGCCCCTGTAAATCTGAGCTGACCTCAAAGTGAGGCGAAGGGGTTTAAAATACCCTTCTCAGAGAAATGGCTTGGCAAGAGCAACGAGATAATTGGCTCAACTCTAAACTTGTTATCTGGGAACACGCAATTAGAGAAAGGAAGCCGTCCGTTAATTAATCTATCTTTAAAGTGCAAGCCTCAAAGGGTATGGTGCTTCACTGGGTGACAGATTTTCTTCCAATTATCCTACATTATTGGTACAACCAGATTCCCAAACTCCATGTATCGGACATGTATCCATGTCACAGGAATCTCACTGTTGCCAAACAGTATGAGGAAGGAGTCAACACCATTACATCAGTGTTTTCATACCACTAACTGGTCAATGCTGGATATATGTGCAGCTTAGAATTTTTTTCTTTTAAAAAATCTGCGTTTACAAATAAGTTTGGGGAGGTTGGATAATAAAAAAATAGGTTTAGTTTAGGCAATGAGAAAAAAAGATTAAAGAAATCAAAATGCCCTGACCATTGTCGCTTGTTCTGAAGTAATCCATCCATCCATCCATCCATCCATCCATCCATCCATCCATCCATCCATCCATCCATCCATCCATCCATCCATCTTCCCCCGCTTATACGGATTCAGGTCGTGGAGCAGTGAGGCCCAGACCCCCCCCCCCGCCACATGGTCCAGCTTCTCCAGGCCAGCCTGGGGACATAGTCTCTCCAGTGTGTCCTGCGTCTTCCCTGTGCTCTCCCCCTAGATGGACATGCCCAGAATACCTCCCGCGGGTGGCCTCCAGAAGGAATCCTGTTCAGATGCCCGAGCCACCTCATCTGACTACTCTCTAGGCAGAGGAGCAGCGGCTCTACAACGAGCTCCCTCCGGACAACTGAACTTCTCACCCTAACTCTAAGGGAGAGTCCGGCCACCCTGTGGAGGAAACTCATTTCAGCCGCTTGTATCCGCAATTTCGTTCTTTTGGTCACTACCCATAGCCCAAACCAATAGGTGAGAGTGGGAACGTAGATCAGCCGGTAAATAAAGAGCTCTGCCTTTTGGCTCAGCTCCCTCCTCACCTCGACAGGACGGGACAGAGTCCGCATTGCTGCAGACACTGCACCGGTCCATCTGTCGATCTCCAGCTCCATCCTTCCCTCACTCATGAACAAGACCCCGAGATACTTGAACTCCTCCACTTAGGGCAGGACCTCTTCCTTGACCTGGGATGGGCATTCCACCTGTTTCTGGTTGAGCACCATGGTCTAGGATTTGGAGGAGCTGATCCTCAGCCTGGCTGCTTCACACTAAGCTGCGGACCCGTCCACTAAGAGCTGGAGATCAAGGCCTGATGAAGCCAACAGAACCACATCATCTGTAAAAAGCAGAGACTCAATCCTGCAGCCACTAAACCAGATCCCCTCGACGCCCTGGCTGCGCCTAGAAATTCTGTCCATACAAGTTATGAACAGAATCTGTGACAAAGGGCAGCCCTGGCAGAGTCCAACTGTTATATGGGTTCAACTTACAACCAATCCAATGCCCCCTCGAGGTCACTGCCAAGGGTATAGAGCTGGTCCACTGTTCCACAGCCAGCACGAAAAATCACACTGGTCCTCCTGGATCCGAGGTTCAATGACCTGGCGAACCCTCTTCTCCAGCATCACTGAATAGACCTCGGGAAGCTTAGGAGTGTGATCCCCCTGTAGTTGGAGCACACCCTCCAATACCCCATTTTAAAAAGCCAGTCCAGCCTGCCATGCAATGCAGCAGAGGCGTGTCAGCCACAAAAGCCCTACAGCATCCAGAGCCTCGAGGAACCCAGGGCGGACCTCATCCACCCCTGGGGCCTCGCTACTGAAGAGTTTTTTGACTGCTTCAGCAACCTCGGCCCCAAAAAATATGTGTGTCCACTCCAGAGTCCCCGGGCTCTGCTTTTTCAATGGAAGGAATTTAAACGGGGTTGAGTTGTTCTGAAGTAATGTTGTAATGTACAATCTGAATCCCAATATGCTTGTTTGATTGCTGCTGCAAATACTGCATTGGGTTATAGTGTTTAACTACAGATCTAGAGAGCACACAAAAGCATGGACGTCTTTCACCAAAAGTTACAATTTAGCCCAACGATGAAGTTGATTATTTTGTTTTTAGTTTATTATGTCTTTATTTATGTCTTCTTCTTTTTCTTTTTTGGTAGTTTGAAATATTCAGGCTGCACAGCAATTGACAGCAATAGCAAATTGCTCTTGCACTGATATTTCCATTAAGGATTCATAGAGACCTTGAGAATATTTTCTGTTTTTGATCAGAGAAACTGTAATACTTTCAGGAATCATGTCTACCAATGTTAGTGCCTTAAGCTAACCTTAATAAATATTCCCATTAGAATCCTATTTATAGACCCACATTTGTATGCATCTAGTGCAATCCTTATGTTTATAAGTTCATATGCCTTGACTGTGTTTAACATGAAAATTAGTTAGCATCCTCGAACCCTGAATATTTCAGTTTTTATGTATGGATCATTCTGGCATCAATGCGATATATCTAACTTTTTTTATTTATTCATTTTTTAATTATCTTTTCTTTTGCAGACAATATGTATGTATAAATATAGTAAATTAAAGCATTTTGTGCTTCTTCCATCTTAGTTTAGATCCATCACTTATGTGGTAACAACCCCTTTTTTT
Source organism: Fistularia commersonii (assembly GCF_037954325.1). NCBI lineage: Eukaryota > Metazoa > Chordata > Actinopteri > Syngnathiformes > Fistulariidae > Fistularia > Fistularia commersonii. The sequence goes on along the minus strand of NC_141316.1, from coordinate 1,334,357 downwards.
AAGGGGCTTCTTTCACTTTGCCTGAAGGTTTTCTTTTTTTCTACCTGATGGTTAGGTCACCACAAAACCCTAGGGTTCTTTTTCTCGCTTTCTACATGTTGAGACTGGCCCATCTGTATCTATTACATATCATGGCTATTAGTCTACTATATCTGGCACCCAATTAATTATTTCATCAATATTACCTATTATTATTTTTAAAATAGAACTCATATTGTTTGTAGACACATCCTTGGGCCACTGTCAAATATAAATTGTGAATAGGTCCCTTCCCGTCCCCCCCGGATTGTGGGGGAGGACGCCGGTCAGAAGTGGCAGACCCAAATGCATTGTGATGGTCTGTTGGGACTGTCTGGCTGAGTCCCCTGTCAGAAAGAGTTTCAACTCCCACCTTCCGGCAGATTCTCAACCACTCCCTCAGGGGTGGCAGGGGGACATTGAGGCCAAGTGGGCTGTGTTCCATGCCTCCAATTAATTAATTATGTAATTACTTAATTTATTTATCTATCACATTGTGGACATCCCACTATATGTTGGCCAATTAGGCCACTGAACAACTGCTGCAATTAAACTGCTGACCATGAGACAAGTATCAAGTATAAGGTAATGCTTTACCCATCTTCACATAGGTTCATGTTATACAAAAGGTGTGAGTGTGGGATGTAGATTATCAAGATCTAGGTGCATGCGAGGAAGTATTTAGGTCAATAGTTGCCCACACATTGTTAACATGGGCTAAGCATTTTGAAAGCCGGTGAGTCATTGGCTTTCAGGAGTGTTTTCAAGATTAACTTCTAGATTCTTTGTCAGGGTGCAGGCTTCTTTGTGAGTTCCCAAAGCTAATAGAATGTTTTCTTGGTTTTGGCAGTTATAGAGATTCTGGGGTAGGTTTGTTATCATCTCCAGTTTACAGCAATAAGAGAATCCAAGAAGTGTTGCTGTTCATGATAGTAGTCAACGCGGTGATCTGTCAGAGATTAAATCACACATCTATGCCCTGATAGAATGGGTTCACCAAGTGATGTCAAAGTTAGATCTGTAACTCTATTGATTGACTTGCAATAAATATGTGACAGGGTGAGCTTGATTAGATGTATATAAGTTGAGGATATGATGAGGTGATTGACTTGCAATAAATATGTGACAGGGTGAGCTTGATTAGATGTATATAAGTTGAGGATATGATGAGGTAGAGTAACATTTGTATAGTAAATTGCAGCATTTACACACTCATACAAACAGTTCTCTGCTATGGATGTGCTTCTGTGGCTCAACATGTGTTAAGCTCTTGCCCTACACATGTTTATGTTGTTTAATCAAGTACAGTTGCAAAAATATGAAAGAGAGAGTGAAAATAGTATATTTCTATCTTTATTCTTAGGGATAGTTCTTTTGTTTTTAGATAATTTTCATAACATGAAAATTATTTCTTTTTCAGAAAACAATAGATTCTTTCAAGCTCATTCTTTTTTTTCTCCTGATTTTCTTAAAGAGTAATCCATTCCTTTTTAACTTGTGTCATTTTCCTAAGCAAACAAAATTAAAATAACAAATTCCTTCATGAATGAAGATACACTAAAAGAAAATAAATGAATACATTCAATGATTTTCAAAAGCAAAAAGGAAAAAACATGCCACGTTAGAAATTCACATATACACAGTTTTGCAAGATTTTCAAAACCTATCCAGATTATAATGACAAAGTTGTCGCTACAAAAGGCAGGTATTTACTTTAGTTAATACCATGGGGTTAATACTGGAAGGTGTGTGTGTTGAAGAATTACGACTGTGGGTCATCCGTTAGAGCCCAGTGTATAATCCATGCGCACAAAGGGCACAGCGTCAGTCTGTGAAACCTGTGGAGATTATGACACAGTAGTTCAACAGCCTGAAACCAGCTGTTCCAAGCCCTTGGTCCAGGTGTCCAAACACACATATCCAGGCAGCGGTCATGATTTCTGTGTCATTACCTTCATAATTATCACTTACCGCACCCCACTCCTTTCTACTGCGGCTATTACTGCTCTTAAAATTTTTTAATGATCCATTCATATCACCACTCTGAATTCTGCTCTTACAACTTCAGAATAATAATCTGTTTCATCACTTATGGGACTCAATCAGTCACATGAGGAGTATGGAAGAATAAACGGGACATAAGTGTCAATGTAAAAAGTGCATATTTGCAAAGATATTTTAATTTGCAAAGACCATTTTGAATCCATAAGTGTTATGTTGAGCCTGCATGGTGACGTTAACAGAGGCCTTTAATTCTACTGAGAAACCCCTCATTTTAAAGAAGGATATTATTTATTTATTAATTTTAACTGACTCAGTGGATTGCAATGAGTCAGTAAAAAAATCTCTAAAATGTTCAAGAGTATATATACCTCCTCTACATGGATGACATAAAGCTGTATGCCAAAAAATGAGTGTGACACCAACTCTCTGAGTCGTCTAACCAGGACATGCAGCCATGACATCAGAATGTCACTCAGACTGGATAAGTGTGGATAGGGTCCGGAAGAAGAAAGATGATTACCACTGAAGGGGTTGAACTTCCTGAAGGCAAATTGGTAGTTGTCCGGCACCTATGCCACCCACAGACAAATAAAGGATGAAATCAAAGGGTGAGGTGAGTTCTAAAATGTCAGCTGAATGGGACAAACAAGATCTGGGCAAAGAACACCTTTACAGCCCGCAAGTGATGCAAGATACCCTGCTGGTGTAATATCCTGGCCACCGGATGGAATAGAGGCCCATGATTTCAGGACAAGGAAGCTTCTTACAATGCATGGATGGTTTCACTTCAATTCCTGAGGCAATAGCAGAAAACAAGATGCTGCAAATTAGTGAGCATCAGAGCTACTATCCAGGAAGAGACAGCAAGCCTCCGGGAGTATTGGCAAGATGGCCCCCAGTGGTGACCTGCTAAGTGAATGCCTCCAATAAGGCTGTCATGGACAAGCCCTTTCATGAAATTTACAATCAGCAGTGTGAAAGATTATTATTATTATTAATTAATTTGAAGCTTTGTTAAACAGAGTCTGGAGAGCTTTGCCACAGTTTGTTGGCAACATAAATGTTTTTAAGTTAATTTCAAAGCTGGTAAGAAGCCGGAGGCAACATACAGACTAGCTGATGTATCCAAGACCTCCAAAATTGTCTTTTTTCACCAGGCATGGACTACACTGTGGTATAGCTTCACAACACATGAAGTTCTTCGGTAAGGAACCTCCTAATCTTGGTCCCCCCACAAACATACTTCAGAACGAGGCACATGGCAAAAGTGAAGATGAAGGAGATCTGTGTGATGAAATAAAGATGTCGAGCAGATCCACATGCCTTCAACTGGAGGGAAAATGATGGGGCTGCTCTCCAAAATAAGGGGCTGGAATATCTTTGTAGTCAGAGATTCTGTGCAAAATGAAGAATACATGAGCACTCACGAGAACTCCACTGTGTGCCGTCAAACTTTTATCCTCTGCTGATCAAAAACCTGATGCACGGCTTCCCTGCTGGACGCCGCTGTTCGAACACCCTTTGCAGTGATGCGTTTTGTCTGTTGGGCATCGTTCTTTGATCTCTGGATATGAGAACACGCAGGAGTAACAAGTGGAGAAGTTTCTGTCCCCTGCAAGCATCTTGCATTAGCACTAGGTTGGGATTTCACCAGCAACACTTTCCACTTTCAGCAACAACTACAACAACTACAAGTAAAACTGGAGATTCTGAAAACTTTCTTTTTTATCATTTAATTTAGGATTTTTTATGGTTGTAATAGTCAGGGTGTAAGTGATTCATCTGCAGTTTTATGCATGGAAAGGAGATCATGTACTTCAGAGACACTTCAGTTCAAAAAAACAACAAACAAACATGTCTTGGTCTCTTTAGAGTTGTCACAAACTTGGCCACCAACTCCTGAAGTGCTGAAACTACCCTCATTGTGGCAGGAATCCTCATTGCACTGCCAAGGTCAGCCTTAACCGTCATTTGTTTATGGGGCTTTAAGTGACAAAGAGAGCTAATTGAAAATCATTACAGACTTATAAAAGGATGCAAAAAACAGCTGATAATGTACCGTCTTGTCATATCTGGCCTGCTGACATGTTCTAGGATCAGTGGAATCTGTTTCGCTCCCCATTTAGAGAAAACTAAATAATTCTAAAAGGTTATTGTGCACAAAACAAAGCTATAAATAATGAGATCCATCTGCAATCCTCCCAGAACAATCCAAATTTATCAGATGAATGGAACAGATATCATTTCAAGTGAGCTTACTCAGCTTCCTCAAGGATCAATAAAGTATTTCTTAGTCTGATTCTAAATGACTTCTCAAAATATAGATCCTTTCCTCAACTAACCAAAGATTGAACAACTATTGAACTGCACATGCTCTACAATGAAAAAATATGCTATAAATACAATTGGTCACAAATCAAACAAATACATGTTTATAAGTTGTTGACCTGATGGCTAAAATATCATTTACAGACAAGATGAGGACAAAACCTCAATCTTGATAAAAAACAACAAAGCTTCAATTCCACCCTGGAGGTTAAATGAAGAAAAGAAGGGAAAAAAAAACTTGCTTTTTGACATTGCAAGGCCTTAAAAAGTTTTGCAGTTACAGCTGTTATTACAGCTGAGGATTTTGGAAATGCTCCAATGTTTGTTGTGGTATCATCGTAGAGTAAACACCATACTTCTTTCAGTTTGGCTCTGCTGCTTTTTATCAGGTGAAATGGTAATTCGTAAAGCCGTCTCAGAGTTTGGAGCCAACACTAATATCTGGAGGTCAGAAGTTCTGATTCCAATAAATCATCTACTATTTTTTGATAATTAAACAACAATAATTACTGCCATCAAAACGGATTAATTATATATTCGTATATAAACTCACTCTGCAAGATGACAGTGTAATAACAGCTAGCGGCACCAGACATTCAAAGTTAGACAGATAATCGTAATGATCATATAGTTTTTGATTTACTGTCAAAAATAGGACAATTGAACCAAAGAAAATATTAAGCTAACATCACAGAAACATACTTTTTTTTTTTTTTGTTGAATGTGAACATGAGTTTGATGTTCAAATCCAATACCAAACCTAAAACCACTAAACCTCAATGTATATACATTTAGGCATTTGAAAATTGCCCAGTTTTGGTTCATTAACGGCGCAAATATAAAAGAACGTGAGCAGTATTAAAATTGAGGAGTTGCAGTGTATGTTCCGGTGTGCCATAACCTTAATCAAATGCCAGCGTTTAAACGATGTTTAACAACAATGAGTCTTGGCATACTGGTGTATGAAGACTACCAAAATAAACAAGATTTCTGATATCAAATAGTAGTATTACTACTGTCTTTGAAGCAATAAGTAATACTGCGTATTCTATCGAGTCCAAACTATCGGAAACTGCCCTATAATGCTCAAAATCAAGTAATTCACAGCGGTAAGAACTATCAATTGCTCTTTTCCCACTGATTGCAGATCCTTTCCTACTGGTTGCAGAGCCTTCTGTTGTTGGATGGCTCTAACTCTTCAAAAAAAAAAAAAAAAAAAAAAAAAAAAAAGAACACCTCCATGGGTGTATTTCCCCACAGCACTCAACACATGTTGTGAAGGCTCCAGTCTAGTGTAACTGCAAGTATGTGAGGTAGAAATGTCGGTCCTTAAATCACCCCCAAGCGATCATCCTTACCGGTCATAAATCAGACCACTGGGCCCCATTTCACACTAATTAGAGCCCGATTATGTCCTATCATAAAACATAACTGCTCCCGCCATTAATTAGGCCCTGATAGCCCTCCATGGAACTCTAGAGGGCTTTCCAGGCCCATATGAAATGCATGTGTGCATGTGTGTGTGTGTGTGTGTGTGTGTGTGTGTGTGTGTGTGTGTGTGTGTGTGTGTGTGTGTGTGTGTGTGTGTGTGTGTGTGAACAAGTGACATGGAATCTCTATGATCCTACAAGATAATGCCAGACAAGCCTTCTTATCTTCACCTTCAACTCTAGTCCCTGCAGATGCTTCTGCTGCTGCTCAGGGGAATAGAAGTGTGTGAGTGTCAGTGTGTGTGTGTGTGTGTGGGTGTGTGTGTGTGTGAGCGAGAGACAGGGTTAAGAGCTTTAGCCTGACAGACACTCACACCCTCTGTTGATACAGTGAGGCCTCTAAGCCTTAAGACACAGTGTCACTGCAGCTTCCTGTCTGTTTGGGTACCGAATAAGCCACAAACCGGTTGTTGCCTGGTGCTGCTTTTGCCCCAGTCTCACTCAAGGCTTGCAATTTCTTTGAGGAACATTGCTAAAATGTTCTGAGTAAATATCTGAATTAAATATCCATTGTATTTAAATATAATTGCATTTTTTTTACTTTTTAATTTTTTGAGGGATAAAAATCTAGATAAACAGCAGACCCCCGATTTACAAAAAAAAACAAATACAGAATCAAAACTTGACCCCAATCTATATCTATATCTATATCTATATCTATATCTATATCATTAAATGACATGAAAAGGAAAACATATATTTCCTTTCCTTTGAATGCCTGCAAATGCAAAACAACAAAAGAACCTAATCAATAACCTCCCCCAAAAGAAAAAAAAAAAAAAATGGAAACATTTACATCTGTTGAATGACACTCTGAGGTCACATGGCCACAACAAAGAATTCGTCAGATTCATAATTCCAAAATTTTACATTTGTTCTCGGCGTAAACCCTCTGAGTTTTGCTTGCGGAAAAGAACAGGAGATAAAGCACAACAATTATGTGAAGTCATGTTCCAGAATGATATAAGGGTCATTCCTGAGATTTGATTGAAGCCAGATACTCTAATATTCTATAGTCTCTTTTCTAGTCTCTTTTCTTTTAAGTTTTATGTGTTGAATGCAACTCATGCTTCAGCCATTCAGAGGCAAAGTTGTTGTTGTTTATTTTATTTCCATCCTTATCTACTGCTTATCTTACATGTAGGGTCACTTACCACTGTGCACATGTATTCTATTTTATTGATTTATTTATTTTTGCTTTTTTTCATTTATGCATCTATGTGCACACTATCATCAACTCATTTGGCTGTTGTCTTTGTATTACTTTGTAGAAATAGAATGAAATTAAATGTGAAACAAGTCTAAAATTGGTGATTTCTAAAGCACTTTAGTTACAATACAACAGTCACAACATGCACACACAACAGTCATAGTATCAAAAGCAACAAGAGCAACAATGCATGTTGAAGCGATGTCGCAATGAAAGAATTCACAATGACCTAGCTCCCAAGAGTCGTAACAGATCCAAAGATTTGTTTGTCAATCTATTCAACTGATGTTTTCAATTTATGTTTTAACAGTATGTTTTTTTTTTCTTTTTTTCTGGCTGTCAATTTTATTTGCAATAGTACAGCAGAACAGAATATTTACTATTTTAATTAATACATACTGTTACAAACTTTTAAGGGGCAGCTTTGGTCTTTAGAACCGACTATTTCTGGTTCGATTCCCGGCTTCCCGGCTACTGTGTGGAAGTGTTGTTGAGCAAGACACTGAACACCTAACTGCTCCCCTGGCGCTGGTGGATGGCAGGCAAGTGCTCATGGTTCATCCATGGTAGGATAATTGCAAAGAATTAATTTCCCTGCGGGGATTAATAAAGGATAAATTACTATTAATGTCTCCCCTACTTATGTAAGCTGAAGCGCAATTTTTTACCTGCCTCAAATTATTACAACAATTAAGTTTTAAGAACTTGTCAATTATACTTTCTTGACATCATATGGTAACTGTGAATGTTTTGACTGACAATGAGCATTGAGCGTCAGCATTTTGCTGTACTTGTTATTTCTGCTGCCAGACGAATATAAAAATAGACTTCTAAAATGGGAATCAATCAACCCCTTGAGTAATTCATGATCCTTAGATCTGGGAAAACACTGTTTATGCCCATCCCTAATTGTCTCGTTTACATAATCGTATAAAAGTCAGAACACTTGGAAGGCCCTGGAGAGGAGAGCCATACCGTGTCTTCTTCATGCTGCATGAAGTAGAGAGATTTCATTCATCGCATCGAGTCATGAAGCAGCAAGCAAATCTTAATAGTTTTAGAAGAATTTGTCTGCCAATATAACCCAATGAGTATGTAATAGAATTGGTGGGGACTTCATTAATTTCAGGGTAAAGCGGCTCAGTGTCACAAATGGCAAAAATAATGGTTGGCCCATGTTCAGGCTTCCACATTGTGGAATTCATAAAGATAGCGCACTAGACTTTCACTGTGAGCTGACAGTTTAGCCCTTAGCTGCTTAAATGGAGATTAAATAATTTGAAAATTCAGCTTATCTAGTCTTACCAATTGATATTAGACTAGATTTTTCGAAGAACAGGAGTCTTTATAGTGGTTATGAGTCTCCAAATGCAATGAATCATTTAGTGTTTATGTCTTTAGATCGGAGTTAACACAAAAAAAAGAAAATGAGCCAATTCCATGAAAATGGCATGTGAGCAATCCAGTTCTGTTTTTAACAAAACAGGATTGTGCAACTGTGAAGCTCTGAAGAGATCAGTCTAAGTCTCAGTGGCCTTCTGATTTTTGAAACCAAAATGAAAGTGGATAAATGAAAACTGGATTTAGTGTGTGTGTGTGTGTGTGTGTGTGTGTGTGTGTGTGTGTGTGTGAATGTGTGTATGCAGGTGCGCGTGTCTATGTATGTGTTTGTGTGTTTGAGTTTAATGTTGTTTTTAAGGCTGATATTATTTTAAGGTTGATGAACTTGTTTTTTTCTTTCTCACATTGTGATATTATCATGAGTATCTCTTGGGTATTAAGGTTTTTGTTGATTTGGAAAACCATTTTTAGATATCATAGCAACATGTTTGTTTGCCAGTTTTTCCAAATTCATTCAGCAAACATGTTTGACTATGACATTATGTATCAGAAATTTTCATATATGGATTATATTAACATTAAATCAATGTTTATGACACAAGTATGATATATTAAGTTTCTGAATTTGTTTCGTAAAAAGACAAAAGGAACAGGTTAACATTTTCATTCCGCCGTGAGATTAAAATAAGTATCTTGAGTGTGAGACATCTCGGAGAGGTAATATCTGCTGTTAAACATGCCTACAGTTACTTCCATTTGCATCTTCCTCCAGCTTCCTCACTCTGTCTCGTCTCTGTCCTGCAGAGCGCCATCTCCCCAAGTGTCTGCCTGAAGCAACCTTCTTAATTAATCTCTCATTAAGCTAATTATCAGCAGAGCAACATCTCGCAGACACCTACCCAACCCCCCGTCCCCTGCTCCCTCTGGGGATGCCCACATTTGCTGCAAACAACACCTGTGGAGGTCTACAGGGGCAACGCCTCCATTTTGTGTCACTATACTCTCAAGATGCTGACTAAACACTTGTTCGAGGCAAGGTCTTACATGATTATGTAACTGACACTCAAAATATCAGTTTGATATCATTACTTACTTGTAAATGGAAAAAAATGGAAATATGGATATTTATGAGTTTATTTTGTAATGAATATGAAGACAAGAGCAGTTATATAAAATATAAATTATATTATGCTGAGCATCTTTCCAGAATTGAAGGATCATTTTTATTTACACAGATAACATAAAATGTAATTAGAGGATAAAACCCTTGGGAACTACCATAGCATTTCTGAGGGGGTCCGCAGGCAGAAAGCGTAAACATTGAAAAATCTATGCAATGTCCCATGAATACATACATGAACTTTCAAAAAGTGCAAAAAGGAAATCTCAAACTCAGCAGATTGCCAAGAACTAAAGCAAATGTAAAGAGAACTTGGCGTGTTGGATATATAAAAGTTACTCAAACATTGTCAAGTATGTCAGACAGCCCTGAATTCGAGTTACGTTAAAACAATAATTGGAATGATAATAAGATAAAAAAAAGGATAGTAAAAAATAAATTTAAAAAAGAGAGCTTGCCATGAATTCTTTGAAATTTTTATTAATGTATACGTGTGTATTTTTTGGTCAGTTTGTGTGTAAATTTTTTTTTCATGAATCCATAATTAAATAAATAAATAAATAAATTAATAAAATAAGGAAATCCTTAAGAACATTTATCCATAAGGATAAACATGTCCTCCATGGTTAGGAGACCTCCTAACCATGGTTAACTGTGCACAAAAATAATTTGTATCAGAAATGTGGACATAAATACAGAATGCATGTCATTTTTTTGAAGTATGTTTATTAGTTGTATCCCGGGTGACACTGTAAACTAGTCTCCAGCCCTTGCAAAAAGTAATGATTTCTGTTGCTGTTTTTTATCCCTACATTGACAATGAAGCTATCCAAAAACCCTCCATGTTCCTTGGCGATGTGTGAAATTCAGGTGATGATGGATGTTTTGCACTGTAACATTCCAGATCAGAGTACTGGGCCGTCGTCCTCCACGCTTTCTCTCCCCTGTACAATGACGTTGGCGCTCCAGCCCTGTCAGAGTTGTAGATGGCTGTAATTGAAAAACTTTTTCACTGTGGCTCAAAGTCTTAACTGCATAGCAGGAGGGCATTAGAGGGTGAAAAGTGTCTAGACAGCAATGGTTATGTGTGAACGCATGTGTCGGGTGCCGACTTATATGCTGTGGGAAGTATGTAAAGGTCCCGTCTGATGAGCAGCCCTCTTAAATGTCTGAAAGTGATATCTGTGATGAAAAAAGGAGCAATTACATTTTAAATCTCCGGTGACAGAGCTGTTTAGTGGCTTTTGTTAAGCAGGTGAATGAAGGGAGAAGAATCTTCCCCCTTGACTTATCGACCAGTCATTTAAAGCACATCACTCTGCTTTCTATGGAGTGAAATTGCAGCATAAGGAAAGTTCCTCTCTGCCTTCAGGCCTGACAGACTGCCGGCAAGGAAACACATTTCTGTGTAAGACTGCTCAAATTTTGGCACTTTGATATAACGATTGTGGTGCCTGACAGCACACAGGGACGGGCAAAATATTCGAAAAGCCAACATGAAAAGAGACTTTGAAGTTCACAGTTGTGTCACTTTAAAATGATTTTCTGTGTCATTTGTCATTGTTGTTCATTTGCATTATAGTTATTCATGTATAATATCTGCTATGGGGACTCGGGAAACATTCTCTGCATTTGGAAGGGTGAGGACTGAAGGTGAGGGACGGGATTTAAAATGCATGTAAACCAATATTTTCTTGTGTGTTAATCAACAAACATGAATAAACATAAAAACGAATGTATTTCATGAAAATTGTATTTTACTTATGATAAAGCTTAATTCACCTTAATGTCATAATGTAGTCTTGAGCTGTCAATCGCAATTACTTTGATCAATGATTTATCAAATGAGTAGCAATAATTGAAGTATCAGTATCAATCATGCTATATTGCAAATTTGATTAAAAAAACTAACCCCAGTGCAGTAAGTATGAATAACTTTATCTTACTATGACATTTATTAGAGCAGAGTTTGAATCATACACATTCGAGTTAGTGATCTTCCACTTGGAAATACAATCCATATTTTATATAGGAAAAAACAGAAACAAAAACCAATAAATACAGCTAACAAACAAACAAATAATTTATGAACCCTTTTAAAGGGAGTAATGACAATAAATTCAAATTAAATGGAGTAAAATTGAAGGAAAGAAAATCCAACAACAAAATAAAAAGTATTATTTAACGTCATAAAGAAAAGAGCTCTCACTAAACAATCAGAGGCCACTGTGGCTATCCATGAATGTCTACTTTGTCTCTTTGACCTAAGGTTCAAAGTTGAAAAAGCTGGGTAAGTTCTAGGGCACGGATACAATACCATCTTATTAAAGATTTATGCGTGATCAAAAATGAAGAAAAAAAATGAATACATAAATTAATATATAAATTATTGGCCTTATAAATGAAGAACTCAATTGCAGTAAACTCAGATTTGATTGAAATATAAAGTAAATAAGATAATTAGGTAGGTATTAAACAAAGCAATTAATTATGATCTTCTATGAACTGGAAATTGGTACTCCAAATGGAACCAATTAGCATAATTATGCAGCTGGAAGAGAGAAATCAAATCAAGATGGCAAAATGTAACTTGAAACTGTAGCATAAGCACTTGAACTAAGGTGTATTATTATGTCAGTTCTCCTTCACTTCATATTCTTCATATTCCAGTCCTTTCAGCCAGTCCCTTCAAGGGTCACAACAGGGGATCATCCGCTTCCATCTAACCCTTTCCTCTGCATCCTCTTCTCACACACCAACTATCTTCGTATCCTCTTTCACTACATCTCTGGATCTCACCTCTGGTCTTCCTCTAAGCCTCCTGCATGGTAGTTTCAACCTCAACATTCTTCTACCTACATAATCAGTATCCCTCCTCTGTATGTGTCTGCACCATCCCAGCCCGGCCTAATATCTCCAAAACATGTAACATGTTCTGTACTTCTGATGGACTCATTCCTGATGCAATCAATCCTCATTACTCCCAAAGAGAAATCCCACATCTTCATCTCGCTATGCCTCCTGTCTGTTCCTCTAAATCATTTAACATCTCTGGTCATACCACTGTCTTATATACCCTTCCTTTCATTCATGATAATAGTATTTTATCACACATTACCCCTGTCACTTTTCTCCGCCCATACCAACCTGCTTGCACATATTTCTTCACCATTCTTAAGTATTCTCTGTAGATATAGACTGTTGCCCCTGGGTATTTAAAATCCTACACCATCCTCTTTCTCTAACTCTTCTCACTGTAGCCTTACTGCTCTACTTGGATCCCTCTCCTTCATTCACATGCATTTTGTCTAACCTTCATTTCTCTCCTTTCCAGAGCATGCCTCCTCCTCTCTCTTCAGATAACAATGTCATGTGCATCATAGGCCATGGCGATTCCCATCTAACCTCGGCGATCAGCCTGTCCATCCAAAGGCAAACAAAAAGGGGCTCAGAGCTGATCCCCGATTCATAGGATTCAAGGATTCGAGATGTTTATTGTCATATGCATAGCACAATACATTTTTCCGAGCTCTAATCACCTTAACCTGCTCCACGCCCCTCTCATATTGATCTTTCTGTGTATATATTGAATAACATCAATGTCATGCAATTTTTGTCTCTGCTTTATCTGCTATTATTTACTGTGAATAAGAAAATGATTGACTCTCATTTTTTTTGTTTTGTTTAAGGTGTGTTTTGATTACAGTGGAGAAATAAAGGTTGGTTTAAACCTTGTTTCTTTCCCCTAATCCCATTTGTCCCATTGAAAATCTTGTAAAATGAATTTGAGCATCAACTGTCTCTAGCCATTTTTACATCTTTGCTGTATAATGAGATGTAACCTGAGCAGAATCATCTGAGAAGCAGTAACTGACCAAAGCAGCTCATCCCATTTGTAAGTCCGGATGAACCCTGCATGTTTTTCATCACTACAAAAATAATATACAAAGCTGACGAATACTAAGTATCGGAAGACATTCCAGTAGTAAACAAGGCCTTTACCAAGGTCTCATACGAACACACCCGCATGAAAAACAGGAGAAACCACAAAAATACATCACCAATTAATAATTCAACACGGGTATTTTGATCATTATAAACCTTCCTGGTTCTCTGCTTGGTCAGAGCCCTGCTGACCCCACATGCCAGCCAACACCATAAAACATAAACCAGGCTGAAAATACCTCCCAAAGTCACCCCCTCCCTCTGCCAGTACTGACTCAATACAAGTTTATGCACTGAAAAATCCCCAAAGCTTTACTAATATGACCCGCATTAACATTTACCCCCTTGGCTCTCCTTTGCTGAGTGAGGGGTTGATTGGGTTTAATCATGTGCTGTGTGAAGACAGTAGGTGTGAATGGAAATATCAATGCAGAGAGGGTGGCTAATGAGAACCATGTTGATCCGACATGACAAGGACAATGGCGGGGTAGAGATACACATCGTCAGCCATTGAAATTTACAACAATAGGCCTCATTTAAAGTGATTATTTCAGCGTTGGAGAGATACGCCTTCATGTGCATGCATGTCGAATAATTTGCCTTGATAATATTTTGAACAGTATTAAGCCGGATTAATCGACTGTTTTTGTTTTGTTGTTTGTTTTTTATCTCTTAAGTTTTGATGCTTGTTTTTAGTGACACTTCACGTCAACAGGTGTAAACATGGGAACGCTGAAAGATTTTATTTTAGTAGTAGCAGAGGCTCGGTATTAAAATGGCTAAAGACACGTAAATACCAGTGTTTCTATGAGAGTTCTCAGTCGTCCATGTCATGGTCAATCATTGTCAAGGCTTATTGTGGTAGCTGGACTCAAAAGTTTTTTTGTTTTTTTGTTTTTTCTATTGTGCTTAGTATTCTCTTTTGAGATTGTATTTGCATGTGTTGTAATCTCTTTCACTCATCCTCCAGCAGGTCTGGTTATGCCTTCACTTATTTCTTGTATATGTAGGAAGTCTCTTCAGACATATATGGCTTTTTTTAACATTTAAATCCTTATTCACAAGTCTGGTCAAAATTCCTGACTTGGATCTTGTGCATTGTGCCGAACATCAGCCAAACATCAAAATGTTTTTTTTTTTTTTTTGTACAGCATGACAGATGTATTCTCTCCATCCACTTGTGTTGGTTACAGAGAATATCAATAACACTTTGACAGGCTGACATGTGAAGCCACATGAAATGCCGCTGAAGCAGCGGCACTGTGTCATCCTCTAAGAGCTGCTGTCACACCAGCTATCACAAGCATTGACACATGATTTATGTCCAGGACTTAAAAGTTCATGTAGGGAGACATAAACAACATGCAAATAAATGCCATGTGGCGAGTGTTGTCAAAGCCATACCACAAACTGAACGTTTGTGCCAATCACCCATTAAGATCAGTGTCTTCTTTGACGGATCAGGGCTGATCGGGTTGGGAGGGTCTACAAGCGTGCCTGCAGGGGGCTCACAACCTTTCCTGCTGCTGGCGAGTGACATTTGTGAGCCCAAGACAGACTATAAACAATGAATGCATTGATTGTATTTTGTGGGCGTGGGGGGTTGGGGGATACTCGACACACACAATTAAACATGTCACAGCAGCATCAATCTGCAATTAGCTTGGTGCTATTAGAATGACCCGGGGGAGTTTGTGTTGCATGAGGCTGTTTTGTCCAAG
Source organism: Fistularia commersonii (assembly GCF_037954325.1). Taxonomy (NCBI): domain Eukaryota; kingdom Metazoa; phylum Chordata; class Actinopteri; order Syngnathiformes; family Fistulariidae; genus Fistularia; species Fistularia commersonii. The sequence continues at coordinate 1,319,180 of NC_141316.1, read as the reverse complement.
ACGCAAAAGGTGAGCAAGACTGATCCGTTGCTTTTCCTTTTGCTGTTTTTGACGCATTTTGTAATGCCACAAAAACCAGAGGAATTGTAACAGGCACCAATCTGACAATCCCTGCATGAAACAGCAATTGGTCCCAGCTGAATGAAACTTTGAAAAAAAGATTGAAAAAGATAAAACAAATGTTTCGGTTCACCACTGACGGTGGATTATTCCTATTTTTTTATTCATTTTGGATGACTGTCAAGACCAGGTAACGAGAAAACTCAGCCTGTGTTTTTTTGGAGGGAGCAGGCCCTTAAAAGATTAACACATTTAGAGGTTTATCTGTAGACATCTGGTTCAATTCAGTTTTAGCATGTTGTTTATTTACGTTCTCAGCACACCTGCCATTCTTGTCATTGGTTGCTCCTTCACACACAGGTGTACCCAGGCACACGCTCACACACACACACGCACACATTTATATATATTCTATATGTGTGGAGCAGAAAAACATGCCATCCAATGTGAAATTATGAAATACGGGCTGGTATTCATTCAAATTGTGAGTGATCAGGTACATGAACCTCTGACAATCAATGGACATGCTCTGATAAGGTTTCGATGTTTTGTTTCTTCTTTTCTGAAATTGATCCATCAATTGAGAGGGTTAATTTAAACCTTTTGAAATACATGATACGCATGTATGTGACCATGTGTTTATTGTGATGTATTGAAATGTCACCACTAAAGGGAGTACATTTGAGGCATCAGGACCAAAACAGGACCAACTTTCACTAAAATCGGTTGGTTGACTGTGCTGTCTACAAAGTAATTTGTCAACAACATTGTAATGTAACATGTTTAATCACTTGTTCAGGATCAGAATCAGAAATACTTTGTTGCTCCTGGATGTAAAAACTGAAAGGTTTGAGATCCAGAAGGACACAAAATAAAGAAATAGGAAGGAATAGGAAGGATTATATAAATAACTGCATAAAGATAATAAAATAAAGTTTAAAAAATATATAATTGTTCCAGGACTATTATTGACCCAATCGTTCAGGTCCTAGCCTTGATCTCTCTCAAAAAGTTATAAAAAAGTCAAGGTTCCAGGCAAGGAATCAAAAAAAATATGACAGGGCATAGTGCAATGTGTGCCTGACAATAAACGTATGATGCTTTTTGGTCTAATAACTTGTACATGTAAAAATGTATTATCTGAGATTACTCATCTCATTGCTTAGACTGACACTCACCTGAAGTATTTACCTGATGTAACATTTGTGAACATTTACAACGTACAACATAACTATCAATGTGGTCTTTTTTTTTTATTTAATGAGATACAAGACTGTTCACCTTTGATCACCTCAAAGGACTGACTGATGAAACAGATGAAGAGAAAATGAATCAGATATTAGGTGCAAGTGCAATTGCAAATGCAACCCTCCTACACACATGCACATACACACACACACACACACACACACACACACACACACACACACACACACACACACACACACACACACACACACTTACTGTACACATCAGGCAACTGTACTAAATAGGTCCTTCACACATTTTCAGTAGTCACTGTAAAGAGTCAAATCCTAACTGTGACATATAGATATACGCAATCATGATATGTCTTCATGATTAGATCGATCAAGATCGTTCAGTATTTTGTCCGATTTTGATTATGCAGATTTTGTTACCTGAGACTGTGTTATGACATGTTATTATTGCACAGCCATTTCTGGATAAGGTCAAAGGTTATGTGCAACCCAAGATTAGCTTAAGGTTAGAATGGTAATAATGACTGGCAGTCAATGCATTGTCCTTACAAGGTTGGTAGTGTGTGTGTGTGTATGTGTGTGTGTGTGTGTGTGTGTGTGTGTGTGTGTGTGTGTGTGTGTGTGTGTGTGTGTGTGTGTGTGTGTGTGTGTGTGACTGAGAGAGATAGACAGAGAGAGAGATGTTTGTGTGTGGGTGTGTGTGAGTGTGTGTGCGTGAGTGTGCTTGTTAGTGTGTATGTGTGTGTGTGAGTGACCGAGAGAGAGAAACAGGGACAAAGAGACATAGAGAGAGGGAGAGAGAGAGAGAAGAGGGGGACAGGGAGAGATACGATGTGTGTGTGACTCATTATGTTCCATCAGTAACAGCATGATGGCCAAACACCTGCTAATTCCTGACCTCCATGTACCTGCCACTGTAGAACAAGCCAGCCCCATCCTCCACTCCTCCTACTTGTTACCTCGCTCTTTTCCCTCTTCCTCATACCCCTCCCTTCTTCTTCCAACCGTCTGCTTTTCTCCTCCTTTTGATCCCTACTTTCCTCCCTGTTGTCTGTCCCTTCTTTGCTCCATCTGTTCCCTGCTGTGTTTCTTATGCCTCATCCTCCTCCGTCTCTTCCTTCCTTCTCTTCTCTTCCTTTGCACTTCCTTTCTCTTCTTTGAAAAAGTCAAATTGTTTAGACCAAACAACGTAGGAGTGAATATGTCTCCAGATATATTATTTGTTAGTTGTTTGCCAGATACTGTATTTTTCAATGGACTAATTGGGTCCCAGTGCGCTGTATCATTATCTTCCTTCTATAACATTAAAGAGCAATTTTTGAATAAATGAACATTTGTTACTGTCATTTTTCATCACTTTCCACTCTGTCATCTATTTATGATAAATATATGAATGTTTTATGCTTGTTGTCTAAAACAAAGTCAGTACTTGATTGAAATTAGACAGACTAAATGCATTGAGGGGGCAATAAGCAGGCAATATCTTTGTTTTGATGTGCTCCATTAGAAGACAAGAAACAAAAACTTTTATTCAGTCCCCTCTACATTTTTAAAGAATTATTGCTTCAAATAAAAGCCTCTTCATTCACTATCAGATTTATTTAGGCAAAAACTGTCCTATAAATTAGACCTTCAGTCTCGAAGAACAATGTGCTGAATGTCTGTCATTATCTCTCTACAGGATAGTCAGAAGAAATGAATGAATGCCTGATTAGTATTTCACTTGCGTTCTACTTTTATCTATTCTCATGTGCTCATGACCGCGATGGAAAGGGCTCTATGAATATGTTTAATAATACTTATTAAATTATTAGTATTAGTAGAACTATTATTAGGACTGTAATTATTATCATTATCCTAAAACCTGGTAAAAGTATCGGCAAGAGGTTTCATTTGGTTGTTAAAATCCATGAACACTGCCATGTCCAGTTTAAATCAACATTTCCTTGTCAAAATCTTCTCATTGCAACTGGACTTCATTTTCTTCCCTTAAGGATGTTTCACCTCTCATCTGAGAGGTTTCTTCAGTTCAAATGGACTGTGGGGATATTCTAAATATAACCACCACAGTTGTGTGCCTGTCTAAGTTACGATGGCTTGTTATGCAAATGGAAGAGTTATTGTGTGGAAACTAGGTCGAAGGGAGTTGTTGTGCTAATGGGGGTGTCGTCAAGTGGGAACGAAGGCACACCATCTGGGGACATATCTGGATTAAAGTTTGAAAAGGTGTAGCCAAAAATTGTCAAAATTTGAAGCATTGGAGAGAAACCCATTGGTTCACATGAACTGACGCTCAGATGGTAGTTACCAGGGTTTGGTTCCGTTTGGTTTACCAGGGTGTTGGATTTTTCTGGGTGGTTTGGAGGGTACTGATACGTCTGGCCTGCGTAAGCTAATCTGTCTTGGCAGGGATTCCAATACGACATCGTATGTAGGCGAAAAGTTGTGCATATGCCCCCGCCTCTGTTAAGAGACATTTTTTTTTTTTTTTTTTCCCATTTTGAAAGAGATGGCTTCTTTAACTCCTCTCTTGAACCATCTGACCAGAATGCAGACATTGCTGTCTTCATAGGAGAGGCCCATCTCCTTCAGGTGTAGATGGACTGTGGAGTCTTGTCCTGAAGAGATGGCTTCCCTATGTTGGGCCACTAATGTGTGCAGGGGTTGTTTTGTCTCCCCAATGTAGATGTCATCACAATCTTCAGTGCAGGTGACAGCATATGCCGCATTATCTTGTGTCTGGGTATTTGTCCCTGGGTTGCAGCAGTCTTTGTCTTAGGGTATTGTGGGGTTTAAAGTGTATTGAAATTTGGTGTTTATTGTAAACTCTTTTGAGTTCTTCAGAAATGCTATCAACAGATGATATGGCAATGTCCTTGCTTCTGTTAATAGCCTCCTATTGTTCGGTGTTCTTGCATCTGGTGGTTCCAGATGAAATTTCCCACAGTCCATTTGAACTGACAAAGCCTCTCAGATGAGCAGTGAAATGTCTTCAAGAGAAGACAGTCATGTCTTGTTGCTATGAGATGAAGATTTTGACTAGAATTGACCACAACCTGGATGACCGGAACCTCCACAGACATGTTGCTGCTCAAATTTGTGTGAAATATCCGTACACATTCAGATAAAGAAAAGAAAAGAACGAAAAAAAGACCAGAGAATGTATTTGGGCAACTCAGAAAAATATCCATCATGTAAAGCTTATGACGTGAATGCTCACCGAATTTAACGGAGGAATATCAAACCCACAGATCAATCACTCAACCAAAGTATATGAAGCAGAAGAAAGTTATTGCTAGTGCTACATAAAAACAGGTACTGGTCCAGGAAAACAAAAAAAGTTGGCCAACAGATAAGGTTACCTTTTTTGCCTAAATGGCAACATTAGGTTTAGATTAAGGGTCAAAATCTATCTCATAGATTTTGAGGAACTGAAAATATTTCTGCAAAAGACAGTGAAACACAGTGAAAATACAACTGAGAGGTTTACAGATGGTGGTAGACTTTGCCGAAATGGGTAAAATGGCTGTATCAAATCCTTTTTTTTTTTTCCAGAAGACCCAGGGACATAGTGTAACTTTGTTTTGGAGTGGAGGTAGGTACACAAGTAGACTACATTTTGGATGGATTATGTTATCTGATGTTGTATGGTTTCCAGGGAGGATTTAAGAAGGACCCTGGCACTGTTTAGGTGTAGTGGAAGTCCAAGTTGCATTGATAGTGGCCTTCAGATCATCTGTATTGATGAATCTAGTGTCTCTCATCATCCTCCTGGTAATAACCCAAAGTTTGTCTTATATCTCAGCAGTTAAAGTCAGGTGAGTTTGCTGGACAATCAAGCACAATAACACCATGACTATTGACCCAGCTTTTGGTACCTTTGGCTGTGTCGTACCAAGGTGGTACCAAGACCTGCTGGAAAATAAAATCAGCCTCTCCCTTGAGTGCCCTGAAATTTCCTGTTACATGCCTGTGTTGACTTCAGAAAACACAGTGGACCAACAGCAGCATATGACATCTATCAAGTCAGCAATCTTCCCCATGTTTGTGCAGCCTGCTGACCCAGGCTGGGAGACCATTAAAAGGCTCATTAAACATTTGCAGGTGTTTTGAGTTAATTAGTTGTTTAGGGTATGGCACCTTGACTTTTCAATTTTAAACCTTTTTGCAAAGACGAAGTGGGACACTGAGGGGACTGAAGAGAGCAGACAGGAGAAAAGGAGGATGCAACACAAAGTGAAGGTAGAGGTAGCAAAGGGCAAACAAAGGGTGTACTCTGATATGTATGCTAGGTTGGAAAGTGTGTAAAACAGTATGAGGAAGTCTGGAATGGCAGAGAAGCATGCTAGAGAGATGCAGGACTGGTGCAGGACATGTATGTGAGACAGTGGTGAGGTGTGCTGTAGGTGGGGCAGAGAAGTTGAAGATGGGACTTCATCAGGGGTCAGCACTGAGCCCCTTCTTGATTATTTAGGTTTTATTTTAATACATAATTCCAATGGGTATCTGTAAATGAAGGTTCAAGGTGTCTTAGGTTTATTGCCTGCATTCTGAAACTTCAGATATATGCTTTATTCCCATTGTTGTGCAACAATGAAGAACATGCACTGTGCTTTGTGTGTGAGACTATTTTCACAAAGATACACTACATATATATCCAGTCTTAAAATATCACATGAAAATGAATGATTATTTCATTTAGTGAGCTTTTCAGCAATAGGTACTTATAGACCTAAAAGTGGCAAAAAGTGATAATAAAAATATATAAAAATAAAGAATAAAAAGCACGGCCTGTCCTCCCGCCAAAGAGAGTGAAGAGAGGAATAATGATGGCACATGTAGTGATGACAGGCTGCTGTTCTGTGTGACGCCACTCTTATCACCACAATGCACACATTCTTGTAGCGCAGAAAATAATGTATTCCCTGCCTCTTCTTCTTGTTCCCTTCCCTCCATCCTCCTCTCTCCTTCTCTTGCCCTCAGTCTCACTTCAACCGAGCTTCTGATGCTGATCGAATGCATATTTCCCCGAAAATGCCTCAGCACATTGTGATGTATGATCTTTGCATAACTGGCATAACAGACAACAATGGACTCTTGCTTTGTCCCGCACAAATACTTTGCACACACTATGAAAAAACAGAGCTCCTGAGCATTAGCGTGTGACTGGGGGGTCGGGGACGCACTGAGGCCTATTTCCATTTATCAGGGCTTTCCCTCGCACACAAATTCACATCATAGAGCATCACTAAAACACTGAGGGAACAGACTGAGGGAATGGAAAGCGTCTACAAAGAAATCAGCAGGAGGCAGGAAAAAAGGTTGCCATATTTAAACTGGTTTGAAGGAAAGAGTCTGGATTTCCTCTGCCTTTTTTTATTTTAAAAAGACAGCTATTTTTATAAGTACAGTGGGGCAAAAAAGTATTTAGTCAGCCACCAATTGTGCAAGTTTTCCTACTTTAAAAGATGAGAGAGGCCTGTAATTTTCACCATACGTACACTTCAACTATGAGAGTCGGAATGAGAAAAAAAATCCAGAAAATCACATTGTCTGATTTTTGAAGAACTTATTTGCAAATTATGGTGGAAAATAAGTATTTGGTTAATAACAAAAGTTCATCTCAATATTTTGTTCTATACCCTTTGTTGACAGAGGTCAAATGTTTTCTGTAAGTCTTCACAAGTCTTGCTGGTATTTTGGCTCATTTCTCCATGCAAATCTCCTCTAGAGTAGTGATGTTTTGGGGCTGTCGCTCAACAACATGGACTTTTAACTCCCTTTCAAAGATTTTCTATGGGGTTGAGATCTGGAGACTGGCTAGGCCACTCCAGGACCTTGAAATGCTTCTTACGAAGCCACTCCTTCGTTGCCAAAGCGATGTGTTTGGGATCATTGTCGTGCTGAAAGACCCAGCTACGGTTCAACTTCAATGGCCTTGCTGATGGAAGGAGGTTTTCTTTCAAAATCTCAAGATACATGGACCCATTCATTCTTTCCTTTACACGGATCAGTCGTACTGGTCCCTTTAAAAAAATCAGCCCCAAAGCATGATGTTTCCACCGCCATGCTTCACAGTAAGTATGGTGTTACTTGGATGCAACTTCTTGTCTTCCATTTTCTAATAATTGCTCCCACAGTTGATTTCTTCACACCAAGCTGCTTACCTATTGCAGATTCAATCTTCCCAGCCTGGTGCAGGTCGACAATTTTGTTTCTGGTGTCCTTTGACAGCGCTCCATCTTTGTCATAGTGGAGTTTGGATTGTTAGTGTTTGAGGTTGTGGACAGGTATCTTTTATGCTGATAACCAGTTCAAACGGGGGCCTATAATAGAGGTAACATGTGGAGGACAGAGAAGCCACTTAAAGAAGAAGTTACAGGTCTGTGAGAGCCAGAAATCTTGCTTGTTGTAGGTGACTAAATACTTATTTTAAAAATCCTACAATGTGATTTCCTGGATTCTTTCCCCTCACTCTGTCTCTCATAGTTGAAGGGTACCCAAGATTAAAATTGCAGGTTTCTCTCACCTTTTTGAAATGTGAGAACTTGCACAATTGGCTGACTAAATACTTATTTGCCCCATTGTATGCCGAGACAGAATTTCATAAAGTTTAAGCCTTAGATCACTGTGAATATGAAGGATTCACCACAGTTTGTATAGTAGTTTGGTTGCGTTTCCATGTACAGTTGCCATTGTGCCGAGAGACAGCTACAACAGCATTTGGCATTCACATCTATTTCCAAGCAAAATTTCAGGAAAAACCACAACTATACTTTTATTTGTATAAGAAGGACTGATGAGAGACACTGAATCTATAGATGTTCAATGGCGGTCAAACAATACATGGTTGGTCAAACAAGACATAATTTAATGCTCCTTTAACATAATCCAAAGCAAAATATATCACCTATGTGTGATGTCACAGTGCATTTCAGTCATGTGATTCAAATATTAGAGCGCCATGGGTATTATCTGGGCAAATGGTTTTTTTTTTTTCCTACTCTTGTATTGGCTTTGAAAAGGGATGCCAATGTTTCACTTCAACTCAACTTTTAGTTAGTTTATAAGAATTTTGTTGTCTTTTGTAAGATTATACTCGTTTGAATGGGATGATATTTAATCATATTAACGTGTTGTTTTTTTTGAGTCAATTTTCTGAAATCAAAAATAATCTCTCTGACAGTAATCTTAATAGTGCATGTTTTTGGTATCTAATTGCGAAGATAACTGTAACTGGCACATATCTGTGAAGGATCTCAGTGGTTTTTGTCTAGGCCAACTACTCTGATGTAATAATGTACTGAGTTTACTAAATCCAAATTTGAGCTCTATACTTGTACTTTTCACAATCGGACATGGATCATTATCAGCTAAATATTGTGTTTGTTGTAATTACTAATGACGATACTACTACTAATAATAATAAGAAGAAGAACAATGAAAATAATAATAATATTAATAATAATAATAATAATAAGAAGAAGAAGAAGAAGAAGAGGAAGAAGAAGAAGAAGAAGAAGAAGAAGAAGAAGAAGAAGAAGAAGAAGAAGAAGAAGAAGAAGAAGAAGAAGAAGAAGAAGAAGAAGAAGAAGGGGTCAGCCCAGAGCACTTTGGTTTTAACTTTTTTTTCCCTATGTGTGATCATAACATTGTGGAAGTGATGTCTGATGTTTTTGTTTGCATATTTGCTTTTTTTTTGTTTTATTTGTTTGCAATGGGAAAAGCAACGAAGTCTGTGACGCTGCAGTTTAGTTCAGCATTTAGTTCACTGACACATTTTCTAATATGCATTGAGAACATAGTTGTGTGTTCTTAAGTGCTGAACATATTTTAAAAGTGGTAAATGTTTGTTTTTTTCAATTGTCTATAATTTAAGCAATTGCTTGCACTTAATGATGATTCAATGATTCAAAAGTATATAAATGTAAAATGTGTGTAAAAAGAGAAGGAATAAGATTGGCATGTTTTACTGTTCAAATTAATTCTACCTATGTGGTCCTTGCTAGTGACAAATATGAAAAATATGATAAATTATCAATATTGACAATAGGGTCCAAGATCTACATCAGGATCTCCCTATAGGGAAACATGCAAACAACACACACACACACACACGCACACACACGCACACACACACACACACACACACACACACACACACACACACACACACACAATTATTATTACACAGACACACATTATTTATGCAAAAATTGACTGATGTGTCAACACAAAGTGGGCTTCATCCTGTCCCCGTATCCACACAAATAACCAAATATATACATATATTTACATATGGAGTTACTGATGAACAGCGAGTGCAGACTTCCTTTTGCAACTTATACATACGAAGTATTTGGAGACAACAATTCCGTATGTCCGTAGCTTCCTGAAAGAAGCATTGACCCAAACCTCATTTGTTATTATTATCTCCCATGGAGCTACTTTGTCATCACGCCACTAATCTCACTTTTGAATAATTTTCATCAAATTAGATTTTTGTCATTTGTACTTTAAAAAAATCAACACAAAACAAATATGTAACAATCTTTATATCAGGACATAATCCTCTTCCTCTGGTGACAGAGATGTGAGAGGGTTAGATATTCAGTCATGGTAAACGAGGTGGGCCATAAAATGTAAATCAATCATCAGTCTCTCTTTCTCTGGCTCTCTATTTTTTTTAAGATTTAACAGTTGCAAGTGGCTATAAGCAAGCTCCTTCTCTCTGCTTGGTCTAGTTAAAAGGCAAAAGTCTCTTGGAGGCCAGGCCTTCAGAACATTGAAACAAACGTGTTTGTTTTACTCTACCAGGCTTTTAAAAAGTGATGACGACTTTACTATTGGTGGACAGAGGTCTTTGCGCTTCTCTTGATGTATATCCTGCAGCAGCACCGTCTCACAGGCTGTTAAAGGCCAGTAATGAAGCACATTAATTTAATCATCACATCTAATTAATCTTCACACCTCTACTCATTGTCTGATGTCTCCAGAAGGGTGACAGGAGTGGGGTTGGGGTGGGAATGGAAGGGTAGAAGGAGTTAAGTGAACTTATTTTCCCCCTGACATTCCAAAGGGGAAAGAAAATATAAAACCATAAATTTCTCTGTAATGAAATGAACACATTTTAGGCAGCTAAAGAACTCTCCTGACTTTTGAGCTGACAGACACCAAACCTAAGCAAGTCTTCATACACTTATATGCAGATATAGACATATTAATGCAGAAAAGGCTAACAAAAATTGTGAATTAGGCCTCCTTCCATGAGAAGTTGAGAAATCAGAGGCTATGCATAAGGGCAGTGTCAGAGTATGAAGAGTGGCTGCTTGTGGTGACATCTTACATGGTGGGAATTGCTGATTAGTAGCATTGCATTATTTTTTTTTCTGCATGCACACACACACATATGTATATATACATACATACATATATGTAGATATGTACACTTTCAAGCTAATGTGGATCATGTTATTCATTAAAAAAAAAAAGTTAATTGAAAGTATGTACTTTGTCCTGGCTTGAACAATTCATTCATTCATTCAATGAAGAATCCATCTATACCTAGTCACTTTGCTCACTTGGTTTTAAATATTCGTACAATTTCAAAAAAGTCACATGATCAACTGATGTGGCATGAAAGATGTGCAAATCAACCTAGACATTGTCAAAATTCAGATGGATTCAACATCGGTGCCCTATTTCTCACCAGAAATATTGCCATCGTGACATTTAATCTTTATCAACAAAGGATGAATTTAACTAAGAGTGACTAGGGTTACGCTTTCCATAGAAAAATATGAAACTTGTTATTTTTCAAACAGTTTTCATGTTATCTTATGAAGTGAATAATTTGCCATGAAGTGAAAAAAAAAAAGTTTTTTATACACTAATACCCTGGTTCATATTTATACTGTGACATTGTGGTGACCATAATATATAATCATCAATCACAAGACCATTAGTTTCTAATATAATGTGGACATTAGCACGTTGTAAAGACAGCCACATTTCTAAATAAAGCTTAGATATAATCGTAGGTTCCAAATCAAATCAGGCATTTGCTCTCACAGACCATTTTTTGATTGTTTTGTGTTTTTCTTCCTCCCAGTTCTAATTATGCCTCTACTTTTCTTTTTCTTTATCTTTTCTTTATCTTTCTTTATCTTTTCTTTTCCTTATCAAGAACATGTAAATCCCACATATTATTCATCCTATGACACATTTCCTCTGACCTTTTAGTATATTTGAGCTTGTTGTGTAGGCCAGTATTTGTCTTATGGTTCCCTCACTAATACTGTATTTGTATCACAACCGTTTTGTGTCAAAAAGACTAAATGCTGGACTGGCCGCTCTCCCACAAGCAGTTGTCAGACAACATTGTCAGGGACTGACTTTGGAAGATAATTGGCCCTGAACTGGAAACACGTTGGACACATCCATCAGGATTCGGGACAATACCTGAGTGAAAATTAGTAATATTGTAATATTGGCCATTCGCCCTTTGTAGCCAAGACGCTTGGCTCATTAACCCCTGTCCTTGCCTTTTTGCATGGAAAGTTTCCTTTTGCGATGTTTCCTAGGCGGTACTCATTAAAGCTTGTTCTATACACCTGGATATTGCCTTTGTTTCCCCTCTGGACATAGTTCGTCAAAAAGAAGAACCCAAATTTCACTGCTGACAAACATGAGATAAACTCTGTTTTTATGAACTATGTGACAGTGGCAATGGTGTAACTTGTTTGATATATATAAATTCATATAGCAGTAAAGAGTAATGTATTGCAAACAGACAATCCAATGGAACTGTCTGACTGGTAATAGTAATAAGGGAGTTCCTGTAAATAAATTAGACTCATTTTAGCACCAAGGTGAACTGGATCACAAAATGAAGTTGCATATTGAAGTGTTGCTGCAAAGTACCTGTTGATTGGATTAGAATGAAAAATTAAGGAATATGTTCATGTAAGCCCTCCAGGACGACAAATTGCTCCACACAATTTTTTGTATCCCAATTTAGGAAACAAATCCATGGATGTAAAATTAGCTTTAAAGTGCCAGAGACAAGGATCAGTGGTCGGCTGAGTAAGCCTTTTTCAGTGGCTCATGTCTATTAGGTGTGAGACAATTTCTTTCTAAGATATGTTTCATTTCATGCCATTTTTAAGGACATTTCTCATACGTGATGATGTGTTTTCAATAACACTGATCTGTACAAAATTTCGGGCAAATTTATGACACATTTTTAAGATATTTTAGGATAGTCTTATCATTTCCCCTATTTAGATTTGAACAATTGATGCTGATCTATGAGCATTTTTTTCTTATAATTTTAAGGCAGACCCATAATATTGCTCAAGAGTTGTTGAGATTTTTCAAGAAAACTAATTATTTGACAAAGATCAGGCAATGTACTTAAACCACGAACATTCAGTATTGATATACTGCACACTCCTTACGAGGCAAGAATTCATCAGTCTTGTATAAATTGTACTAAACATGACAGCCAGATCAGCAAAAGGTCACAAATTCAATCAATTCATCTGCTTGCAATAATTTGCTCTTTTGTTATGCACTTACTGTCAAAGTGAACAGTTCAAACGAAAAGATGATATTGTATATCATGTTGAATTGACTTAAAAATAACAAAAATGGAGGTAATTAGATGTAAGTCTAAATCAATCCACATCATCCTGAGACATCCATGACACTGTCAACTAGCTATTAACAGGCTGCGAGGTATGTTTATTTTTTTTTTCCCTTTTTCTATGTTGTTCCCCCATAGATGAACTCCACCCACAGCCCATTTGCTGCTTGTGTAACAGTTTAGTGACATGATAAACAGTCCCAGCCTCATCTCATCAAGAAACTAAGTTGCTTTGACTAAATATGTTGGAGTGTTGATATCACTCCATATGGATTTGTGGGGCAGAAACCAAAGATATTTGTGTTTGAGAGTCCATGTGTATGTCTGTATTAATGTGTGTCTGTGTGTGTGTGTGTGTGTGTGTGTGTGTGTGTGTGTGTGTGTGTGTGTGTGTGTGTGTGTGTGTGTGTGTGTGTGTGTGTGTATGTGTCTAATGGTGATGAATGGTGTCTCCTTGTTAATATCCCAGAGGATGCTGTTACTTCTCCCTCTGCTTCCAACCCCCACCCCCGGCGCACATGCACTCATTAATTAACAGGAATTAATGGTTTTATCTGCAGCCAGTAAATAAAAGATTGTCAGCCAGGGCAAAGATCTACTCCACCTCTTATCAAATACTGTGAAAATGTCAAGCTGGCTGAGGCTAATTTAGCCAAGATGAACACACCAACACACATGCAGCCCTCTGCCACTGATGCTGCATCCTTTTGCTTATTGTTGAATCATCCAGAAAAACAAACTTCACCAAATTTTATTTTTATTTTTATTTTTATCTTTATTTTTATCTCATTTTATTTTTATTTTTACTTTTATCTTTATTTTTATTTTATTTTGTTTATTTTTATTTTTATTTTTATCTTAATTTTGGGGTGTGTGAGTCTTTCCTGAATTATGAATTATGAATGAGGAAATATGCACAATTGGAATATTTTCACTTTAACTGTCAAAGTGAATTATAATATATTTATATTTAGCAATAATGTATAACCAAATCAAATAGATGCATCTACTTCACGCTGGTAAGTAAGTGATGCAGACATATTCAGTGTGTTTCCCATGCAGGCTTTACTGTTGCTGTAATTTAGAGATTAGCTGAGGTTTGTAACCTGTGAGGAGGCTCCCTCTGGTTACTGTTGGCTATTTGGGGGAATCAGGCCCAGTGGAAACACTCAAGACAGCTGAGGAGAGAAGCATCGGGACACTCCAACTGTCTGGCAGCTGCAGAGACGTGAAGCCCTACTGGAGAGTGTTGTTGTAACACAAAGCCTGGACCTGAGACAACAGGAGAGGAACTAATCGCTGTCCTCGGCTCTCCACTGAGACACTTGGCTCCCCCTCAGAGCTCGATTGCCCTCTCAAAGTCAATCAGCTCTGTGACTGCAATTTGCTTAGGAGGACTGAAGGGTGGGTTAGAGGGAAAGACACATAACAGGGGAATGAGGCACAAGTGAATAGACCTTAAACAGGAAAAGTCAGTCTCTTCCCTCCAAACAAGCGCAATGTTCCACTTTATTTCTACAAAACTTGTGATGAAGAGATAAAGCAGAAGGGTGCGTACATGATAACACGGCAGCTAGCTGTTCGCAATCGCTGAAATTAACTTTGTCCGCTATGAAGGCTTATCCCACCTCCCTCAAACAAATGTGAGTAACTTCAAACACTCCTTCGACACCATTCACTCCTCGAATGTTCCTCATTTAGCGATTTAGAAGTGTCAGCAACAGAGGTAACATCATTATGATATAGTGACCGATTCACAGGCGATACACAGGTGATATCAAAACCAATTTATACTCCTGAGTAAGTAAGTTTGATCTGCTTTAGTTGGCTGACTAACAACAACAAAGGAAGCAAATCCTGCAAACTTTCAAACCAATAGCAATGATATTGTGCAATAAGCATTTACACCAATTAATTTCAATGTCTTTATTATTTTTAATGACAGCATGGTGACTGGGCAGTGAGCCCTACCACCTTAGGATCAAGGAGGAGCTGCAGCTATCCCAGCTGTATCTGGGTGAGAGGAGCAGCTAACCCACGGCCACATATAGAGACATACAACCAATTACAGCCTCATTCACAAGAGGGAATTAAAGTCTTAAGTTGACCTATGCTATGTATTGTCGGAGAATAACCTGGAAGGAAGCCAATGCAATCATTAGAAGAACAAGAAAAATCCATGCAGAGGCCCCCTATCAGAATCAAACCAGGAGCCTTTGTGCTGTGAGCCACAAGTGCTAACTGCTGCACAATCATGGCTTATTTACTCATTTTTATACTTTTCCATTATCCATTGTGTGATATAGTGTCATTTAGTTTAACCATCCTTTATAATGACTTACACTAGTATGTTAAGAAAGATCATGCTAAAAGTATATGTATCAAGCCCAAGTAAACCCCAAGCACAGTGTCCTATGACCATTTACTATAGAGGGTCTAAAAAAAGAAGGCTGATTAAAATGTGGACTGTGAATACAGTAACAATAGCATTAAAGAGGATTGTTCAACAGTAAATTTGCAATCTTCCCACACATATCAAATCCATTATTTTTTTTCTATGTGAAAGAAAAAATACAGTCATGGAAGAAGACTCAGTATTCTTTTAGACAATGAGTCGTGACCATCACCTCTTTGATTCCACTGTAAATACAGGGGGAACCGCCGAGCTAGGCAGCGGTCGCCTTCCTCGTCTCCTCACTAACCTTGACCAGTTGATAATGGTTCGACTTCAATATCCTCTTGTTACACAGTTTCCATGGCAACCACACAAGCAAAGAACACTACTTTATCAGCAGCTTATTCAGGTGCATCAGTCAGAGATGATGATATTTCAGGAAGAGGTTGCGATTAATGGAAGGCACTGAGCCGCCAGGATGTTGCAGATGCCATGGGTGAATCAAAGTAAAACTTATGGGAAGACTTTTCTGAAACTTTCTGGTCAAGCGTTCTCTTTTGTATCGCATTTAACGTGATGGAGGCCCCAGGTTTGCCACGACCTTGATACGTCTTTTTGCGGACCATAAGGTGCACCACATTATCCTTGTTTGTCCCAGCCTGAACACATCCTGCCTATTTTTGTTTATTTTTTTGTTCATGGCTATTTATTTTTGTGGCTCTATTTATATTGTTGTTTTGTTGTGTATGTATGTCTCGTGTATTATTCACCTTCAATGTTGCCAATTGTCATCCCTGATGTTGTTGTTGTTGTTGTCTGCTTTCTATTTATTCAGGGTTTTTTCGTCTTGCTATCTTCTGTCTTCTGCCTTTCTATTTATATTTATATCCATATTTATTTCCTTTTTTTTAACACTACAACTGTTATGCTGCTGTGACAAAGGAATTTTCCCTGTGGGGATTTATACAGTTTGTCTTATCTTATCTTATCTTATCTTATCTTATCTTATCTTATCTTATCTTATCTTATCTTATCTTATCTTATCTTATCTTATCTTATCTTATCTTATCTTATCTTATCTTATCTTATGCTCTGTTCCCATCATCTACTGCATCACTGATAACTCTGAGTTTCAAATCCACTTCGTAAGCATGTCTCTTAACAGTTGCCATTTTTGGGGTCCTCATACACACAAATGTACAATAATATTATGTTGAAGCACAGGATGTCCGGGTGTAACAAAAAGTGGCGGAGGTAAATGTACTACGTTTTTTCCTCTGATTGGTTTATCGTTGCCAGCAAAAGCGGAAACCTGACTTTAGTGTGAGGTTAGGACCAGGTTGTATTCCAGCACTACATAATTAGTTATCTAATGTTGTCTGACGTTGCTTCCCATATTCAACCAGGCACCAACTTCAATACAACATTAATGTGTCAGGTGGGAACGGTCCGACAATCAATCAAGTGGAGCAGCTTCGTCACTTACCAAAGTCGCACTTAAACATGTTCACAGATTTTTGAGTGCACAGTGCCACATAAAATTGGTTGGAGGTCAGTAAGTACAACAGGAATTCATACATAAGACACACAAAATTGTAAGGCACACGGCCAATTTGTGAGAAAATTTAAAGATTTTAAGTGTGCATTATAGTGTGAAAAATACAGTAAGTACAAAGTTAGCAGAAGTCTCACTTATTTAGATACATGCTTCGTGATTTCATTTGGTTTTGCTATTCTCTTTTTACTACACACTGCTTTTGATCATTTGATCATTTCAATGCAAACCAACCTAAATTTTGAACTAACATCTGTCCAATGTCTCTCAAAAATTTTAAAATTAAAATGAAAATTCTTCCTTTATTATCTAGGACACCTATTTGTGTTAGGTTGATGGCTCATATACTCAAAAATACTAACAAAGAAGGAGATAAAAATATTCTGATTTAAGAACATTTCAATGGAAATCAATGAAGTACATGTAATAATCCAAAGATCTGGGTGTCTATTTGTCAACTCCTCTGGTGGCCGTTTTACTGGTTGGAGTATTTTGACATGGTTGTAACACAAAAAAAGGAGCAGGGATTCAGTCATTTCCATAGTTTGCATTGAATGCTAAAATAGGAAAAGATCAAAATCTCAAATGGGAAACAACGGATCTAAGAGCAGTCAAAGAAATGGAGCCTGAGCAGAAACAAGATAGATTTCAAGAAGCGACTATTAGAGCGTAACACTTGGTTTTGTGCAAGAGCTTTGCCCGATTTGAAAGAGAAAGAGCTAAGTTATGCTCTCAAATTAAAGACACTTACTCTTGAATAAAGATGGGGAAATTACTCAGAACCCCCTTGTGTGAACTTGAACACATTGTGGTTCACTTAACCTGTTCATTGTGAAATCAATATACTGAGAGCTAACTTTTTTCTCTTACCAAAAGAAATAATGTTGAGGCCCCATTGGAGATGGGGTATATCAGAAAGTGAATAATATCCTTTTTCTGATTAACTTTTTACTTCAGTCAAGCCTCTGCTACATTAGGAGTGTTTGTTTGTTTGTTTGTTTATTAGTTTGTTTGCCCAAAGGAACAATTGTCAACGCATCCTTTCATTTAAGTCTGGTTTGGCTACTTCTAATACTGTTGTTGTTGTTTTTTTTAAGAAACATCTTCACTGTACCTTCCAGAATGTGTTCTAAATAACAATGCCTTAATGTTTTCCAGTTGTATGTATTCATACATCAGTTGCTGAACAGGAGCAAAATATTCAAACAGAGCAACTTGTCTAGTTGAATGCAGTGAACTATGTCAGCAAAGGCTCCTGTTTCTATTGGACAACAAGTAAAACAACAGAACCCGTGATTGAAATGAGAGAAACTATGGTAGAAATAGAGACAGGCTATGGCAGTTGGATTGTGTTGTTTTATCATACAAAAGTTAATAGTGTTGATTTAGTTCACAAAGCAGTGATTGTTGGCTGTGCAGTCCACTTGGTGAATATTCAAAAGCCTGTATCACTCTAACCCGATTGGTAATTAGCATCCGTGATGCAAATTGGATGTGGTGATCCTGGGACTGTTTGCAGAGTCAATCTGTGACTCGGCAGGGAGCGAGTGAAAATATGCAAACAAGGCTGCATGAGAAGTATCACGAAAGGGAGAGATCTCTTTGAAGTGGCAGTCCTATACTTTGGACAGGGTTTGATAGGTAAACGAGCAGGACAAACAAAAGCCTCTCGGTAAAAGACAAACAGGAAGACCAGCAGCTGATGGAACCCAGTGACTCAGCAATACACAAGTGTGTACATTGAATTGGCCGTGCCCTGTCTTACAATAAAATCCCCTTTAGCAGACAGTATAGCACTGAACCGCAGGATGGCATGCCACATAATAAATTTCAGGTGATAAGACTTCGAGGTGCTATTTTTATGCAATACATGCTCACAATGATTAGGTATTTATTGACAGTTTTGTGATTTCGAGATATCAAACTGACATAGCATGACTGATTAAAGAGTTTCCGTGTCTTGAAATGTGTCCTAAAAGCTGGTAATTCAATTGAGTCAGTCAGTCTGCTCACTATCCACTGCGCGGTGTGTACCTGACTCTGGCTGAGCACAGAAGTGCTGATTCAAACCAGCAAAGTTTGACCAAGGACAAAACTCTGTAAAGGATAATTAAAAGGACACATTCAAAGTCTAGTAGACAAAGAGAGAGGGGGGGGCTACGTAGTCTGTGTGTATGTGTGTATGTGTGTGTGTTTAGGAGTATGTCTCTTTGCATAGATAGTAGAACGGGCCACTGGGAGTTGACCCAGTGGTGGGGGATGCTTGGGCGGCCTATTCTCTATTCTTCATTGTTTTTTGAGCTAGAGGCATGATCAACCTGTAAAAGTGAAGTAATTAATTTAAACAATTAAAATAAATTAAAAAAAACAAACAAAAAAAAAACAATATAATAATAATAATAATAATAATAATAATAATAATAATAATAATAATAATAATAATAATAATAACAATAATAATAATAATAATAATAATAATGGGTGGCACTCTTCTATCTAACAGTACAGAGGCCCATGGTGAGCGGACCTTTCTGTGTGGAGTTTGCATGTAAGTTTCCTCAAGGTTCACTGGGTTCCTCCCACTGTCCAAAAACATGTAAGAGGTTTAAAAGAATGAATTGGAAAACCTGCTCAGATGAGTGAATGACAACATGAATGGGAAAAGTGGTAGATAATGGAAAAGGGTACTCCTACAACCCACATATGGGTGTAAAAACATGTGCACCACTGTAACTTATGAGCCTGTGTACTGATTGTATTAATGATGCAACATTTTATTGTTGCAAACATATTTTCTCCATGTGAAACTTGAAAAATCTTTGCTCAGTTACATGACCTCCACGGATAGCAATGTCCGTGGTTAGTCACGTAAGATAAACAGGACCTTCAATTGAGATGGCAGGGGAGTCTGGTCAGTCTGTGATTGAAGAACATTTATTCTTTAATTTATTTCTATTCAATAACAACACATTTATGTCAAATCCACTATCTTATCTGTAGGGTAACAGTTCGAGGAAAATGTGTACAAACAACATAAATATGTGTGATATATGCTGTGGTTTGGTTTCATGTGTGGAATAAGACATATACATTTGGAAATTTGACTGGTGTCCAAAATGATGATCAGGTTGATGATAGAATTAAAGTACTGATGCAAATATCGGAAAATTAAAGGAAAGTTTCTTGATTTTTGACATGTATCTCTCAGTAAGCTTCAGACCCAACATTAACTCCAAGTTATCTGTCTTCTTTATGGGCCATCAAACTGATGCAGGAATCCAATGATGCGACATAGAATCCGTAGAATAATAATGATCAATAAATCATATATCAAATCTAAAGTATATCAGCCTGCTATGACTTACAGTAAGTCAGGTTTGGAATAATCAAGCATTATCTTACAACAAATTCCGTTCAATGTGGCCCATTCCTTCAACCAACCTCTGGATTCTCATTGATTAATTCATTTATTGTCTGTATCACTGATACTACACATACGTTCCCGGGGGTATTGGAACCAGTCACTACTTGATTGAAGAGAGGCAGAAACCCTCGACCAAAAGGGAATGGATCACAGGGTCCCATATAGAGATATGCAATGATTCATTCTCACCTCCACATCTATGGGTATTGAGAGTCTTTAATGAACTAACTGCAAGTTGTTGGACAGTTGGAGAAAGCTAAGAAAGAAAACTTGTGCAGACACAGGGAAAATATGCAAAGTACACACTATCAGAATCAAACCAGCTACCTCATCAACGTGGCAGGGGGGAGTTGGAGTTCTAACTGGACCATAATCCTCTCCGATCGTGTTTCAAATACATTAAAGGCCTGTACATTATGAGCATTCTCACCGCCTTGGCTTGGAGAACAAAATTATGCCATTTTCTCTCAGCCTGTTTTCACCATCATATGGGCAGAACTCTTTTTTTTTTTGTCTCATGGGTATTCCTATAACTATTGGGCAGAAATTTGAAATGGGCAAGGCCAGTGGATAGTGATGTGAGGATGAAGTAAGAGCATTTAGGTAACACTTCTACTGAGACATACTGCACATAACTGCAAACACACAAGTAGCCAGTATTTCTTGGAAAAGAGGGAGCCCAAACGTTGTGCACAAAGGATAGCATCTGTCTCTAAAGACAGGAATGGCTTCACCACAAATTCACAAAGGCCAAAAGCATGTGTAGAAAAGAAGAGTGGCCGAAGGACATCTATCCCATTACTGTACACATTATATCAAACACCATGACACTTCCACCAATATAACTCTTTGCCATTGTTATCATGCCGTTGCAATATTTTTGTTGATTCTGTCAGATCTCCAATGCTTACACATGTGACATGTGAGCAGGGCCTATGAGAACATCTCCTGAGTTCCCACAACTGAGTTTTCTCAAAGTATGAAGGGCCATGGCCAGAAATGTTGTTGTTCTGATGTTGTTGAGAAGATGGTGTTATATGTAGAGGCCTTTACAGTTGTAAGTTTTTCCATATAGTCAATCTCAAATGACAAATTTGGCTCATCATCTTAATCCCATGTAAACAAGCAAACACAGTGGGGGCTGGAGCAGATGGGGGCTAAGTGTCTTGCATTGCTTGAATGTGTTTTCTTTTAGCATTATTAAAAGCACAGCTTACCGATTTTCAGTGGAATTCACAAGAATTCACCCTTCTCGAAGCCAAATCCTGATGACACAAGCTGACAAGTCACAGTGACGTATCAGACAGGGGAAGTCTGACATTGTAGATCTGTATTGACTCAGAGGTAACATTTTAAGATTTTCTTAATTTTTCAGGTATATTAGTTGACTTTTAGTGTAGATATTGACAAAGGTTATCACTGGGGTACTTTCAATCTTAACAACCACTAGCTTCTGTGGTTGAAAGGAAAAATACAATTTACCTCCTCCAAAGCTAAAAAACAAACCCTGAAAAGTGTTGGCTATAAAGCTGTTTGGACCTCCTTGAACCCAGCTGAACCCCTCTAAGATCAACGGCAGAGCTTTACTTGCTCCTGGGAAAGTTATGATTTTGTTAACTGTAAAATAATGTAATGCTGCTTATAGCAGGTCTTAGGTACACCAAACAGATCATTTGGCTGTGTGACCATTAATATAAGTATCTATTAGTGACAGCAGCAAGCAAGCCAGCTAAGCTACCGTGGCCAGAGTTTCTCCAGAATCCCAAAATCAGTGATGTTGGATTTAGTGTAATAATGTCCTTTGAAAGCATAATGTAAATCTTTGTGTCTCCTTCGGCCTGAAGTCGCATTGTTATACTTCAAAAAAATGTCCCAATATTTCAGTGACAGGCAGTGAGAGGATATTGGTGACCCCGACAGCACAGGCGGCTTGTTGGATTTCACAAGGGTAACTGCGGGAGGCGGGGCCTAATAAAGACTACATTGGAACAAGTAATATGTTTGTTCTGTCGCTACTTATTCCTCCTCCAACAACAGCCATAAAATTTCATAGTAGGGGTTAATCCTATAGTCACAGCGCACAATGTTGAAATTATGAGCATGCCAAAAATTACTGCATGCCCCCTTCATTGGATAAAGGCAAATTTCACCAGGAGCTAACGCCAAAGTTCAAACTGACTTAATTTGACGTAAGTCAGCACTCAAGATGACATTGGAAACACTTCTAGCATTGACCACGGCCACTTCAAATTTCTAATCAATCACTGCTCATCAAAAACTGTTATCAGACATCACATGAGAAACAAAGGGAAAAACTTCCTCACTATTCTCCAACGTATGGACATACCTTTCATCATATTTTTAGTTGAGACACTTGCAGATGGGGTATCTCCTTTCTAAGCAGCTTCATTTATTTTTTTATCTATTCTGTATTTATAATCAAATGTTTTTGCATAGTCTACACAGTCAGTGAAATACAATGGCTTTTGAAGCCCAGAGGTGTGACACAACAACACTGTTAGTTATTTCCTGCACCACTTCAAAGTCCACCCATACAACAGTCACGATTGGACAACAATAAATCAACAAATAAATAAACAAATATTTTGACTGAATTGTTTTAAAATGCCAAACAGACACAGATAATTATGTCAGGTGGCTGAAATAATAATCCCACTCTAGCACTGGTTTTGGAAACACAAGGGACAACCGAGACAGATTTTTGCTTGTTTGCAAGGGTATCAATACGGCCATGTACAGTCTGACCTGCATTGACTGGCTTGTTTCTGCCAATTGATCACAGTCAGCAAACACAAATCAAACTCAATGTGCAGATGCTTGCCGAAAAATACTAATTTGTGCACCTGCTGGCTTTAATAAAGAATGTGATAGCAGCCACACACAGCGACAGAAGCTAATGGATATGGGAAAGACATGAAACGAAATGGATCTACATCTTACTGTTCCTATTATGTTCATTATTCATCAATGTTTTTATTTTGCTTGTTTGTTTGTTTGTTTGTTTTCCTCCAGAAAAGAGGGGTGAGGACATCATTTTAGGTTTCAGTAATGAGGGGAAAAACTCTGCTTTTGGCTTTTTTTTTCTCTGACTGTCTTACACCGAAACACACGCACACACCAGCATGAACCCTCCCTGAGAATGCACAGAGGTGCTGTCTTGATTGATGGCAATTAGCATGCTATAATGGTAACAGCTGTTTGGGGTGTCAGGAGGCTGCTACTGTACCTAACGCCCACTGCACACACCACACCATCTGCTGCTGGCAGGAGCATGATGATGATGATATGAGTGTGTGTTTGGCAGCAAGTGCATTTTAATGGGAGAGATTTTCAGAAAGAAGGAAGAGGGGAAAAAAATGACATCTAAATCCCACTTGGAGGTGTGTCAGCAAAAGTGATGGTGAGAATCTGTGGTGAATGGGTTTGTTGGTGTGTGCACCCGTGTGTGTGTGTGTTTGCCAGGCTGGCAGCTTGTTAATGTAGAGCCCAGGTCCTTGTAGCAGGCTGTTGACTGTATTATTAATGATGCCATGTCCCCTCATGTCTCCTAATGGCACTGCAAGTCCATCTGTAAAGGACATAGTACACACGCACTCAGACACACACCATGACCCAAAACAACCCACTGGGTGAGTGTGTATGACTGTATCTATGTTTTTGTCTCCCATTTAAGTCTGTGTGGTGTGTATGCGTGTGTGAGCGTGTTAGCGTGAACAGGCTATCAACTTTCCCTTAGAGACTGTGAATCATTGAAGTCATGTCCATTTGCCCATCTGTTTTACTGCGGAGCAAGAAAGTTTGTGTCAGACCCCTCTACATGCGTGCCTCAAGAGCATAAACAGTCGGACAGGTGATGGGTGCCCAAATGTTGGTGGAAAAGCCGTTGGCCTAAGACTCTCTGAATCAGACAGCTACCCCACACTGTTCTGCCGCCTCTCCTCATTGCCCCCACAAAAATGTATATAAAACTCCTTCCTCTCGCTGCAAAGCAGTAGGCCTCCTGCCAGCATGTCAGCATGAAAACAAACCTTGGCACTTCCTGTGAGCGTACCATCTATTGTCAAACTGCATAATCTCCCACTGCACCTTATATTCACTGTTCTATAGATGAATGCATATCAAGTAACATAAAACACTAACAAATTGTGTTCCAAAATTCACAGAGAAAACTGAAAAAAGTCAATTTTGTGGGCTCTTGTGAATACCTGCTCACCTTGACGGCAATCTGGAAATTATCTCTAGAAGTACTGGTGGATTTCGGGGCTCCCTAGTGGTGTTTGTTCCTTCAACAGAACAATGTACAAATACAGGAAGTTAGTGTTAAGAAAATAGTCTCTCTTAAGGAACAAAGTTGTGATGCAAAAAAGCTGAACTAAATGAACTTTTGCTGTCATTAATATGAATCATGAATTGAAACATGGGCGATTCGATCTCCATATTTCATCTACATAATGTTTGTCTGCTGCAAAATTCACCTGGAAAATCGTGACTTTTTATGGCAGATTGAGCTCATAATTTCTTTGAGTAAACCACTCAATCAATAATTTTGAAACTACAATCCATAAGAAATTCTCTTAGAGTATATCTGTTTTTTACTTTAATTTTTGAAGTTTTAATCACAGAAGAGAATGTAATCACATCCATACATCTTTTACTAAACATAAATTCCCTGGCTGGTATAATAAATTGAGTCCTTTCTTTTGAGTAATACTGTTAAGCTTCTTTCTCTGAGGAACAGTTTGCTCCTCCAAAACAGTCTTCACATCAACAAAATAGCATTTCCTTCTCATTTTGAGATTATTAATGCATGATCCAAAAGTAGTTTTGGTCGACAATTTACAAAATCACTGTTAACTGGACAATACCCTCACAGGGGCCAAAAAGAACATGAAAAATATCCATCAGGTTGCAATGCTTTAACACGTTTTTAAAAATACATGAATAGAACATCTAAGAGACGCATTAGCTGTGCAACCGAGGGGCTATAATAGAAACAATTTGCTCAATATAACGGCAGGGTTTCTTCTAAATTGGAATGAGTTGTATACAGTTGACTAAACCACTGTGATAAAAAGTATTGACTCAGTCAATTTGAATAAAGCCTTATATTTTGATTTTTTTTTTTTATACTTTTTTTTCAAACTTTTTCCATACTGCTTTTCCTCAAAGGGGTTGTCACAGCAAATCAACCTCCTCCATCTAACCATATTCTCTGTATCCTCTTCTCTCACACCAACTAACTTCATGTCCTCTTTCAATATATATTCAATATTCTCTAGTTTTTCTCTAAACCTCCTATCTGGCAGCTCTAATCCCAGCATCCTTTTACCAATATAGTCACTATCCTTCCTCTGTCTATGACCGAACCATCTCAGTCTGGCTTCTTGGATTATCTCCAAAACATATAATGTGCTGTCCCTCTAATAGACTCATTCCCAATCCTATCCATCCATGTCACTCCCAAAGGGAACCTCAACATCTTCATCTCTGCTACTTCCAGCTCTGCTTCCTGTCTTTTTTTTAGTGTCATTGTCTCCATACATACAGAATTGCAGGTCTCACAGCTGTCTTTTACATCTATCCTTTCATTCTGGCTGATATTCTTTGATCCCATAGTACCCCTGACACTTTTCTCCACCCATTCCAACCTGCTTAAAAATGTTTATTGGTTTCCTGTCCACACTCTCCATTGCTCTGGACCCTGAGTACTTAAAATCCTCCATCTTCGTTATCTCCACAACCTGTAGCCTCACCATTACACTTGGGCCCCTCTCATTCACACACATGTATTCTCTGCCTGTCCATCACCACTGCAAACAAGGATCTCAGAGCTGATCTCTGACATACTTCTACCACAAACTTCTCCGTGCAGCACACCTCACCACCGTCCCATATTTTGCATACATGTCCCGCACCAGTCTAACATACTCCAGTGCCACTCCAGACTTCCTCATATAGTGCCGTAATTTATCTCTCTGCACCATGTCATGTGCTTTTTCCAGAGTTACAAAGGTACAATGCCGAAAGGCATATGAGAGCAAAGACCCAATAGTCTCTGTACTTTTCTACTGTCATTCTTAAAGACAATACTGCATCTGTAGTATTCTTTCTAGGAATGAAACCATAATGTTCACAAATGTCTCCTCTAAGTCTAGTTTCCATTGCTCTTTCCCATAACTTCACTGTACCAACGGTATCTCTCTATACTTACCACAATTCTGCACATCTCCCTTATTCTTAGAAATTGGTTAGCATCACACACTTTTCCATTCCTAAGGCATCTTCCCATTCTCTAAAATCCTGTTGAATAATCTAACGAGAAACTTTACTGCTGCCTCTCCCAAACACTTCAATACCTCCACAACTATTTCATCAGGACCAACTGCCTTTCTACTCTTCATCCACTTCAATGCCTTTTTCACATCACCCTTACAAATCTCTTCTACTTCATGGTCCACAATAGTCACCTCTTCTACATTTTCATCTCAATCCCAAGTCACCCAAAGTGCTGCATTTACTTTTTCATCTCTATCTCTCTGTTCTAATTACATGTAAAATTCTCACCTTTCTTGCTTTCTATCCCAGTATACAAATCATCATACCCTTTTGTTTTGTCTTTGCCACCTCAAGCTTTATTTGTGCGGCATCTCCCTGTACTCCTGTCTGCTCCCTTCAATCCCCTTAATGATGTATCCCACTTCTTTGTTGCTAACCTCTTTCACAGTACATTGTCCTGCACTACCTCATTCCATTACCATGTATCCTTATCTACTGTCCTTCCACACGACACACCAAGTACTCTCCTTCCTGTCTCCCTGGTCACATTAGCTGTACTTATCCAGCAATCTAGAAGCTCTTCCTAACCACCCAAAGCCTTTCTCAACTCTTCCCTGAACACCATACAACTTTTCCAGCTTCCACCACTTCGTCCTCTGCTCTGCCTTTGCCTATGTCATCTTCTTGTCACCAGATTTATCCCACAAACCATCATCCTTTGCTGACTGGCTACACTCTCCCCTACCATTTCTTTACAGGCACTGATCTCCTTCGGATAACATTGTCAATACAAGATGTAGTCTACCTGAGTGCTCCTACCTCGGCTCTTTGAACTTTCCCTCTGTTCCCTTCTTTTCAGGAAAAAAGTATTTGTTGCAGCCATTTTTATCCTTTTCAAAAAGTCTACCATCATCTGTCCCTCTGTGTTCCTATCCCGAATACCAAACCTGCTCATCTCTTCTTCGTCACCTCTATTGCTTTCACCAACATGTCAATTGAAGTCTGGACTAACTACCACTCTCTCACATCTGGGCATCACTTCATGTAACTCACTCCAGAAATTCTACTTCTCCTATAACTCACATCCCAGTGGCATAATCACTAACAACATTGAGCATTATACCTTATGTTTCCAGTTTCAGACTCAAGTTTTTCTGGTACTTTTTTCACTCCCAGCATACTCTTTACAAACTCTTCCTCCAAGATTACTCTGACTCAATGTGTCTTGCCAGCCTTACCTTGACAGTACAACTTAAAAACCTGCTCCTAAGCTTTTAGCCTTGCTACCTTCCACCTAGTCTTCTGGACACATGGTATATCCACCTTCCTGCTCTGCATCATGTCAAGCAACTCTCTAGCTTTTCCTGTCATCATTCAAAGTCACTACGTTCAGTCCCAGACTCTTGCCTTTCTTCTTCTCTCTCTTCTTCTAAACATACCTTCCTCCTTTCTTTCTTTGACCAAAAGTGGTCCAATTGCCACTGATACCCTGTAGGTTATGGCAGTTGTAGTTAACCCAGGCCTTGACCGTTCCATAGGTTTCATAGGATTTGTAGGTTTGATTCATATATTTGTTTTGGTACAAGTTTTTAGCTAGGTGCCCTTCCTGATGCGACCCTCTGTATTTATTCGGGCTTGGGACTGACTCAGAGAGACACTGGCTTGTGCCCCCCGGAGGCACCATTTTATATATTTTCTAACATCTGCTTTCTTTCTTAATTTCACCAAACTGTTTACTATCATAGCAGGTTGTAATAATATCATATGAATATTTTAGTAGGCTATCAAGAAATGTCTTATTACTATGAAGTATTCCCATCAGTCTAATGTCAAAAAATATGCAAAATTTACTTATTACCGAAACAGCTAAACTGGGAGAGTGGTGTTCATGGGGCTTGGGGGCCAATCCCAGTCAACATAGGGTGAGAGGAGGGCATCTCTTCTTATGGCGGCCAGTCAATTAAAGAGCGACATTTAAAAAACATAAAATTACAACAAGTGCCACATAAAAGTCTTCAGCTAACCAGTAGCATTTTTTGGACAGCAGGCAGAACCCGGGGGTACCCAGACTGAACCCCCACACAAAAAGGCTCCAGTCAACCACACGAATTTAACCCTGGAGAGTGTAGTGGGAATGCTTTACACTTCACGACCATGCAACAAGAAGTATTACATTTTAGTTGAAAAATATGAGACAGACCAACTACTTAATGTAAAATCAAACTCTTTGATGGATAGTTATGTTTCACATTGTGTTTATATTTGGACAATATACAAGATAGAAACACCTTGAAATTTCATTGTCAGCTCTCATCACAATTCAACACCATGGTAACTTCAGCAATTAAACTTGCTACCTTGAGATCACTTCCAATACCAAACTTTAAAACTTGAGAATGTGTTTTATTAGTTAATGTATTTATTTCTTTTTGTTTTCACAGCTTTTCACTTTTTTCAATCGATGTTTGCCTGTTTGTAAACAAAGAATACACAAACACACACACATATATAATATATATATGTACCTTCAGTACAATAAGTGTTTTACCTGCAGACATATGTTAAGTGTGAAACAGGGCAGTTTCCTCGTTACTGCTTTTGGCCACACAAGTTACCATTTCACCGCAGTATTTGCTAGAAAAATGTTATTTTTCTTATCCCGTCCTTCAAGCTTGTTCTTGTTTTCATTGTGAGCTTGAGAGAGATTGAAGGAGCAAGAAAAGTGGCACCAATAACTCACGGTCAGGAACTCATTTCAAATCTGTGCAATTACCAGTGTGGCTGCGCTGCAACCTGGACTTTGGAACCCCTTTAACTTTCTTCCTCTAATTTAGAAACTGTCAAATAAGACCAGGCTTACTCTGACTCAGGGTCAAGGGTAAGAGAGGCTGGGATCAATGCTGCCTTTCAGACGCTTAGAGCATGTTGGAGAAACAAAGGCCAAAGTATCCCCTTTTCATTTCATTATTGTCCTTGCTCATCTTCATGACTTATCAACTCGTTGTGTTATAAAAATTGTGACACAATATTCATCTTGTAAAAACAGTCCTTTGGCAACACTTTTCCACTTTCCGATTTCCGCATGGATAAATGAAAAAGCGATGCTGAAAAATAGAAATCAGAAAACAGACAAATTTAACAATTAATATATGAAGAAACAATTAACTTATTACAAATTATCATAGAAAACCTGAAAATTCAGCAAAAATAAGCAAAAATAATTTTAAAATCTCCCAGCAATGATATGTATGATATACAGATGTACAAAAACCCAAACCCTAACCCTAATGTTATAATGATATACACAAACTTTCCCTAACCCTGACCCTAGACCTTTACTTCTTTGCAATAACCTTGCTACCTCATCATAACTAGCTGTTGTCTGTGATATAAATTATCATTTTTGTACTTTTGCACTGTGGGTCTTAGAGAAAGGCTATTAAACCCTAAACCCTCTGTATGTGTGAAACATATGGCAGTATTGACAATACAAGGTAACAAGAAATTATTCTGATCCTTGTTAAGAAAGGACATAAAGATCTGCCAGAGATTAATTCAAACTTTTGACCTAATGTAATCTTGCTGTAATGAGAAGACTTAAAATGAGGAACAAATTGAGCTAGAACCTGCAAGT
The DNA here is from genome assembly GCF_037954325.1 of Fistularia commersonii. NCBI lineage: Eukaryota > Metazoa > Chordata > Actinopteri > Syngnathiformes > Fistulariidae > Fistularia > Fistularia commersonii. The sequence goes on along the minus strand of NC_141316.1, from coordinate 1,288,948 downwards.
AATTAACTAAAGGTTACCAGGAAATCAGTAATCTGTTCCAAGAAAATCATGTTTTGTTTATTAGCTTATTGTATGATCATTGGTTAACTTCTTGTGTCTTTTATAAATGCAGGTTAAAAGCTCATGAATTCACCCTGTGGATGAAAGAAAATTAAACTTCCCATCTTGAGGAACTCAAAGCAAAAATTTAGATCAATCAAAACCAAAACCCAAAGAGATACTGTAAAACACAAAGAAAAGGTTTTCCAAGTATCATAATGACAGCCCAGCAGCAATTCTGCATTATGATTGTTTGGAATTGTCAAATAGGTCATATAATGTGCATTTTACAGCATTTTATTTTTGTTCTTTTTTCTCTTGAAATTACTCCCAACTCAGTAAGCTAATGATCAGTTGATGAATAATCTTAACCGTGTATTGATGAGATGATATCAGATGTGGAATATCTAATCATAAACAAATGTGTTGGAGCACCCAGTGGGTTTAAAATTGATCCTGGTCAAGTGTAGGAGACAGAAAACTCTAAAATCCACTGGTACTCTGTAAATAGAGTTGCTACAATTATATTTCAGAATTGAAAAATGACAGGCAATAATCCCTGTCGCAGATCATTAACTCAGAGAATTTTTCACTGGATAAACAAAACAATCTTTGAAAACCTCCATCATTCCATTCAAAAGTGTTGGGGATCTTTTTGAAAATAAATAAATAAATAAATAAATAAATAAAGCCAAAGGATCAGACAAACTATTAGTCTTGTCTGTCAGTTCATTAAAGAATCTCAGCGTTCAGCCAGAAATTATCAGTTGAAATGATCATAGACAGTTAGCAGGCTAATGTTGGATATTCCTTAGAAAAAAAATGGAACATAATGCATTCAGAAGGAAAAAAAAGCTCTTACATATTTCAAACTTTCTGAAATGTTTTTCAATCTGCCAGCCAAAATAATGTTATTATATTAACAAAAAAACAAAAAGCAATATGCTCAGTTGCAGGTACATTTTAAGTTGTTGTATTTGAGAACAGGAATGCAGAGGATGGTGTATTAATAAGTGAACTGGCCTTGCTTTGAGATGAAAAGTAAATTCATGAAGTGACAAATTGTAGTGATTTTACATCAACATTACAGTAACCAAGGGCTTTATTAAGAAAACCTATTAATTTAGAAAAGCATTTATATTCCATGAATCATGAAATTTCAATCATATTGTGAATTATTAATGAAAACTCCACATTTATTTAAAAAGTAGCAGGAAATAAAAATAAAGAAAATTAAACTATTCCAATATTGTATCTGATATGAATCTTAATTCATAAGCAAACATTGTCTAATGAGCCACAATATCAGGGAAAAGGCTAAATGAATTTTGTCAAACAATGTTTTTGTTTTTACCATTCAGCCCTGTCCAAATGCTTACTGGTTTTTAAAGAGGAGGTAAAATTGCTTAGGTAGCATAATGTATCCTTGCACCCCCAAACATTGGCCGAAGACCCGGATGTGCAAAGCATCCGCCCCTGCTCTCCCTGATGGTGAATTCAGGAAGAACAGAGCGCTGCAAGAAGCTTGCTGTGAGATTTGCCTCCCAAAAAGATGCTTATTGGCAGCATCAGACTTGGACTGAGTCAGTTCCCTCTGAAGGCAACAAGCCCAGTCTGAGGCCCTGAAAAGGAAACCAGACGAGCGTCCATGCTTTGTGAGCGAGGTGTTGATCTGGCTGCCTCCTCCTCCTCCTGATACGCCCATCTGTCCAGGAAAAGCTGCCACCCTCCCGTCCAGTAAGATACACGGCTGGGGGTGTAGCTGTGGGTGTTGTGTTTGTGTTCATGTAGACAGAGATTTTTTGGTAAACATAGGGCAGACCCTCTCTGTTCAGATAATCTGGAACAGAGCTGAGAACTGCAATGTGATACGTTTTTGTCAACAAATACCATGAAAAGATCAGTGTGACAGTTGCTATCCAAGCTGGCTCCTGATTCTCTCAGCTGTTGAGCAACTTTCCCAAATAAACATGTTCTAAGAAAACACTGGCTTTAATATTTAATGTAGACTGAAACCAATAGTGGACTTTTGAAGCTGCGCATTCTTTCAAGTTTAAAAAATGGCAATGACAAAACTGCATTGTTTGACCATTAGAATGAATCTGATCAAATGCCACTGAGCAGACCACTATCATTAGTGGTCTGCTCAATGGCATTAGAAAGGAATGCCATATCATAGCAAAAATCTAACATCAGAATTAAGTCCATCAAAGCATCACATCATAAGAGCCAAAAAAGTAATGTTATCTGTGCATTCATATTCGGACATTTGTTTGATATTGGATTTTGCTTGATGTCCAAAATTGTCATACATGGGCGATAATATGCTAAGAAACTACAGATTTCAACACTTTTTGCAAGTAACAGTTTGGAGCAATGTATCCATGTATATGAATACATCCATATCTTTTCCCTGCTTTAATTGCACAAAAAGTAAGTGATTCTATGTCATGATACAAATTTATATTTAGCAATATGTATGGTCTATCAGCAAAATAACAAGGAAAACATGACCGGCCTCATCACATTAAGTCTGTATATATTGCAACAGGCTTATAGAGAGGGTTTACAGTTGCGGGTGGTCAAATGTTAAAAGCAAGTTTTTCATGTCAGATGGGAGTTTGATTCCCATGTTGATTTTTTTGACCCCCCAAATATCTGATAGAAACACCCCCTTTCTTGAGCCATTGTCAGAGTCTATTTTGTACTTTCCAATACATTATTATATTTTACCAGTTTTTTTTTTCTTGGACAACTGTTCATTCATGCCTTCCACAAATTATCTTCACTGTTAAACTTTCATCTTCCCGGGTTGTTCAGTCACACAAACATGACACTAAAGTTATTGCAAAAAGGCAATTTCAAACAATTGCAGTGTTCCACATTGCCATAATCTGCATTTATTGGAAATATTCAAATATTGGTTTCAGGGCCATTTTTGGAGGGGACAGCACTCATTAATAGATGTTGGGAGGCACATGAATTAAAATGCACATGTGGCTTGAAAGCCTGTAGGTGCAATTTAATTTTTAATGTGTTTACAAGTTATTGCACAAGCACCAAATGTTGTGGATGCAGTTTCTGTTAATGAGGTTTGGGCTAGGGCTGTTTAGAGCCCCTACAAGGCCTCTGATACAATAAAAGTGTGTGTTGGGGGGTGGGGGGTAAGCGTGTGCGTATGCTCATCTCATCTATGTTCATATGTGGTGTGATTTTGTGACTGCATGCATGAATGTGGGTGCACACTGCTGCACTGTGAGGTTTGACTGTATCTATAAAGTGAATTGGCATGGATCCTGTTTTTAGTGTAGGGCCTTTTTTTCCCTCAGGGTATATTCCATACCTAAGCTAAACTGTGATTGAAAAAAAAAGGGGGGGGAGGGGGATAACGGAGATACTCATTAAAAGAATGACAAGTTCTATTGATGCCTCAGACAGAGGAGCGCATCTTGTATTCCCCCGCCTGCTTCATCACAGGTGAAGGGGTTGGAGCCGATCCTGCAAATGCCTGTGAAGTGAATTTCTATAGGGCTGTCTTTTAGCACTGAGGCCCCACGGTTCATGGAAATGTGTACTGATTATCAATACTGATTATTTTCATCCCCGATTCTAGCAGTGCAACACTTAGACAGCTGAACATGGTTATGACCATGAGGGCTTGTTCACTATGCTACTGGGGTCTTCCCTGAAGGCATAGGGTGATTAGAATCACTCGAGATTTACAATTAACACAAGATAAACCACATGGATTGTAGTGAATCTACACCTACATTATAAATAGCGAGCTATCTACCATCTATGTATAGTGCCTACACATACACACACAGACACGGGAGAGATAGCGAGGTCATGCCACTGTGTTGATCTGGGCCGAGACCGTCTTTTTTGCCAGGGCTGTCACTGAACAAGCACGTCTAAATTTTGTATAATGTACTAGGTTTTTGACAAGACCCATTTTACACACTCTTTTTTTACCAGATCAAATCTAACTCTAAATCCTCTCTGCCTACACAATGCTCCAAGAAAATCCTACCTAAAAAGTCAACCCATAAGAGCAACACAGTGAAGGTAAGGACTTGCTCTGTGTCATATTGCTAGAATTAAGTTATTTTGGTGTGCTGAAGGTGTGGGTTGCAGTGGGAGGTTGAGTGGCCTCATAGGGGGTCCTCAGTTGTCAAAAGTTGTGTTATGTGAACAGAAAGAGGGGAAAAAGAACCTTAACTTTCTGGCAGTGTGTTCGAGTGGGTGTGTATTTGTGTCAGTGCAGATGTAGACTCACAAAGTTGGAATTGCAAAAAACGAGAATACTGAGATCCCATTTACATCAAAACTTTGAAAATCCATTCAGACTCAAGCACAATACAGAATGTGTGAGTGTGTGTAGTCAATTCTGCCAAAACACACACATGCACGTATGCACAAACAGCCTTGGAGTAGAGGTAGCACAGAGCCCCAACCTCCTGTTGCGCTGCTTTCTACAACCCTTCTTTTAAGTTGTCATATTCCTTTTTTTCCACATTGTCTTCCCTTCATCTGCCACGCCTTTCCTTGCTCCCGCCCCCATCTCCACCCCCACCCGCTCCCTCTGTCTTTCATCAGAAAACTGTCATGTGAACCTTTGAAGGTGAACACGGGGGCAAAAGGCGCTAAGGAATCTGCACAACCTGGCAAAGCCCATTCCAGAAATTATAAACGTAAGAAAACACCATTTTTATTTTATTCTTTGTGTCTTTCCCCTAAATGAGACATCACGGTTTACTTTGTCAAAAGACTGCAAAGAGAGCTTTAAAGTGAAGGTCAAACGTCTGCCATCTAGGGGTCACATGTTGCTACCGGTTGTTTCTCCAGCACGTCTCTGTTGCTGTTTGAGGATTCTCAGAAGTAGTTTGATGAGGGTCAGATGGAGTGTAAGCTTGACACACTTTCCCTGGGTAATCAGTTTGATTGAGTAGGTACTCAACTCTTCAGGTGTGGGGGAAAAAACAAGGTAATAGCACCTTTATGACAACCTCGTGGATTTATTCCCACCATCCACCTTTTCGGAAATAAAGACCAGCAAAACAGGGGGAGGAGAGTTAGCGGGACGAAGAGAGAAAATACAACAATACAACAATCGAAAAGAGTGATAGTGTTCCTGTCCTTTTAAAAAACTAGTGTATTGTTGAGTAAATCAGTCTCGGGCTAATAAAGCTGTCATCTGTTTGATTTTCCAGAGGAAGCAGAACGGCAGGAAAAAGGGGAAAGCAAAATATGACTCCATCAGTGTTATCTCTTCATTTTATTGTTTCCACAGAGGTCACTGTGAACACAGCTCATTTACTCAGTCACACCCCCACCCCTATGTTCCTATAGACTATGGCATTTTCCTCAGGATATTCTTTTGAGGGAAAATCTGAAAACCAGTAAGCTTTGACACTAGAATGTAAGAAGTGAGAAATTTGTTTTTTCAGGTTTTTTAGACAGCTCAGAGAGCAAGAGAGAGAGAGAGAGAGAGGGGTTCGGATGTTACATAAAACATGCATCCTTCACAACCCTCCGAGCATTGTACACAAATAACAGATGTCAGTGCTCTCATGAGTTTAAGGGAATTTCCAGGGAAATTTTAAAACCAGTGGGCTGTGTTCCCATGTGTCAGAATAATTGATAGCGACTAGAAATACTGCAATCTGTGTAATATTAGGCGAGAACATTGAGTTTGTTACCTGAAAGAACAATGTGATATCATGGGCAGCTATTTTTTGTCAGGTTTGAGAGTTCTCAAAAACAGTTTAAATGATTGTTGTAAAATCCGAGTAGGGTCAATGGGCGACAGGCAAACCTGTTACAAACTGAGATTGTCTTTTACATTATTACAAAACAGTGTACCATCTTGTTCGACATGTGCAATTCTTGCACATCTGAGGAAAATATATGTTCTCAAATGATTTAACTTCAATAGATTTCCACCTAAAAGGTACATTTGACCTGCTTACAGGTCATAGATTTAACAAAATATAAAAATTACATGTTTAGATGCATTAAATAGATGCATTTAAAAAAAACAACTTTATTGTCATATTCAATTATACACAGAGAACAACATCAGGGAAAATTGACCCCTGCATTTAACCCATCATGGATGAACCTGGAGCAGAACCCAGCTTTTTAAACAGCACCAGGGAAACAGTGAGAGGTTCAGTGTCTAGCTCAGCACTTCGACAGGCCGAAGGAGGAGCCGAATCAAACCAGATTTTCAATTTACGAATAGCATGACATGGCTCGGCCCAATTCAAATATTACAGTATATCTCGGGGACATCATCGATGGCATCGATAAAAATCAGGAAGGGAATAATGTCAAAGTTTCAAAACAAGCCAGGACCTTGAGCCCTATTGAGGTAAATTTGGTAATCAAGATCCCACAAGTCCCTTAAAAGACTTGAGTACGGTTTTATGTGCAAATTATAGTTTGAAGCAAATTCTAAATATATTTATTGCATTAAATGATAGGAATAGCTTGGGAATAACTTCCATCCATCCATCTTCTCCCGCAGGGGATGTTGGAGCCTATCCCAGCTGTAATCAGTCGAGAGGTGAGGTACACTCTACATTAGTAGTAGTAGTAGTACTAGCAATGTTAGTATAATAATGTAAGCTATTATAGATAGATAGATAGATAGATAGATAGATAGATAGATAGATAGATAGATAGATAGATAGATAGATAGATAGATAGATAGATAGATAGATAGATAGATAGATAGATAGATAGATAGATAGATAGATAGATAGATAGATAGATAGATAGATAGATAGATAGATAGATAGATAGATAGATAGATAAATATTATGTTAATATTAATGCTAGACAAATGCTGATAACACTGATGTAGTTTCCTGTGGTTGTAGATACATTGCAAAAGCAACAAATGCTCTGGTTTACTTGTGCTGTCATGAATTAAATGTAACTTATTTTTCTTCAGGGACAAAAAGGAAAGGACAGTTATAACTCTTTCCTTGCAAATGACGAAATTTTGTTGCAATCCTTTACACTGCGTGTGGCGCCCAATCAAAAAAGACTGTGAAGCAGCTCAGACTAAAGGGCCTTCTTTTGAATTATATTTGCTCCCTGGTCAGATGCTGATTGAACTCAATGTTCTGTGGGAGTTCTAGCAAATGTTTTGGGAAAGGAGACAAGGACTCCATATAGGGGAAATGGAAATGGACGCATCAACAAGCATAAGATAATTGGATCGACCCCATTTGTTAGATTGTGATCAGTATCGGTTTAATGACTTAATTTAAAGGGAGCGATAGAGAGAGATAGAAAGAGAGAGAGTGACAGCAAGTGAGAGTGATAGAGAGGGAGAGGAGATTGGTTACAGCAAACTGATGTTACCTGCACAATGCGACGTCTCAGACGAGAGCATGGAAGAGGGCTCAGTTTCAAGAAAAACTAGGTGACCAGGCTATTTATCAGGGTACTGCTGGCACTCATTAAGAGTGGTCGCTTGAACTGCATGTCAGACCTCATTCGAATTCCAAGTGTGAACTGAAGTACAGCGTAATCTGATCCCTCAGGATGCATGTTAATACCAGCTCCTTGGAGTCACCACAGGAATCTGTAGAGCTGTACACGTTCATGGACCAGTGCCCAGCAGGAAGACAGAGTCTTTGGGCCTTTACCCTTAAGATTAAGGGTAATTCAAGGTCTTCTTGTCCTCCAGTGATACTTTATGTCCGGCTACACAGAGAGAGACAGAGACACTGTGACCCTTTGCATGTTGCTTTTAACCTGAACATGGACGTCCCAGTGGGACTATACGACAGGCATTGCCAACAACCGCACACGTTTTGTGTGTGTGTGTGTGTGTGTGTGTGTGTGTGTATTTGTGTGTGTGTGTGTGTGTGTGTGTGTGTGTGTGTGTGTGTACTGATTGGTGAAATCATAAATCAAATCTTAAACCTCCTGACAAACAAAGGTCCATGATTTTGTCTTCTCCACTGATCAACACTTTGGACCATTTGCACTAATAGTCCTCTTTTTTTCTATGTGGGTAAGAAAGTACAGGAGGGTTAAACGAGGGTAGAGCTGAATGCTCAATGGAAGCATTTAATCAGTCAGACTAATTTTTACTAATCAAATTTTCATTTTTTTGCAAATAATTTATCATGTTCGAATAGCAGACAGATGGCCATTTGAAGTGATTCTTCTCCCTTCTCTTTTCCTATTTTTTTTGTTGCTCTCCTGGCAGTTAGTTGCATAGAAGATTAGGAACAAAAATCACAATACACACTGTCAGGAATCTTTTTCGGCAATAATGATTGTAACAACTAGCAGCAAATGCATGACTGTCAATGTCTAGCTCGTCTATTGATTTATAATGCATCAGAAGTTTGGAAGACAAAAATATCAGTAAAGTGTAAACCAACAACAATTTTAAATGAGAGATTCCACTTAAAACTGAAGCAGTTCAAGGCTCAAAAGGATGATGTAACAAACCAACCAGGCACTGCGTTGGTGGACAAGGAATAGAAAATGACAGCAGTGATTGATGTACTCATCCAGAGAGAGGCTCCATAACCAGGAAGACAGAGAGGTTAGAGATGCATGTAATTCAAGACAATTCCTCTCTCTCATCATAGTATAACACAAGTCCAGAGCCTCACACAGACTGTCAGATTTTAATTTTCTATAAACTTTTTGTAGCCCTGCCATATAACACAGACAGGAATGACAAACTTGGGTATGGCATCAATTTATATGTTGGTCTACCTAAAGAAAACAAATGAAACAAGTGCAATTTGCTTGTGTTATGGCACAGATTAACAATAATCAATGAAATGAGTATTTTAAATAGCCATTTTTTTTTTATGTTTGGACAGAGTGTCAAATATTTTCTTGAATTTTCGTTAATCATGCATGCTTACCTTTTTTTTTTCTTTTGGGTTTGCTCTGAATGTTATGATGGTTTTTACATTACTTCATAGCATATATTTAGTTTTATGGCTTTGATTTTTGTCTGTTACTCAATGAGTAAATGGTGGTAGATATAAAATAAGGATGGTGCATTTCTGAAACTGTCAGCCTTTTGTTGCCGAATATCTCGTGATGGAAGATATTGCCATGAGCCAACTTTTAACTTGTCCATATAGTAAGGTGGAACCGAAAATCAAGAATGTGGAAGAAATGAATCACATGTTCAGTGATCTTTTTGGACTGGAAAAGACCAAAACAACATAAGGCAACCTGGACATTCAAAGGCACTTGCCTTTCATTACCTTAAAAGTTACATGTATTTTAGCATTCAAAAACTGTGCATATAATAATAATAATAATGATATTAATGCAAGACTGCTGTATCTTCTGAAGTAATACCTGTATGTCAGACAGCTATAACACATTGTCCCCATCCTCCGCTTTCACCACCCCTCATTCTCACAGGAAACCATTTAGTATTCAGGCCCTGTTTTCTTCTTATTCCTCGTGCTGTGGCAGGGAAATGACGCAAGTGACGGTTTGAATGAGTGTTTGGATGTACGTCAGCCAAATGTGTTAGTATGTCTGAAATATGAGGTAAATAAGGTGTTCAATTTGCCATTTTTGGATATGGTGAACACCCGGAGGAGAGGGAAGCCAAGCTGCCTTGCTGCCTTCAATATGCAAGGAGAGATCATTTTCAGAGAGGGTAAGTGGATACATTTGTGGTTGGGTAGGTGGTAGTAAGGTCTCCAGCTGGGTGCAAAAAAATCCTCCTCTGTTTGCGTTTCAGACCTGGAGCCTCTAGACATGATGGCTGTGTCAATAACCTGCAGCGGCAGCCACTCAGCTGGCTAGGCCTCAAACTGAGGAGTGAGATGGAATAAATGTACATAAACCTCAGGTAATGTAGCATAATAATGTAACATGCAACTTTTGACAGGGACTAATAGTACTGAAATGTGCCTTGCGCATGAAAATGACTAAGGTTTCCTAAAGACGATTTATGAATAACATAACATGACTTGCTCCAAATCAAATATTACAGTATGGCCCAAGGAAACCATTGATGGCTGCCAGCTTATATCAATCACACATTACAAAGAGAGTAGAAATTAAATTAGGTGCTTTACAAAGAAAAAAGAATAAAAATAAAATCATCATTCATCATGCTGTGAGCTTAAAATATCCTAAAAATTAAGTTTAAATTATTATTATTATTATTATTATTATTATTATTGTTGTTGTTGTTGTTGTTGTTGTTGTTGTTGTTGATGTTGTTGCTGTTGTTAGAAATAGTAGAAATTGCAGTTGCAGCATTAATTTGCATAATTCTAATAATGCTAATAATGCTAATAGTGCTAACAACAACAACAACAACAACAACAACAACAACAACAACAACAATAATAATAATAATAATAATAATAATAATAATAATAATAATAATAATAATAATAATATACATTGTTAAAATGTGTGTCTTTTTGGCTTCAAACCAGGCCAAAGGTTGTTATGTCTCAGGGATCCTATATTTGGTCATCATTCAGTTCTAAGGATTGGTAGTGATATTTCTGAACATAGTGACAAAAGTCCCAGTGTTGTTAGAGGGCATTAGGACTGCAGCTTTTTGATCTTCCTGTTCATGTTCATCTTTGATGACTAAACATCTTTGATTACTAAACTGATATATTTAAAGTGAGATGGAATTATATGCATTGCTGTACATTCATTTTGCAGTTTATGGAGATCATACATGAATTCAAGTTTTCATTTAGAAGTATAAGTGTTATTTGCAGTCCCTGCAGTCCCTATGTCCTCTATTGTAAGTCGCTTTAGATAAAGGCATCTGCCAAATGTAATGAAATGTAATGTAATTATACTTTCCATACTAGCTGTTTGCAGGAAAGGTAAACTGTTGACTGATTCACTCCACAATGCAACATGTAAAGTACTACACTTATCCTTTTAGCTTGTCTTGCTTGTGGCCCTCTGAGGTCCACATCACTTCACATCCCCACAAAAGAACACCTAGCCAGTATCATAATCATCTAAGAGTCCCTAAAGAGCCAGGAGCTCCCAAACTCCTATTGGAGGTTGCAACCAACAGCTACCAATGTCCACCATATGTACTATTGCTAATGACACACAATTGTAGAGCTGACCAGGGTCCAGAGAATACTGTCCTTTTTTAATAGTACATTCTGACATGTGCAAGTGATGTTCAAGGATTATTCCTGAGACAAATCATGAGCCAGAGTACAGACGGCTAGTAATGAAATAAGTTGTGGGGGTTTTAAAATCCTTTCTAGAATGCCCCCCAAGCTACAGAATCTGTGCTGCTTTTTTAAAACCCAATTCAGATATTGAGAATGTGAGCTCACATACACACACAGAAACAGTTTCAGTCTAAAATGCCTCTCAGATTCCCTTGGTGCCTTCAGCCCAGTTTTTTCTTGTTTTGCTGCAGCACTTAAATGCCTCCAGAGGCGACAGACTTCTATTGACATCACACATAAATTAACTATAAGCAACACAACGTTACATCCTGATTTTCAATAGCTATGATCCATTTCCCAGAAAATTGTGACTTGCTATCGGATAAACCGTAAAACTGATTATGTGGCCTCTTTGTTATTCGTATAGTAACATAAATAACTGACATCAATGTCAGACATTACAAGCTTCTGTTTAAGTGATTCAACCCACAGCAAAAGCAACAAAATATACATTGATTTTGTAAATAATTTCCTTTCATTGTTATATGATTTCAGTGGTTAAGGGGCCTCCTTGTACTTATGAAACCATTCAACATTTTATTAACTCATATAAAAAGCTGAGCTAGAAAATAAAACAGTGCCACTGTGTCACTATGGCCTACAAAGAAAATAAAAGATGATTTTGCTCATCTCTTCAGTTATGAAACTGTATTCTCATGTTTTGAGGTTAATTTTAGCTACATCCAAAGAGGACACAAACAAGTTGAAGAAGTTTACAGAATCATTTTAAAATGAGTTTGGAGGGGTATGAGCTTTATTTCAAATGAAGGTCTCATAATCATCACCAACACCATGTATTCAGTTCTACCCTCCCTTGGATGATGATATGGAATGGACAAACTGTACATTTACAATGTGCTTTAACCATCATCTAACAATGGTCTTGCCTAAAAGGGAAAATCTTCACATAAATGACTTTTAAGAGTTAAAATCATAGAATCATGACTGACTGTGACTGTGTTGAGAAATCAACTTTACAGCATTGCGTTTTATTTTCCAAGATGTCATGAACCACAAAGTGCAGTTTAGAGCATTGAAACCCAAAACAGAGTTCCCACTGAGGCTTTGGCAGATGTGAAACTATGTTAAACAAACAAATCAAACAGGAAACAGCTGACTGGACGTACCTGTGTGTAGCCAGAGTCGTCAGTACCTGAGAAGCATGGGAGATATCAGGAACGTCTGTCAGACTTTCAGCATCTCTATGTGTCCGCCTTTCTGTCAGATGAAGATGCACACATATGTGCGCACACACACACACACACACACATGAAGACACCAAACACACACGCGCAGAGACGCACACACACACGGAACACAGAGCATTGGTTTTCAAGGCCTTCTCTCATTTATCAAGGTCATCAGACACCTATGATTTCTGAAATTACACCCACATATCAACCTTTCAAGCAGACAATGCCAACTCATTGCCTTGCTCGAGGGCAGCATGACAGCAGCAGATTTCCCATGAGCCTTAGCTGTGGTCAATGCTCTAACCTTTGAAGAGGTGGCTGTCAATATTCAATGGTGATTACTGTCTGTCAATATGAGGTTAGGTCTTACAGAAACATATGGTGGGCAGTTACAGAGGACACACACATTATAATACAAAGGTGACTCTGCCCTCTATCACCTTCAGTTCCGACAGACACACCGATCTGTGTTTCCAGGGGCAGTCTACTAACTGGCACGAAATGTCATTTTAGTAATCAAATCTAACAGATAATATTACACTTGGCTTAATACTGAGATGCCTCAGTCATGGCATGGAAACCCTTGATTGGGTTTTTCAAGCACCAGTTGCACTGATTCTAGATATTGTTCTTGTTATCTCCAGTACCGACAGTATGTCGATATACTGAGAATGACAGTAATATATTTTCAGACTTTTGTTTTCAGTTTTGCATGGTCCAGTCAAGAGACCAGTTTGAAGGCAGAATCAATGTAGGAGTATCGTTGTATTGCAGAAAGGCATTTGTCAAACATTTGATCTGACTGGTTCTGTTTCTTTTTGCTACCTCTCATTATTGTGCCTATCACTAGCCTATGTGTGGGGCCACAGAGAAGTAAACCGTCTATTGATTCAGTTATCCATAAGATAATATATTATCCATATGTATATATTAATAATATATAATATTATAATTCTCTTTTATACATATTGGTTTCAAACAATTGTCCACATTGAACGAATGTTTCAGTTGTGGTTAAGATTAGGATTAGTGCGAGACTTGGGGTAAAACACTTTGTGATTGTTCATTGAAACATTGAGCTAGTTTTATCACCATTGCATACTTATCTATAGCATCATTTTTGACCAGTTACAAAATAATATTAGCGATTGCATCATTTTGTTTACTGTACATCCCTCAATTGAGCTATGATGTATCCAAAGTGTCAAAGCAACAGCAACACACCCTAGTTTCATGATTTGAGGTTGAGAGTCTGAAGTAACTATCACATCCGCTTCCATTCTCATAATTTCTGCCCTTGTCCATGCATGTTTGCTCCTCACATAAAACTCCTTTTTCTTATTTGTCCACCTGCTCTGCTCTTAATCCAAGAGGATGGAGGATTCAGATCAGTAATGCAGAGAAATAGCATGTCATTCTCTTGGACTGAGACACCATAGACTTGTTTCACATTTGAGTTGGAATTTGAAAAGCTGGTGAAAATGATGAAAAAGCTAGTGGTATAATGTGGCTAGTTTATTTGCTCAGAGCAGATCACGTGGGATTAAAATGTTTAATTAATTAACATTAATTAACTATTTTAAACCAATAGCAAAGTAATCGTCAGCTCTTGATAGAAAACTGAGAGAAAATGCTATTATCTGTTTTCATTCCTTTGCGTCTTGGCCATATGTTTAAAATGTGTCTTAAAAGGACTTACAGAATGAAAGCACTCAGCTTTACTGACTACAGGATATCTTTTCTTAGATTGCATTCTGATTTGTTATTAGCCCTACTCCCTATTATAAAGACGACACTCACAATCTGATTGTTTCGTTAATTTGATTAGATTTATGTAGTCCTGACATGTACATGGATCTCATTTCATTACCACATACATACAAATTGGTAACTTGTAATAACATGAGGTGCCTTATGTAAAGTGTGTAAGGGTGTGGTAGGGAATTTAAGCATCTTATTTGAATGTCAATCCTTTCACTATTGGCACTCTTTCCACTTTGTGTAATAACAAACTGGCTGAATGTGTGTAATGTTATAAGCATTTGTACAATTCAACATCAACAGCGCATTCAACAGCAGCAGTTACAATGTTTTCAAAAATACAGATTATGGAGGCAATGCAATTCATCTGGGAAAAGCTGAGGTATAGATAGCTACCAGTAGCAACTGAGATCAAAATACCTTTGTACAATACTAACTTGTTTCAGCAGAGAAACATTTATTGCATGGCAGAATCTTTTAAAAATGCTTTAAAAGTGCACTCATAAAAAAAAAAAAAAAAAGACTCATGTCTCTGTAGCTTTGCTATTTTCGTATCAAAATATGTATCAAAATATGAATATGATCAATTTAATTATTGTAAAATATAATTAGAAAATGTAGACCTTAATAAAGATAGTGATGGTTTTCTTTTATAATTATATCTTTTATCCAACTACCGTATTTTCACGACCATAAGGCGCACAGCACCAAAAGGCGCAGTCTAAGTTATGTGTGCCATTACTGTATTTAACACACACATAAGGCGCACCTGATTATAGGGCGTGGGTTTTATATGCAATCCACGCCCACACTTCCCCCTTTAACGTTCTCATGCTGTTCTCTACCACATCCACCTTACAACAACAACACACACACACACACAAGCATACATGTGTGTATATTTAAAAATAGAGTGGGAGCAAAACTGAGTTTGGTATTCACATTTTTTTTACCGGTAATCGACATCAATCAAACCCATCGAAGTCCTCATCCTCTGTTTCTGATTTGAGCAGCTGCGCTAAATCTCCATCAAACATGCCAGGTTCACTTTCTTCACTGTCAGAGTTACTTTCCGTGCCGCTCGGCTCCTCAGAAATGATGGCAGCTTTTGTGAAAGCTCGAATAACAGTGCCAGCAGACACGTTAGCCAAAGCATCTACAATCCATTTGCAAATCGTGGTGTAACTCGCCCGGCGCTGCCTTCCACTCAGTGAAACTGAGGTCTCCAAAGAGAATATTCGTAACCCATTGTGCGTATCACTACCGTGCGGATCCCCTTCTTCTCCACAGTGTGACTCGCCGGGATGTCGAAAGCGAGTGGCACCTCGTCCATGTAAGTGATGTGGCTGGGCTGGATGTGTTTGACGGCAATGTTTTCAGGGTTGTCAAACAACGATGTTCTGCATAACGCACATACCCGTTCTTTTATATACAATGAGCGCCCCCACTTCCCTCTTTAACGTTCTCATGGTGTTCTCTACTACATCTGCCTTACAACAACATCACACACAGGGCGCACTGGACTATAGGGCGCGCTGCACATTTTGAAGGAAATCTAAGACTTTTATGTGCGCCTTATAGTCGTGAAAAGATGGTATAAACACACCTGCAGCAAAAAAAAAAAAAAAAAAGCAAGCAACATATCGACAGTCTTTACAGATATGTTTTTTGACTATAGAAAAGAAGAAAACTGCTTTTAATTTTTTTGATCATAGTGACAGATTTTTTTTTTTGTCATTGGCACAGTCTGCTCCAAATTACAAAGGACAGGATGAGAGAGACTGGTCAATAAGCACATATTGGTAACAATTAAATAATACTAATTTCCATCTTTTTTTTCAGCCCATTAAATATTTAAAAGAAATGTGTGACTGGTGCAAGCACTATAAACTATAGTTGCAACGCCTGTCAAGAACTCAATGATTGGTCTATCAATTGTTCCATCTACTACTGTGTTTTTTTTCCTTTTTGGTTTTGTGAAGTATTTAACTATGAGAAGTGGCAGTTGTTCTGGCTTAACTGAGGAAACAGCCACATTTACAGATACTGATACTTATGCCTTATTGGTTTTTATCTCACAATAAATATAGTTGTGCTGTGTCTCCTGCACTCTAAAAAATGGAAAAAGAAACAATTCAATTTTTTATTAAAATTCAGATCAAAATAAACAAGCTGTGTAGTGGTGAGTGTTCCTAAGTATACTTACAAGTAGAGAATCTAGAACAATCACAACAAGGCAAAGTGTCAAACTCAACAAAGCTTAACAATTACCTTGCCAGCACTTCTACCAGCCCCATTAGCATATTTAAAAGACTATTCCTCTTGAGAAGAAAGATAATGATGGTGGGCTTAAAATAACTGTGAACCGTGCTTGTGAACACATCCATACTGCCATATAATTCGCTCGTAAACGCAGCAGCAAGTTTTCACTGGGAATTCTCTGACAGTTTAGTGTTTAAGTGGTATTTAGACCACCCTGAGGAATATACACATAGACTCACATGATAGATTCAAGCTAAATCAAGATGCAAAGAAATTGCTTCCATGCCCAATGCCATAAAAGTGCTTGGCTTTGTACACAGACACACACACATACACACATTCAAGGAATCAAGACTTTTGTTGTCGTCACAGAGAGTGCAATGAAATTTGGAGATAGCAGCTCTCAAAAATATAAACATAAGTAAATAGGAAAGAAATATGTGTATATATATATATATATATATATATATATATATATATATATATATATATATATATATATATATATGTATGTATGTATGTATGTGTATATATATGTGTGTGTGTGTGTGTGTGTGTGTAAAATTAGAAAATGTAATGTGTTAATTAATATTGTAATGATCCTTAGTTATTGATTCTTCTTGTTTTCCACTGTTGCTTGGAGTTAGTGCGGGGGAAGGTGGAATATCTGGTTTGTGAGAGGATGTGACTGAGGCACACCATCAGTCAGGAGCTGTGTATGTTAGGGTGGGTTACAGTCACGACAGTCGCCTACTGTAGTTAAGCCTGTTTTTGTTTATCATAAAATAAAGCAATTTTAGAAAATAAATAGAGCCTGTTCAGAAAGCAAAACTGTATGGTTCTTGTGTGGTAACAGCAACGTTACACGGGTGCATATTTTGAGCCAACGCAAGGAGCTAACAACAACCGCTGTTAACTGCTACATGAAGGTCACTGCTTGTGTATATGTCCACGGACAGTTTTAAATAATTGGAAACAGACATGGATGTATGACTATGGGTGCCAACACACTCTTTGGGTGACGCTTTATGTTGGTTGATACCTGCTGGTTGATTCACCCTCAGTGTATTTAGAGATTTTAAAGCCATGAGTGTAGCTTTGATAGGACAGAGCTGCCTTTGCCGGTGCCACATGCCTGCAGTAAATGTGAGAGCATCCAACTAAATTTTAAAGACTACATAGGAGTTCAGTTTAAGCCGTGGTGGCTAGTTTGATGAACACAATGCACTGCATTTAGCGCTACGCATGTCTGATGATGTAGTTTCATACTTGCTTGGTCACGGGGAAAGAAGAAACTATGTTGCATTGCTTTAGCTACCTCAGAAACATTTTGGACAATATGACCAGTCCAATCTACTGTGTACAAAATTCCACAAAAGATGCAGGAAAACTGGTTGAGCCGTTCCACATTCTACTAAGTGACATTGACTGCCTTTGCAAGCGTGCCTATGACAACATGCCTCCAGCAGTGTGGAGTGAGCTTGCAGGGGACCAGATCCTGTGACCCCTAAAGCCTGAAAACATGGGAGTCCAGACACAACTCATTCACCCTGCAATACCAAGGGAAGCCCTGGGGGTGGCCATGGCGGGGGAGGTGCTGAGCAAGGTTATCAGTAAGGCTAAAGATACACTTGTCTTTAGATCACTGATGGTGCTTGGTGAGTAGATTAGGAACTAAAGGGGGTAGCAGGATATGGTCCAGGCAGCTACCCTGCATTCAACACTTCAGGTGCTTTTCCCTGCCACTGCTCATAGAACTGATCTTGCAAGCAGGCAGGGGCATCTGCTCAGGCAGGTGAGGGACCTTGTTGTGCCTTTCACTGTTGTTGAAGAGCAGGATGCCTGCATTTTCGGGTTAGGCTTTATGCATGTCATAGGGACTCGGGTAAAGAATCCCTGTACCTTTATGACCATTGGATTATCCCTGAAGTATCGTGGAGCTAGTGCCCTTCCCAGGCATCATCCAGGGACTCCAAGACAATTTCCTCTCACCAGTCCTCTCCAATATTGTTTTATTCAGCATTCATCAATAAATCAATTTTTGATCCTGGTCTAATTTGGGTGTTGGTGTCTGCAGAGACAGTAAATTGACCTCAGTGTCCGTCCCCACTGATACATTCCAGTTAGTCCTTGGGGACCCTCAGGTATTTCCAGTCCAAGAGATTGCTATTTGAGTCTGCAGAGAAGCAATCTTAAGTAGTACCCCAGCTCAGTCCATGATTCTCATCCACAGAGTGAATAACATGCTCACTGACTGAATCATCAATTAGCCCAGCTTGTTGGTTTGGTAAATACTCAACCACCCTCCCCTCTGGAATATATGCTCAGATGCCACTTGTCATTTTCTAGATCATTAGTGATTGAAGAAGGAGGAACATAAGTTGAGATCTTAAAGCCTATAAAAACTTCAATATGTTAGGTTTAGGTTAAAGACAGATATGTCTAGATTAGTATCAAGAAAATAATATTCTAGAAGAATACACCAAGAGCTAGATTACTCAACAAGTAGCTGGAGATGCTATTTCTTAAACGTTTATATCATGAAGTTATGCAAATTGTTTTGAATTAATTTGGATGAAACATCAAATGACAAAGGGCTGTAAATGGAAGTCACCAGATCTATCTTTCTCAAAAGTCTCCATGGGTGTCTCAGAGTCTCCTATGTGGAATTATTCATATAATTCATGCAATTCATATGTTATATGACTGGAAGGTGCTATCATAGAAGTCAATTATTAGTTATTGGAATATCATAAACATGCTTTCCTGCTGCTCTTGTTTATTATACCATTAATCTTTTCATCTGGTAAAATTACCTATAAAAGTAGAGCAGAAGGTTTAAAGTGGTTGATCACTGATACATTTGCATTTGCATTTCCAGGTTGGCTTCATCTGGCCAAACTTACTGAGTGGGTGACCACAAAAGATATATGTATGAAGGGGCAATGGACTTAATACTGTATTCTGTGCACACAGTGTGTTAAAATTGCATTGAGCAGAATGTAATGTAAATAATTTAGCATCATTTTCCACAGTGTTCACACAGGTTCCCAGGTTCAGCAATTGTCTGTTACTGTAGAAAAAAATCAGGAGTAAAGGGCAATAGCAGCAGAGTACATCTTCCTGTCTCATATAATATCTCCTAAGACATGATGGTCAGCTAGAGAGAGAGAGACACAAAAACTGGAAATGGAAAGTGTGTGTGTGTATGTGTGTGCATGCGTGCGTGCGTTCGTGTGCTCGTGCGTGTGTGTGTGTGTCTGTGTGTCTGTATGTGTGAAAATCCAGGGTGATGTCCCCAAGCCCGGATGGTAATTGTCAGGGGTTGGCAGGGCAATCAGTTCCATGCCACTGAGCACCATGTCTCAACATGTTCTATAGCAATTCTCAGTATACAACCAGATACACACACACACACACACACACACACACACACACACACGCACGCACAAATTCTCCATCTCACGCACACAAACACATACACGCACACCTGTTCACTGGTGTGAGACGGAAGTCAGAATCCTGTTCCCCACTGCCTTGGCTCAGAGGAACAAGGGAACAAGCTCCTACATACTCACACAGATAGACACAATTATTCACACATCCACACACAAACATACACACTTAGTACACAGGCATTAAGCACTTAAGCACAAACTCCAAAAGTGCAAATACAATATGTCGTGATTAAAAATCATGATAATATGCACAGTAAACCTGAAAAATTTAACAGTAATTCAATCCAATTGGGATCCCCTGACTAAAATAAGTGAAATACAGAAACAAAGCTCTATTTGTGTTAAAATAAAAAATAATTTAGCTCATAAAAATTAAAAAGACGTGCTTTGCTTTCCAAAGTGTAGAAGCCATAGAAAATACACTAAAACCGGTATAAAACATCCATGCTTCGATTGTTTCTTCATCAAACACATCTTGAATGTATCAGTCTCCTGAGCTTTATAGAGCTCTATTGAACCAAATCTTGAGTTGACTGTATTATGTCTTTACTAAAATCCCAGAGTCCCAGCAGGCAGCATTCAACATTCAACAAAATCCACCTATGCCTTTCAGAGACTAATCTAATTAACAGTCCGTCAGTTTGGGAAAAGAGGCATCAAATACAGCAAAATGCCACTAACAGGTGTGAATTAACTTCAAGCTTTTACTGTAAATAATGAGTTAGTAGTGTAATTCCATTCCTAACAGACCCCTCCTTCTTTAAAACGAGTAATTTCAAAACAACATTTTCTATTGAGTAAATACATTTTAGATGGTTATACCAAAGAAATATAGATTCATACATTTTCAACGTGTCTGAATGTCATTTAATAACTTCAATGCCTCCTTCGAATTGGATTATAGGTTCAGCAGTACATTCGCTAGGTTGTACCGCTCAGTCAAAAGTTTCAGTGCACAACAAACATGGCAATGGTGGAGGAGGTATTTACATTGTATCTCCTGCCAAAAAGGCAAATGAAGCAGAACCTAACTAGCACAGCCATTGAATGGACAGCAAATGTACTATTTCTGCATGTTCACTAGGGAATTTGACAACCTGCTTAGCTGACTGGCAATCCTCCTCAGTCACAAAGTGAAGTATATGAATATTGTATGTGATAATACATATGAATGTAAGAATATTGAAATTAATACTCTGCAACAGGTGTTTGCACCTTTGCCTTGGTGTTGTGCTATCGTAAATGTGCTGATTATTCGACATGAACACACACGGCCTCTCCTTAAAAATTGCCATGATTTTTCTGACTTTCTCACAGTTTCTGAGTTTCAACTCAGCATTGATTCCAAGATTTCCAGCATTACTGCTCAGTTTGTCCTTATCTTTTCAGCTTCCAGGAGACTGACCAAAGATCCACACGAAAAGAAGGCAAGGTACACATAAATTGCTCCATCCAAATCCATATGTGTATTCTACGTAGAGCATAAATGAGCCTTTACGGTGCCATTTACTCATCGTATAATGATGTAGACCTGACGTTTTGCTTTTCATTCAAGAACACTCTTACAGAGTGGGAACCTTTTTAGCATATAGGTACTCAGGATGTTGGTGGACACTGATCAGGGTCAAATTCGGTTTCTTCGGTTAATGTTTGAGTCATTGGGAAACCAAAAAGAATTGGATGGATCAGATAAATTGTTCTGTTCGAACTGAATAAGCCTCTCAGTTAAGAGACAAAAATGTCAAGAAACTGGGCAAGACCGGTTGCTTCTGTAAGATTATGCAAGTACCTTGACCTGGATGACTGAAAACCTTAAGAGACAGCAGTAAAGAGAGAGGTTGAAGGAAGTTTTTCTTGTGGCCAGACTTGAGTTGCAAAAATGCAGTTCCCAAAATGCTCTTTCTCACTAATATTTGAAAAAATGTACAGGGATAAAAAAATATTATGTTTAGGTGCAATGGGCAATCAATTTCATGCTGTTGTCACTTGTTCAGCCACATGGCAACCTACGAGTGTTCTCTGTTTCTGATTAGTGTATAAGATGTGTGTGCCAGGCAATTATCCACAAAAGACAAAAATTCCTTTGCCAAAGGTAAACACACCAGATACTTAGATGCTCCTCCCTTCAGTTTACGATGGCAACCTAATCCAAATTACTTGCTTCATTTATTGATTTATGTTTTTGGGTGTATTGCATGGAAACATGAAACATCTTGAAGGTTGGACCAAACGAGGTAGGGGTGGAAGAACTGTTGAAAGGACCCTTGTGTTCATGAACTTGCAAAGATCCTATTGTACACTAAGCAAAGTCTGATAAGATTTTGTCAAAGACCTTTCAGAGAATATAGATCTTGTGAGGAGAGTTTTTTTTTTTCCTCTCACACACAGAGCACAGGCAACTATGACTACTCTATACTTTTATTTGTGAATCAGACAAGGACAGACAACCTTTTGAAGAAGGCATGAAGAAGATGATATTTGTCTACTGTTTTAAGATGATTTGTCATTGACTTTTTGTGAGAGCTAGCCACCAAGAAAATAACTCCAAAAGATATGCCAACACAACATATTCACAATCTGCATCATCAAAATATGTTCATAAGGGCTGGCTGCTGTTTTTAAAACAAATGTGTGTTTTTATATTTATCCTCCCACACACACACAGTATGGAAGCAAAGATATATACGCCACCACCTCAAGAAAGCATAATGGACCACACATGGCCAGCAGCCTGTGGAGGGACACATGGTGTGTGTGTGTGTGTGTGTGTGTGTGTGTGTGTGTGTGAGTGAGTGAGTGTGTGTGCTTGCATGTGTATGTATGTAAGTGTATGTGTGCTTGTTTGTGAGACAGGGAAATTAGTGAGAGAGAAACTTCTCTCTTATCTGTGTCTAGATAGATAGATAGATAGATAGATAGATAGATAGATAGATAGATAGATAGATAGATAGATAGAGAGAGAGAGAGAGAGAGAGAGAGAGAGAGAGAGAGAGAGAGAGAGAGAACAATGGACAAAGATACCTTGGTTAATTTTTAGTTTTCTTCCCTCTGTATTGACACAAAATGGTGATACAGAGTATCACATTTTCTAACAAAGTTCTGATAACGTTGAAAATGGGTGTTCTGAAAAATCAATATTTAATCTTTTGATTGGGTTGTGTCGACAATATGCCCTGACCAAAATACTGCGGAAATAAGATTCACTAAGACTGTTCAATCTCTAACCCTGGACAAGGTTGGCTTTATTACCAACGTGGTCCAGGAAAATTTTGGTCAATCAAGCCTGGCCAACTGTCTGTGAATCGCTGTCAGAGCAGGGTCATAAATCTATGGTGTAGGTTATATGCCCTTTGCTGATGATTAAGGGGGAACAGGTAGAGTTTTTGAAGGCATTTCTGCATCATAAGCAGTACAATGCAATGCTGAGATATCCCATAAAGTTGATGGTATTCAAAAATAAAAAGCATCTGTGGTTTCACCATCCAGGATGAATGATCACTGAAGGATTTGGATTTACAGTGTACTTGATTTATTTTTTTCTATTTCATGCATTGATTGAATTTTGTAGTTGACACGGTATAACCGACTACAACTTGTTTAATTGTATTTTCAATTTCTTCTTGAGCAATGGTGTCTTGGGTGCAAACTAATGTTTGTGTGATGAATATTTCCTTTAACCCAGAAACAGAACATTATCTCTATATATGGAGGATATCTGAGCCATATACTAATAATTGTATAATACACTGTTCAATGCTCAGTGGCTCATTGTACCAAAAATCTTTTTTTTTCTTAATTCATTAAGTAATATTAAGAATTAGTAATACTTAAGTTATTAGTATCATGTTTAAAATTGTCCCTCTGTCTTTTGTCCTACATTCATTCTTGTGTGTGTGTGTGGAGGGGAGGGTTAGAAATTATTGCCTTGAAAAGGTTTTCGAAGGAAAAAAACAGAAAACAACCACATACTCTAACAATTGGCCCATTGTACTGTATAATAATTGCATCAACTTATTCAAGTATTTATCTTTGCCCTGGTATCCCATCAGTAGACCCCAGTGCTGTATGGTGCGTTCTACTTTATAATTAAGTCTCAATGTCCCCACACGGACACTTTCTGAATAGCTGAGCAGATTTCTAATGCTATCTTTGTTTCAAATTTCAAAACATCTGACACAAGTTTTGATGATAAAAATAGATAACTTTCTGTACATTGTTCACTGTAGGGTGATAATCTGCTGAAGAATGATCTGATGTGTTGCCATTTTGATTTTATTAAGTAGAAATTCTGAGATGCAATTTGCTCATATAACAAGTCACCTTGTTATATTTTTCATAATAAAAAATGTGTTAATCTGTGCAAGTTTAAGCTTGAGCGATTACTTCTATGAGCAGACAAGCCTCTAAGTCTTTTTACAGGCATACGTGTCTAATACCTATGGCTATATCAAATATATATGTCAAGATCCTCTTGGTGACTTAGAGGTAAACACACCACAAACACACACACGCACACACACACACACAAGAAACAAGTCTCGTGTAGAGAGTTAATTAATATATTTTCATAACAGTTGCTGAATGTTTTAGGCAACTTGTTCAGGCTCTACATATTTCCAAGCAACTGGCTCTCATAATTAGCCAAACCATTAATCAATTACTCACATACGCTGACAAAAACAGCAGAGACTAATGCAAAGTGTTCTGATGACACGTCGTGCACTCTTCCACTTCATCCGCAGTCTGCCATCTCCGTCTTCTCCTCTTCCTCCTCCTCCTCCTCTTCCTCCTCCTCTTCCTCCTCCTCCCCCTCCTCCTTGCTCAAGCTTATTCAGTAAACGTCTCAACCTATTTCCACACCTCCACCTCTCCCTGCGTCTCAAAAAATGTGTTGTTCCTCTTTGTTGCGTTAAGCTTCTTTCATTTGAAAGAGGACAGCCATCCATAGAGAAACAGTAATTAGAGGACAGGAACTGGCAACTGCTTGCTATAAAAGACAGCAAAAATATAAAGAGGAACACAGGGAAAAGGGGGGAGGAAAAAAATGAGCTGGGAGAAGGAAGAAAGAGAGGAAAGACATAAATAATAAAACATAATCCCCTGCGTCCAGTGAAAGAGAGGCGCTATCCCTCCTTTATCTCATCTTTCTATAAATATCTCACTCTATTTTCTGCTTTGGCTAGATGCATAGTTAGATGCATAAGACAGCAAAGAAAAAAGGGGAGAAAAAGGAGAGAGAGAGAGGGAGAAAGGAAGGGTGAGGAGTGGCGAGATGGTTCCAAGTGAAGGGATGCCAGCCTGTTCATGTCAGCATTTCCAGGCTGGCAGCAAAGCAGCTCCCGGCCCTCATCCTCTGGGTGAGCTGATGAGGCAGGGAGCAGAGGGTGGTGGAAATGGGGTATGTGTGGGGGTGGATGCGGGGGCCTCTGTGGTGATGGTGGGGGTGGTGGGGTTAGTGAAAGGATGGAAGGGTGGGAACAACAAGAGGTCTAGTTACACAAAGTCTGCTAGGTTTTGCCCGAAGGGAGCATCTCAAGCCGATTCAGAACGCCGTTCTGGCACCATGGGGACGGCCGGACTGTCTCACGGATGCATACACACACACACACACACACACACACGCACACACACACACGCCCACACACACGCACACACACACACACACACACACCACACAAATACACACACAAAATCCTAAACACTCATATCACACAGCCTGTCCATCCCGATTCCTGCTCAGTGGACCTGGCCTGTCAGCCGTGGCTTGTTGGAATATCTATCAGCAGGGAAAACAGCTTGTCCTCGTTGCTGCTGTCATGTATGCCAGAGGGGAGCGATAGGCAGAGGACGAGAGAGAAGCACACATACGCTTGTATGCACAATTACACACTCACTCACACACACACACAAACGTCATCCATTTGTTTGTGAGCTGCTTATTGACTCCAGAGTGTCCTAAGACAAATGAAGATATCATAAAAGAATCATTGAAATGTGTGAACTGTCATATGAATGATATGAAACAGGCTGTTACATTTTTCGAGCCCACATTTTGACAAACCCAATTTTTGACATACCGAACATTTATAATATTTTGATCTGTAGATTTAAACAAATGATACATAATATCAAATAAAAGCGAGAATAAGCTCAACATTTTTTGGATCAAAGTTCATTCGTTCTTAGATTACAACTATTTAAACATCAATATTTGTTCGAAAATTATTCCGTACTAGGAAAAAAATTGAGTTGCATTTCATTTCAAACGTAATCATATTTTAATATTGTCTGTTGTCTATAAAATGCAACTGTAGATAGGAAAGGCTGGTTTAACAATGAATCATTATTTACAAAGAGGAAAGAATACTCAATCATCCACCAGATTCGCTCATCTCATGTTTTATAGATAAGGCAGATTGTGCACTGAGTCGCAAAGGTTTGTAATTTTTTTTTTTAAAAAGTGGATGTACACAAAAAGGAAAATGTCTGCCAAATTGAGGTCACAGAATACCTCTCACATAAACGCTTAGAGGTCTGTCATACGGAAAGCAACTTTGTCTGCCCTCAGTGCAAAGTCAAGGTGTCACAGCTACTCGGTGTTTCTTCCCGCATCTCCTCTTAGGGTTTTGGCATTTTCTCATATGTCTTTGTGTTGTACAACTGTACATTATTATAGATTTTAATTGCATTGCAAAAGACTAAAAAATGAATGTCCTGCAATTCATTATTATTGTCTCCATGAAAAAGTGTACAGTATGAACATGTCTTTGTATGCACTTTAATATTAGGTCAAAATCTGTCCAAAAAAAAAATATATATATACATACATATATATATATACATATATATATATATATATATATATATATATATACACACACACACACACACACACACACATATATATATATATATATATACCAAAAATATCGGAAAATCAGGAACCTCTAACTCTTTCTTTAGTGTATAATATTTCAATAGACAGTATTTAAAAGATTGTGCGAGAAAGACTGAACTTTCACAAGTAAAAGGAGAATTATGCTAGTACTAATTATGCTGGAGACAATCTTTGGCTGCAATTCTGCATGATTAAATATTAATTGCCCTGATGTTGCCTTTGAGTACTTGTATTTCCTCATCTCTCCACATTCAACAGCATTCTGGGTCCTACTGAATTGATCATGAGAGTAATATTATGCCATATGGCCATGGCCTGTAAGTACTGTTTTATTTAATCATCTGGAAAACCTTATATGAACCTGCTCCCTCAAATGTACAAATAGGCAGTGATTTGTCAGCACATATCAAATTTAAATGTATTTAAATAATAAAATAAATGTTGGTAACGTACATAAATGAAACTTGCTGTTCCACTTGCATTTTCAATTCTAAACAAAGTTCACACCTGTTAGCCTTATAGTTTAAATTCTTTAACAAGATACACAATACCCTGAACCCTTTTTCTTTCTTTTTTCGTTCACGATTGACAAGAACATATTTTTGCATTCTTACTATCCTGAGCCAAGGCTACAACTACAAGTGCTGCAAAGTTGATCGATCCTTACCATTTGTGTATTTTCTATGACATTATATTGATAGAAATAGTATCAAAACTTTTTGTTCTATGTAACCTGTAGAAATGTGATTTTTTGCAAGATGAAAAGGAAACGCAGATAAAAAATTACAACACAGCTCCATCTATCCATCCATGCATTGTCTCCACTGCTTATCTTTTGTACATTATACATTTGGCGATTAAAGAGATTTTGGTTCTGATTCCGATCATCCAGAACTTAGGGTTGAGGAGGTGCTGGAGCCTATCCTAGCTGGCATTGGTTGAAAGGCGGGGCTCACCAGGGGCCAGTCGATCGCAGGACCACATACAGAGGTTAAACGCTGTTCACTCTCATTCATAAATCTGGGCCATATAGAGTATCCGATTGACCTGCTGCATGTTTTTGGACTGTAGGAGAACCCGGAGGAAACCCACGTGGAGGCGGCAAAGAACATGCAAACTCGACATAGGAAGCCCCCCCCATCAGCTGGAATCCATATCAGGGACCATTTAGCTCTGAGGCAGAAGCTCTAAAAACTGTGCCGCAGTGGCCTTGGCAGCGGAGCTCTTGTTGTGTTCATAATAAGAATGTAAGATTAGCCAAATGTCATGAGTTAAAGACGCCAAATAAATAGAACCGGTGAATCTAATTTGAGGGATCAACCTAAGATTAAAATGAGTTTGCTACAGTTCCCATTCTTTCAGGTAGAAATGGTCTTTGCAAGTTCTTAAACATAGACAGTACATGTACTATAACATAGCCTGTCTTTGACAAGTTTAAACCAGGGTTGTCATATTTTTTGCTCAAAGGTCAGTAAGAGTTCTTTGACGCATAATCTATTTCCAAATTACATGGAGAATGTCGAACGACACCTCACTGACAAGATCATATCTTTTCCAGCGACAACAATCAACATCAAAAATGCACAGTAAAACCATATATCAACAATTTCCTTTGGGGTGAATAAAGATGTTCTTATTCTTATTCTTATTCTTTTTCTCATTCTTGTATCCTTCACCTGGCTGAGTGGATTTGCGGATGGTGATTCTTTTAAAGAGAACCTTTTGTACCAATTACTGCTCTGTTAGATGGCTTGAAATGTATTTACAGTCCCCAAATATTTATCAATGCTGTATAAATAAACACTTCAAAAAGACATTATTTTCATAGATTGTGGAGAATAATTTAGGTCTTAATATCATGAATCTTTATGAACAAATGTAATGACTCAGCAGTGGAAAATTTTTCAACAAGTCTATTTACAAATTAATGACAAATTACCAATTTGTTAATTACAATTTTTCACAATGTTTTTTTTTCCCTCATCTGTTTTACAATGGCATGTAATGGGACATATTGGTGAGACCAGGGATCAGACCTGAGGGTAGTTGACCAGGATATAGTTGATGAACGAAGTAAAAAAAGAAAAAATAACAGAAGAAGCTGAGATCAAGTACTAATTTTACATCTGATACCTGACACTGCGTTTGAACATAGACAAGAGAACCATCACCTCTCATTTACAGACACCTGTTATCATAAGACCAAAGTTCCAGCTGTACAGCACCCCATTGTGAATCACTTAAAATTTTACATCCTGCAGATATTGTCTAATTACCTTAAAGTACCACCCCACTGAAAACAGAGCAGAAAGAATAGATTAGAACAGCCCCTAAGACTGTGTTGTGACAGGTTTGTTTATAGATATTCTCTTCTGTGAGGGGAGCAAGAAGCAAAGAAAAAAAAAAAAAACAACTACTAGATGGAGCCAAGGTTTTTCCACATGTTTAAAGATGTCTCAGGTTACAGCAAAGCAGAGCGGGCACAAAGTGACTCATTCCAGTTTGAATTCTTAAGCCCCCAGACTGAGCAACACACTCGTCTACAGCCGTAACAATATTTGGCTATTTTGGTTGATTGCCTTTCATGTGAGCTTCCAGTCCCGGCATGGTGCCTCGTCTGCCTGCAGCTCGCCAGCTTCAAAAGCTGAGCTGACCTCATTTCCCCGTCCCCCCGCTGAGCGCAGCCCGCTGCAGATGGTCAGGCACAGGGAGCTGATCGTCACTTTCACAACAACACATCTTTGTTCCAGTCACCTCCGCTCCCTGACAGCCAGTTGGGCAGCCGGTGTTGGTGTGCTGGTCTTTCAGTGTGTGTGCTAGTGTGTTTGTGAGCGGGCATGGGGGCGGATGGGGGGGTGGGGGTGTAAATACAATCCTCATAAGGACAAAGCCTCAGAC
Source organism: Fistularia commersonii (assembly GCF_037954325.1). Classification (NCBI taxonomy): domain Eukaryota; kingdom Metazoa; phylum Chordata; class Actinopteri; order Syngnathiformes; family Fistulariidae; genus Fistularia; species Fistularia commersonii. Next base: position 1,259,202 of record NC_141316.1, on the reverse strand, counting down.
AGGTTGTGGTATCACCCAGGGCAGGAATTTCACTGCACAATAGCCATGGTTTTTGTTGCCCCGCTTTCTACTCTGCCCTATTATTATTCTTTCCTTAATCTGCTTAACGTAGGTTGCTCCCTCGCTGAAACATCTCAAAGATGAGACACAGTTTTTGAAACTTCTGGCAAAAACTGTTATAGTTGTCTAGTCACCAAAGACATTCCTGTTTATCTAAGTGGGTTAGGTTAGAAGTGAAACATGGGGCATGACATAAATTTCTGTAAAATCAAGACAAATAATAGTTTTCAAATATTTGCAAGGCTAAAAAAAAAGTCACTGGCACCAAGGGCCAGCTTTATTTTTTTTTTATTTTTGTCTGGAATTAACACTAGAGTACTTACGTGAGACAAGTCCTTCAAGTTTTTTTTTTTTTTTTTTTTTTTGTATCTGGCTGTATAAATGAGCCACAAACAACATGTGAATAAATAAATAAATTATGCACATTCTGAGGGAAGTAACTGTTTTTCTGAGGCACTTACTGCGATATATAGATATAATTACATGAAAAGACAAAGACAGCATCATTCCACCCAGATAAGAACCAATTTGTGCTCTTAACTCCTGAATATTATATGGTGCCGGATGCGAACTCAAAGGTAATTTGCTTAATTTGTGAATTAAAAGGGTTTTAGTGATTGGCTCTTGGTTATCACCTCATAATTTGAACATTGATATATATATACTATATTACTATATCACTATAAAACTATATATGTATATATATATATATACATTCAGCCTCACAGCATGAAGGACCCTGGTTCACTTCCAACCAGGGGACCTTTCTGTGTGGAGTTTGAATGTTCTCTCCGTGTCTGCATGGGTTTCCTCCGGGTTCCCTGGTTTCCTCCCACAGACCAAAAACATGCAGGTTAATTGGAAAAACTTGGGAAAAATGCCCCAATTGAATGAGTGAGTGAATGGCTGTATGTCTTTATATGTGGCCCTGCGATTGACTGGCGAGCAGTCCAGGGTGTACCCTGCCTCTCGGCCGATGGCAGTTAGGATAGGCTTCAGCAAGATAGGCTTAAGCAAGATGTATGTATGTATGTATGTATGTATGTATATATATATATATATACATATGAAAAGAAAAAGATAGCATTATTCCATCCAGTCAAGAGGTGGCATGACGCAGTAGGTTCGATAGTGTGCCCAAGTGTTGTTGAGCAACACACTGATCCCCTAACTGCTCCCCTGGCACTGGTTGACGTCATCCATGATGGATTCAGTGCAGAGAATGAATTTAATAAAGGGATTGATATAATTTATATATATATATATATATATATATATATATATATATTGAGTCATTAATTTATCATGGCAAATTTGAATTAATTTATTTTTGACTGAAGCTTCTCAATAGTTGAACACACCCAGTGAGGTCACAAGTGCATGTGCAGTGATGTGCGTGCGCACACACACACACACACCCACACACACACAGACACACACACACATACACACAAACACTCACACACACACATACACACACACACGGACACACACACACATACACACACACACGGACACACACACACATACACACAAACACTCACACACACACATACACACACACACGGACACACAGTATATATTCATTTATAGTGTGGACTGGTTTTCTTCATACTTGTACTGTGCAATATGTGTAATAATGCACATACTGATATCAAATACAGACTTAAAATACCTGGGATGTGACCTTTGAAGCCTTCTAGTAAACGTCCCGTCTTCACCTCAGTTTGGACTGATTATATACAGCAGATTGAACTTTTTAAGAAAGGAAGAACATGAATGTTAAAGGGTTTTAGTGCATACACCACCCACTAGAATTTTTTTTTTTTTTTTGTAATCTTTTGGTTCTTTGTCTTAGTGCTGACATCCTCAGCATTTTATTGAAGATTTGTGTGAGGGAATGCTGGTGTGTTACTTTATGTTGGCATATGCAAGAGTGGAGTAAAGTTTATATAACCATAATATTGAAATCAAATATCCATTAGTGGAGCAGTTTGTCTAGATACTGACAGTATCCTGATGTAGGCATTAGATTTGTGGTTTGGATGTGTATGGGTGGGAAGCCACTAGAAATTGGGACATTGAAAATTTATAAGATTAGTAGGTGTTTGTAGTTAACATTTTGAAACGTCTCAGTGCTCAAGGATAAAGTGGAAAGAATCAGAAACAAAAAAATGTATATATCAGAAAATATTTTCCAAGGTTAATACAGCAAGAACTATGTGTAATATAAAGTCCAAAATATTCACAAAGAGTAAAATTATGTGACATTAAAAATAATATTTGCTTTGTATCAGTGATAACATTTCTAGTTTGGGGGAAATTTCACAACATAGTAGACAACAAAATAAAAACAGGAAATTTAGCTTTTGTGTAAAGGTTCACTGAAGCCAATTGAAAAATGTCATCTGGATTTGTGTTTTGAATGTCTTTGCAATGACACTATAACATCCACCTGTCACCCCTGTAATCAGTATTTCTGGCCTGTCTATCTAGTGTCTGTCACAAAACAGAGATTGACTGGTTAATTTAACACGCACAGATACGCAAACACACGCGCGCTCACACACCAACGTTTGCACACAATGTGCACACAGCAGCGTGCACCACTAAATCTTGCAGAAGGTGTGATTGAGGTTTTAATTAAAAGGAAGAGAACACATATATCCACGCTCACATTTCCTCACATAAATAACTCGAACGTCAGGTCAGAAAAGTCGCCATGTCACAACACTGAGGGTCGAGCCAGCAATGTTTCTGCTGACGAAGAAAATGTAGCACTATCCATTACCTGCCAGCTCAGCTATGTCATACACAAGTGAGAAAATTATACAAAACTAATATGTATGAGGACTGCTAATCTATGATTTGAATTAACATGTGGAGTCATTCATTTATTATGGGGACTTTGTATTAATTCATTTTGGACTGAAGGTTGGATTTCTCGATAAACTGTGGAAGGCCAGTTTAACTTTTAAAGATGAACACACACGGAGTGAGAGGTTACAAGTGCATGTCCATGGGTGCGTGCGGACACACACACACACACACACACACACACACACACACACAAGTACTTAATGATAATGAAAATTGGAAAAAAAAACCTTTACTGTGTTGAACATCCCAAATTATGTAACTGTAACATCATGGCTTTAACAGTAGGAATTTCTAAATCATCCAGCCCCGGTTTGGCATGCAATGACCTTGGAGGGTGCAATCCAGATGGGTCACCAGTATCTATTAACATCACAACTTCATTTCAATAGCTCTTTCAAAAGCTCTCCTTAAATTGCCTTACACACTTCTTCTTGATTTAATCTGTCTTGTAATCTTGAGCCCTGTACCACCCCTTCAATTATTTCAAAGAACTTCTTGAACCAGGGCCCTCAAGGGCCCTTCCGAAGGAGAATTTGTCCAGGGTGTATTCCTATCAGTCCCCTGTACCTTCCACCTGGTGGAATTACTAGAGGCTCACAAACAACCTTAATCAAGATGATAAAACCTCATAGGCCACTGGACGCCAGTTTCTAAGAAGCCAATCAAACACTAAAAATGTAATGTGTTCAAAGTTGTTTTCCTAATTTCTTAAACATATTGACCATGGGTATAATTTTATTTATTATTCATTCTAATTTACCTTTTTTTCATTTCAGCAATTGGAAAGACAATGAGCACAGTATCACTTGCTAAAATGCTGTTGGTAAGCTGGAAGTTGTGACTCCAGTGATAAAGAGACGCTACGGATGCAGATCAAAGCTGTTTTGATTCTGGTAATGCTGGTAATGCTGGTAATGGAACAAGGAAGCCCTCGTCCATGCTAGAGCTTGTGAAAAGATTAACTTTATTTAAAAAACAGTTCATTTTCTACACCTAGAAGTTTTTGGGGCAAAAACTTTCATGGTCACAAACCATTCCGTCATCTCAGAAGAACCTTGTTATTCATAGACAATGAGGTAAATAACTGAGATCCACCCAGGAGATCGAAGTAAGATTCACCATCAAACATCTAATTTCCAGTCAACTTTCTTCCTTTCTAAACTCTGCCTGCTCATCCCGAGAGACTCGCCTCCCCCTGAGTCTCCTTACACCCCCTGGCAACCCCTGTTGTAGTGCTGGCTACCCCCATGCTGCAGCTGCCCTGCTGCATCTCAAGTGCTGCCTTAGCGGGTAAAATGTCTTCCCTTGGGTTTCACTTGCTGCCCAGTGTGAGTGTTGGCACTGTACTCTCCTCTTCTATTTCTGACAGCATCATCTTCATCCTCTGTTTTTCCACATTTAAACTTTCTAAACTTTCTGTCTTTTTCCTTTTTTTCAGATTTTTTTTTGGTCTCAATGAAAGGACGACATGCTGCCTCAGCAGCATGGGGCCCTGAAATCTGTTACAGAGCGCCAAGTATATTTATTACAAATATATATACGTGTGTGTATCTGTGCGTGTGTAGAGCTATGTATATATATATATATATATATATATATATATATATATATATATATATATATATGTGTGTGTGTGTGTGTGTGTGTGTGTGTGTGTGTGTGTATATATGAACACACCCAGTTAGGTATATATATACATGTATATGTACAGATATATATATATTTTTGGATTTTTTACTGTTGTTTTAGTTTAAAATCTTTATCATTTTTTTTAAGTCATGGTAAAAAATTTGATCATGACACCTTTTTAGCCTGGCCATACAAAAACAAAAAGAAATGTACCCCATTTTGTTTAACCAGGACATGTTCTCTTTTTTCTGTGTTTATCATTTATTTCAAAGAAACAGTCAATTCACTGATTAAATCTGTGTTGCTATGACAATTTTACTGCATTTAAATGCATTTAGAATGTTTTCAGGAGTGACACTGCCCTAAGAAGATAATGGACTCCAATAAAGCAGTCAGCCATGCTTAGCTTCAAATAGACAACTAAAATGTGTATTTTAGCTGTGAATGAATTTCAATCTGGGTGAAATGTTGCCCTGTATGTTAAAAACTCAAAGCTGAAAATGTGTTTTTTATTGGAAAATCAATGATGATAAAGAAAAGCCAGTAAGGGCCACTTAATGAGCTGAGCAACAGTCCAATCTGTTGTCTGACACAGAGCTCAGTTACTTTATATATTACATAAACCGTCTGACCAGACTGTCAGTGTCAAAGAGTATGTACATTAACTAAATCCCCCAGCATGCCCTTCTCTCCCCAGTCTCTTCCCTTGCAAAAGCATTACCATATTGTGTACGCAATGGCTCCATAAAACAAGCTGCAAGGAAGAAAAGCTATCACTTGCTGTTCGCGGTGCTTCAACCTGCAGGCATCATTTCACTGTGTGATTGAGGTGGTAGAAGCAATGGATTGATTTTCCATGTTAAAACAAGTTATGTGGACTTTGTTTTATCAATAAAGTATTTTGTTTTTTTTTAAATACTTTACTATTTGAAGAATGAATTGTCCTTCGAGGATGATACAATTTAGACTAATTTGAAATGTAGTGGTATGTCACTGAGTGGGTGGGGGGCTACTGCTTAACAATTGATTGTGTTTCAGAGAAGAATTATGGTTCTCTTGGCCTTGATCATGAAGCTCAGCTCAAACAACATGTGCATAGTCAGCAGGACCACTGAAGAAAAGTGAATGCAAAGCTACACATGTAAAATATCCTGAAAAAGTTTTGCAAATGCTATTTTCCCCCCAAAAATTACATTTTATTGGCTGAATTTATCAGATAATGACTGTTTCCTATTTCTTCTATGTGGGACGTGAATTTATATAAGCCAATATATATCTGATGACATGAAAATAGTTTTTGAAATTAAGTTGTTACAAGAAAAATAATGAACAGTATGATAAATTTTCTTTATTCCATTGCAAGCTGGATGTGGATATGTTTGAGATGGCATTAAGTGATATTACTTAATGTATCCAAGTGCTTTTGTATCAACCACTGCATACCTCTATGGATAGTGTTTGAGCAATACCAAAATTTTAAACTGTGATATTAGCAGAAAAGAATTACACCTCATGGTTGTGTAGACCCAGTTTTCTATGTTTGAATCAAGAATTGTTTTAATTGTTTTAATTTTAATTTGTTTTAATTGTTTTAATTGGTCCCACAGTGAGCCTAAAAAGATCCCATGCAGTGTAGATGTTTGACAAAATATCATGATTGTACAACACAGTATGCTGTTGTCTGCTGAAAATATTAATCAACACCATTTATGGTTCTAAATTTGCTGACTTGATGCGCTCAATCGATCAACACAATGATAAAAGCAATAATAAGAAGAAGAAGAATACATATATTTCTAAAGCTCTGACCATCATAGTGCTATACAAATGAAAAGTGATTAACGTAGGAGACATATGAATTGAAAAATGGCAGATTCATTCATTTATTAAGCCTATATTGTTGTGAGGGATGCTGTGGGGTTAGAGGCTTCAAATTAACCCAATACATGTTATTGGACTGTAAGAGGAAACCAGAGAAGCCTGGAGAAACCCAAGCTGTAACTGGAAAACATGCAAACTTCACAAAGGCCTTACAAACCAGGAACCTTCTTAATGTGAAGCAGAAGCACAAACCACTGCTTCACCAATGAAACCCTGAAAAATTAAATAAATAACCACTATACAATAGAAACTCAACAACACAAGCAAACACGTTTTTCTTCAGCTTTGCTTTGAAGACATCAACAGAGCATGCCTGTCTGCTGTCAAAAAGATTTTCTACAAACTTGGCCATAAAAAGAGTAGACCCTCTCATAAACAGTTTTTTTCAGACCTTGTAGGCCCATAGCATGTATGACTTCATAAAGTCAGATAATAAGATTATCTAGCTTGATTATAATTATGTGCAATGCCCGTGACTATTCTGTAGGTAGGATGCAACACCTTCTAGCAAAATCTCTGCGCAAATGAAGCAACTGGAGTAAGACCAGAACCAGAGCAATATGTTTAAATTTTCTCACTGCGGTTAGAACAACCACCCCTGCATTCTGAAGACTTTACAGGCCTCCTCCTTACCAACCTGGGCATTACAATAATCCATTTGTGATGTAATGATGCATGGATTAAAATCTCTGCGTCCTCTAATGATAAGACAAGTCAGATCTTGTCTTATCCTCAAATGAAATTTTCTAAGAACAAAGATGGGGACTCTGGCGACCTCTTCATTATGAAAGGTTAAAGAAAGTGTCCTGTTCGGCACCACACTAATCTCCTCTGTTAACATTACTTTCCATAAAAAAGGGTTGATGGGCTAAAGAGGAATTGCAGAAAAAAGTCATTAATCATTAAACATTTGTATTTTAATAAAAAAAAAGTCTTTTTTTTTCAATTACAAACCATTCATAGCTGATATGATATGCTGCGATGGATTTGCTAGATTACACCTAATTGATCCTTCAGTTCCCAATGTAACATGCATTTAATTGTTTAAAACAAAGAGAGGACTTCATAACAGTCAGACAGGGAAGACTTCGTAGCTGAAAAGGTAATAAATTACATTATACCGAAATAAAAATGTAACCTCAAAAATATTGTCTTTCTGCAAGTAAAGTGGTAAAAATTTTTCATGGTGATTCCCTTTTTTTTTCCATTTGGGAGAACAAGACAAATTTCTCCTCAATTCAATAAGGCTCCTCACTAGTCTTTAATTAAATAGAGAAGCAAAAAGATGGTACAGTGACACTTCATGCTTTCCAATAACTTATTGGAGCATGAAGATTAATAAAACCAAAGGTGCAAAAACCCAGCATCATTCACATACCTAATGTGCTCTTCACTTGAAGCAAGTAGTTCACATTGAACAACAAAATTAGTGCAGGACAGCAGAGACTGACAGCTAAATGATGAGCCAGGGAAGAATGAACAATTTGCTGTACTCATCTATGCTGTAATTTGTAAAGAACAAGTGAAATCAGTTACATGGAGAAAAGAGTCATGGAAAAAGATGGAAAAAGGAACCCAGAGGGACAGCAAGTTTTTTAGTTCAGAATTTACAACAAAATAGGTTTTAAAAACCTTCAGATGATTAAACAAAGCTCATTTGATAGCCAATAAAGACTATGACTACACCTTGAAGTGGCGAGCCGATATAAAGGAAAGATGGAGGAAACATAATAAGTGCTTCGACCTCACAGTTTGAAGTACCCTGGTTTGATTCTAACAAGGATATTTTTCTGCGTGGAGTTTGAATGTTCTCCTCGTGTCTGCATGGGTTTCCTCCGGGTTCCTCTGGTTTCTTCCCACAGTCCAAAAACACACAGCAGGTCAATTGGAAAAAAATTGGGAAAACCTGTGAATGGTTGTCTATATACAGGTGTGTGGCTCTGGGATTGACTGGCAACCAGTCCAGAATGTACCCCGCCTCTTGCCCCATGACAGCTGGGATAGGCTCCAGCATCCCCCACAATCCTGAGTGCAGGATAAGCGGAAGATGGATGGATGGATGGATGGATATATATCGTTGACAAAATTTATGTAAACCTTTTGCTTGATGTGCTCAAATATACCCTTTAATAATATCTGCTTCTCTGATTGCAAGGCTATTCTAATGTTAGTGTCGAATGTCAAGTCAACGGGGTCTACAATATCATGACCTCATTTCCAAACATAATGAAATGTCCTCACATTGCTCTCTTGTTCTACACAGACACTAACAGGATGACAAAAATATGTATATATGTATAAATATATCTGGAAATATGTATGGGTTGTCGATAACAAAGACCATGTTCAGGCATAAAGGTGTCCATATGTACACTTGGCAACAACGCACCTTAGGCCACAGTTCTTTGATCAACCTTGTGGTCATGTCATCAGACTTGTGGCTGCATGTCCTGGACACTCGGGTGAGGAGAGAGGTGGAACTGTCAATTGATCAACCCTGGTAGTGAGCTGGGTCCAATGGTGGGGGAGGATGCCAGTCAGATTTGGCAGACCTAACGTAATTTTAGGGTCTGCTGGGAACGTCTTGCCGAGTCCCCTGTCAAAAGGAGTTTCAACTCCCGCCCCTGGCAGAGCTACAACCACATCACGAGGGAGGACATGGAGGGGGGGGGAGGCTTGAGTCCAAATGGGCCATTTTCCGTGCTTCCAATATCGAAATGGAAGACCGAGCTGTGGTCGTAAGGTGTTCAGAGCTTGTCGGGGTGGCAACCCTTAAACCTGCTGGTGGACCCCAGTGGAGAAGAAACTGAAGAAGGAGTCCTTTCGGGCCTTTCTGGCCTGTGGATCTGGAGGAAGCTGATGGGTACCGGCAAGCCTAGTGGCATGCTGGTACACAACTTCTAGTGGGCTTCAAGGAGATTCTGGTCCATCCACTGTCTCCCAGCTAGCATACATGTCCTGCACCAGTCTAACATACTTCTCTGCCACTCCATACTTCCTCATAAAATACCAGAATTAGACTCTCGACACCCTGTTTTATGCTTTTTTGGGGTCAACAAAAGTGCAATGCAGCTCCCTATGACCTACACTGTACTTCTCTAATAGCAGTCTCAACGCAAATACTGCATCGGTTGTACTCTTTCGAGGCATGAAGCCATACTGCTGCTCACAAATGCTGTCTTCTGCTCTCATCCTCCCTGGTAAATTCTATTGAGCGGTGCTGGAGGAGTCCACGGGGTCGTTGAACCTCGGACCCAGGAGGAGCAGTGCGGTTTTCCTACCGGTCGAGGAAGAGTGGACCAGCTCTATATCCTCACCAGGGTGCTCGAGGGGGCATGGGAGTTTGCCAAAACCAGTTTACATGTGTTTTGTGGATCTGGAGAGGGCCTTTGACCATGCCCTGTGGGCAATCCTGTCGGGACTCTTGGGATATGGGGTACCGAACCCCGTTATACGGGTTCTTTGGTCACTGTACGACTAGTGTAAGTTTCAAGATTTTTTCCATTGACAGTTGGACTCCACCAGGGCTGCTCTCCGTCACTGATCCTGGTCATAACTTTTATGCACAGAAAATCTAGGTGAAGCCGGGGCGCTGTGGGGATTTGTTTTTTAGCTACAGGATAGACTCTCTGCTTCTTGCTGATGATTGCAGATGTGGTTCTGTCGGCTTTATCAGTGTTCAAGAAAAGTGTTCTCCAGCTCTCACTGGAATGGTTCGCAGCCAAATGTGAAGCGGCCGGGACCAGGATCAGCACTTCCAAATCCAAGATCGTGGTGCTCAACCAGAAAAAAAGGGGAGTGTCCACTCCTGGTCATGGAAGAGGTCCTGCACAAAGTGAAGGAGTTTATGTATCTTGGGGCTTGTTCACGTGAGAAGGATGGAGCGGAAGATCAACAGGCGGATCTCTGCAGCATCTGTAGTGATGCGGACACTGTACCAGTCTGCCGTGGGGAAGAATTTGCTGAGCCAGAAGACAAAGCTCTGAATTTACTGGTTAAACGTTCCTACCCTCATCTGTGGTCACGAGCTATGGGGAGTGACCGAAAGAATGAGATTGCGGATACATGCAGGGTGGACGGACTCTCTTTTGGAGACAGGGTGAGAATTCCAGCCATCCAGGAGAAGCTCAGAATAGAGTCGCTGCTCCTCCACATAGAGAGTTCCAATGAGACGGCTCAAGCATCTGGTCAGGATGCCTGCTGAACACCTCCTGGGGGAGATATTTCTGGCAAGCATTTCGGGGAGGCCACGCGGAGGACCCAGGACACGCTGCAGAAACCATGTCTCTGGGCTGGCCTGGGAACGCCTTGGGATCCCCCCAGAAGACGTAGACCATGAGGCTGGGGAGAGGGAAGTCTAGGCCTCTCTGCTCCAGCTGCGGCCCCTGCGACCTGACTTCGGATTAGCTGCAGAAGATGGATGGATGGACGGATAGATGGATGGATGGATGGATGGATGGATGGATGGATGGATGGATGGATGGATGGATGGATGGATGGACGGACGGACGGACGGACGGACGGACGGATGGACAGATGGACGGATGGACGGATGGATGGATGGATGGATACATATGTATAACTACATCAGAAATACCTATATTCTTTTTGTTGCTCTGTTCCATATACTCACCAACTCTCCATACCCCTTACACTCTTGTACCCCTCCTCTTCAACCACTCTCACCAAATTTTTTCTCCCTCATATTTTTGTATTCTTTATACCCTGCCCTCTAAGTTCCAGAGAAAGTATGTATGTCTTCTCATTTCCCTGTCTACCTCATCGCATTCATTACTGTTTGAGGGAGTTTATCACCAAACAAATAAGCTCAGCCAACTTGTTTGACAGCACTGACTTGAAGTTAAATGACAAAAGGGTATAAAGTTGAATTTCTTTAAATATGTTATAATCTTATCTACAGTGGCCATGGTCTTAAGAAAGTATGTGGACATTGATGACTTTGGGTTTCGTCACATGATGCTTGTTTACAAGTGAGAAAACTGAAAAAGATTAAAATGTGTTACAGGGTTGGTGATGATTTCATGGACCTATGATATGTGGTGGAACATGAAACAGGTTTTATTCTGGACACAGTCCGTGAGGTCATTGTAGTGTGGCAGAGGCTGTCGGAGAAAACAATAAGGTGATGACCAGGTTTACTGTTGTCTGTGGGTCTACAAATTTTTATCCCTTGTTCCACAGTTAACGTATTAAGATGATGTCCCACATATTGATTGGCTTCAGTTGCCATGCAGCAAACCACAGCAACACTGACACTTTTTTTGAATCGGGGTTTTATCCAATGGCTGTGAAGAAAGAAGGGAAGGCTTTCATCACTGGACTGTCAATCACTTAGTCTTCATTGCCTCCTTTACACCCAATGGGGAAAATTGGACTCACTACAAATTTATCATCCGTGGTTATGCAGATTTTGGAGCAATATGTTCAAAATCTCCTCAAAGGATCATAAATGCATCCACAACAAAGCCTAGGAAACGATTAACTACAGGTTGAAGCCAGTGGATGGTTTGAAAACTTGCCAGAGTGATATTTGCACCTTATACGTAGGGAAAACAACGCAGTGCTTGTGAGCCTCACAAGAAATCTGTGGCCCAAAAAGAGATGTCATCTGAATACTGAGTGAAGCCAAGATGTGGCTGATTTATAAACAGCAGCAGAAATAAATTGTGTTTTCCACACTATACAGCAAACATAAAGGTCAGCAGACTTTACTTGTAAGTGTACTTAGTCTTTGAGAATGAGAGAAGGCTAAAAAATAAATGGATTTTGAGCTACCTCTTTTTATCGGTAATGCATCCCACGGGCCAGTACTTTGTGCAACACCAGGCTTGTTGATATCTATTCACTTTAGTCTGACATGATCTTTGTAGGCTGTTGCACCTACAACTAAGGTGGTTTTCCCAGCTAAGAGACTTTACTCCCACCCCTACTAAGCAGCATGTATTCTGACAGGAGTGTTATGGCAGAAGAATATATTCCCAGGGCCCACTGATTAAGCTATGCATTCTTTTTCTGTTTGTCCAGAGTGTAAATGGATTTTTGTTCTAACTTCTGTGTCAATCAAATTTACTAAGCACACAAAAACTAGTCTTCTATTAAAACCAGGATAGTGTTATTTCCTTTAGTTTCTGTCTTTCTTTCTTTCTTTCTTTCTTTCTTTCTTTCTTTCTTTTCCTTTTTGTCCCCAATTTTAACATATGATCATGTTTTTTTTTTTTTCTAATATATATTTGATGTGCACTATGGGTGTGGTTTTCCATCCCACCATCTGCCAACCTGAGTCACATTATCTTCTCTACTTTATGAGCTCCAGCAATATACAGTATGCAAAGCAGTTCTTCACCCCACTCTTTAGCGGGTCATAAGTTCTTCAATGTGGCTGCTTGTGGAAGCCAAATAATTGAGTGTTAGCCTCCGTGGAAGTCTACTGCTGGTCAACCAATGTCCCGGCTTCACCTCGGCAACCTGCTTCACCAGGCTGTCCCATGTGCACGAATCCCACACTCTACAACCTGCCCAACTTCAGCTGTTCCCGGATAAGTATTACTCTGAAAGAGTGAAGAAAAAAATCTTCCTGTGTTTTTTTGTTCTTTTTTAGTTTTTTTTTTTTTCCCCCTTGTGAAATTGCCTCCTATTTCGGGGTCTAATATAGAATATAAGGCTCAAATAAAAGGATAAGAACTGGTTCCCTTGGTTTTCGACTAAACCCTCCAGATTGGCAAGTGAGTTGACTTCACTTTTACCTTTGAGGATATCAGAATTTCTGACACATAATTCTGAATTATGTTTTAATGCCACATTACTCTGTTGTGAATCCATTGCCAAGATTTGTGTCACAACCAAATAGTGTCCAGTATTTGCATCTAGTGTACATGAGAAAGACAGTGCTATTCCAGATATTATTTCCCTTAAATCAAAAAATAATTTCTGCGATATCTGCACATCACTCCGATGCAAATAGAAATCAATTAAAAGGCTTTTATATCGTCCCAGTGTGTGTCATCCCAAATGAAGTTGTATCAAATTGTATGTGTTGGTCTCCAGAAGAAAATTTAAGGCTGCTGAGGGGGCGGAGTGCCATGGGTCAACAATTCCTTTTCATTACCTAGAAAATGTTATTTAGTCTCTCAACATCCTTTGTAATGCATGTTCTTAATATGAAAAATAACATTTTTTTTTTTCTCTTGTCTTTCTTTCTCAGAGGAAGTGTGCTTGGGTTGATGATGATGGATTTTTATACTTTAATAAATTTCACTCTGTAAGTGTGAGTGTTAAGTTTAAATAAACATTTACACATTTGACAGGCTAACAGTATGAACTGGTCACTATGATTTGTAAACACACTCTGTGTCATACTGTTGCTAAAAGCAACTGGTTAAAGTTTTACATTTTCAGTGATTGCTGTGTTAAATGATTCTTTAGTATAACTGCCAACACTTCCAGTTTTATGTCCAGGTTGACTGCACCAACTACAGCAGAAAACGTCCAATTTACTGCAGGGCTAGGACACTAGTCTGAAGTAATATTCTCATAAATAACACAAGGAATAGTTTCCATTTGTGACTTGCATCCACAGCAGTTTTATTCCTGCGTGTGACGCTCTATAAATCACAGTGAAAAGAATCACTTAAAGAGTGAGTGGGCTGAGCACATTTTATTTGGGCCTGGATTTGAGAGTGTGTGTGCGTGCGTGTGCGTGTAGTGTGTGTGTGAATGCAGCGTTACCCTAAACTCTTTATGAAAAAGAATGTGGAGAGTTATTTCAGGACGGCACATTTTCTCACCGACCTCTGACGGTAAGCACACTCGCTGTCTACATTTGGTGCTAAACCAAGGCAGGGTGTTTGTCTTTCTACAATATGTCAGCATGACTTTAGGAAATGACACTTGAAAAAGCGTTTGGTGAAATGGGATGAAATAAATATAATCATTCAGGTTATTGGTTGATTGGTTATTCGAGTTGATTTTTAATACAAAAAATTAATTCATAAAATAACCAAACAGCATGTATGCAGTGCTAATAAATTTGCTATTTTTTCAGGCATCATGAGGGAGAGTTTAATCCCAATTTTACTGAAATGCTTGTGATAAAATGCTAAACTCATCTTCTTGCACAGTATGACTAATCAGACCTTTGAAATATGTGAAATACATTTTATTACTTTTCAAATATTTTGAAGAAACGTTGCCAAACAACATCTGGGTAAGAACACAAAAATTGTCTCTTTCATGTGTAGTATATCTTCTAGAGCTGGCTCTATTTTGTTTTTTTTTTTCATTTCTAAATTTCTGAGGTATCAAGCAAATCTTCAGTGCTCCATTCATATACTTTGTCTGAAAAAGAATTGTTCTTTGTCTTTTAACTGAGTATAACGGAGTAGCTTACTTAGCGTACCAGGCCACATACGTCTGATGGAAATGAATCTCTTTGACCTGTCAAAACCTGATGTAACAATTAAGCTTGCGCTTTAGGTGTCAAGGAACTTTATTGCAGTTCAGTGCACCTTTTTGTGTGTGTGTCCGTGTGTGTGTGTGTCTGTGTGTGTGTGTCCCACCACTTGTAGCCACACAATGACATACTGACCATATCAGCATACTGTAATTCACCCTGACAACTTATCTGCCTCCATATTCTATAAGCATGGCCTAAGTATACAGTGAAGGACCATGATGGGGCAAATATGGAGAGAAAAGTCATAAAATGTTGAATGTCTTTCTTCTCCTGGTTTAAGTACAAGTCAAGGCATCACATTGTATGAACTGAACTGCATCACAAATCACTGAGTGAAGGGGAGGCAGCACCTGGATGACTGCCAGAGCAGCTGAAACAATTAACATCGTAAGCAGGACAGGGCCCAGGCTTCATTAACCCCCTAGGCCTGAAACCCGTCTCCTGGGCTGGCACCCATCCCAAAGACCCCCCCTATGCCAAGTGGCTCCATAAGCCAGAGGGTCATTACAACAGTGTTTCCCATTAATTAACTCCACTCAAAGGGCTTCCCAAGGCCTCATTTGTCATGACACACTTTTCTAATGAAATATTTCTACCCATCTTATAAGTACATAAAAGATTGCAAATGTTTTGCAAAGTTGTTTCAGCTCCCAAGCAGTCAGGCTAATCCTCCACCATGTAAAAATGCTCACTCACAAAGGTACCCTGCTTGGGATTTAAGTTAAGTTTCTCAGAAACAATTTTCTCAGTTTCTATACATCAGAAAAATACCAAAAAAAAGATTTTTGATTAACTTCTTTTAAAGGAATTTTTTACAGACTTTTTGTCACTTTTTTAAGAAAGGATTTGGTCAGTTGTGATGATTTTCTCCAACGTTCATCATCATTTCGGTTTTAAAATAATTCTTAAGGGGATTAAAAACCAGGAATTAAAATTCATTTATTTTGGTCTAATTAAATTGTTATCCTGTTTGTTCATATTTAAATATGTATGCTACCATCACCACCCCCACAGTTTATTGCTATTAAACCCAGGAAACACAGGAACAGCATGGAAATCACTTTCAGTCCATACTGACATAAGTTTGTTATCAGCTTCCAACATTTAAGCAATTTAATAAAAATAGACAAGAGAGTTGCAAAACTTGGCTTCTCAAGGTGTTTTTACCAGTTTTGCTACCTTTCCATTTGGACCATAGCATACAAGAAACAACTCCCAAATAATCTATTGGCACAAAAATTCCATCCGAACACCAAACAGATGATTCAGAACTCAAACAACTGGTTCCAAATGATTTATAGCAAATCAAAATACCCAAGTGGCTTTCTGATTATATCGTTTTGAACTCCCAAACTTAATAATGTCAGCACAACTCTCCCATACGAAGAGTTCTGTGTCATACACTCACACTAAATATGCACGTAACTCTGCAATTACCCTGTTGTACTAAGTCAAGTAGACAAACATGATATTGATAATTTCGCAAATAGTTTGTCGGACATTTGTTAAGTTGTCAGGGCTATTCAGATGCAGAGAAATGATAGCGAGCTGAATTAGCATCCTCCTGGTTTGCTCATTGACTATCTTGTGGTTTCAAAGGCCAAATATCGTCAGTGTCTGGTCTGTACTTGCTGGGTATTCCTACCGTCAGTCTCTGGACATGCTGATGAGGTAGATTTCTGACTCTACTAATGTTTCCACCGTCAGCAGGCACTATTGGACTTCAGGCATCATTGTGAAAATGCAGGACATGTATCTGCAGGTAAAGATCAACCAGGTCATTTATTCTTCAGTCACTCATTTGTATCGTATTTAAGTATCCAGACATTGTCTTAATGTAGTTCATGTGTGGGGGCAATCAATGACATAATATTTAACAAATGTTAAAGAGTAGAGTGAATGGGGCAATTGCTGATAGTATAGTCAGATATTTTAGGTGCTGTTTCAATTTAGTTTAGTTGCTTTAAATGATTATAATTGAGGATAACTTAAAAATCAACTTTAATTAACTTTAATTTTGGGGGGTGTTTGGTGACAATTAATTATTCAATTAATTATTTACCATTTTTTAATTGCGTCTACAACTACAAATAAATATGATTATATGAAAACCGATTGAATGGAAAACTTCTTGGAAGAAATCTTATAATAGAGCTTTAGTCAAATAATGCATGGCTGTATTGTCATTAGTCCTATAATTTTGCTTCATGAAGCAAACACTTTAATTTCTGTTACGTGGAAAACACAGAACAAAACATTTGCTTTTTTTTATTATGATGAGAAAAACACTTGATTTAACGTAGGGGGAAAGAAACACCTTTACTGAAGCAAGGGAAGCTGGCGTCTATGTGTATCCGTGTCTCTGCGTGCATGTCTGTGTATGTATGTGTGTTTGCTGCAGAGTATTGTGAATGTTAAGCAGACCGGTGAAGGGTGGTGGCATCCAGGGCTGGTGATTAATGTTGACACAGTGAGAAGAGGCCAGCCTGTTGACATCCATTACTGCTTTCTGCTTAACGAGGCCAGGGCCGTAGAAACACCCACATCACCAGGACACAACCACACACACGTACACACACACACACACTGCAGCAGCAGCAGTGGCACTCTACTCCACGGAATAACTATCATATTGGAGGGTTCAGATTCACATGATTTACATCCAAACCACCTACTGAGCGCCACTGTGAGAGGAGGTGTGTCTGAGTCGTAGTAAGACTGAGAAGGCAAGGGTAGAGGTCAAAGCGCTGTTGATCAGAGGGTTTTCACTGCAGACATCTGAGTGCATGCTCTTATTGACATTGAAGTATGGTGAGTGAAAGAATCCCAATGAAACACTTACGGGTTCATCAGTAATAAGTATATCTTTCTGATACGAAAACCAATTCCCAATCAATACGCATTATTTGAAAGCTCTGATTAGTTTGTTTTTACAATCAGCTGTATTCCAGTATTTTTACAAACTAATATTTATTCATATAAAGATTGATGCTAATGTCAGGATGTTTACAACAACTATTTGATTAAGATTTTGAATATTTAATTGTCATTTTTAAGTGTGTTGCTGTCAAACCAAAAAGTTCCACATATTGTTCTTTTTTGGTGCCATGGTGACGCACTTCAGCCTCACAGCACGAAGGACCCTGGTCCAATTCCGACAAGGGAACCTTTCTGTGTGGAGTTTGCATGTTCTCGCCATGTCTGCGTGGGTTCCCTCCGGGTTCCTCCAGTTTCCTCCCACAGTCCAAAAATACACAGCAGGTCAATTGAAAAAAATTGGGAAAACTTGTCCCAGATGGGGTGAATGGTTGTCTATATACGGGTATGTGGCTCTGGGATTGACTGATAACCATTCCAGGGTGTATCCCGCCTCTCGCCCGATGCCAGCTAGAATAGGCTCCAGCATTCGCAGCAACCCTGAGTGCAAGCTAAGCAGCAGAGGATGGATAGATTGGTAGATTTTCTTTTTGCATAACAATGGCTCAACAATGTTGATGAAAGGGTTATTAAAATTTTATTTTAATTTGTGGTTAACTTCAAATGTTAAACTAAGTGTTAACAGCTGGTACAGGACCAGAGAAGACTCTTTTGCTGGTACGCTAAATAAATCATCCAAAGCAATTGACCCAAAAAGTTGCATGTGTCCTCATAGCAGCACATACATTTTTAACACAGCTTTCAATGTTATCTTAAGATAATGGTTCATAAAATATGCCACTTAAGATAAATAAATAAAAATAAAATAATTCAGGCATGAAAAATCTTGAATGCGCGAGCTAACAGATCTCTGCTATATATAGTATAGATAGGATAAAATCTAAAAACAAAAGACATTCAAATCTTGAACATTAACATATGACCGAACTGTATCTGGCCCTCGTTTATTAATTTCAAGCAGTTATTTTAAGACAAGAAAGTGGCACAGAAAAGAGAAAACCTATTGTCTAAGACCAAGTTTATAAACAAAAGTATATAATTAAAAGGTCAGTACTTATTTTGCACTGAAATCATTGATAAAAAAGGCCTGACAAACAAAAATAAAAAAATAAAAAAATCTCCGCATGGACACACACCTTTGCAATGTATCACTAGGAGACAGTGTGCTCCAGTATGGGGTCTGGTAGAGTCCCTGTCTGTCTCCCTCGGCCCTTCTGTCACCCTAGACAGAGAGAATTACTGGAAAATTACTGTCTGCTGCTCAGTGTCACTGACAACTGAACCTCAAGAGCAGCCGCGGCCGTTCTTTACAATTACAATACTCTGTAACACTCCTGCCTCTCCTTTCTCTCTTTTTTCTTTCCCCAGCACCACCCTCTCATTATCACAAACCCCTATCTTCCCTTTGAAGGAGGCCCAGTGATAAAGGCAGATCCTGATGCAACTCCCACCTCCCACTCCGGCTCTGACAGAAGCTGACTCTCAATCAGTTGCAGAGATGCTGAGGGCTTTTAAACCTCAACCTGTAGCCACTTCAAAGGGCCCTTCACCCCTCCTTTAGAAGAAGCTGTAGCAGCGTTAGCACTGAGGCAAATGTGACTGGAAGTCAATTACCTGCTGGAGAGTCGTAATGGTGATGATTGTGGAAATGTGAGCTGGTTGTGTCGTCTGGTGGGCTACACTGTCATGAAAGCCAGATGTTTTGTCCTCGCTTGTTCAGACTGGCAGCCTAAGAGAGAGAAAGAGGATAAAGTTTCTTCAGAGGAATCACTACTCAAGTTTTCGCAATATTTACAATGGACTCAGTATTTTAGGTCAGGAAAGGGTAAAACTATTTGGTGAAAATAATGTATCTATTATACACTTTTCAGAAAACACAATGAAATGTCCCATATTGGAGGGCAGTTGAGTCTGTTTTGCAGAGGATAAAGTTGTTCTTAAAAGAAAAAAGAAAAAAATGAATCAAAACAAAGAAATCTATAATTCAGTTATGCTGCCAATTATTATTGTGACATATCAGCATTACAGAGCTGAGAACAGACATGTACAAATCATTTAGAACTGATATTTTTCAGAATATTAGCCACTTTTTTTGGAGAAAGAAGTTACTAAACCAACATATATATATATGTGTGTGTGTGTGTGTGTATCATATATATATATATATATATATATGTATATGTGTGTGTGTGTGTATGTGCATGTGTGTACGTATATATGTATATATGTACACTTACACACGAATAAATGTAAATATATACAAATATATACATTAATTAAATTATGATACAACATTATTTTGAATGGGTGAGGAATGTCCTAAAATGTGTATTAAATCACCAACAATGTTCAAAGGAAATGCTATTAAAAAGAAAAATGTAATCATAAATGATCAGTATGAACTGATCTGAGAGATTCATGAAATACTTCTGCCATCAAGTCTTATTCATCAAATGAACTACATGTCTCTAAATGTTTCAAATAATGCAAAAAACACATAAAATATGTGAATCAAAGCCTTTCAGTCCATCCGAAAAATAGAGACAAAAAAAAATCGAAAGGCAAAGGTTTGGCCACCCTGTGAAACGCTCCAACTCTCAAAATGTCACCTTCAAATGATTGTCAAGTTGGGCTTTAAAAAAAGCAAACACTTTTTTGTAAACAGTATTGGGGTAAGAATCAGCTGGGTGCTACAAAATGAGTATGCGCACCATTCCATCTCATCAGTAGGATGCCTCTAGATGATTGATCTCACTCGCCCTCCTCTGTCAAAAACACAGACTCGGACACACAAACCATTCAGCATCAAGCACCCTGGTCCAGTCAGACAACAGGACATGACCATGCTGCTCTTCAATATTTGTTCCCACCATGTTTTATTGACCTCAAAGCCCCGATCATTTCCCCCTTGCCCTACGGACCTGACTTGAAGCATGATGACTCTGGCCCAGCTGTCACTCGTCGAAACTACAGACCTTCACACATGCTGGAATCACTTTGAACATTGAAAGGCTGGGGATCCCCTGGCCAGGTCACCTCTCATCCTGCAATACCAGGCAGGTCTTGTTGACATGGACGCTTTCAACACAATTCAATGCAGACCAAACATGTACTGTATGTTTTCTTGAAAGACGCAGGTGGAAGCAATTTTTCTCCTATGGATAAGAAGAACATCAGTTTGGAAATTTCTAATCGTCTGAGAGTGTTTTATAAACGGTGTTTCAAAGCGCACAAATTCTGTTAAGTGAGGACCCACCCTATATTTTGTTTTCAATGCTTAGGCTAAATCTTGAGTCTCTGAGTGTGGCATCTTATTTCAAATCCAAAACTCATTTCTCATCGCAGGACATAATTGCCTAGGTAGATGTCAAGTGGGCCGGACCATTAAAATAATAGCATTCTCAGCAATAAATAACCAAAATATCATGTCTTTCCTCTGTTTTGGTGTAAAGGAGTACAAGGACATTAGGAAAATCTTGGAATTTAATTAACAATCCTTTTACAAAACATTTCATGAAACACCTCATATTTCCTTAAACAAAAGTGCAATTTACTTCTATCATTCACTAGCAATTAGCAAGCTGGCTTTCTCAGCTATGGGTGAAAGTGGACCGCTGTTCCTCAGACCCGCCAGCAATTCGTTGATCTTATCTCTATCTTATCTCTATCTTATCTGGTCAGTTGTTTTTGCAAGCATCTCCTGTGTGTCTCCGTAAATAAATAGGACGTAGTCAATTTTTCTTTGATAATTCTACACTCTTTAACTACTTTTCTCTGTTTTGATAACGACATGTTGGCTAGTGAGGGCATAGCGGGGAGGTAGAGAACAGTGTAGAAAATAACGTCATAACAAGCAGCAGGTGGTACATTGATAATGTCTGCTGATTGTCCTCTACTCTGACCAAAATAATGCACCCCCAAGCAGAAAATTCTTGAATTGCATTTAATTAAAAAAAATAAATCCTTGTCTTTTATGCATTTTTTCACTTTCAAATTATCCTGCGGCCCTGGTTGAACCCCCTTGTGGTCCGGTTCCGGCCCGCGGGCCATATGTTTGACACCCCTGGTCTAGATGCTTTTCACTGATCTACACCTGAATCTCAGTTAAAGAGAAATAGGTTTGTGCTAGGAAGGGAGTAGATTCTCCAAGAGTACTAATATGTAGTTTTTCTTTAATTTGATCAGCCATTTAACTATATATTTCATGGTCAGGGTCTCGCCTGGGATTTTCAGTCATGAATCTAGAATCTTTATAAATATATTCAAAATTAGAATCTGTAAAATGAATCAATAAGTAAGTAAGTAAGTAAGTAAAAATTAAAAATAGGGGCATATTTTCTTTTGCATGAGTGTTCGCCTTTGAAAATCTTTCATTCCTAGTTAATACAGGAGGAGGAAGATGCCATAGCGATCCAATGTTTACAAGCAAACATCTAGTTGTAGAGTCTCGGAGATCGAGTGGTTGTACTTCCTTCCGTAGGGAAGGCCCATTTATCCATAATCTGTCGCTTTATCTGCCGCAGGGGATGCTGTCCTTGGGCGAGATGGAGTCATCACCCTGGACTGGACAGAAGTTGATCACAGGGTCCCGTATGGAGACATACAACCATTCAATCCCCCAATAACACTTCAGGGCAATTAACCGACTGCATGTTTGTGGAAATTACAGGTAGGAAATTAGAATAGAAACTGGAGGAAACCCACTCAGACAGGGGAAGAACATGCAAACTCCAAACAGGAAGGTCCCCACGAACCAGGTAAACCTGCTGTGACCTGCTGTGAGGTACAAGAGCTAACTGCTGCACCATCTTGCTGCCAAAGGGAGAAAAGTTTTTTTTTATTTGTTTGTTGTTTCTTCTCCTCAATATCTTTAGTGTCTAGTCTACTACTTTCTGTACATCAGGTGCAGACTGATCATTGGACAAGTCCCTATGCATTACCCACTTCATAAAATACTATATGATAAATGTAATACAAACTTAGTGGTAACAGTTAGCTACCTCATTCCACATAAACTGGTCATCCATTTAATATCAGACAAGCAAAAACAATCCAAAGAGCAGAGTTTGAATACAAAGCAGATAAAATGCATTGAACGATGCATATGGATTTGTAAAAAGCATCGCTACTGTATTTAATAAAGAGCTGCCTAAGATAATACGATTTTATGATTAATGCAACCGGCCAGCATTTATCAAACATTTGGCTAGAGTCCATATCGTGACTAAATCCAAACTGCCAAACTGCATGGATAGTCTGAGATGAAACGATACTATTATTTGACAGACAACTTTTATGTTCCATGATTCATAACGTTACAACTCTTTTGGTAAATAGAGTATATGATATGAGAATGAGCTTGACAGATCTATGGATGCATTTCCAAAACTAATAAAAACATGCCTGAATAGTTTCATATGGGTCCAGTGATCTTTCGAGATTAATTAATAGAAGTGTCAAACAAACACACCAGTTTGTAACATTTCAAAAGGGCACATTTCCAAATGAATCAGTCATCATTTAAATGAGTCATCATTTAAATCTGAAAATATTTCCAAATGCATTACTCCTATGCCTGGGTATATTCATAGAGTTCCA
The DNA here is from genome assembly GCF_037954325.1 of Fistularia commersonii. Lineage (NCBI taxonomy): Eukaryota > Metazoa > Chordata > Actinopteri > Syngnathiformes > Fistulariidae > Fistularia > Fistularia commersonii. Next base: position 1,235,744 of record NC_141316.1, on the reverse strand, counting down.
TGTTCTGAGATATTACAATTGTCATAAAATATCATTCATCACAGATTAAAAGTACCAGGTTTCACAAGAATCAACCTTGTGGACATTGAAAAGACGGGCAAATTGCAGTCTAAACCATCATGATATAGAAAGTATTTGATCACTGCATACAGTGTTGTTTGCTGATTTTTGTTTGTTTCTTTTGTTTTTTAAAGAGTGCTGTTTTTGACAGTGTGACAGAAATAGTCCAACTTCACAGTAAGAGGTCCTGGGCTGGGTCCAAGACTGGTAAAGGCTCTTGCTTTTGACCTAATATCAAATATCAAGTGCGGATCAACTGACCACAGACCCCAAATTGAAGACTAACAGTAAGAGAGCATTGCCTTTTCGATTTGGTCTAAATATCCCTCTGTTCATTTCAGGCATTACTTTATTGTTGCACATTGGCTTCAAGATCATTTTGAATGTGGTGACAAACCGAAAACTCCCTATTTGCTTTTTGTCAAGAATTAAGGATACCTCACAGTGAAACATCAACTACGAATTCCCATCTGGCTTCATTCTGTGGAGCCCACACGAGCGACAATGACAAAGGTAGGTATGTTATTCAGAGTTCTGTCATCAAGTCACAAAATTACAATTGGAAACCCAGGCTAATGGGATATAAGTGATAAAAGATGACAAAAATGTTAACCTGGGATTGAAATTTGGATGTCCTGAATGGTTTTCCTGAAACCCCTCCCCAAGTCACCACCTCATCGCGGGGGAGGGGTTTGCACATCCCAGTGATCCCAGGAGATAAGTTGTCAGGGTCTCTATGCCCCTGGTAGGGTCACCTGATCTACACATGGTTTGGGGACCTGGAGAAGGCATCCGACCACATCCTGTGGGGAATACTGTGGGGGGTGCTCAAGGAGTATGCTATACCAAACGCTGTAATACAGGCTGTTCAGTCCTGTATCATCGTGTCAGAGCCCGGTCTGCTCTGCCAGGTGTCAGTCAGATTCATTTCAGGTGAGGGTTGGACTCCGTCAGGGCTGCCCTTTGTAACCAATTTTGTTCATAATGTTCATGGACAGAATTTCTAGCCGCAGACAGGATATTTGGGGGATACTTTTGGATTGGGTCTCTGCTTTATGCAGATATCGTGGTTCTCTTGGCTTCATCGGACCACTATCTCCATAATCTGGTTAGCAGCCAGATGTGAAGCAGCCAGGATGAAGATCAGCAACTCCGAATCCAAGGCCACGGTTCTCAGACAGAAAAAGGTGCCCACTTCAGGTTAGGTCTTGCCTCTCGAGGGGGAGTTCAAGAATCTCAGGATCCTTGTCACAAGTGAGGGGAGAATGGATCGGGACATCGATAGGCTGATCAGGGCAACGTCAGCAGTGATGCAGAGTCTGCACTGGTCTGTGTTGTTAAGGAAGGAGCTGAGGCAAAATTTTACCTGTCGATCAACTTTCCTACCCTCACCTATGGTAACAGGCTGTGGGTTGTGACTGAGAGAACAAGGTCACGGATCCAGGCGGATAAAATGACTCTTCTCCACAAGGTGTCCGGGCTCTCCCTTCAAGATAGGGTGAGGAGTCCGACCATCCGGGAGGAGTGCAGAGCACTGCTCCTTCATGTGGAGAGGAGCCAAATGAGGTAGCTCAGGCCTCTGATCAGGATGCTTCCTGGATGCCTCCCTGATGAGGTGTTACAGACATGTCCAACTGGGAGGAGGCTCGGGGAAGATCCACGACACGCTGGAGGGACTATGTCGCTAGGTCCGCCTAGGAATGCCCTGAGATCCCCCCAGTAGAGCTGGACCAAATGGCTGGAGAGAGGGAAGTCCAGGCCTCTCTGCTTCAGCTGCAGCCCCTGCCATAAGCAGCAGAAGATGGATGGATGGGCCGTTTTCATGAAATATAAATTCTCAAGAGTTTGTGGGATATGGATGTCTTTATTCATTCAAAGTAACACTCAACAAGGGCAAATCTTTATGTTTCTCTAAGCCATGTTTGCATAGTCAATAAAGTAAAAAAAAAAAATGCAAATACTCTCCTCTAAACCATCTGAGCCACAACAGGTTTTTTAAGTCCATCTTGTTGATATGATTTAGTCCTCTCGCTATCTGAGATTGGCAGCCACATGGTTCCATAAACCTAAAGTCCAGTCTGGGACCCTCATCTCTGCCTCCTCCTCCTCCTCTTCCTCGCTTGTGGTCTGATAGTATTGATTGGCCATTTGGAGCCAGAAACTCCAAAGAGACAGCCGTAATTACAAGGAGATAAGGCAATCTACTGCAATTAACCATCCCTCCCCTGGCAGCCTTGGCCACCGACCATCTCTCATCCTAAGCATGAAATAAATTACTTCAGCCTCTCTGCCGCCATCCCAGCCACTGAAATATAGGAACAATTAAACAGAAATTAATTCTAATTCATGCAGCCTCTATCACTAAAGGGACATATTTTAACCATGGTATTAAAGAACTATTAAACAAAATTAATCGTAAACCACAGTTTCTTTGATCCTCATAATAAATCACAGGTTCTTTCATAAAGAGCCCCTGAGAAGATACGTTTAACACTGTTGTCAGACATTTGGTAAGGTTGCGGGGTCATTCTGAAAGGTGCTTTGAGGGGAAGGTTTTTCATTAGGATAAATATATCTTGTCATGGTGTTTTAGTGTTGGCCTTCACAGACAAAGGACAGGATTTTTTTTTTAAATGTCATTTGCACTTTTATGTTGGATGAAATGTTTTAGCCAACAAAGAGCAATGTAAGTTACGCTGAAAAGAGCCTTCTCTTAAACCTTGAATAGCAGAGATGTTCTTCGACATCAGGATGGAGACGATGTCAGAATTACAAGTAATGAGGACGGGGGCTATCTCCCGCTGAGCCATTGAACAGAATGAGAAACAGACTGCGGAATTATTCATTAGAGCCAACTGCAGCATCATCACTTCTCACACTTGTCTTGTTTATTTCTGAATTCACCATTTCAGCCAATTTTACACCAGATTACCACAATGTCAGGGATCCATTTCCCCTCCCTTTGGATTATTTTCGTAATTTTACTCCCCTTTTCAACATGCAAAAAAATGGGGGGACTTTCAAGTTCCAGGCGGTTTGTTCCTCTCCAAGCTCGCTGCTAGCATTATGAAGACTATAAACACAACTTTTTAAAAGGGGAAATTTAATAAGCATACGGTGACTCTGCAGGTAATTAGCAGGGGGATGAAGGGAAGCTGCCGACTTGGATTTGGTTCCCATTTGGAAGTGCTGTTGTGTTGTACAGCTTGAGTGGGTTGTGTTGAAAGCGAGAGCCGCTAGCCAGCCTTTGGGGAGTGAAGCCCAGCACATTGAAAACCTCCATGCTCCGATAAAAAAAAAAAAAAAATACTGCATCAAATAGCATTTCAAATCCATTTGTTTCATTCCTCTTCAGTGGGGACTGCCTCCCTTTCTCTCAGCGCCCTTTCCTCTCACTTCTTTGTGCTTCACAGAAATCAGGGCTATTCCCAAACTGTCCTGCTCATTTTTCAGTACTTTTTTCTTTTTTTTTGGAGTTTGATACAATGTGTTTGTAGAGTCGTGATTAGGGAAAAAAATGTTTTAACAACATCAAGGAAATTCCTTAGAGCTTTGACATTTTATCGCAGATGAAAATGGACAAAAAGAGATCTATTTTCTATTTCCTTCACTCTTTACTGTAAAGGGGCACATGCTGCAGAAAAAGAAATCCACATTACAGTTATAATGAATTCATGAAATAGTGTGACCACATTTGATTTAAAACCACATGATTGTTTCTGCATGTATAAAAAGGATAATTAGCATTCAGTTTTCGTCTTTTCTTTCCTGGCCTTTGAAACCAAATTGTCCCCTAAGAATTTTCATGCGCATTAACAATAACTCTGTCGAAATTACGCCTGCCTGCTAGCAGTTGACGAGGTGAGTCTTAGCTGGCTCACTTTCCATTGGTCTGTTAGTGACTAATATGGGTGTGCATACACACAGGCACACACACCCACACACACACACACACACACACACACACACACACACACACACACACACACACACACACACACACACACACACACACATACATACACACATACACACATGCACACAAACACAAAATGTATTCATATAGCCACAAATCAAAACAGAGTTGTCTCCGTCTGTCTCTTATCCTGCACTCAGAGTTGCAGGGGATGCTGATGCCTATCAACTGCTTTTTGATGCTCCCATTGGGCGAGAGGCGGGGTACACCCTGGACCAGTCGCCAGTCAATCATACATAGACAAACAATCATTCTCTCACTCATTCAGAGTAATTTTTCCCATTTTTTTCCCAATTAACCTGCTGCGTGTTTTTGGACAGTGGTAGGACACCGGAGAACCCAGAAAAACCCACGCAGACACGGGGAGAACGTGCAAACTCCACAGAGTCCCCTTATCGGAATCGAACCAGGGTCCTTCCTGCTGTGAGGCCAAAGTGCTAACTACTGCATCGCCAAGAGTTCTGAAATATATGTTAATAATCCTTTATCACAAGCTTTTATTCATGTTTTTATTTCAATGGCTACTTGACTCCTTATATTATTGAACCAATGACTGTACCCATCTTCTCATCTTTTCTTCATACTAAAGCACAACAAATTAACCACATTTAGAAAAAAATAAAATTGGAGAATTTAATCAAATTGGGGTTCTGAATATGTACATATATACATACATATACATATACATTTATGTTATCTAAACAAACACTCTTCCTTTAAAAAACTAATAAAAATTAAAAGTTGGTGATTCATTCATGTCAAACAAGTAATTTATCAGGAATAAAAATGACTGACATAGTTATTTTAGTTCAACTTTCAGAGAGACTGCTGAACTGAGACATTTGTTCCTTATCAAATCAACTAAGTTGGAAGCAATGACCCAAATTTAAGTCTACAAAAATAATTGTAATTAGTAAAATATAAGTGAAACTAGACAAAAATTAAATTATCTTAATTAAAAGTTGATAATTATTGAATGAATATTGATTTCTAATCTATGTAGAGCACATGTGCATTGATATTTCCATTTGAATATTTTTCAATATATATTCAAAGCAAACAATATCACTCAAGCTTATTTAAATGTACTTCAGACATTTTAATTATTTTACAGGAAAAAAGGAATACAATCAAATAATAAAAAATCTTTAAATTGGTTAAGAAATGAAAGAAACATGTTGGTCATATCTACAAAAGCATTATGTTTTCAAAGTCAAATTACATTGAAGTAAGAAACAAGTATGTGTTTAAGCTGTAGAGCACGCTGTATTTTCTGAGCCTGCCCGTACCACAACTTACCTTCCACTCTAACCCCCAACCTCCCTCCCCAAGACTGGGCTGTTCTTAGTGAAGCCCACCAGGACTGTACCCACAACCTGAAATTAGATCTCTGGATCAGTTACTGCTGACAGGACCAACCTGACACGCTGTAAAAGGCCTGGCAAGAAATGCCGGCGCCGGCCACTTCCAGTGTCGCCCCTTCCCCCGCCCCTACCTGACACACCAGAAAAAAATACATAGATAAATAAATGCATTTACTGAAAGTTTAACTTAAACTACTGGATGAAAAAAAAAGCTTGAGATTGATATTTTTCCAAATATCTGGTTCATAATGTGGAAAAAAATTGATGCACGTTTTCCACTTTTCATCTTAACTGTGTTATACCACGTTCTACCTGCTGTTTCTTTTCAGGTACAGATTGTAGCTCTTGGATGCACAGGTTATGAAAAATGGGAGGAAAAACATCCAAAAAGTGCCTGGGGCTGAGAGAGCTTTAATTAAAGCAACCTAAATTCTCTTTTTCAGCTGGACTTGGTAAATATGTCTCATAGACACAAAGTGGAATTCCAATACAGGAAATGCATTTCAGGAGGTTTTGCGAAAGTAAGATTAGGATTTAATTATTTCTGTCTTCATACGTATGTAGCTTGTTAGGTCTCAGGTCTGGTAAGTTTCTGTTCTGAACAACATGTGGAATGTGTTTCACTGGGTGCTTGAGGTGAAATTAACAAAATGATTGAATATAGGATATCGTTGTGAATACATTCTACAATCTATTCAAACAACACTCATGTCTATGAGTGTGTGTGTGTATGCAAGTGTGTGTGTGTGTGTGTGTGTGTGTGTGTGTGTGTGTGTGTGTGTGTGTGTGTGTGTGTGTGTGTGTGTGCATGTGTGTGGAAGGACCTTCCAAAGAGTTAAAAAGAGTTAATAGATTTTCGGCGTGAAGTGCTCAGAGAAACACTAATTAATAAATTTATGAATACATAAATAAATAAATGAAAAAAGATTTTGTTTGCAATTGAGATCGATTGAAAAGAGATGTTGCTGGAAAGCCTTGAAAGTTCTCAGTTTGATTTCAAGACCTTTCCCTGATAAAAACAAAATCTCATGACTTTACTACATGTGCTTTGACTTCCTTTCTTTCTGTTGTTCTGCCATTTTTCCATTAAGAGAGCAAGAGAGCAACTGACAGAAACATTGAAAAAGAAGTTTTAGACTTATTTGAAAATTTGTTATGACTTGTATCGTTGCCATTGTCACTGCCCTTGCTGTTGCTATTTGTGGTGGTGGCGGTGTAATATGGAATTTTCTGCTTTTGTTTTCTTTATATATCCCAATTGGCCAGTGCGTGTGGGTATCATTGAGGTTTTAAGAATAATCCTTACACACACACACACACACACACACACACACACACACACAGAAACACACTCACGGGAGCAAATGTGTTGTAGCTGTTTATATTTTGCTTTGGCTTTTGAGCTACAATAATGTGTCACAACAGTTCGTTAAACAAACCTGTGACACAGGAGTTTGTGTGAAAAAATGAGAATCATCTGCTTTGTTTTGCTTTTGGGGTTGTTTTATTTTCTCAGAATTTTTTCTATGATAAGATGATAAGACTGAAGAAAAGACCCCATATTTGTAAGTCACGCATAGTTTTACTTCAAGAAAGGCCATGGAATGAAATGCTCACACAGGTACACAATACATGAGGTGTTGCCACACACTGGGAGCTTGTGTAGCTTTCTGAGGTTGAGAGATGGGGGATGAGGCAGAGGAGTGAAGGATGAACGGCGAAGAGGAGGGGGATGCTGTCAGCTGGTTCTGCATGGCTGCACTTAAGTCACATTGATGCAAGGCTGGGCTGAGCAGACACACACACACACACACACACACACACACACATACATACACACAGAATGGACATGTACTCACTGTGCAGTGTGACTCAGACTGCAGACAGGAATATTCCCGCCGCAGTGTCACATATTAATCTCCAGTGTTGACGGCTGACTGACAGGAGCAGTGACCACATAGAACATGAAAAAGGACACGCAGGCTGACCTCTGACCTGCCCTAAAAGATCCACACACACTTACACACATACAGACTGACACTTAAGTAAAACGCACACCTCTGGCCTGAGTTGGCAGGCTCAGTTGAAAGTTGACTGTTAAGACTGCCACTGTGAACAAGATCACTTTCTGCCAGTTGGCTGTGAGAGAAACAATGAAGGTGAAGTGATGGGATGCTCCATACAGTCAGAGTGTATTTGATGAGGGAGAGAATAGGATGGAAGACGAAGGAAGGGATTGCTGTGCTTGTGAGTGGTGTACAAAGAGAGTCTGAGGGGTGGGCTTGAGGAAAGGGAAGATAAAAGAGCTCCCTGCTGAGTGTGATACTTCCATTTTAAAGCGGAATGATGGAGGAGGAAATGGAGGTGGGAGAGCAATAGATGACCCAGAGGTCACAGCAGATCTGGACTCATTTTCTTGACCCAGTGTGAGGGCGCTCACACGGGGGGCAGACCAATCCTTCAACCTGCAGGTACAGGGACCGCACACTCACAGAGTCACACACAGACACCAGTGAAGAGAAGGAGGGAGTGGAAATGAACTTTATAGCTCTAGGGCTCAAGCAGCCAATGGATTTTACTGTGTCCGTGTTCACTAGAATAACTCTTAAGTAGTAATTAACAACTGATATAGTGTCTGGACAGTGTGACATAGTTTTTTTTGTTCTTTTTTTTCCCATAACTTAGAGAAGTAGATGGTTTCTTTAAATATTTAATTCAATATTTAATGTCTTTGATGGTATAAATCAGTCTTACCAACCAGAATCTGAATAAATAGAGGTATTAAAGCACAGGTAGGTTGTTTCACAGAAAGTAGGCTTCGGTTTCAAGTTAAAGAAAGATCACATGTGAATTCAATATTTTTGAGATCAGGTTTTGTATTTCCTGAATATGAATCTCGTTCTTGTAATAGGAAGTAATAGGCCAATTGTTTCTCTAAATGAGAAAATATACATTGGCACACATGGCAACTTCATTCCAATATGTATAACTTTCTTAAGTCTTCTTATTTTCTGTTTGGCTTTTTCCTTTAGGAGTCGCGAGAGAGAATCAATCCCCTCCATGTAACCTTATTTTCTGTATCCTTTCTGTATCCTTTTCTCTCATATCAGCTAATTTCATATCCTATTTCACTACATCGATACATCTTCTCTTTGGTCTTCCTTTATGCCTCCTGCCTGGCAGTTCCAACCTAAGAATCCTTCTACCAATATATTCACAATCCCCCTCCACCAAACCATCTCAGCCTGGCCTCTCTGATCTTATCTCCAAAACATTTTACATGTGCTGTCCCTCTGATAAGACTCCAGCCTGATCCTGTCCATCCCCGTCACTCCCAAAGAGAACCTCAATATCTTCATCTCAGCTACCTCCAACTCTGCTTCCTGTCTTTTCCTCAATGCCACTGTCTCCGAACTATACAACATCATTGGTCTCACCTCTGTCTTGTACACTTTTCCTTTCATTCTGGCTGATACTCTTTATCACACTTTACCCCTTACACTTTTCTCCAGCCATTCCAGCCTGCTCTAACCCATTTCTTCACCTCTTTTCTACATTCCCCATTGCTCTGGGCTGTTGAACCTACGTACTCAAAATCCTCCACCTTCTTCATCTCTACTCCATGTAGCTTTCCCACTCCACTTGGGTTCCTCTCATTCTCAAACATGTATACTGCTTTGCTGTGACAATCCTTCATTTCTTTCCTTTCAAGGGTATGTCTTCATCTCTTGAGATTTTCCTCCAACTGCACTCACAACAGATCACAATGTTATCTGCGAACATTATTGGTCCATGAAGATTCCTGTCTAACCTCATCTGTCAGCTTGTCCATCATCACTGCAAACAAGAGGGGGTTCAAGGCTGACCCCAATGTAGTCCCAACTCTTCCTTGTTTCATCACCAAGTCTTCTTATCTACTTTCCTTCCAAACAACCTCCCAAGTATTCTCCTACCTGTCTCCCTAATCATGTTGGCTGCAATTGTTCAGTCATCTGGAAGCTCTCCCTGACAACCAAGAGCCTTTCTCAACTCCTTCCAATACACTATACAGCATTCCTCCTTTTTCAGCTTCCACCGCTTCATACTCTGCTCTGCCTTTGTCTACTTTGTCTTCTTTTCAACAGATTCATCCCACAAACCACCACCATATGGCTACATTCTAACCTTCCATTACTTTGCAGTCATTGATCTCCTTCAGATTACATTGTCAATACAAGATGTAGTCTACCTGCCTGATCCAACCTCTGCGCATATAAGTCACAAAATATTTCCACCACTTCTGGAAAAAAACAGTTCACACAGCCATTTACATTCTTTTTGCAAAGTCTATCACCATCCATCCCTCTGTATTCCTATCTTGGATACCAAACCTGCCCAATCACCTCTTTGTCACCTCTATTTCCTGCATATGTCCACTGAAGGCTGCACATGCCACTCTCTCACCTCAAGGAACATTCTGTATCATGTCATCTAACTCACTCGAGAATTTTTCCTTCTCCTCTAACTCAGATCCCACTTGTGGGGCATATCCACTAACAACATACAGCATCACACATTCAAGTCATAGCTTCTGACTCATCAGTCTATGTGACACTCTGTGCACCCCCAGAGCACTGCTAACAAACTCCTCTTTCAAGATTAGTCCTACTACTTACTTCCTGTCATTACCATGATAGGACAACTTACCTTTACACCTGGTCTCCCAGATACACTATATCCAGCTTCCAGCCCTGTATCATTTGAACCAACTCTCTAGCTTTTCCAGTTATTGGATAGTCTTTGGAGCTGAACATTCCTGGTTTGATTCCGGCTCCTTCTAGTGTGCTGAAGTGTTGTTGAGCCAGATACTGAGCCCCTTACTGCTCCCCTAGTGCTGCTGGACAACAGCCTACTGCTCATGATTCTTCCTTGATGGGTTGATTGCAGAAAACAAACATCCCCATGAGGATTAACAAAGGATAAGTTGTCGCAGATGCTTGACTTTTTCTTCCCTCAATGCTTTCAAACACGCAATCCACCTCTTCTTCTTTGACCCACTGTTGTGGGCACCCTGTAGGTTATCAGCACCAATTGCAGTTGTTGTTAACCTGGGGTTAAACTCAACCACGCTAGGGTTGAATGTCACAGGTTCAATTGTCATTGTTATTTTTTGGGCACATGTTTTACATCAGATGCCCTTCCTGGTGTAGCCCTCTGCATTTATCTGGGCTCCATACCAGTTCAGAAAGACACTGGCTTGTGCCCGCCTGAGGCTGTATTGTATAACTTTCTAAAGAACAAAAAACGCTTACATTGAAGTAAAATATGCAAAAAAAAATCCAAGCCGTGAATGATTTCAGTACATTCACAAAATTACATCATATTAATGTGAAAAAATTTTATGACGTTGTTTGAATGTATGTCAGACAGTCTCCAGCATACAATCCTTCTATAGGTCTTTTGAACCTGAGGGGCTGAACTGCAACAACCTATCTCCAGTATTCTGTGGGTTCAGAAAAAAAGGAGATCTCTTTGTGGATTTGATATTGCAGAGCAACTCTGCATAATAGCTGGGTGTCATGGTGTCAAAAGTCATATCATCCAAAAAAAAAAAGAAAAACAAAGAAAATAATTTTTGAAACATGTCAGTTACGATGCTAGTGAAATGATTTTGTGGCTTTAAACCACTAGCCTTACTCCTGACTACAAAACAATTCAATGATCTCGCATTCACTCAGCCCTATTACCACTTTTTTTATGAGTTTAATCCATTTTGCTGAACTTTTGATGGTTGTTAGTTCTTCAAGCCCCCTAAAAACTAAATATTTAATCTCAATACTCCAATTTTGGTTTCCTCTCAATGGAAACCCATCATGTTTAATTTGACAATATGGTGCTACTGATGACTTATAAAAGTATGAGTGTACAGTTCATCTTTGAATTTATCAAACATCATAGTCCTGGCCAGGCCATGCAATTTCTAGACAGTGGGTTTTATAAGATAACTGCTGGGCCTTTGCTCCTATTATGCTGGCTTCCTCTGGTGTAACCACCCTGAAGACATCAGAAAATCTGAGGAATCCAAATTAAAAACTAATCTATTTGCATAACTTTCAATTAAGGTTTGGTCTATGATTATCTGCTATCTGCATCTTTATGTTGTATTGGTTTCAGTCTCAGTGAATATTCATACCCAGAGCATTATGGTCTTTAAATCTTTAAATGATCTGTTGACCGCTGTGATTCTAGAAAATATCTGATTAACCCGCACATCTTTCCAACTCTGTTTTCACATCTTCTCTCTCATCAATTCACGCTAGAGTAGTTTTCCTGTCTATTCTGTTGTTCTCTGTCATTCACTCTTGCTATGATTTGTCTTTTTCGGTTTCTTCATGAGGACATCACTTGCATCTGATGACACTAAAACAGCTTCTGGTGATCTTGTTTTTTTTAATGCATCCTATTCATCTATAAACTTTATCACAATGTGATCTATTACAGTGCATTAACACCTACGAAATGCTATACTGTGTTCTCTTAAATCCTTCACCCTGTTTTCAAATATTGAGAATGCCACATGATCAAGGGCCCATTTTGCTACACCTGATGATTCTTAATGCCAATATTTACTGTTGTATTGCTGTTGTTTATTTTATTCTGCAGTTTTTCCTCATCCCACTCAAGCGTCGGTGGGCTGAGGGTAGGATCTTGAGCTCTTCATTATAAGTTTCTTTTTATCAACCATAGCAAAATCACTATATAACTGTTTGTGTGTTTATGTCACATATGTCATCCAATCAAATACTGTAAAAGCAACATATTCCCGCTTTTAACAATTGCAAAAGAATGACTGCCACATCTGACTTGTCAGAATCAAACTGCAATTAATTATTAAAATTAACACACAAAGTCAATTTAAAGTAGATATTATTATCTCCAAGAGCAAATTCAACATTACTGTACATAACGGAAGTGGGCAGCCGCCATGCAATGCCCAGGAAACATTTGGAGTTTATATTGTTTGCTCAAGGCCAATTCCGCTTTGACTGCTGAAGAAGAGGAAAGAGTTATTCCTTCATTTCCCCTGCCTACATTTTCACCTGTCGGAACAGAGGATTAAGTTGGAGACCTTTAACAGGGAACAAGTTTCCTTTTCTAACCTTTAAGCCACAGCTGACCCCTTTGTATTGATTTTTCCTGGGCTTGAATTTACTCACTCTGTCTGCAAGACAAGAACCAAACAACCATTGAAAAGCTTTATAAATGGAGTTTGTTTCACAAATACATTATCAATACAGTAATCTTTCAAGATGGAGGCCAATATAGATGCAGCAGCCCCTCGCTCTACCACATGTAAGGTGATTCATCATAGTTCTTTGCATATTTTGTGCTTTTCCCGTTCGGTTTACACAACATCTGCGAGACATCTCCAGAAGCCAGCCTCACGACACATGGATTCCTTACAAACCAAGACAATCAAAGAGCTCGGACTACTCTGCTGACCCGCAGGCACATCAGACTTGACCGCATCCTCTCACCCGGAAGGGAGGCACCGCAAGCATAAGGAAGGGGAAGGGCAAGGAAGCAGAAGAGGGGGGTAGGAGGTATCTGCCCTAGGCTAGCGGCTAAACCTACCTAGCCAGCTATCCTTCTGGCAAACGTACAACCCCTGGACAACTGAATGGATCACATACAGCTTCCGAGGACAGCCAAAATCAAAATGTTAGTAGCTGTTGTGTGCTTGTCTTCACTGAAATGTGCCTTAATCACAACATCCCTAATTCTGCTGTGCAGAGCCCTCTTAAACGGAGGACAGACTCGTGATTGGGGAGTCTGTGTTTACATTCATGATGCATGGTGCCAGGACGCTGTGGTGGTATGCAAACACTGTTCACCACTGGCAGAATTTCTGATCATTAAGTGCTGTCATTTCCACCTGCCGACGGAACTCACAGCGATTCTGCTAGTTGCTGTTTAAATCCCTCCCACCTCCAACAGAAATGTAGCACTTCGTGAACTGTACCAAGCCGTCGGTGAGCAAAAGACAGCACACCCAGATGGATTCCTCATCCTTGCTGGCGATTTAATCAAACTAACCACAGGACTTTCCTCCCAAAACTTCACGAGCATGATGATTTCCCAACAAGAGTTAACACCTTGGACTTGGTCTACACAACCCACGACGCAGCATACCAGGCCTCCCACACCTTGGTCTCTCTGACCACACCACTGTTATGCTAACGCCGGCTTACAGACACAGGGTAAAAGTCACCAGACCAGTTTGTAAGAAAACTGCTCTTCAGGACTGCTTTGACTGGGAAGACTGACTGGGAAATGTTTAAGTAGGCAGGAACCAACAACAACCGCACGAACATTGAGGAGTATACAGACACTGTTACTTCTTAAATCGGCAAATGTATTGACAATGTAACCCACAGCAAAACTGTCATCACCCAAGCAAACCAGAAGCCACGGCTGGCAGGGGACGTCTACTGAGGGCTAGAGACAGAGCCTTCAGAGTTAGGGACGAAGCTGGCCTGAGAGCAGCAAGAGCAAACTTGGCGTGGCATCAGGAAAACCAAATGCAAATTCACCAGCAAGATAACCCACCAATTCAAGGACAGCAGACATGTGCAGCCTGTTGCAAGGCATCCAGACCCTCATAGACTACAAACCTGTGCAACAGCTCTGACAACAACATCTCTCTGCTGAACAACCTCAACAGCATCTTTGCACCGTTTGAGGCTCAAAACAACACTCATCCACAGAAGACGCCACTACCACCCCCCACGACCAAACCCTGTGCGTGTCTGCAGCCAGCTTGAAGAGAATACTCTCCAACATCAACCACAAGAGAGCAGGCCCAGACAACATCCCTAGTCAGGTGCTGAAGGACTGTGCAGAGGAACTTAAGAACGTCTTCACGGACATCTTTAACACCTCCCTGAGGCAAGCGTCTGTTCGGTCACGCTTCAGATCAACTGTCATCATACCCGTGCCAAAGAAACCCATCCTATCCAGCTATAATGACTATTGCCCAGCAGCACTGACCCCCATCATCATGAAGAGCTTTGAACGATTAGAATGGCACATATCAAATCCATCCTCCCACCAACCCCTACCAGTTTGCATATTCGGCCACATGCTCCACAGAGGACACAATCCTGCTCAGCTCACCACCCAGACCTCACCCAACTGAACGCAGAAGACTCTTAAGTGAGAATGCTGTTCCTGGACTTCAACTCAGCAATCAACACCATAATCCCACAACAGCTGATTACAAATCTGCAACTGGGACTAAACACCTCCCTCTGCAACTGGCTGCTGGACTCTGTGAGAGGCCAGGAGCTGTACGAGTTGGCAACAACATTTCGAGGAGCATCACACTCAGCACAGGGGCCCCTCAGGGCAGTGTGCTCAGTTCCCTGCTCTTCACCCTGATGACTCACAACTACAAACCTACCTATACCACCAATCACATGGTGAAGTTTGTGGACGACAAAACTCTAGCAGGTCTAATCACCAAGGACAACAAGACCCTCTACAGGAAGGAGGTCGACCTTCTAACCACATAGTGCAGAGACTACAACCTCTTGCGGAACGTCAGCAAGACCGAGCAGATTGTTGTCAAATTGACAGATTGTTGACAGAGGCCACACCAAACACCCCCTGCTGACCATCAAAGGCACTGCCGTGGAGAGAATGAGCAGCACCATATTTCTGGAGGTGCACATCAATCAGCACCTCTCCTGGACCACCAACACTGCATCACTGGCAAAGAAGGCATAGCAGCATCTCTACTACCTTTGCAAGCTCAGTCAAGCGTAAGCCCCGACACATATTATGCACACTACTGCCCGGGCACCATTGAGAGCGTCCTGACCAGCTGTATCACTGTGTGGGGCGGGAGCTGCACGGACTACAACAGGAAGCCTCTGCAACGCATCATGAACACAGCTTGAAGGATCATCGGTGTCCCACTCCACTCCCTGAAAGACATACATAGTACCCACCTCCCCTGTAAAGCATACCCAATTGTGAGCAATGCTAGCCACCCCAGACACAGCCTGTTCAGCCTCCTGCCTTCAGGGAGTAGGTGCCGGAGCCTCCGGGCCTGCTCCACCAAACTCACCAACAGCTTCATATACAAGGCTGTCAAGATCCTGAATTCTCTCACTATCGTACTCCCTACATTCCAACCCCCCGCCCCCAAAGATGCTGAACTCTCCTCCCACTATCACACTCCCCCCCCCCCCCCCCCACACCCTGGATGCCTATCTTTCCCCCCACTCTGTATTGGACTCTGATAACATATCGAAACATTGCCACATTTTCCTTTTTTGCACTACTGCTACTTTGGGAAAACCATCATGTTGCTATTGCACCATACGCCATTATGGGATTACCTACTGACCTTTGCAAACTGTACACAAAAAAAAACCTCTGCTGCTACTCTTCCATGCCATCAAATATCAGTCTGTATCTGCGTCTGTATCATAACTCATTTCGTTTACCGTTTACTATTAATGTAACAGTGCACTTACTGCTAATTTGCGCTTGATTAATATTATTAAATTATTAATTTCATGTCTGAAATTACTGACTACTGACTTAGAAACGTTCCGCATTGTATTGAGAGATCATGTTTGTGAGTAAATTACATGAGCATATTTATAAATTTATTAAATTGCAACATGGAAATGTAAAGGAAAAAAAGGATAAAAATATGAGCGGATTTAAAATATGCCCTGGAATTGGATCGATAATGACAACCGTAAATATATCATATTAATGTTCAATAAATAAATATGAAGGTATTGAAGGAGCTAAGCTAAACTCACATAGTACAACTCATTGGCTAGAAAGTATTTTTTAGAACATGTGCATTGAATCATAAATCTCTCTTCAGAGAAATGTCCTCACAGTATCCTTCACTTCCACCACAGCCCTACTCCTTCTAACTGTTTCAAAGTCAAGACTAAAAGTTTTAGATAATGACTTAATCTGACAGCTTGAACTTTCATATCCCATTTGACCTCACAAATATTATAAACATTGCATTACACTGCTTTAAAACCTGGAGGTGAGACAGCGCTAACTTCCCTTTGTAAAGGACAGGTTGCCTTTTCAATTATGTCATATACGACATCACTTTCCCTGTTCCGCCTTATCCTCCGCTTATACCCAAACCCACAGAAAACTCTATCCTTGTACCTCTTCCATCATAATCGAGAGAAGCTGCTTCACTGCAGATCTTTTCATGTACAGGTATACTGCCCTACAGGCGTAAAACATGTAAAACTATACGGAACTGTCTAAAAAACTTCAAAAAGATAAATTAAGTCTTTTACGATACCAGAGGCAACATGAACAAAAATTAAATCAGTTTAAAAATAGATTTGAGCAGGTAGATCTTTGTTGACATTATGGGTCCGAGCTCCACCACCAGTGCAGTGCAATTGACCAAATCTCCTCAAAGCTGTTGTGTGTGTGTGTGTGTGTGTGTGTGTGTGTGTGTGTGTGTGTGTGTGTGTGTGTGTCTGTGTGTGTGTGTGCGCATTGGTGTGGTTTTCACAGGCAGAGTTACCTTAATCACCTTATGAAAAGAATTTAAGGTATTATTTTTGAATAGCAAATTTCTAACCAATGTTAAGCACACTCACTGTCCATCTACATTTGGTGCTCATCTTGGGTTGGGTGTTAGGGTCTTTCTACAATTTGCCAGCATGACTTTAGGAAATCAAGCTTTAGGAAACTTTAGGAAAATTAGGCTTAGTTATAGGGGATGATACTAATAGAACCATTAAGCCCTCCATTATTTCCTTTTTAATTGCTGACATATCTCATGAAAAAAAACATATTCAAAAAATCATACATTTTGTGTTCTTTTAGTATTACTATTAGTATTAGCGGTGTGCGAATCAAGGATTGTGTAGACAAGGGCGAGTTCCGACGTTATTTCTTAAACACCAATACTAAACTAACAATCAACTCCCTTGGACTAGAATGCCCCCAACCAAAACCAGGCCTCCAGCTCATAGTCGGGGGCCTGATAGTGGGGGGCCTCATAGTGGGGTGAGAGGCCACACCCCCTTGGTGTCCGCCACACAGCCCCGCCACCGAATACCCAGAAGGGATCCCAAAAAACAAACGTCCCCCATGGGAAGCTTGAGCAGCCTGCTGAAACAACTGAGCAGCACAAAGCACTCCACATTTGACCTATGGAGGAACTGCTGGTGTCCTGGAAGGAGGGCGACCTCAGCAGGGAACCTGAAAGAAAACACAACTTCCCCAGCCACCCTGTGGCTTCAGCCAATCCAGCGTGACCCGCTCCTTATGCTCGCCCATATTCAGGACAAAACTTTTAGCACTGTCTTCAGAACCTGGAACGGCCAGTCATACAGGGGTTGAAGAGGTGAGCGTTGAGCATCATGTCTTACTAACACAAACTGAGCCAACATGAGCTCTGAAGGCATGAAAGACTGTGTGAAACAGAGGGGAATGGGGCCAGGAGGAAACCCAAGTGCTGCTGGCAAGAAAGTAAACATTCCCCGATCACAAAAAGTTAGTATGTGCTAGCGGCCAAGTTACCCCTGTCACACATAGAAAGATGGCAAAAGACACAGCGTCAATTAAATGGTAGTTCGTCACGTCAACAAGCAGACCATTTGCACACAGGAAGTCTGTGCCAACCATGGGGATCTTGATGGAGGCAACCTCACAATCCCATTCAAAATCACAGCCATGAAAGAATGGACACGGACCTTGAGCTGAATTTCGCAATGGACGAACCGGTGTAATCTGTGCTCAGTAGCGGGCCACCGCCTCTGGCCTGTATGTCCGCTCATGTCAGGGGGAGCAGGTTCTTCTGCAAGCCAGGATCCACCAGAATCTGTTTTTCTGACCTCGGGTCCATGATGAACAGTAGCTCAGTGTGTCTGCCAGTGTCCAAAGCTGCCAGCCGAGCGCCGGCCTTGGATCACCTCGACGCCTTGAAGGAGAACAAAGGGACGCTGCGCCGTGCCTTGCCGGCGAACTGCTGGTAGAAAAAAACACAGGCCAGTCCAGTGTCACCTCTCGACAGTTACTCCGCAGCTGGATCCACGTTCCGTGGCACCGTCTGCGGGGGCTCCAATGTCACACTCTTGACAGCTGGCCCGCTGGTAGCTATCAGGAGGCAGTTGGCCTCCTCAACCAGACCCTGGTAGTCACCGGCGGCCAGGTGCAAGGAGTTAGTCGAGGCCGTGCATCCCAAAGGAAACCACACTTGTCCCATTCAAGCAACAACAGCATGTTGCCCATCAGGTCCATATCAGTCCCGTTAACCCGACCGGATAGGGACAGTAGTTTGCAGTAGACAGACTGTGCCTCCGGAGCAGAAGCCGGTTGAGGCCGGCGTACAGCAGCTGTAAAACTGGCCCAGCGCAGTGACAAAAAGGAAGTATCTGGCATCGTCCAAGGCAATTCCACAAAGGTGGAAAAGCGCCTTGATGTGCTTGAACAAAGTGGCTGGGTCGCTCTGCCAGAACTCCGAGAGCGTCAATGCGGCATACAAGATTGGACGGCTGAGGGAGACGTGGCAGAAGTGTGGTCGCATACTCAGTCAGGATCTGACATGTCCAGTACAGGATCACAAATGAGGGGTGACAAGGCAGGATTGCGAAGACTAAGGAATGTTCCAATTTCATTCCTTAAACACGAATACCAAACTAACAGTCAATTTCATATGACCAGAATGCCCCCAACCTAAACCGCGCCCCCTGCCCATAGTCCAGTGGGTTGAGAGACCACGCCCCTTAGTGTCCGCCACAACAATCCAATTGTAAAATACGAAACACTTAAATGTAGATATTTTTTTTTTTTTTTTCTTTTGGATTGTAAATTATTTATTGATTTATTTTGTCAATCTACTTGTGGCTTTTAAACAGATAATGTATTGATTTTACTGAAGAAAAAAAACATGTAATTTAACTTGTAATTTTTGTTGAAAAAACAGGATATTACATTAACAGAATTACAACACATAATGTTTATCCTACCTAGTCCTAATAAGTAAAGTAAATCGTTTTCGAACAAAGCTGCAGGTTAAAACGAAAATGTAAAATTATGTATTTGTCTCTTTCTCTCCCTCCCTCTCTCTCTCTCATTCTCTATAGCCCTTTCTCTCTTTCTCTCCAAAAGTTTGTAAAAATAGATAAAAATAGATATATACATATAGTACATACATACTATTTACACACACACATATGTATATTTATTCATGTATATTTATACATAATACATAGATATATATCTATGTAGTATGTATCAATTCATATATTACTTTGAAACCCAAATGCAATGCCTCCCAACCACTTCTCATTGAATGGATGCGTTTCATTTTTGGTGGCCAGACTCAAACATCACAAGTGACTAACATGCTGCTTCGAGACTATTGAGGAGGCATTTTAAGGGGGGTTTTAATTTCACACTACATTAAGTTTTGTACAATACAAGGCATTTGGTAAACAGTTTGTGAAATGTCCCCTTCTGTAAACTACCATGAGACAAAGATAAGGAAGCTCACGTAAATAAAACTACTGAAGTTTTTACTATGTATGCAAATTCTCTGTGTACATTTTTTTCCGTTCATTTGATACATCATTGGTTCAATAGCTGACCAGGCAGCATGTCAATTTTCTTTTTCTCTAATAAATGTGATCCTAGCACATACAACATGCAGCATTGTGTTATGAAGTGTAACTGTGAGGTTGAAGAATGAGCTAAGCATCAGCCTGTCCCTCTGATTTTTTTCAAAACTTTTTTTTTACTTGTTGTTCTTCTTATATTCCAGTGTAGCGCAGACTCCCACAGACTATAGCTTGGCCATCAAGTACGCCTGTCCATTCAAATCACTTTCTGATTTTTAATGGAAAATTGTCTCATCCTGTGGAGTTTGTTCACACCTTGCAGATTCAAAGAGCTTTTCACTCGATAGCATTCACCCATTCGCACATATACTCACAAACCACTGCTGTGCAAGGCACCAAACCAGGGCATCAGAAGCAACTTGGGGTTCAGTAGAGGACACTTCAGCATGCAGACACGAAGCCCATGAACTGAACTGCCAACTTTCTGATTTGAGGGACGCTGCTTTTCTCTCTGTTTTTTCACTGAAGTGATAAATAGGAAAAAATGGTTTGGGGGGTCCAGGGGAAGTAAAAATTGTTAGATAATGTATCAGATTTTTATGAGGTCCTGTAAGATGAATTGTTTTGGCTTGTGCTGTGAGATTTTTATAGAAGAGTAGAGGCATTCATGACAGAGGTACAGGGTCAGAAGCGGATATTGACGCATCACTTCGAAATAAGCCACTTTAAATCCGCATTGATCTCTCTCTTTCACTCACACAGTCACCATTTTTTTCAATTGGCCGAGCCTAAAAATAGAAATATGCACTGGCACACACACACACACACACACACACACACACACACACACACACACACACACACACATACACACACACACACACACACATACACACACACACCCATACATATACACACCATTGTATGTTCACACTAAAAACCTTGTCTATATCTATATAACCTTGTCTGATGGGCTTCAATACAGGCCTCTTTGACAGCATTTCTGACTCAGCATTGACTTGGGGCTAATTCACACTCTATCAATCTCATACAATGTCAAAGACACATACCTGCACCTAACTGCTACCCAAGGCAGATTGAAGTCATTGCATATCCACAAGGCAGAAATGAGAATATGATTTCACTTTACACTTGCATTAATAATACACAGTCTGTCGAATAATGTTTTACTGCACAGCACGGAGCATTTGCAAAAAAACATGGAATCCAAGTCGTATTAACATTGAGTTGGTTAGCGATAATCATGTGAAAAAAAAAAAAATATATACGTATTATACTGCTCCAAAAAATAAAAGAAAACTTAAACAACACAATGTAACTCAATGTAAGTCAATCATACCTGTGTGAAACCAGTGTCTACTTAGTGAGCAACACTGATTCATTTTGACTTGCTTTAAGGACATTACATCAAAGTTGGATCAGCCTGTAGTGAGTTTTTCCACTTTCATTTTTAGTGTGACTCCAAATCTAAACTTCCATGGGTAAATATTTGATTTCTATTAATGTTTTTTTGTGTGATTTTGTTGTAAGCACATTCAATTATGGAAAGAACAAAGTATTTAATGAGAATATGTCATTAATTCTCATCTAGGATGAATTATTTTAGTATTCCCTTTAATTTTTTTGAGGAATGTATACATAAATGCATCTGCTGGAAGTATAAAGATGGTACATTTCTTGATTCATTGTTTTTCATGTCAAAATAAGGATGCAGACCACCCATAGATGGTGAATAGGCAAAATAAAATGAAAATGTGAGCACACAGACAAACGCACAAATAGGCAAACTTACATTCACGCTCCCACTTCACTCTGCCCCTCAAGTTGTCACATCATATTCAGACAAACAGGGAAATCCATTAAAAGTAATTTAAGGATACCAATAATCAATAAGTCATTTTGTGTAATCAGGGGTAGGAGAGGATCACCGCCGATCAACTAGCAAGTGAAAAAAATCTAGTCCTCTTGCCACAACAAGATTTCGATTGACCTGGATGACAGAGAAACTCCATAGATATACTACCTGTATTTAATTTTCACTTTTCAAAAATGATGGAGAATTGAAGCTTCTCATCTATTTGAAGGCAATAGTATCTTACAACTGGTAGGTAAGCCTGAAACTGGAAATTGAAGGTGTGATGCTCAATGTTATTAGTGGCTATGCCCCACAGGTGGGATGTGAGTTTGAGGAGAAGGAGAAGTTCTGGAATGAGTTAGATGGAGTGATGCAGAATATCCCCAGAGATGAGAGAGTGGTAATTAGTGCAGACCTCAATAGACATGTTGGTGAAGGTAATAGAGGGAATGAAGAATTTGGTACACAGTATAGGAACGCAGAGGGACAGGTAATGGTAGACTTTGCAAAAAGGATGGAAATGGCTGTAGTGAACATTTTTTTTCGAGAAAAGACAGGAAAATCGGGTAACTTATAAGAGTGAAGGTAGGAGCACAATGGTAGACTACATCTTACCTAAAAACCTGAAAGAGATCAGTGATTGCAAAGTAGTTGTAGGTGAGAGCTTAGCCAGACAGCATAGGATGCTGGTTTCTAGGATGACTCTTGTGACAAGGAAGATCAAGAGGAAAAAGACACAGCAGAGGACAAAGTGTTGGAAGCTGAAAAGGGAGGAGTGTTGTATGGTGTTCAGGAAGGAGTTGAGAAAGGCTCTGGCTGGTCAGGGAGATCTTCCTTGTGATTTGATAACTACAGCTAGTGCTATCGGGGAGATAGTTAGAAGAGTACTTGGTGTGTAATCTGGAAGGAAAGTAGACGAGACTTTGGTGGTGGAATGAGGAAATGCAAGAGTATATACAGAGAAAGGGGTTACCAAAGAAGAAGTGGGACACCGAGAGGACTGAGGAGAAGAGACGGGTGTACATGGAGATACAACATAAGGTAATGATAGAGGTAGCAAAGGCAAAACAAAGGGCGTAAGCTGACCTGTATGTTCGGCTGGACAGTAAGGAGGGAGAGAATGATCTTTACAGGTTGGTGAAACAGATAAAGATGGAAAGTGTGTCTGGGTTATTAAGGATAGAGAGGGAAATGTATTGACAGATGCTAGAAGAAGGATTGGAAGATTTAAAGAGTACTTTGAAGAGCTGATGAATGTGGAAAATTAAAGAGAGGCGAGGATAGAAGGGGTGACTATTGTAGACAACAAAGTAGCAAAGATTAGTAAAAGTGAAGTGAGGGAAACGCTGAAGAGGATGAAGAGTGGAAAGGCAGTTGGTCCTGATGATATACCTGTGGAGGTGTGGAAGTGGAAGAGGTGGAAGAGGCAGAGGTAGAGTTTCTGACTTGATTACTTAACAGGATCTTAGAAAGTGAGATGATGCCTGAAGAATGGAGATGAAGTGTGGTGGTGCCTATTTTTAAGAATAAGGGGAATGTGCAGAATTGCAGCAAATATAGAGGGATAAAGTTGATGACCCATACAATGAAGTTATGGGAAAGAGTAGTGGAAACTAGACTGAGAGCAGAAGTCAGAATTTGTGAGCAGCAGTATGGCTTCATGCCAAGGAAGAGTACTACAGATGCAGTATTTACTGTCAGAATGCTATTAGAGAAGTACTTGATTCTTTTACATCACAAGAACACCTTTTGTGACATTTCATATAATCATTTTTTATTTGTAATTATAGAGCATCTCCCTAGATCATGATGTTTGCAGATGACATTGTGATCTGTAGTCAGTAAAAATCTAGATAGGTGGAGGTATGCGCTGGAAAGGAGAGGAATGAAAGTTAGTCGCAGCAAGACAGAGGATATTGTGTCTGAATGAGAGGAACTCTGGTGGAACGGTGAGGCTACAGGGAGTGGAGATCAAGAAGTTGGAGGATTTCAGGTACTTAGGTTCAACAATCCAGAGCAATGGAGAGTTTGGAAAAAGGTGAAGAGAAGGGTTAAAGCAGGTTTGAATGGGTGGAGAAAAGTGTCAGGGATACTATGGAATAGAAGGCTATCAGCCAGAATGAAAGGAAAGGTATACAAGACAGTGGTGAGACCAGCGATGCTGTATGGACTAGAAACTGCTACAATGACCAAAAGACAGGAGGCAGAACTAGAGGTTGCAGAGACGAAGATGTTGAGGTTCTCTTTCGGAGTGACCAGGATGGATAGGATCAGAAATGAGTCAATTAGAGAAACAGCACATGTTAGATGTTTTGGAGAGAGGGTCAGAGAAGCCAGACGGAGATGGTTCGGTCATGTACAAAGGAGGGATAGAGAATATAGCGGTACACGGATGCTGGCATTGGAGCTGCCAGGCAGGATGTCTCAAGGAAGACCAAAGAGAAGATTTTTGGACGTAGTGAGAGAGGATATGAAGGTAGTTGGTGTGAGAGAAAGTTGAGAGAGTGTGAGAAAGTGTGAGAGAAAGTTGATTCGCTGTGGCAACCCCTGAAGGGAAAAGAAGACACTCCCTCCAAACAAACACATTTATTATGATATACATTGTTTCTTAATTTTAATCTTTTTCCAGGTGGGGCTGTCATGCAGTTTCTGTTTGCATGTCATACTTTTGCATTTAATAGGTAAAAGTGTATATCCAGTCAAGTTAAATACATTTCTCAATTTAGTTATGTCTATAGTTAAACATATGGAATCATCTTGTTCATAAACTCATGCAATTATGTGTTTTGTAATAAAGATCAAATTATCCACATTTGCTTCAAATTGAAGGCCAGACTGGCGGACAAAGTATTGTTAATATTCATATTATTTCTGTCTATTTATTTATCTACTTGCTTATTTTTTGTAAAAAACTGTGACTACAATTATGTCATTTGTCCCGGGAAAAGTGTAAATAACTTGACCTCAAACTTAGTTCACACAAGCACATAAAAAAAAACATAAACAAATATAACAAATCTCAGAGGGTTTTCTTGCTATTTCCCTTTAGAAACTTTAGGCAATTTTAAATACAAGGAAACCATCAACTCGATCTTGTAGTTTGATCTGTGTAGAACATATTAGTGTGGAACTTCATACGAAAGTGGTCTTTTTCATGGCAAAATTGTGGCAATAAACTTAAAACAGGACGAGATGATTGTGAACACATGTTTTGAGAGTGCAGGGTCCCTAGATTTTTCTAAGTGAATGCAGTTTATTATTGATTATGTGCTTTTTGTAAAATGCCTCAACAGGTTCCCTCGATACTTTAAGTTCTCAGCAATTCCCTGCATCTCAGCTCTTGGAAGATGCATTTCTACACTACATGAAAGAATTTCTTGAAATGCATGTCCCATCTCGGTCTTGTCTCAGTCCCAATGACTGAATGTGTTTCTGATTTTTAATCCCAGGTCACACAGCTGCCAGGTTCATATACAAGTTTACTGTTCACTATTGGAATGTTGCCCTAAATTAAATGTTGTTGATATCTCGCACATTTTGTCATGTTTTCTTTGTGGCAAAAACTCATTCAGAGTTAAGGGTAGGTGAGTTGCCAAATTGAAATTGATTGTTCAAAATGAATATGAGACAGCACAATGTCTTCACATGAATAACTGTGCAATATATTTCAACTGACCAGAACTGTATGAAATGGAATGCCAATTAAGTCGTCAAATGCAGTGTGTCATTTTAGAATCTGATGGATGTTTTCTTTCTGCCCTGTTTGACGTGATTGCTTTCAGCTCCCCAAAACAAAATATATCAGGTCTCATAATGATGGCAGTAGAGAGCATGCCCATCATGATTTGAAGGTGTGAAACTACTACCTATGTCTAAAAACAAAATGTGCAATTGGATATTTAACCCCATGAACTGACACATTTTTCTCTAAATGTATTTACTAGATACCCAAATTTGTCAGAAAAGCATTGTCAAAGGTGTGTTCGCCATTTACCGTTGAATGGAGTTGCCTGACTCTGACTGACACTCAGAGAAATATTTATTTCCTTCTGTAAAGGTGATACAATGGAAATGTGAGGTTGATTGCAACTATGACATGCTGTGTCTGTGTTTTTGTGTTTAATAGCACTATTTTAGAGAATGACAGAGTACAAGTAAAATATACATTTTCCTATATAGTACCTCTGAGGATCTCCGATAACGGAATCAGATGTGAGTTAAAGTCTACAAGCGGGTCTACTTCACCACGTTGTATTCCATATTACTTATAATTTAGATTACATGTAGTCTTTGAGCAACTTTCTAACAGCCAGACTACAACACACAGTATACGTTGCACATATCAATACTGAAGACCTGGCCATCTTTCTTGGCAAATGTCTACCATACACTCACTGTGTTGAAGGACACCTGGTTTTAAAGGGCAACTAACTTCTTTTTAATTTAACAATGAATTTGGGTTCCGAAAGAACTGAGATTTTTGCCATTAATCATTCATCTTCACCAAGCGTAAAAAAAGGCCTCCTCAGCACATCAAGCAGTACAAGGTTTCTGAAGAACATCAGATAACTGAATAACATCATTCTTACAAGTCTCTTAATAGACATTGTGACCTTAGTTGCTCAATGTACAATCAAATTATTTTGTGACAGCTGTATCCCAAGGGGACTAGTCATACCTTATTAAAAGACTCCCAGTCAAGGGAAGATACAGGAGCTTTAGGAATTTACAATCAGGTTGCCCTTTTTTTTTAAAAGATGCAATCAAAGATGAATGAGTTATGACAAGAATTGAAAAAGTCTACAGAGTTTGTGAAGAGAGGGGTATGAATAATTGCATGTCTTGCACCACATCTTGCTGTAAAGCGATATGAGGCATTCAAATGTGTTACTTTTAAACAAAACATGGGGTGGGAGCAGTCTTAGAAAATTAAGGAAATGTGAACAAAGCATCCCGTTATTCTTCAAAGTCTGTCTATTTAGTGCAAATTGAATATATTTTGGGGTTTTAAAATCTATAGTTATATCTTTATTGGACTTGTTTAATTAACTTATGTTAAATATCAGAGGTTACGTAATCCAGAGTTATGAAAAAAATATATCACTTCCCAAATAAATCACTACCACATAGTCCAAAAAGGCAAAACAAACAAGAACTTCTTATGTGACTTGTATTAATTGTGCGGCACATAGATTGAAAACACTCATTAAACATGGCAAACACACTAACTTTCTCACAAACACACCCACTCACAAACCCACGTACACGCGGTATAAACAAGTCGTGTTTAAAGGAGCAGATCAACTCTTTCATTGCCTATTGTTGATTTCAGTTCATTTTTGTAGATTTAAAAATGATGATTGTGAGGATCCAAATCTGAACTCAAGCTCATAAGAAAAGGCTTTGTTGATTTTCTGACACATGGTCATGTGTCAACTAGATTTCAAATTATTACGCTGTATTTTCTATCAGTCTAAGTCCCAGTGTCATTCAGAAATAATGCTGTTTTAGTGATGCTTTCAGAGGGAATGTTGCTGAAGAATTACATTCCTTGATCGTTTTAATTTGCTGGGTTTTGACCCTTAACCCTCAATTCCTAATCCCCCTTTGACTTTGTTTATCTTTGCCAGAAGCTCTAAAGACATTAAGTACCGTAGATTTTCAACTTTCCAGGTGTCCTTGAATAAATTACCTTGGTAATCGTGTGCAAATCAAACCTTAGCATTGTTATATGATATGAAAAGCATTTCATTTACATTTTTGTCAGCAATAAAGTGGCTTAAATTTTCTCCATATGGCAATGATTCACACTGTGATTCAGTCATACAATTCAATATACTGCATGATTTGATACATTAGAATGTTCTACACAGGTTATTGGCAATTTTAAGAAATTGTGTATACAATCAGAGAGCATGACCATTGTTTTATAATGTTACTAAAAGCATCCAATGTCATTTCTAAAGTATGACATAAGCTGCAGGTTGTAAAAAAAAGTTTCTTCCGGGTTTTTTATTTTTGCCTCAAAGACAAACACAGTGATTAAGAGAGCAAATGTGTGCTTTAGCAGACAAAATAGGAATTTAATCCCACTGCGACTTCAAAGTTGCCTGTTGGGGTGATTGCGGTTTTTGTAATTTTTGGATTCAAACTGAATTTTTGTAAGTACTGTACAGACTAATGGCAAGCCAGCCACAACTCACAATGAAGACATTTCAGCTGCAAAGCATCACATCAGTTCTTGAGCAATAAAAGAATTTGAGGACCGAGACTGTCTGCCTTCCTCTTGCTGCAAAGCCCTGGGAGCATCTTCCCCTTCCACAAATCCGTGGCAGCTTTTCAAAAGGAGCCCAGTTTAAACCTCCTGTCAATAGCAGGACGCATTACCTTTTCTATGGTGATGTGCTTGTGAATAATTAAGACAAAATTACCAGCACATGTGAGAGTGTGCACCATACAGACATCCACTGGTTTGTGGCTTTATGAATTATACATCTAGTGTGCCATAAAAACACAGAAGGATCAAGAGCGAGTGCTCAAAATGCCCACTGGGACAGGAGCATCTGCATGACAAGCTATGGAGTGTCGTTCAGGCAGTGGATAGAACAAGGTGATGCTTTAGGATTACAAAGCCTCTGTTTTTGCCTTAACTGCTCAGACCTGATGTTAAGGAGTGAATGATGTGATCACAAATATACACTTTAAAATACTGTTGAGACTCTATTAAGGTCTGATGCCTCACATTGATCAGATGAAATGCCAATGATTTTCTATGGTTTTAACATTTTTTTAATCACATTTTGAAGTTGCATCATGTACGACAATTTGAAGAAAAAAAAAGGAAGAAGAGGTAGTTAATTTGAGAGTGAAAATCCTGCAGGTTCATTTTGGGTGAAATTTTGTTTTGCAACCGGCCAGTTTGGGGTGATTAGAGGAACATTTTGAAAATCTATCATGGCAGTTGAATAAAAATTGAACAGTCAGTGACAAAAACTCATGATGTAATTCACAATACCCAATCTGACCCTAAATATCTTCCATTCTAAGGCCTCCATGACAACACGTTCCTCCCAAGTCTGCATCAAATACCGACGTGTTAGGCATCTCTTTCGTAATAATCATTTATCCTTTTTAACCACAGTGGGGAAATTTGTTCTTTACAATTAACCCATCATGAATGAACGATGAGCAGTAGGCTGCCATCCACCAATGCCAGGGGAGCAGTGAGGGGTTCAATGTCTTGCTCAACAACACTTCAACACACTAGGAGGAGATGGGAATCCAACCAGGGATGTTCGGTTCCACAGACGATTGCTCTACCTCCTGCACTACGCAGGAGGTAAGGCATTTAAAATGAGCATTTAAAATGTGGAAAATATAAACTCCACTCTCATTTAGGTTGGATT
This sequence comes from Fistularia commersonii, assembly GCF_037954325.1. NCBI lineage: Eukaryota > Metazoa > Chordata > Actinopteri > Syngnathiformes > Fistulariidae > Fistularia > Fistularia commersonii. The sequence goes on along the minus strand of NC_141316.1, from coordinate 1,206,453 downwards.
TAAGTAAAGATACAGATGTTGATGTAAATATGGAGCTCCAGGTTCATCAAAAAATGACAAGAAAAGGGTTCTAATGCATCAGTACATGATGCTAAGGATAATGTGACAATGTGCACATACCATAAAAAAGAAAACATACATTACATAGTATTGTATTTTGTGCACACAATCTTGGCATTGTTTTGCAGTTGTCTGATCGGGCGGCCATATGTCACTCTACAAGAACGCAAAGTTCACTTTCCCCAGAAGCCCTGGAAATGATGCACTGAAATTTTGTAAATAGAACAGAGTCTTTGTTCTCACAAGATGGGCATTTGTTGCAAATGGATGGTTTTTAAACATCTTGATGTATTAAGTTTCCATGTGCACATGGATCCCAAACATCCCCTTCTACCCTGCCTTCTTGTCTGTCAACCCGTGACACAGACAGAGCAGCAGCATGTTTTTTTTTGTTCATTTGTTTTTAATTAGTTTTTTTGTTTTGTTTTTTTTTTGGTTTTTTTTTGGGGGGGGGTCGTTTATTGATCACAGTCACATCCATTGCAGATCATTAACTGAGTGTACAGGGGTCTCACTGTGCATCTGGGGAGGCTTGGAGGCCTGCGGCTACATTAGAGTCCAAAACGAGCCGGTGTTAGTCTTCTATTAGCTCAGCAGAGGAGATGCTGAAACACAGTGCCACTAACAATTAGCCTGACACATCCTAGGCTGATCTAGTCTATCACATTGACTTTGTGTTAATTAGATTTAATGTTGACTTAATCTGAAGCTTGCCACTTAATGACACTAATTCATGCTTTGGGGAAAACTCCGACCTGACCCGGGAAATACAATCTTAATCCACAGGCCACATTCAGGAGGGTAATCTCTCATGATGTTCCACAGTTATCCCTCCATCCATACGTCTATTCATGTAAATCTTTTGTTGAGGCCCTCAAAAATATAGTCCACACCACCAATACATTAACACCATGAGATGGGTCATGAATATAATGGACAGCCAAATAAACAGGCAGAGACTAGCCAATCTATTTTCATTTTCTTGATTTTTACCATCTATTCACACAAAACTAGTCAGCCAATTTCTAGTTCTGATATTCTTACTTTAGGATATTTACAGTAAGTTAAAATAAATGGACCTTAAAAACAATCCATGGCAATTAACATTATTATTCTATTCCAAAGTTCTCCAAAAACTCCTCCTTGTGTTATCACCTTATCACGACAGAGGGGTTCGTATGTCCCAGTGATCCTAGGAGCTAAGTTGTTGGGGACACTAAGTTGTCGGGGACTCCGGTAAGGTCACCAAAGGCATAGAGGTTCCAAGTGAGGCATGGCTCAGGTGACCCCCATTCAACATGTTCTGACTGTTTTTTGCTTGCCTATGCAACAAACAGCAGATCAGCCTACCCACCATTTTAGTGACAGTGGGACCCGGAAAGGCGTGATTGGGAGGAACACTCCCCTTGATCTGAACCAAATTTGTGTTTTCTGTGCTCGTTATGGACTGTCCATAAGAAAAAAACATGTTCAGACATAGGTGTGCACATGTGCACCTTGCACTAATAAACATGAGGCTGCAGTACAGTGATCGACTTTGTGATCATGCAACCCTAAGCCTGACTTAAAAGAGTGTTCTAAGCTCTCAACTGAAGAGAGTGGTTAGCTGGCTCTGATGGTTGAGCAAGAAGCCCTTTCAGACCTGGCAGACCCAAACATATTGTCAGGGTCTGTTTGGGGCATATGATAGTATTCCCTGTACGAAAGAGGTTCAACTCCCACTTACGAGGGAGACAGGGGACATTGAGTCCAAGTGGAACATGTCCTGTGCTTTTATTGACCATTAGGCGGTCAGTGCCGAACCCCGGAACTCCCTGGTGGACCCCTGCAGTGAGGGATGCGTTCAAGCTACACTATCAACACAGTTTACATTGGGGATGGCGGGCTACTGGCCTCAACTTGAGATGCTATGGATCGGTGGAAGGAATACTTCTAAGGCCTCCTCAGTCTCAACGACACGCCATGCAATTAAGAAGCACAATCGGGGGACTTTGAGATCCTTTTTCTGAGGCTGTAGTTGCCAAGATACTCATCAAGCTCCTCAGTTGCAGGGTGCTCGTGAGTGGATGACATCCACCCTAAGTTCCTCAATGCCCTGGATGTTGTAGGGCTCTTCTAGATGACATGACTCTTTGCGGGGAAGGTGGGGGGTTGGCAAACTGGGGGATTGGAGGTAGTGCTAAAACTACTGCTGGATCACACTCCTCAACCCCCCCTAAAAAGTCTACTCAGGGGTGCTGGAGAGATGGGTACCCTGGGTCGTGGAGCAGTGTGGTTTTCATACTGGTCGTGGAAGAGGTTACCAGCTCTATATCCTCGACAGGGTCCTTGGGACCATGGAAGTTCGCCCAACAATTCTAAATGTGTTTTGTAGAAGGCATTCGACCACATCCTGCGGGGAATCCTGTCGAGGCTGCTCCAAGAGTATGCAGTACCGAACCCTGTAATACAGGCTGTTCGTTCCTTCCATGAGTGTTGTCGGAGTCTGGTCCGCATTTCCTGTTGTAAGTTGGATTTGTTTCCTGATGAGGGGGGGCCCCACTAGGGCTGCCCTTTGTCACTCATTCTGTTCTTAATGTTTATGGACAATTTATAAATTTTAGGCCCGGCCAGGGTACTGAGGGGGAAATTCCTTTGTCACAGCTGTGTAACAGTTATAATGTCAAAAAAAATAAAAAAGGAAATAAATATATGTATGGACTGGGACAAACAAGGATAAGAGACACAGCGGAGATAGGAAATGATGTGAATGGTTGAGGTAGTTATGGTGTAGTGGCCTCGGGATTGGGCCTCTGCTATTTACAGATGATGTGGATTCATCAGAACGCAACATCCAGCCAGCGCTGGAGCGGTTTGCAGCCAAATGTGAGGTGGCCTGGATGAGGATCAGCAGTTCCAATTCGGAGACAATGATTCGGCTGGAAAAAGGTGCCCAATTCAGGCTCGGGGATAGGTCCTGCCTCTAGCGGAAGAGTTCAAGTATCTCTGGGTCTTGTTGATGCCGTGAGAGATCAATAATGCAGATTCTGTGGCCGTCTGTGCAGATGAAGAGGGGGGTGAGGCAAAAGGGCGATGCTCTCAATTTACTGGGTGATCAATGTTCCTACCCTCACCTATGGTCAGAAGCTCTGGGTTGTGCCTGAGAGAATAATGTCACGGATCCAAGAGTTTCTGGGCTCTCCCTCAGAGACTGGGTGAGGAGTTCAGCCATCTGGGAGGTGCTGAGAGGAGACTTGCTGCTCTGTAGTTGAGGAGCCACATGACGTGGCTTGGGCATCTGGTCAAGATGCCTCGGAGATGCCCCCCTGGTGAGGTGTTCCGGGCATGTCCAAAATGGCGGAGGATCTGTAGAAGAGTCCGGACATGCTGGAGGGACTGGCCTCGGATCGCAATGGGATCTCCCTGTAATAGCTGCACCAAGTGGCCGTGGAGAAGAAAGACTGGCCCCTCTGTTTCAGCTGCTGTCCATGCAATACCAACTCCAGATGAGCAGCAGAAGATGGATGGTTGGTTCTCCAAATCACATAACAGTAGATTGTTTGCTTTCATTTTTTATATCTAAAACTAGCAATAGAGTTTCTTTGTGCATAGGTACATATGAATGAAAAATACAGAGTAATTTACAAATTATGTCTTAACATAGCAAGAACAATCATAATTCTTTATGTTGGTGCATTGGTTAGTGCTTCTACTTCAGTACAAATAGGTCCCTGTTGTCTCCTTAGACTTTGATCAAATGAATCGGTCAGTAAATTGTAATATTATGTATTGACATGTTATTGTTTCTTTTTTACTTATTGTTCCATCCTACCAATGATTTGGCTCTCTGCTGTCAATATGATCATACACCCCTCAAGCACATTCTGCATGGAGGAAATTAGCAAACTGTCTGATGGGAAATGACCAGCCAACTTAGACAGATTCTTACTATAAACTATTTTTTTTCTACATATCCGTGGTCAAAATACTATGCCCTTTTCCCTTGACGTATGGCTGACGGGAGTCAAACATGTTTTTTATATATATATATTTGTGTAAACACCTACTTGATGGCTCAGCCTGTAAAAAGAGAGCTTGTTCCGCAAGAATAAATCACATGACTGAACAAGATGCAAGCACAGGTTCATTTAGAGGTTCCAGCTGTTACTTTTGGTACATTTCTGGTTGTGGAGCCACAGTATGGCTCCTATATTACCTCTGCTATTTATCTGAATGGTGGAGAAAAAGAAGAAAATATATTCCAAAAGGCAGTAGGAGTGTTACCAAACAATGCTACTTATCATGACAGAAATTTCTAAGTGTGGCAATCACAGGAATAATAGTGCCACCACTAAAAAACAGTTAGAGAGCAAAGATGAAACAGTGGTCATATAAAAGTCATTCAAGAAACTAATGACCAAAACAAAGGGTGGACCACTCTGATTTCTGACTGTACAATTGCTGATAGTTTGAAAATAAACTTTCCTTGACTTGAGACAACATTATTCCGAATAAGAATTAAGGCATCATCTAAGTTATTTCTTTTCTTACAAGACAAAGTTAAGGGGCAATGGAGAGCAGATACACCGATATTGGGTGATGGGTGACCAGTGACCAGTGGCATCATGGTAACTATCAGATGTGTCTGCCTGGAGTCAACTGTGTGACATGCCTTTTTTTTTCTTATTTTTTTATTGCTGAGTTTTCTGTTGTTCTCTCTAAATAATTGATTCTTATTTGGATATTTGCATAATAACAGTAGGAGAATTCTGAAAATATTTTACTTTGAATTCCAAGCACTTAAAGATGCTCATGCACATTAGTGCAGAGCAGACACAAAACAATGTTGCAATTAAATTTAGATTATGAAAAGTAACAACAATTTTCAATGAAAACACAACTGCTATTAGATATACACACTGACAATAAATACTGCCATTGAATTTACCAATTTATGAGAGATTTACTTAAGAATATATTCCTGCTCTTTGATCAGATGTTTTCCCTTACAAAGCTAATAGACCCTCCTTGCATTTATCTAAAACTGTAATTGTGTGTCTTTCATACAAATTATTAGAGAAGAAAACACGCACATCCGCTGCCCAGTTAGGGATGGGTGCTGCACCGAAAAAATTCTACTTAGTAGAGTTGGACCAATCCGGTGTGCGGATTTGAAAACATTTCCAGTAAATTCAGTGAATTCACTTCAAGTCTACCATCCTGATATTCTCCAATAATGATAATGTAAAGATACTGGTCAATAATGTATACTCTTGTCATCATAAAGATGAACATGCAGCAAATACAGGATTCAGTCATAAAAAAACTTAAGGATTAGTATCAAACTAGTTGTTTGTTTGATTGTTTCATGTTGTGTGTAGGGGGCAGTACAGGGGACTATGGGGCTTCAAAAAAATACTGTCTTCTTTCTTCTTTCTTCTTTGGTATGCCAGTCCTCTTCGTTTTGTGTCAGTCGAAACAGCTTGATTTAGGATGCAAAATGAAAAATAAAGAGAGAACATGGCCATGATGCCGAGCTCCACCTTGTGTGAGGTTGTTGTTGTTGCCTCCTTGAAAAACAAATTCTGAGGCTGCTGAGGTAATCAGCAGTGAGGTCTCTGATTCTGCTGGGGATAGGATATTTGGTCAGTGTGAGCTACACAAGCTTGCATGAAAGGGGGAAATGTTCACTTTGGAAGTTGAGCCACAGCACTTGCAAATGTCCTCCTGGCTACCCCGATGAGTTGTCTCAGCTAGGCCCTCTTGAAATGCACCCCCTTCTCAAGTGTATATGGTCAATTTGAAAGGGCAAGGAACATGACTTTTGCCGCAGCACACAACTGGTCTAACTGTGTGTAGTTTGGGAGGTTACACACCCATTTGGACACTATTCAGAAAGAACTTCAACAGATGGCTCAGTCATGGTGCAGACCTTGCCCTTAATGTGTGAAATACCCCTCTGATTTCCCTGTACTGCATTTGAAATGTCAAACTGCAAAATATGATCGGTCCAGAAGAATGTTGCACTCACTCCCGACTACTGCAATACGGCAACACATGTGTCCTCTTCTCAACTGTGTATGACACCTTTTGAATGACCTCTTAAAGCCAACTTTTTTAAAGATCTCAATCATCTTTCATAGAATGTATGCTTGCCCGGAAAAGCATGTTTATGAATTACAAGTGCTTTATGTTTTTTGAGTGTAGAATTTTGTAAACTTTCTCTTCAAGGTTTCCTGTTTCACATTCTTTCTCCATTCTTCCTTCATTCAGCATTCCAAAAAATTGAATGGCATCTCTGTCAAACACCTACCAATGGCCAAGTCATGTTGGGTCAATTGATCTTTCTCCTCTTCATCTCAACATTTCAGGGACTTAGAGGTGACGAGGGGGTCTCCTGCATCTCACCATTTTTGACAACCCTATTTCATGCTACTCTTGCACTCACAGACACTTCATCCTCCCTCAGTGACTCTTATGCTGACTTTAAATGAAAAATTTCTTATCTCTCACCTACAGATCAAGTGCATAGCAAAGGGGTGCAGGGGCAAAGTAGAGAGAAATGTTATTAAAAGCTGTCTAATACTTAAACGAGACAAGATGACCCTGGATTTAGCAACATCCATAATATATATGTTTTTTTTTTTTGTTTTATCAACTTCATAGGCCCCGGCTTGTTGAATTTGACCATGCCCACATTTGGACAATATTTAATCTGCCCTTGTTTAATTAGAAGAAAGCCTTGATTGTGGAAAAAGGCAATAACAAAAGATTAAAGATTGAACATAGTGTGTGATAGTGAACATTGATGATTTTCCTGGGCAGAAATTCCCAAGGGCTCTTTCACCAGGACAACAGGGCAAAATTTGATTAGCTCATGGCCTCTGCTGGTTTCAGTAATTTTTTAATTTTTTGTTCGAACAGGGTGCTCGACCTCAGCACCTTTGTGGCACTTATGGGATTTCTTTTCACTACTTTCATACAGTGATATCAGTACATTAGAAGAAAGTATTGTTGTCTTAAATTTTTTTGCTAAGAAACCCCTATGTAGCATAAGTTATTAGCCTTTTATTCTTATTTTCATTGAAGTAGGTGAAAAAAAGAAATAGAAATAGTCTTAACACATGCATTTGAGCAATTAAGAGCTCATGTCAGTGAATGAAGTTGAGCATGAATTTGAGCAAAAATCACACAGGTGCTGCAGTTGTTAAACTACAAGCCAGTAACAACCTCGCAGTGCTTATTAAAAACTCCTGCACCTGTTTCCTGGTTCAAGAGCAAAAATTAAACAACAGCAAAGTCCTGAGTGACATGCATGCCCACATTCCTGCAGGTCAGAGTCTCACAGGACTCCCCATAATCCTGCTCCTTTGAAAAGGTATTTAATCAGGCTGTGATTAACAGGAGCGTGTCAGAACAGTGTCAGTACTACACATACAAACATACGCTCATACACACACACATACACAAATAAACACACGCAAAGATACACACTTGAGTTTCTCTTGGTATTCATTCACAGACAGACGAACCAAAGACACCTCAATAATCACCAAACATTCCTCCACTGAGCTTTATGGCTTTTCTCTATGTATCTATTTCTCTTTGTCTTTCGCTCAGTCTCTTCCTCCCACACACATATTTCATCTCACTTTCTCTGTCATGGCTGCAAGCAAAGCAGCACAAAAAAAAAAATGTAATCCCCCCCTTTATTTTCTGTTGTCCTCCCTTACTCCCCGCCAATGAATTAAACATCAGAATGGTCGCCCGCACTATCGCCACTCCTTCTGACGGGATGGCGGCCTCACTTTGTGTATGCGCAGAGGGATTTCATGAAAGAAAGGAAGACTTTCCGGAGCAGGAGAGGTGTAGAGAATAGAAGATGGAAGTAGTGAGAAGATTAGAAGGAAAAGAGGGGCATGAAATAGGGAACGATGTTTGACCTCTGCTCGCTGTCCTCCAGATGCCCTTCTTTGTCCTCTTTCTTCTCCTTCCCCTCTTTTGGATTTGTTCCTTCTACCATTCCATCACCTCCTTCTTGCTAACCTTTTCCAAGTCATCAAAACCCTGAGGATTGGTTTTCTAGGCGTCTCGTCAGCTGTCTCATCATGTTGCAACACCTTTTGTGATGCATAGAATTTGTCCGTCGCCCCGCTTCTCTCTTTGTCAGTATACAGCCTTGATTTTGGCAAACACGGGATGTTGTGTCACACAAAAAGAAAATAGCAATGCATTTCATATCTATTTCTTTTTTTCAGAGGCCCTCTGTCTCAAACAACAGGGGTGACCAGACATGCAGGGTGTCTAAACTGTTTCAGCAGGATTTTCATCCATCCATAACGTGAATTTTGTCTCATGCTTCATCTGTAATTCACACACAAAAGACAATATGCCTCACATATATCCCAGGAAAATCTGCTGCTCTCTTAAACTGCCAATTTCACCCAAGTTTCTGATTCAATTTTGACCTCTATCTACTGAGAAAACAATGTTACAGTCCACTGCTTGAGACCCAAATCAGCAGGCAAACATTTTTTGAAATATTTTTAGTTATCTACTTATATGCCCTTCTGTTCCTGGCAAACATTCTACTCTGCCAACAAATATACCTCGGTCAGCTTAGGTACAGACCATAACTCCAAAATTCAACACAGTCTACGGTTTAGAAAAGGCCACAACTGAACTGAAATCAACTCAAAAGTACTTAAAAATTAGCAGAACATGAGTAATTATAATGAAATTATAAATTATAAATGAAATTATGTGTCAAGATTTGGCATAAAACACAGTAGCATTAAATAATTAAATAGATATAACACTGTGTGTATGTGTTTGTGTTTGTGTTTGTGTTTGTGTTTGTGTGTATGCGTATACACATTCTGTTCACACACACACATGCACATATATGTCTCTCTCTCTCTCTCTCTCTCTCTCTCTCTCTCTCTCTCTCTCTCTCTCTCTCTCTCTCTCTCTCTCTCTCTCTCTTCACATATATATATATATGTGTGTGTGTGTGTGTGTGTGTGTAAAATTCTATTAATTTTCCATTTGTTTTAATTTGTTACAGAACATTTAAAGTTTCAAAACAAAAAGTGAACCCAAGACTTAGATAAAACTGACTTGAAAATTATATTATGTTTAACTGTTTCTTTTTTAACTGTTTTAGATTATACCTCCAAAGCTTATCCCTTGTGTTGGGACGTTATTTTGATTGTGCATATAGGTTGCACCGTGCAACTGTTAAATGCTAATTGAGAATTTGCACTGCTCATTCATTCGTTAACAAATGGTCAATATGAGCTGTGTGTCCTTACAGGGACTAGTAAATGTTGTGATATTTGTTGAACTGTGTTAGCTAAGCTTTACCTGTTTGGTTTGCCCTTCTGCCCAATCCTACACGTCCCTTCAAGCTGAAGTGATTTCAAATTTTATGTTTCACTTTGGCTTCAGGTGAGCATGAGTGTGTGTGTGTGTGCTTTTGTGTGTGTGTGTGCGTGTGTGTGTGTGTGTGTGTGTGTGTGTGTGTGTGTATGTGTGTGTGTGTGTGTGCATGCATACACATGTGTGTGTGTGCAAGGATGTGTGTCCCAAGTCACTACAAAAGGCAGATAATGCTTGCTGCTGCCCAATCAGCTGTGGCCTGAAGCCGAGCACTGAGATAATTGAAGTTATTAGTTCGCTGCCTGTTAGCCAGGATAGGGCTCTAGGTGGGGCTCCAGCAGCTTTAACCTTGCAACACACAGTAAGCACACACACACACACGCGCGCACATATTATGTAGTCTTGTTATTCCATCCCTTTCCATCCACACTGTGATCAAAGAATGTCTTTCAGGAAGAATGTGTGCGTCTAAGTGGACGATGGAGTTACAAATGAAACATTCCCTTTCTTGTATTTAATGATTTAGTTTAAAAAATAAGTAGAAGCCAATGGACATGGCAGATGACCTTGTAAAATGACAATCACTTGTAAATTTAATATGATATTAATTTTAGACTCCCCTTACAGTTGTTTTGTCAGATCTATTTGGGAACCAAGAATAATTTTTGGAAAGAATTAAGTTCATGAAAACAGATTATAATAATTACGTGATTAACAGATCCCGGTCATTTCCTAACGAGGGCAAGTGGTTTTCACTTCAATTGACTTCATGCTTCTGAATTTGCATAATCAAAGGGCTTATCTAGTATATGCAAATTATGTTTGTCTATAGCAAAGCAGACCCCTGGAAAGCTCATGTGGAGCTAATTTTTTGCTGAAATAAATGACAAATGACAACAAAGTATGAAATGATGATGTTTGTATATGTAGAGTAACTTTACTAAATGACAAGTTTTTAGTGGATATATAATTAAATAAATACCTTAATGGTATCTTGTATACAGTACAAGAGTCATGGCAAATCATTTAATCTCCATTTTTATAAGCTGATAGCTGATGGCGGCATCAAAAAAATTCTACCCTTTTTTTTTGCTAAACAGACCCACATTGTGGAAGACTGTCTTTGAACATTGTCTAAAACATTTTTCATCATGAATGGCGTCTCCACCTTTGACTCTCTCAAATTCTTCTTAATGTGGTGTGGCATTGATTTTCATATTTTTATTTTATTTCATTTTATTTTCATCAAAGTCTTGGTGCATGGATACCAACTGAAATTAACTTTCACTTGTTTGAAAGACTGACATTTTGCATTGGATGTGATGGTGTGTCAACTTTGCAATAACCATCAAAGCTATCCTCAGTCCAACAAAAATTAAGCTAAAAAACAATTGATTATCCCACATCCTGAAGCGTCATTCATTTGAAGCAATAAGCACACGATGAATTTGTACTACCAACCACTTACATGGCACTACACATTCAGAGTCTTAGAACATGTTTGTTTACATGTTTGCATTATTTACTGCTAAATGTACTGATTAAAAGTCAAAATGATGGCAAGGCCTCAAACCCCTGCTGATCAATCCCAGGGGCCATATGGAGCGATACAAAACTAGTTCAAAATGACAAGGCAAGACAACCACACAGCTCTGTCTTATCAATTCACTCCACTCTACCTTCCCCCTATAAGCATGCAGAAGACGTGGGCAGGCAGAGTGCAAGGTGGTTTTAAGTCTTAAATGATAAAAATGTGGGAGGTCACAGATATAACAAGAGATTTTGGAGATTTCTTCATATGTTAATCATAGAAATATACAAAAACAAAAACCTAAATGTTTTATTCAGTCAAGATGTAGAAGAGAACACTTGGTGTTTTAAATTAACAATTTTATAAATACACTAACGTTCAGCTATGATAACTCTGTCTTTGTCAGCCTTTGCACTTGTGTGTGTATCACGCAAAAGAACAAACAAAAACAGTGGAAAAAGTCACATGTGTTAAAACAGAAACAGGATTGCTAAAAGCTTAATTGTAATCCATTTGCCAGGGGGAGATCACACAAAAATGTAAAATTTTCATAGCTTTGGCATGTGATGAAATTTTTGTGACAGCAACATAATGCCAATGTAAATCAATTATAACTCTGTCTCTTAAGGTCTTTCCTAGAGTAGCTTAATAAGCTAGTGTGTCTGCATAGCTCTACTCATAGTTTTGCCATGAGGTAAATAATTCAATGATTTTCTTCCTGAGGAGGCAGTGAAAATTGCCCAAAACACACTAAAAAAACAAAGAAAAAAAGGTTTATTATCTATAGCCAATATATTGTAGTTGGCACATCAGCTGAACAGCAACTTGAGTTAATGGTAGTTATAAACACCAGGTAGCAACTTGCAGAGTGTATATAACTTTTCCTTAAGTGTTCCTCACACACAGCCCAATATCAACTAAAGGAAATGCATTAACTTTAACTTCCAATTTGCAACAGAGGACTTCGGAACTTCCAACCAAACACTGCTTCTGATGAGAGGACCAGCCAAGGGGATGTGGCCCGAATGTCTGACTCACGGCACCATCATGTCTCAGTGGACAGCTCATATTTGGTACTTGCACCTCAAAATACCGTATTTATCATTTAGTTATATCAAAGATCGTTGACTACGGGGCGCATATGACATGTCTTCATTCAGCCTAATCTTTTCTTTAATACTTTCCTTTGATGTGAGTAGAATATCAGAATATGGATATTTATAATGACAGGAGGTTTGTGCATTTCTCTCTAATCGCTTAGAGAGGTAAGATGAATATTTGTAAATCCGGGGGGTGGTATCAAAGGTTTATATAGTAATACCAACATTATAAATTTTACGAGAGGCATCACTTGAATAAGGATGGAAATCAATGCATTAACTGGCAAGGGAAAAAAAAAGCTAAATAACAGGAGTTGTCTTCACATAATCTGAACAGAATTAATAAAGCCTGTAGTTTGAATCTGTTCATTACTTTGCAAATTAGTCCAGGAAGAGCGACGAACAGTTTCTATTATCAGCTCAACAGGGAGCAGGAGCAGCATTTATCTCATTACAAGTGTGTTTTGTAGGATTTTAAGTGTCTGTTTCCTAGGTTTCCCATTCTTGTTCGAACACTTTGTTAGATACGGACATTTCTAAATCTAGAGTCACTCCAGAAGGATGAGCTATTTTGTGTGTGATCCACATTACGCTTTAATATTTTAAAATGACAACTCCTGAGGTCCTTTCCATTCATTTTGACAATCTCTCAGCAGTTTAAGTAATTCCAGTGATGAAGTGGTCCCAGTAGAAGTAATTTACAGAGTGCTCAGTAGACACAACTAATCAAAAAATCAATAGCAAATTGAATATTTTGAACTTGTTGACAAAGTTTTGATCAAATATGGTTAATCGTCTTTCAATGGGCCCTGAGACTTGGAATGTTTAATGGTAATAGACTAATTCCATCATGCTGCATATTAGGCATCACAGGAAATCATTCCTGCCTGTAGCAGTAGACCTATTCAACTCCTACCTCTATCAACTGTACCAACAATTTGGCTGTTTTTGTGGTCATTTCAATGAACACACCGTTTAAAACACACATTGTATATGTAATACTGCTTATAATTTGAATTAGGTATTATCATAATCCTTTTTTATTTTATTTATTGATATTTATTCTCCTCTATGCTATTTATGTGGAATGGGCACTGCAACGTCAAGGGGCTAATATAGCTATCGGACCCTGATCCTGTTTCTGAGTAAGAAAAAAATGTTCTATGTGTACAGAGGTCATATTGAGAATAAAAACATCTGTCTAATACCTTAACAACACTATAAAGAAAACAATTCAAACACCATAGTGTGATTTTTACAAATTTGAATTTGAAAATTTTTGAAGGATATTTTACATTATGTTTCTCTAAAACATTTAGCATACCTTGGTGAGATCAAACCTTTCAAATGTTGCCACCTTTCATTCCATTCGCTTGCAATTTGTAAAGTGACATCTTATTTTGTTGTTTTTCACTTAATTATACAACATTTCTTTCAGATTATCTTCTTTTGTTTAATCATGTAACCTTCACAATGTTTTTCATTCATTAAATGTCAGAAAAATATTCCACTTTTAAGAATGACTCTCTCAATGTCTTTTTTTTTCAATTGTATTGGACAATGCATATAAACTGGCTATTTGTTTTAATTATGTATTTTTGAATCCTGCTTTAAATAGTATTCTTTCATTTAGTTAAATGTTGCTGTATTTGATTACATTTTATATAATTTCTTTGATATGTATTGTTATTGAATTTTTGTTCTATGCCGTCAGGTTTTTTTGCAAAGCAGTGGAAATGCTGGGAAAAAGACAGCGTGATTAGTGAGATACATGTGATGAAATGTTGCTCTTTTAACTGAAATGCCGTGTTTGGACCAACTTAAATAGGCTGACCACTGCACATGAGGACACTGGTAAGAAAAAGCACAAACTAGCTGGGTCTGGTGGCCTCCCTGCACTCCCACTCTCTGTTTGTGTTTGTCCTCATGACACCAAAGGGAGGTGAGAGTGTGCGTGGAAAATACAGCTTTGGCACTAAGCCGCCTTTATCTGTTTAAAACCACTGAGCTGTTCCTTGTAAAATCTTTACATGTTAAGCCGATAAATGCAGCAAAACAATAAACAACATCATCTCAGTGTTAGCTTGGGATCCCTCCTTTCATCTGGCTGAAGATTAGCTTCATTTGCTCAACTTGCGGTGTCTCAGTTACCGAGATTAAAACCACAGCGAGGCTTTGTCATTCCCCAACGAGCACAACACCAGGCATTACCTTGGAAAAGATTATGCTGCGATTAAGCTGATCGGATACAATAACATGTTGTCATGTCCGCTTCATACAAGCCATCGGCTGCCAAACCTACTGTCAGATACACAACTTTAAATACAAATGCTCCAGCGTGTGCTGTCTGCTTTACCAAACGCAGATTAACTGCCTGGCCCAGGGCTTCTGACCACTAGGGCCTATCGAACCATCAACATTTCATCATACATTATTTCTTTTCTAATTGATTCATTTTTATTATTATTATTGTTATTCAAGAATAATCTAACTAAGCTTGTCATATCTCACATTTCTCCCTATTAAAGTTAAATGGTTCGTAATTCTTTTTGAAATTGCTTGCTGATTTCCAATAGGTATCGGCACATAATCATATTATTGTACGCATAACCAATTGCTATTTTCTGACACATCGGAGGTCATTCTTTTTTGGTCACAATTTTTTGGTATGGTCTTTGCTCTTTTTACATGATTTATTTCATGTTTAGAGTTTCTGACTTGCAGATATTTAGAACTCCCCAGAGCATTGAATTTATATTTATTCATATCATTCTCTATCAATTCTATAATTTTGGTTTTCTGCCGAGTCACCTTTAATCTAATAGACTCCAGGTCTTTCGATTTGGGTCCACAATGGTATGACATCTGCAGACGTTGCATATGCCTACAAGACATATAAAAATTAAATGAGATAAAAACAGAACAAAAATAGAACACTTTATCTGAACGTCTCATCAAGATCATTTATGCTGTAAGTCTTGACTTGATTATATTGTATCACATTTTGATTTATTCTTTTGTCTCCCATACTTTTATGAAATCTTCCAAAGTGTGCTTGTAGCAAACAACAAAGAGAAGTTGCAAGACTAAGGAGATCCACTGACCCAAAAGCAGAGCAAGACTGTATGGAAAGCATCGAGGGACCCTCAAACTGTTAATGTATTTTTAACAAGGTGTGGAGAGAAACCAGCAGGGGGGTTTCAGAAAAAAAGAATTTAAATGAAATGCACTCCATTTGCACAACAACTTGACGCTGTGTTAGAACTTGGCTTTTTCATCCTGAAGTTGTTGCTGAGGCTTTTGCTTGTACTTTGTTCTTCATTTCATGGCGGAACTAACAGGTATCAAAGGCATTTTGTCATGTGGAATACCAAAATGCCAAATCTCCGCTGTGTATGGATATTAATGCTGTTGCGTGTTCCCAGAAGCTTTAGGCAGAATGCTGGGGACCTGTAGCTCCTCTATACGCTCTAAATGGATTTCACAGCTCCCCATGGAGATATGAGGGAAGCCTAGGTAGGAGTCATGGGGGGCCACATCCAGAAAATCACAGCTTCGATTGCTGAGAATCCAAATAGCAAACACAGGTACTATGAGACAAGTCTTGAATACAAGGCAGCAAGCACTGAGCCTCTCCAATCACTCAGAGTGAATATGTCGTCTGGCATGTAAAGATGAAGAGTTAAACTCTCCGTGGCATCAAGGAGAGAGCTTCATGCATTCTTCCAAAATTTCAGGGATCTTTTCAAAACTCAAACATTCCACTCTCCTGAAAAAAATTGCTGATTTCCATTGCTTTTTGATTTTGCTTTCACTGCATAAGTTGGTAAAAGAAAGGCTTCAAAAGAATACAGAAAACACAAAGGTTGCCCCTGTTTTAGTGCATGAACAGCCAGATATATTGGACGATACCCTAAAATTCTCATATTAAATATGGATTGTAAAAATCAACTAAAACCTACTAAGTCTACTGAGTGTTATTTCAACAACCAATGGTTTGGAGCTTGACACATGCTAGGAAATGAAAAAGTTTAGGGGGACCCTTTGGAAGTGCCTTTTTTGCCCTCACTTTAAAAAAGGTCCTCTACAGTACATTTAGTCAAAATGTGTCATCCATCTAAATCAATGCTTCAAGAAGCTGTTCTACAATGGAAAAAAATATTAAGCCAAAATGTGGAGTTTCTTTTAAAGCATTCCCACCATTTATGAATTATGGCCAAAGGGTCCATTGAAATACATGTGTAACAAACCAAAGTATTGGGTTTTTATGCCGATGAACTAAATTTCATATACCTAGATGGAGCACCAATATCTGTAAATTGTAGGAAAATGTACTGACTATTTCATGAGCTGCCTGCAAACCACTGTCTGACATGCAGCAGAGGTCTTCAAATACCAATGAGACAATACCAAACAATCATTTTTGGACCCCAAAATCCAAAATGCAAAGCCAGTGTATGGTAAGATTTTGAAACACCTGCTCCAGCAATTAATACATCTAAAAGCTGAGGAGTGTAACAAATTTAACAGCTTTAGTCCAGTAACTGCTCCACTGCAACAAATCTTATTAGCACAAACGCATTTAATGTCCTCTGATGACGTTGTCTCTTTCCTTCCATTGACCATCTCATTGATGTCTCAAGGTAATTAGTTTGTTAGAAGGCTATAAATCTGAGCTTTTGGAGTGTTTCATGACCGTTTCATTCATGTATCTTGGTAATTAGCTAGTTAGTTAGCTATGAATCTGACCTTTAAGGAGTTCAATTAGCACTTTAACAGTATGAGTAAGTCTCATAAAAACACTCACACATAATTTCTGTTTTTTTGTGTTACACATACTTGTAAACAAACAGCATGAATCCTTGTTTGTTTTTTGATGTGTTCATGAAACAATGGACTTAACTACCAAAGCAAGGTGCTGATTGGTTTAAATGTGATTGTCTATCGTAATAGCTGCCAGGAAACAAAGAAGTGCTGCGCAAATATTCAAAAAAGAATGAGTTAGTGAATGTAGAATTGGGAGTTTTTTTTGTAAAAGAAGTCAAGTGATTTAAAATGGAGACATTAAGAGTTCCATTTGTGGGTTTATTGTCAGAGACTAATGCAATGCATTCTAATACATAAATTGGTGAAAGCTTTGCTCTCCAAGCAGGAATTCACTTGACAATTATTGGCCAATGTGGCAATTTTTTCTTTAAAAGCTATCAAGCAGAATCATCAGGATATCACACTTCTGTGTCAGCTCTTTGCTTTAATACCCAAGTGTTAAGGAGCAATTTGATATCCTCAATATGAGAAGGCAGAAATCATTTAAAACATGAAAACCTTGATTCCCTGTTAATTCAGCTGGATCGGCCCATCTGCTTGGGATTGATTGGCTCCACTATCCGCTGCTGTCACCCGCAGTGACCCTCGTTCAGCTTTAATTTCATGTCACACTCTTTCTCTTTCCCCGGCCAGGAAATTAACGTTGCCGCCATGGTCACATGTAATGGCGGACATTAGAACAGCGGCAATTACCAGGAAGTGTCAACGTATAATAAGAATTGAATTAGATTACTCACTCACTTCACGAGTGTCATCCATAGTGGAGGAGAAACAGAGGGGTGGAGGGCGGTGAGGGAAGGCAAAGAGATTACCACTTCTCGGTGTGCATGTTCGCCCCTTTGCTTCATTATCATGTACTAATAAACTCAAACCCTGACGAAATGGACGCTTTGAAATGTACGTGGCCAAACTACACCAAATTCATTTATTTGCCACCACTTTTTTCCCCTAAATGTCCAAAATATATAAAGTGTAGAAAGGGGAGACTCATTTAATTCACAGATTACACACACAGACACACACACACACACACACACACACACACACACAGACAAAGCAGTGAAATAGGGATTACAGACTCAATCCTTATTAAGTAATTTAGTGTGTCGTACAGGGACAAAGACAAGAGGTCTTTCTACCTTGTGAGGACTAACCTTGCAACCTTAAAAGGTCAACACGGGTCTTGTATGTTTTGTGTGGAATTATAAGTGTGAATGTGAACGTGAATGCTCTTCTATCCAGCCACCGCCGAGGCAGTAACCTCCTTGCTGTCTGAACAAGGCAGCAGCAGAGGCTTCAGGCATGCTTAAGGGCTGTTAGGTGGGAGGGGTGGGTGGGTCAGCGGGCAGCGCAGAGAACATGTGGGTGAGGAGGTGTGAATCAAGCAGGAGAGAGCTGTTGGAGCTGAGGTTAAGGTCAAAGAGGTGTCCAAGGACATATGGAGGAGAGCTCGGGGAGTGGGCGAAGGTCAAGGGCTCCCTCATGAGCTCTCCTGCATTACGCACACTGCCGCATGATGCATTCAAATTTGCTTAATAATGATTTGACATCTCCATCAAAAAACATAAAAATCGGCTATGATCTTAAGGCTGTTTAAATGTGATAAATGCATATGCAGAAGTAGTAATGATATACACTAACAAAACAATACTTTCTTAGACTTAATTTAGGGAGAACTTCCATTCAGAATGAAAAAAAAGCATTCAAAAAAAGCTTCAAAAAAGCATTTATGTAAAAGCTGAATCAAACTATGTTTTTTCTCTGCGTTGCAATATAAAAAATCACTTTTAGAAAAGAGAAAAATGTATAATGTTTCCTATTACTGACAATTAAATTTTGAATGGTTAATGTTAACGTTCGAAATATTATTTATCAATATGTTTCTCATGGAAATTATCCTTGTGGTTATAGCTGTCACATAAACTATCAGTCAATGGAATTATCACTAGCAAATGGTGCTCTCCCCAGCATCAGAGCAAAAGTATTGCAAGGCACTTTCGATCAATTACTAATTTTTATCACTAAAATAATCAATATTATAAAATAATCAATTTATCAATATAATATATCAATATAACACTGATTCACAGAAGTGTGAATCACATTTATATCATCTAGAACTTTCTGTTATGGTTTAGTCACTTTATATCAAAGTGTTATGTTGATAGAATGGTTGATTTTTTTTTTGTTTGTTTGTTTGATTATTTCTTTGTTTTTTTGATATAATGTTTTGATGGCTTTCTGTGTTGGCTGCCTGTATTATCTATTTTTCCTTTATTCCCCTTCTTTGAATATGGCACATTTAATGTCATTAGGATAAAGATTTTTTCTCATGTATCTATGAGGTGATCTGAAGGCTGCCCTGTTCCTATTTGCATCTTGACTTAAATACAGTTTGTGGTGATGCTTATTTTCTTATCAGGTTACTATTATGTTTACTTCTTAATCGTTAAATGGTACTGAATTTTTGCAACATAGATTATTGTTTTAATAACAGATTTATTTTTATACGTGAGGAGAAAATCTGGTAAATATCAATATAAGGATAATGTCTCGTAAATATTGTAATATTAGTCTATCTCAAGAGACTAATTGAAAGAATCAGCTCAATTTCTCCGCTGTCATGTGACAGATCCCCAGAGCTCCATCTGATCCTACACAATTATCTATATAAAACTGACTTTATAGCCCTGAAATTAAATGATGAACCAAGCTTACGCTCCATGAAACATAAGTACACTTCCATGAGTTTTCCTCCCACCCCTGCAGCCGCAGCAGATAATGGGCTCTTTAAGTGAGAACGAAGCCTTGCTTGGATAGGAGTCTCTCTCAGCTCAGCCCGCCTCATGACTCATGTGCCCAAAGTGATCTCTCCACATCACTGGGATGACTGATGCACCCAACAAAGTTGTCAATCGATATTAATTGCTTAATTAAAAGGAATATACTGTCGCTTCGAGTTTACAGGCAGCTCAGTCTCTCCTCAGAGCATTTAAACGGGCTAACAGATACGATGTGGGTGGGAGATGGAGGATGCAGACAATTAAAGGAACAAGGTACTATTTGCCTTCATATATAAAACATATTGTAAATGTATGTATTGACGCTCAAAGTGTCACTTTAGTGAGCATTTGGGTCAATAGGATTCATTCACATCTGCATGTAGGGCATACTACAGGCCAATGGTGCATGGGAAAAAAAATCAAAAGATTCTCTTTAGTTTAGTTTAGTTTAGTTTAGTTTAGTTTAGTTTAGTTTAGTTTAGTTTAGTTTTGTTTAGTTTTATTTTGTTTTGTTTTGTTTCTTTTTCGCCATCATCTTTCAAATGATCATCCCTGAACGTTATGTGCTACAAATCCCTTACAGGAAAGACACCATATGAATATTGACTATAAAGAAACAACTGCCAAGCAATCAGACAAAAATGAGGTGTCCTCCAAAAGCAAACACAAAATGAAATCAAAATAGGAAATGAAATGATCCAAAGTCAGCACGACACTAACAGATATAGCCAGAGAAAAATTTGGAGAACAGAGAGAAATCGGCCCTGTCTTCAAGACAACAAAATATGCTCAGTGATCTACGAGAAAAAATGTGAAATTCATCAAGAAAAACATACCCCCTACTCACAATCTGGAAATAATAGTTTAACTTATTGAAAAGAACATTTCAGAATATGTGGACCTGATGACAATGGATCAGAAATCACACTCAAATTTATTAAAAGAAAAATGTAAAAAAATAACTACCTGAGTAGAAATTATTCAAATGAAATCAGATATGTCTGATGATATTTTTTATTTTAAAAACACAAAATCAATTCAGATATCCTCACAGAAACATCAAGAAATAGACATTCAAACAGATTTTAATTAAAAAAAATATTAAAGGAAAAAAGAAAAGGTCAAAAAACTCCCTTATTGACCAAATTTCATAATTATGCTCAATAATTTTTAGCAGACAGGAAGACGGGGAAAAAAAAAGAAAAGTCTCTGTTAATGACACTTTGGAAAAGTCAGAAAAAGGAAATGGAGTCATTACTATACCTTATTTTAATATTAGTTGAGCAGGTGCCTGAATTTCATTTCCATAACAAATGATAGATTAAAAGAATTAACACTGGTGCTATGATGGATATTCTGTGCTTTAGCTGCTGATGTTACGGCAGATACGAGCTGTGAATCACTACATGGACCGCTATGGAGAGGATAATAATTCAAAACCTAATCAAAAAACAGAGTGATAGTGATTTGTCAGGGACAAGCTCATCTCAAACACAGAAATGGATTCTGAAACCAAATGAAGTAGACTTTGTTCTCTGAGTTGTTAAGTGACAATCAAAACTGGAAATTCTACAGAACATGGTGGCCAAACTTCAAACTTTTACACTTTTACACAATTAAGGTTTGAGATGCGTCATGACACCATCCTTCTCAAAGGTGACAGGGAGAAGGGAATTGCTCATCATAACCCTAAGAAAAAGGGCATCATTGGCCATTTTCTTTTGTATGTCAGATAATGTTGACAGAAATAGTACTACAGATGCAGTATTTGCTGTCAGAATGCTATTAGAGAAGTACTTGATTCTATTACATCACAAGAACAACTTTTGTGACATTTCATATAATATTTTTTTATTTGTAATTACAGGGAATCTCCCTGGATCATGATGTTTGCAGATGACATTGTGATCTGTAGTAAGAACAGAAAACAGGTTGAGGAAAATCTATATAGGTGGAGGTATGCGCTGGAAAGGAGAGGAATGAGAGGTAGTCGCAGCAAAAACAACTTTTTGTGTGAATGAGGTGAACTCGGATGGAACAGTGAGGCTACAGGGAGTGGAGATCAAGAAGTTAGAGGATTTCAGGTACTTGGGGTCAACAGTCCAGAGCAACAGAGAGTGTGGAAAAGAGGTGAAGAGACAGGTTCCAGCAGGTTGGAATGGGTGGAGAAAAGTATCAGGGGCACTATGCGATAGAAGACTATCAACCAGAATGAAAGGAAGGGTGTAAAGACATTGGTGAGACCAGCAATGCTGTATGGACTAGGAACAGTTGCAATGATGAAAAGACAAGAGGCAGAGCTAGAGGTCACAGAGATGAGGATGCTAAGGTTCTCTTTGGGAGTGACTAGGATGGATAGGGTCCGGAATGAGTCTATCAGAGGAACAGCACATGTTAAATTTTTTGAAGAGATATCTGAGAAGCCAGACTGAGATGGTTCGGTCATGTACAGAGGAGGGATAGTGAATATATTGGTAGACGGATGCTGGAATTGGAGCTGCCAGGCAGGAGGTCTCGAGGAGGACCAAAAAAAAGATTTATGGACGTTGTAAGAGAGGATATGAAGGAGGTTGGTGTGAGACAGGAGGATACAGAGAATAGGGTTAGATGGAGGAGGTTGATTCGCGGTGGCCACCCCTGAAGGGAAAAGCCAAAAGGAGAAGAAGAATAAGAAGAAGGAAATCATCTTTTATCTTTGTAGTCACATATGAAACTTGCCTCAGTATAAGAAACCTCAATTACCTTTTAATCAAGATATGTTACTTTACTTTCTCTCAGCTAACTTTTGGGGGCACTCTTTCTCATGAAACTCTTCAAATAGCCATTTCAAAATGATGCAGGAAAACTAGTTCATGTATTTGTGTCTTTCAGGCTGGTTTATAGATATTTCTTATCACCATGCAAGTCCACAAGTCTGTAGAGACTCTCCAGGTGATCCAGAAGTAGCTGCGTGTGTCCTGACAAGAACTTGTAAACAAGATCATATTTTTCTTATATTAGCCTCCCCTTGCTTCCTCCTTGTAAACTCCACAGTAGAAACTAAAATCCTTTTCTAACCTTCAAAGCCCTGAATGGTCAAGCACAGTCATATCTCAGAGACATTAGGGGACGTATTGTCTCCTGTACGACTCACTCAGCTTAAGCCTACTTGTGGTTCTTAGAGTCTCCAGTGTCAAATGAGAGATTGAGCAATCAGACTCCTCTTCTCTTCTAGTTTGGGATATAAAATATGAGGCCCCTGAGGCTTTTTAATGACATGGTTTATACCTTGGACAGGATCAGGCTTGTTCTGTACTTTTGTTCTGTACCCTGGTTCTTTTGGTAAAGGCTTACACCATGGGGCCATTTCTTGCTTCCTGTCCTCTCAATGTATAAGCAATAGTGCCCATTTTCCCATAAATTCATGACTTAAAGCAGGTAAAGTTTCTCCACATTCACTTGATACAGCTGTTTTTTGACAAAGACATTTGATTCAATTCCTTGGCAAATAAGTACTCTTCCTTCTGTCTTATATCCATCAATCTTCTTCCGCTTATCCTGCACTCAGGGTCGCAGGGGTTGCTGGAGCCTATTCCGGCTGTCATCGGGCGAGAGGCAGGGTACACCCTGGACTGGTCGCCAGTCAATCGCTGGGCCACTTATATAGACAAACAACCATTCAACCCAAAGGAAATTACTAAAATATTTATTAAATGAAAGAGCTAAGAGGGCCTGTCGAATAACCTTATTCAGGGGTTCAAGCGTATTTCACTTAGTCAAAACAGAATATATTCAGCATATACATTGTTCCAAGTAAGCTCCTAGTTAGCTAGCAAGAGATAGTTTTTCTTTTTTGTGGTGAGGTGATCTTTGAATGTGCCAATTACACAAACGGCAGAAGGCACAGAGAATGCTCCTTAAAATATTTAGCCAGTGACAAGTTCATCCACAAAGCTCGATTCTGATTCAGTCAATTTGCTTTTAAAAATGCACTTGCAACTATGGGAATGTCAGCTTTAAAGTGAAGAGCAGTCAGGAACATCACTGGCATGTTACTATTTTGGCAAAGAATATTTGCTCTTACATTTTTACCAAGATAAAAAGTTGTTGTTTTTTTCCTGCTTTTGGTTTGTTTGTATTTTTTTTCTTTTTTGCTATCTGTTTTTCTTTTGTTATTCAGTATTTCTGCAGTAATTACCATAGAACACAAATGAGGAAAAAAAAAAAGAAAACATGATTGTTATTGTGACAGAACAGAAGATACACTATAAGGAGAATTTGATCTGGATCTAAGTTTCAAAAATATCATTAGTTGCAAAATAAGAGAAAAGAGAGAAAGAAAAAAAAAATGCAAAAAACTCATTTAGAAACGAATGAAAACCCTATGCTCTATGTACCGGACTCTTGGATTATTCAGCACTGAATTAATTTGACACACTCCCAAAAGCACTTAGACCATGTGCCACTGAATAGTGTTCTCAGTGTTAGATCTTCAAAAAGACATACAACAATTACCGAGCATCAGATCTGCAAAAAGTTTGCAGCTCTGTTTTGAGATGGGTCTATGAGAAAAGCCCATTATGCAGAATTATAAAAGGAATTTTTATACTTGTAGATATGCTCAATAAAAGGTTCATGTTACGTTTCCTGAACACCCCCCCTCACGCACACACACAGACACACACTCACACACCCTACAAAGATTAAACTGAATCCCTGAAATCCCAGAGTCTGCATTTTTTGTTATGTTTTGTTGGATATTTTTGCTGTATATGTCCATTTTATTGAAAATTCATGGTCACTGTCATAAAACTATGAGTTTCTCCCATGAGGGCTCATTGACACTTGGATCTGTGAATACAGAGGTTTTAAACATGGAGAGTGTGTAGCTGCATGGAGTGAGTAATTTAGCTGTCGCTTATTTGACTGAAGTAGAACACTATCCCTTTTTAAGTGTACTCTCTGTTTACTCAAACGCCTGTCAAAGCTAATGTGGTTTTGTGACTCATTCATACAGTCTAGAGCAGATTCAACGAGAAATGATTAAATGTAATAGTCTCCGGAAAAGGTTAGACTGCAGTTATTAGACGTTTCTGGTGGAAGCCGGGGCCTGTTCTAAATCCCTGTCTAATTTTAACCTTTTTCATTTCTGGTGTAGCTAAGCAACCTGCCTCTGACCTTCAACTGAACCTAGTGATCGCTTAAATAATCTTGTACTTTTTGTGTGTTTGCGTGCGGGGGAGTGTGTGTGTGGTTTATGCATATTTTTCACTTTCATGGCTTTGTCTCACTCCTTCTCTGCTCACTGACAGACCCTGTATTGCCTCTGCTCCATCTCTCTGTGTAGAGAGTTGTTAATAACAACCTTGCACCTGACATGGCACATACACACTTACTTAGGCACACAGACACACACAGTGCACACTGCACAAACAGGGATGCCACTGCTGCCAATTGCCATTTTACGCACCATAAACATTTGATTATTTCATTTATCTCCACAACAGACATACACACAAAAACAGGACACACACACCCTTAAAATACACACAAACAAGACACACACTTCAGGGCTAAAACTTGCTGTGATAAAAACTATCACTCATGGTTATGTTGCTTATGTATACACTCACACACACAAAGTGAGGTCTTAAGCAAATGTAAGAGTACATCTTAGTCAGCTGTCATGGTACACGGCTTGGGATGAGAATCAAAAACCTAAAGCTGACAGCAAAATCAACCTACATGTTGCCATAATGCTATTTTTACACAGCATTCACAAATGCACACACACATGCTCACACACACACAAACACATGCACAAACACAAATACACAGACAGTAACAGACTTATAGTTTGGTCCTTATTACCAGTGCCAAGGAGGTCATGTTTTCTGTCTGTCTGTCGGCAGGATTAAAACTGACCAAGCCAATTTATTTGAGGTTAAACTTCGGTCAAAAAAATAGAAAAGAAAAAAAAGCACTCAATTTCAGGCAAAATTGTTTTAACAAAATTAGAACCGGCTTGTCCTCGCCAGGTTTAATGGAGATTTGATTCTATATTACTACTATTACTATTCTAGTTTTAGTCATCAGGTTTATCAGCAATAATTACTGTAGTGAAAGTTCATAGTCATTTTAACTATAATTATTTTACTCAACACTATATTGTAGTTGATTTAAAAGTACCTGTACTAAATATGTTGCAAATATATCTAACTCTAACTGCAATTGTGAATAAAACATAAGATGACAGCTAAAAATGTCAACAAAAAAAAAATTAACCATTTCAATGACCGATTTATCAATTTTAATCAAATGCTTGACATTCAACAATAATCAAAATCAGTTATTGCTTGTAGCCTAAGATCATCTATTGTTTTTTACTTACAAGGATCTGCAGAAATCCTTTTGACATAGCGGAGGGCTTCTAGGAATTTGATAAAATTGTGTAGAATTTTCTTAATAAATTTCTATTTGTATAATTTAAGCACAAAAAGCTCACCTTACTGTCATGAAGGTCAAAATTAAGTCAGGGGTCATTCTGGGGTAAATAAATCATGGTAGTGCTTGATATTAATGGTGCTTGATACTGATGTGGGAGAACATTAACAAGAATGGAGTTGCAAAAACGATGTTGGTTTTTGAGTCAAAAAACGATGCCTCCATTTACCCTTACTTCATCATCCAGAGATAAAGTCAGAGAGGTTAGACTGAGATGGTTTGGACATGTGCAGTAGATGGATGGTGACTACATGGGTGGAAGGAGCAATGTAGCAAATGGTGTAGCAAAAGAGGACATGAATTTAGTTGTTGTGAGAGAAGATGACTTAGATGTTAGGGTTAACGGAAGGAGATGATTCACTGGGACGACCCCTGAAAGTAACACCCGAAAATAAAAGAAAAAGATTCCAGCATTATAACATCCTTCATAAATTTAGTTTTTTTCATTTTAGGTCCCAGTTTTATCATGATTAAGCATGCTTCTTGAGTCAAATTGTGATCCTTGCCTGTTGTGGCTGAAATGTTAAAACCCTTTGGTGGACACTGACAGTGAAAAAGCCTTTATGGCCTTGTTAGCCCAGGGCAAAAGATGAAGAACTTAGAACTGAAGGACTCCAATATCCGCGGACAATATCCCTGGTGGAGGCTACAGACAACATAAGGAATCTCACCGGTGGAAATGTGCCAACAGTGGCTGAGATTTACTCAGAGAAACGTTAGGCTATCTTGGGCTATCTTGGCCAGAACATCATGGTCTAATGCTGTATCTTTGGACTCTCAAATCAGGTTGGTTGTTGCCAGTTTTAAAATCAGTGAAAAAATGGGCACACTAACAGCCGTTGAATCACATGGTATAGCCTCTCAGGGAATCTTTATCCACAGTCTATCCACGACATGAAACAACAAATAGTTTAATTTGGGTTAGGGGCTCAGGTAGGACCACCTCTATGACCGGTTTTAATCATAGGCTTAATCGAAAGGGCAAAACCAGAGAGAGAAGAATATCCTGTGTTGGGACCTCTGATTGCTTCACTCTTTTTCGCAGGTTTTGTTGTCTTGCTGGACTAAGAAAATTACATCCGGAGTACGAAGCAGAGATAATATGAATCAAAGGTCATGATTATCTCCCTGAAAATGTTAGAAGAGCTCCCTCTGTATTTGAAGACTGTTGCTGACCCAAGTGAAGGAGTAAGTTTGAGTCAGTGATGGTTGGATCGGTAGGGTCTGTTGAGATCAGAAGGAAGCTGAACCAACAAGCAAGCTGTCTACTCATCGTCCTATGTCCAATTGGGGCAGCGTGGCGTAGGAGGTAGAGCGATTCTTGAAACCGAGCATTCCTGGTTTAATTCCCGGCTCTTCCAAGTGTGCTAAAGTGTTGTTGGGCAAGAACTAAACCCCTAACTGCTCCCCTGACGCTGATAGACAGCAGCTCACTGCTTGTGGTTCATCCATTATGGGTTAAATGCAGAGAAGGAATTTCCCCATGATGGATCAATAAAGTATAAAAAATTAAACTATGTTTAGGTCTGGTTAATGAAAGAAACAAGGATATGAATAAAAAAGAAACTGTATAAGTAATGTTTGTAATGCATTAAAGAGGTTTGGCTGGCATCTTCGAGACCTTCTTGAACTTCTTGAACTATTTGGAGATGTTCATGCCTTTCCAATTTGCAAAAAGCACTGTGGTCAACCTCTGGTGTGAACATATCTTGCCGAACCTTTGAAGGGCTCCGGGTGTTCCCTCGGAAGAGTGGGAGAGCGTTCCCTGAGTTTAAGGGGGCCTGAAAGCAGGCACCCAGGAGATGGTACAGTGGCTTTGTGTTGTATAGGATTGTTTTGTCTTTTGATTCAGTGTTTTTTTGTTGTGTTTGTGTTTGCTTTTTTGTACATTCTTTGGCTAATTCCAAACATTTCATCTGTTAATTACGTGTCTTGTTACCAAGGTAAAACTTCACTTTTCTGTCAAGTCTGGTAGGAAATTAGCTTTCAGAGGCACAGCCAGAGGGCAGAGCGGTTAGTGCTCGTGCTTCACAGGTCCTGGGCTAGATTTCCTGATGGGGCCTTTCTGTGTGGAGTATGCATGTTCTCCCCGTGCCTGCGAAGGTTTCCTCCAGGCACTCTGGTTTCCCCTACCACTAAAAACCTGTGCAATAGGTTAGGATGAATGAGAGTGTGTTTGTGAGTTCAACTGTGGGACAACGGATGCAAATTAGCCCATGGCTACAGTCCGGAGTGGTGTTTTTACATGTATGTCTCATGTGTGTTCATTAACATGCACTGTCCCAAACAATTAAAAAAAGGCATGTGTCAAAGCTGAGCTGTATTGTTATTTTCAATTGTAAAAGAGAGCAATTCAAATACAGAATGCCATGTGACTGTAGGCCTTTTTTATCATGCAATGCCACCAGTCATATTAGGTGTACTTTGTCACCCTAAAAATCAACAGTGTCAAAAATGCTATAGATGCAGTAATGTAATAATTCTAAAATCTACTGAAAGTCATACCGAATGAGTTGATAAATGTTTGGGATAAAAAAAAAATATTGAGAGTGCTTGCTTTTGCAAAAAAGCTGCAAGACTGTTGAGATTGATTGTTTGGAGATTTTTGTTTGGAGGTGACTGAAGTTATGATCTGCAAGCGTATTATAAAAAGTATTCAAAGTAAGATCTTCAGATCCATGACATTATGCACATATTTTGGATGAACAAAGGGGATGCTGAAAAGTAGCAGATGAGGTAAGCATGTTAAATTTCAATTTCAATTTACTTTAATGTTATTTCATTTTAATGACTGACAAAGAAGAATTCTTTCCACACATTGCAACTACATTATCATCTGTTTAAATGCTGAAGGTGGAATTGTTGTTGATTTTATCATCTGAAAATATTGGCAACATGGCTATTCAGTGCATTCGGTGCCTTGCTTTTATTGAGAAAGGTGATGGGGCAGCAGCATAAAGAAGCGTTAACAGTTATCAGAGGAAAGATAAGTTGGTAATAAAATACTTTGTTGTACTGATTTAATATTTCTAGAAAACAAATCATGTGTCCTAAACACGTGTGCTTTATAGACCTGTCAAAATAACAACTCATTGTTTCAGCCAAATGAGAGCAACACTTGTATCAGAGTAAAATATAATAATACCTCTCTAAATACTTTCGGTTGTGCAGTGCTACATTCCTCATCTGTGGCCCACATTTCAAACCTGAGATGAAGTAATTTCCTTCTACTTTGTCAATGAATTACCTGCATTACAATAGCAACAATCAAATTTGCAAAGCATGATTGAAGAAGCCTGGGTATTCACTTCTGACTCTTTCTGCAAACAGGCTTGGACAAAGCATAAGATGAACACTACTGAAGTAACACGCCTCCCTTCCATACTAAAGAGTCACTCAAAAGATCAAGTCTTTCACTGATATAACCATCTCTGGTCCCTGGCTAAATTTCTGCTTTGCTTCCGTACAGCTACTGAGAGCTGGACAATCTCTCTTCTGTCCCCCCGCCACCGTCAAGAGGCTGAATTTGGAAGGGTGAAATCACCAGGGAAAATTATGAACTGATCTAAAACTCATACTCTCCTGGGATTTTACAGTTGTTGCTGCAAACCTCAGATTTATGCTTTTATTTAAATCAAATTTAGATGAATTGGTCCTTTATTTTTTTTATTTTATTATTATTTTTTTTTGTTTCTTGTTTGTTTTTTTCTGGTTTTTGGTTTGTTTTGGTACGGTGTATTCTGTTCTGCTCTGTCCCGTTCTGTTCTTTTGTTTGTTTTTTCTTTACCAAATTGTTTTCCCAATTTGTTCAGCAAATTGATTTGATTGATATCCATATCTTAATGGGTTACCAGGAGAGAAATGAACATCATCTTTAAATATAAGAATGCCCCAAAATTAGAATAAAAACAAAGAGTTGGTTGTTGTCAAAAACTTCATGAATTGAAAAAGCCTCTAGGATTTGGGGTGAAACTAATTTAAGAGAAGAACTTCAAGATTTTGACAAGAATTCACCATAACCTGGATGACTTAGAACTTCCACAGACAACAAAGAGCTAGGTTGATTAGCAGAATTGTTTGACAATAGTTTCATTAAAATCTTTGGCATCATGCTATAGCAAAATATTTTGTAAATTTGTGCTTTGTATATCAGTGATTTCCATACCAAAGCACATATGTTATGTAGCCTCAAACTCGAATAAAAATATGAGTAAAATGAGCCACCTTAAAATAAGTATGAAATGGCTGTTAATATAACCACAGTGCTTATTTAACTAAGACATACACAGCAACATTTAAAAATGATTTTTATCATCATGAAATTAGGAGTATTTTAGAAGTATCAGTACTGAAAAAAATTGTAAAAAATCTGTCCAAAAACAAGTCCTAGTCAAAGCATGAAAAATTACAAACAAACCTAACGAACAGCTGGTCTACAAAAAGTATGGGAGAAAAAAGCATCAGCTCATTGAATTGGGTGTCAGTTTATCCATCCTTAGTAGGGACATACACATCTGTCAGTGGATTGTCCCCATTTCCACTGATGCATGTCAGAATAAAAATAGAAATTACACAATTAAAAATTAAAACAAGCAATAAAGCAGAGAAGTGTGACATTTCAGGAGAGAAGGCAAAAAGAATAAAAAAAAACAAAGGCTAACTAATTAAATTTCACCTCTAAGAACCTATGAGTCTGTGCCCTGGTATCAAAACTGCACACACAAACACAGCGACGAACAGAGGGGGAGAAGATTGAATTGGAGAAGTGGTTTGAAATGGTTAAATTGACTTTATATAGCAGCAATATTACTCCATTCCATCTCATGCACGACGTTCTCCTGCCCTTTTCTCTCCATTCCCCACCCCATCACCACCCCCATCTCTCTGTTCTCCTTCCATATAAGAGGGGTCAGCTGTCCTTTCCTATAGCTGTCAACTCTCGGGCCCTTTACAACAATCTAAAGACCCCCCACACTCCTTCCTCCACCCACTGATTCGCGCTGGGCTGTCACATGCACCGGGGGTGATTGGAGGTGAGCTGATGGATGGGAGGATGAGGAAGAGGTAGGGAGGAGGAGAGGATGGAGATGGTGAAACAACAGAAGAGGGGGGCCTTTATGGAAAATGACAGGCAAAGGCTAAATGGAACACAATAATATACAGTGGAGATGGTGGATATGGGAATTATAGAAGACAATGGAAAATAGCGAATAAGAATAATGTAGGGTTTTTTTTTTTCTTTTTTTCACTTGGTTTATTTTTAGAGGCCTTGCAAAACGGTTCGATGATTTTCTCTGTCTCTGAGGATTTAAGGTCAGCGCTTTACGTCAAAAGGGAAATGTCCTTGTCCCAACCTGTCATTGTAGAAAACTGTTGACCAGACCACAGGCCAATGACTGACACGAGCCAATCATTTAAAGTAACAAGAGTTTCAAAACATCCCAGTGAGAAGTAGGAGGATGTTGGCAATTAGAATGCTGTGGATCCACTGTTGCCACCATAATATTCCAATTCAACTGTGAGGAACTTTATTAGATGGAAGGAACAACAGAGGTTCAAACAATATCCTACCGCCAGTTCACTTGTACAATGAGCAATGAAGGTGATGAATGATTTTTCGATTAAGTGTTACTCCACTTCTATGGAACTCTAACCAGTGATCCTGCGTGCAGGATAAGTGTTATGGCTAATGAATGCAATATATGTGTCATTTATTCAATCTGTTGTCATTTTGTCAAGATTAGATGAGTCTAAAAAGTTAACTTCAATCAGGTCCAAAAAATGTTTTCATGTCTTGAGTATCATTCTTTTCTTTTCCTTTGGGCTTTTCCCTTCAGGGGTGGCCACAGTGAATCAACCTCCTCCATCTAACCCTATTCTCTGCATCCTCCCTTCTCACACCACCTAACTTCATATCCTCTCATACTACATCCATAAATCTTCTCTTTGGTCTTCCTCTAGACTTCCTGCCTGGCAGCTCCAACTCCATTCATGTCTTAAGTATTACATTTTACGTAATTACTCAAATGTCAACTTATTGAACTTGATGTTTTGTGTATTTCTGAGATATTAGGATATTGTTCAGTCGGCTAACTGAATTGAAATTTCAATCTTTATCTTTGACAGATAAATCAAAATTGATTTAAGAAAGAAATGTCATTCCAATCTATATTGTTTAAATATTGATATTTTAATACATTTTCTGTCTCTTCAGTGTTGATGTGTTACACAACCTATGATTCAGGCACAGACAATAACTGATGGTGATAAGGTGTTGATTTCAACTAATTTTGATAGGTATCTTGAAGGTCTCCTTTTGTGATGTTGAATGTAAAGTCTTTCTTTCATTGGACTGACATATTTCTAACATTGAATAGGCATATTAGACATAAACGTATGTCTGGTGCAGCAGGTTTTTAAAGGCTATTCATTAGTTCCATTGGTGTAGGGTTATTTGAAATTTCACAGAATTTTCACTTTTTTTAATCTATTTTCACAAACAAAATATATCTCAAAAGAAAGGCCAGTAAGTATTGGGGTCCACTTCTTTCCTAATATTCTATTTTTTCATGCAGATATACATCGGATACAGTGGACATATAAATATATACACACACAAACACAGATAGATAGATAGATAGATAGATAGATAGATAGATAGATAGATAGATAGATAGATAGATAGATAGATAGATAGATAGATAGATGGATGGATGGATGGATGGATGGATGGATGGATGGATAGATAGATAGATAGATAGATAGATAGATAGATAGATAGATAGATAGATAGATAGATAGATAGATAGATAGATAGATAGATAGATAGATTAAAACTATCAAAGACTGTATGAATATCTTTTCAACAACATTACATATTATGCCAAAGTTAGAACTCCCCCCCCGCTCCCGCCTTTCTTTCTCTCTCACTCTCTGTGACGGTAGTCTCAATCTGCCCAGCTCACCCTAAGCCCCATGCCTGGATCTCCCTTTTCTACAACCCAGATCTCAGCCACCCCCCTGCTGCCTGGTGCCAACCCCTTTTCACCAGTTAATACCACTTCACCCTTTTTTACCCTCCTCCTCCCACCCCAGGGACTCGCATTCAATCGTGCTATCTTCCTGCAGCAGGCCTGTCAAAAACCCCACCATTGAGCGAGGAAAATCGGCCTGGAAATGGAGGGATGAGGGAGAACGGTGAGAAAAGTAGACAGAATGAGAAAGGGAGAGAGAGGGATGGAAAGAAGGGGGGTGGCATGAATGCAATGATGAAGGGAGGAAGAGGGCAAAAATAGTAACAGAGGTAGAAGGACCACGTTGAAGAATCAAAGGAAAAGGGATGATACTTAAGATTTGATTGAACAAACCAGACAGACGAAACAAATGAGGAAAATTTACATATCACACTTCCCTCTTTACACTGTCATCGTTGTGCATTGTTTAAATATAAGCTGTCTTTTGTGTGTCTGATTCTGAACCAGCAAAGAAGTCTCCCCTGAAAAAACGTTGCAGAATTTGATTCTGTTTATGATCATTTTAATGAAATTTTAGAAAAATGTGAAAAAAGACAATAAAATAATTAACATTGGACTTGACGCTGTCATGACTAGTGAAAAACTTATAGAATTTGCAACAATGTACATTTTATTTGATTTTATATTTTATCATGTGTCAAAAAACACAATTCCAAAATAAGTGCCATTACTCACCATGAGTTACATTAAATGTATGTTACCAATCTCGGAATTTTAAACCATAAGCACTTGTGTGTTTCTATGTGTTTCTGATATCTATCAATGAGATTCTGTTTTATGAATTTCAATTTCTACCATGGCATTTTAATTTGTTTCCTACAAGCGTAATAAATTGCGGTTAAACTTTACAAATCTCTGTCCTAATTGAAGAAGAAAACAAATCACAATTATATTCTACAGTAGATTTTGGCGCGATCATAAATGATTACTCTCAAGAAAAGCACATGAAAAACAAAAAAGTTGCCATAATGTAATTGAATGTAATTTGTTGAAAAAAAAATGTTCAAATACAAAAACAGAAGTTTTCTTGGATTAAAATGTTGGTTGAACATGTATTTTTTACTAATTTCTTTTTTTGTCATCAGAATTTTTCGAATATTTTTGAATGAAATGAAAGACCACCAAACAATGATTAATACAAAATACTGGATTGATAATGAACTCCCTAAAAAGGATTTGCAACACATTATTAGTGTCTGGTGTCAAGTAAGATATCTCTACATAGAAGGTTCCTTATTTGGCAACATCACTTCAAACACCATTCACAGCTTGACATCTTGGGGAGTCCTGAGACAGAGAAATTATTTTCATGAAAAAATGCTTCAAAATATTCCAACAATTTATTTAGAGGATTTTTCTGTCATACGGGTCTGTTTTGCCGTGCTATTTGTCTGTAAAAGTTGAGAGAACCTGGCGTGAAGGAACATCAATCTTTTAATGTCTCATTTGGATGATTTGGGCCGATAATCTGATCAGACCACATTCTGGACCACTCAGCAATTTTGGGGAACCTAAATGAGTCCTAAAATTCTCCTGCCTGATGCCAGCATAAATCAAAGGGCGGGATTCTTGATCGATTCAATATTTCATCTGTTGAAGGGAAGTTGATGCTGCATTTATCCCTTTACAAATCTCCAATAAAGTAGTTTGAGAGCAAGTCAAATGTAGACCCCTGTTGGTAGAATGACTGCTGTTGGATGCAGACGGTATAAGTAACTTTGCTAGATTCCAGCCGACACACCACTTGTGTCTTTCTGTCACCTCGGGCATTGTGTTCATAAAATATGAGCTCCAGAGCCAGGTCAGTGCTTGATAATATGATATGATAATAAAGTCTAATATGTAAGTCAATGACTTGTCTTTGAATGATAAGGGACCACCGACACACATCATTAACCACACCAAACACCCTGCCTCTTAAAAGGCATCGGGTTTTTTTATCAGGATCTTACCCAAAAACCATAATGAATTGATAAATGGACTTACAACATTCCAGTTGATCCAAGAGTCTGGAACAATCGTCATTTATTCTTTCATTCATTCATTCATTCATTGGCCCCATGCTTTAGTTGGGTCACAAAGGCAGCAAAAAGCATAGGTCAGCCCAGATGTTCCCAACCCCAGCGATGTACTGAAGCTCTTCCTGTTGAGTCCCAAAGCAGTCAAGGCCAGACGGGGTATTAAATCCCTCCAGTGTGTTCTGGTTTGAGCACATGGCCTCTTTCCAGGTGGACAGGCCTGGAAAACCTCTAACAGTAGGCGGCTAGGAGGCATGCTTACAAGATGTCCAAACCACCTCAGCTGACTCCTTAATTATTGCATCATTAAATTTGGTGATTCTGTTAGTCCATGAATGAAGTAATGAATGAAGAATGAAGTACCCACTGTGAAACAGACACACCATCAAAGATGACAGCACATCACATAGTAGTATGTATACAAGTGTAGCCACGACCATTCATGTGTGTGTGTGTGTGTGTGTGTGTGTGTGTGTGTATGTGTGTGTGTGTGTGTGTGTGAGTGATGAGTGCGTTCATGGCAAAATCAGGTTCTCAATACGGCTGTTTTTTGGTACCAATAGGCCTCTGTTGATAAACTGGCAATCTAGTAATCAATTGGGAAAATGGTTGAAATCCTTGCTCCCTGATGGAGCCTGTCAAAGAGAAAGAAAGAGACCTTCCAGTAGCGACTGATAGTGCAACAATGGTGTAAATGTGTTGGAATAACACTTGCCCCTTGTTTACTGTCAGCACCAAATAGTGTGAGAAGTGTGAGAAAGTGACACTTTTCTAAAAAGTACTTCAAGTGGCCAGTGTACACAATATGCTTTACAAATGCAGTCTATAAAACACATTGGCTGTGGGAAATAAATGTATACATTTAAAAAATAAAACTTTCCCAATATTTCAAGATGTGTGATGTGATGTGATTTCATGTCATGTCATGTCATGTCATGTCATGTCATGTCATGTCATGTCATGTCATGTCATGTCATGTCATGTCATGTTATGTCATGTCATGTCATGTCATGTCATGTTCAGTGTAATATATTTTTTTAACCTGTGTAATGCAAAATTAGCCAAAAAAACTTTCCACTGGCATTTTTTGTTCACTGATGGGTTTCTGTATACAGAGTACTTTTGCCAGACCAAAATGAAAAAAGGAAAAGGTGAATGCATGTATATAGGTTATGCCCTTGTTGATATCACTAGATCAGGTCTGGCCAACCAGTTGGCCAGTTAACTAGTCTACTCACCAAAAAAATGTATCCAGGCCATTACAATTGCTAAATTGAATGACAAAAACCTTGAATGGAGTCACCAATAGCATAATGTATACCCCACCCGATTTGCTGCTAAAGGTTCACTGAATCCACTGAAAAAGTAAAGGAAAGTGGACTTTTCAACTTTTGAGAAGATCATAAACTGAAGCACTAATGGATGGGACAATAATCCAGATTTTCTTTTCAAACACCATCCTTCATTTAATCTAAGTGCTGCCATTATTACAGTCAGCCTTTCCCTCAGCCAACTGTTATCACTTTGCCAGCTTACTACATGATTCTTTTTTTCACATATTTTTAGCTCAATGTCTTCTCCTTCTTTTAGACAAAACGATTGATTTTAAATCTCTCAAAAACATCCTTCACCTCTTTTCAGATTTGCACTTCCCTGCTCGGGCTTTCTGAGAGGAGCCTTAAGGTAAAATACTTAGCAGGAGTGAGTCACAAAGTCCTGCTGTTCTGCCCTGCAGCTAAAGCTGCACACACAGGAAAGTTTTGGCCAAGTCTATGACAGTTTGTGGGCTTGAATGGGTGGGCTCACTGTGCTGCGGGGTAGATGAAACCTACCCGAAGGCTGGGTTGAGAGCGTTTTGACTGGGAAATACAGTAAGCGGATGGCAAGAGGAAAGGGAGTGAATGTGTGTGGGGGGCAGGGTAGAGGGTGGGTTGGGGGGTCTGCAGCAGCTTTAGATTTATAGGTGTGTGTCCGAGCTGCAGTGTGCGGATATAAATAAGGCTGAGGGGAGAAAGCTTGCCATTGAACATAATCAAGTAGATCCTTTAGAGTGCCATTCATCTCTCTCAAACTCACTGTGTATGTAGACTGTAAAACAGTACACTCAGATAAACATTTAAATGGGGAGAAAAAACAAGGTGGTGTAATGAGAATGTGTGTGGCCACTAGCCTAACATCTCCACTCACACAGCCATAATGCACTTAATAAATCCTCCCTTCATCTTCACCAACACAGAGTCCGTAACAGATATTCTACTAGCTGTGGATTCTCTTTAAATACTAAATGTGTATTTAACACATGTCAGAATAATGTATATTACAGGTATTGGACAGCTCTTTTTTTTTTTTTTTTCATTTGACAAGTGAACATTTTGGAGCTGTGCAATGTATTGAAAAATACTTACTATTGCTTAATAGTGTTGCAAAATGTTCAGGCATTTTTTGTTAATTTTACTAAATGGTAAATGATACCCACTTATATAGCTCTTTCGACACCATGGGGTTTAAATGCCTTACACTGGATCGCACATTGACCCATTCAAAAGCAAGGGTTCTATTCAGTTTTTGAACGACTAATATCTTAAATAATATCCTGCTTACTTTGTGTCATTCCTGAATATATTTTTAAGTTGTACACTGCTGATTTATCAACTCTCTTTGATTTTTAAAAGTAGCTTAAACATACTGTGATATTCATTTAAATTCATTTATCCACATCACCCAGCTAGACTCCATTGTTTCAATAAAAAAAGGTATTGCAAAACCTCTGAACAAGCAATGTGCTTAATAAAAGTATGACGGCTTTGTTCTCTACCAGTAGTTTTGATTGCAAATATCCTCTAGCTCCAAATTAAATTTCCATTTGTCCTAAAGCAAAAACACATTGAGGGCCAATAGTGCAGACTTTGGAAATCTCAGTGCAAATTGTCAGCGGAGAGCAAATGTTGTCTGTTCATTTTGCATTGAATGAACTAAACCTATAGCTGATGACATCAAGATTCAAAGCATTTATTGTCACTTGTACAGTGTAGAAATGTGTCTCCCTGTACAGTGAAATTCCTACTTTGCTGTCCGCAGTGAATTGGGATTTGTGCATCGCGGACACATCACCATTTTTAAAATTTCTCTTTCTAGGCATGAGGTCATACTGATGTTCACAAATGCTGACTTCTGCTCTCACTCTAGTTCCCACTACTCTTTCCCCTAACTTCATTGTATGGCTCATCAACTTTATCCCTCTGTTGCCGCAATTCTGCAAATCCCCCTTATTCTTAAAAATGGGCATCATCACACTTCATCTCCATTCTTCACTCACTACAATCCTGTTGAATAATCTAGCCAGAAACTCTACTCAGAAACTTTGCCTCTACTAAACACTTCCACACCTCCACAGGCATATCATCAGGACCCACTGCCTTTCCACTCTACAACCTCTTCAATGCCTTCCTCACTTCACTTCTATTAATCTCCAAAACCTTTAATTTGTGTCCGAAGAATGTTCTAAAGAGATCAAGTTGACATAAAAGGACAAAGTTGGTATTTAACAACAGCAATTCCAACAACTGAGATGATCAGAATCTAAGTCATATGGTTGAAAGAGAAGTATTGACAGCAGTTTCAGGACAGACACTCAATAGCTCTTGAATGTCAAAACAACATTACTGTCCTGCTGAGGATATTACAATAAAAAACTGATTACACAATTCACACATAAAATATCAATCTGTAATGTTTTCATATCAAGAACATTTGTTGATACCAATAGGTCAGTGGAAGATGGCTACTGGTCAGGGTCTGGTACAAAAGATGAGAATTCCATTTTTTCCATCCATAAATTTAAGTTTAAAGTTGGTCCATGCATTACATTTTTGTGATGATTATCATGAACCTTCATTCACTCAATCTTTGTTCCATGCCTATGAATTCTCCAATGTCTGTGGACATATATAAACCCTGTGTTTAAACCTTCACTAATTGCATCAGCTCAGTGGCCTCAACCAGTCTTTAGCTCTGATACAGTAGAAATCAATGAGTCATTTGAATGCCTTGCTTCCCCTAGAATGAGGGATCAAACAGCTTGCAGATGCACTTAAACTGACAGCTATTTTTATGAAGCACTGTGTACATGTATTCAAAGCTCCATTAATTCTCTCATGCACAAAAAAACTACATATCTGATGTCAAAATGATGCCTCTAAAACAAAATTGATTGAAATATCTTTATTCCAACCCCATTCTTGTGTTTTCAATAACAGTATACCCATTGAATTTCCTCTATGAATCAACTTGAAAAGATTAGCAAAGTAAAAACTTAGATCAGGATTGTAATAGTCAGACTGGATTTTTGAGCCAATGTCAACACCAATATCCAAATTTCAAAATTACAATATTTAAATACAATATAAAGTTACAAATAATTACAATATGAAGTTAGTCGCAGCAAAACAGAATATATGTGTGTGAATGAGAGCAATGCTCGTGGAACAGTGAGGCTACAGGA
The DNA here is from genome assembly GCF_037954325.1 of Fistularia commersonii. NCBI lineage: Eukaryota > Metazoa > Chordata > Actinopteri > Syngnathiformes > Fistulariidae > Fistularia > Fistularia commersonii. Next base: position 1,166,756 of record NC_141316.1, on the reverse strand, counting down.
AGTGGAGATCAAGAAGTTGGAGAATGTCAGGTACTTGGGATCATCAGTCCAGAGCAACGGAGAGTGTGGAAAAGGGGTGATGTTACAGGTTCAAGCAGGTTGGAATGGGTGGAGAAAAGTGTCAGGGGTACTATGTGATAAAAGACTATCAGCCAGAATGAAAGGAAAGATGTACAAGACAGTGGTGAGAGCAGCGATGCTGTGCGGCCTAGAAACAGTTACAATGACGAAAAGACAGGAGACAGAGCTAGAGGTCATAGAGATGAAGATGTTAGGTTCTTTTTGGGAGTGATGAGGATGGATAGGATCAGGAATGAGTCTATCAGAGGAACAACACCTGTTTTGGAGAGAAGGTCAGAGAAGCCAGACTGAGATGGTTGGGTCATGTACAGACGAGCGTTAGTGAACATATTGGTAGACGGATGCTGGAATTGGAGCTGCCAGGCAGGAGGCCTAGAGGAAGACCAAAGAGAAGATTTATGGACGTCGTGAGAGAGGATATGAAGGTAGTTGGTGTGAGAGAGGAGGATACACAGAATAGGGTTGGATGGAGAAAGTTGAGCCCCTGTAGCGACCCCTGAAGGGAAAAGCCGAAGGAAGAAGAAGAAAAAGAGTACAGGTAAAAATACTACAAATACTACATGCATGGTCAATCTAACAATAACTTCATGTCGGTTAGACATAAAGTAAACCTCGCAAAAAATATATATAAATAATGTTAGCCAGATGTCAGAAGACTATCAAACAGCTATTACATTTTTTTCGCAAATGATAAATACGTTAACATTACAACCAACAATTGGACTTTATACTGACAAAATGGTAACAAACAAATACTAACAATGTATACAGGAACGTTGAAGTTAACATGATACTGTTTGGACTTTGTACTTTGGTTAACCCAACAGCTGAAACAACACCAAATTAAAACCAATCTGCTATCATTAAAAACAAGAGATGGTTCCATTAAACATCTAGACACTGATGTGCAACCTTTATTCAACTAAAAAGTAGTGCTGTGGTGCACCATGGATTATAGATAAAACAAGCTGATCAAATATTTCAGACATAAATATTAATCGGTCAAGATGTAATATCAGCATCACATGTTGAAATTGAAAATATATTTATTTGTGAAAAAATGTGTCAGCTGACTTTTCCATGCATTTGTAATTGCTGTAACTAAAATATATTCTGAAAGATTTTATTAGATAAAATAAGATAATATTGAAGTCAGGCCTCTTTATCTTTAGGGTGTTTTCTTAATGAGAAATGTGAAAAATATGCTTTGATTTTTTTTTGAAGTGAGCTCCAGTTTGAGTGACTTATAAAGTTTGTAAAGTAACCTGGTGTTTTGAAAATGACCTGAGCCGCTGAATATTCAGTCTTCATTAGTAAAATAGTTGTACGCCCGCTCGTTCAGTATTCTGCTCTCTGAAACAAGGTTTCCACTCTTTTGTACAGATCATTTTCTGCAAAATAATGCAGATGACAGACAGGAATATGAATCCATATTTCCAATTTCTTAGAGCTCAATCTAAGTGCTATAGCAGTGTAAAAATGTTGTATTCAAGTATTTTAACGATTATTATCTCAATTAATCAAACGACTGTATCAAAAAATAATTATCTTGCAACCAATTTCAAATTCATAGTAATGTAGTTGCAAGATAATTTCTTGCATTTTTTTAATCAGAATCTATTCCAGACTTTAAGTGATGCTTTGCTGATTTTGGGCCAGATTTTGCTGACTGAACATGACAAGTTATTTTTATCCAAAATGTGTGTGTGTGTGTGTGTGTGTGTGTGTGTGTGTGTCGGGAGGGGACACATATATATTAGGGCTATGTTTTAGGACTTTATAGATATAATGATTTTGGTAACTTGGGATAAGTTGTTGCTGATCATTTGTTAAGGATATTAGATGATTCTATATATATAAATATATGACACACTTTTGAATTTTGCAAGTATTATTTTCCTAAATGAAGCATCAATACGATCACTAACAGCTTTTTCGGATTTTCGATAGAATTTGCAAACATGAAAAATGCAAAACTCAAAAGAGAAAAAGAAAGAAGAAATGCTCTCCAGTATCTCACTGGTCCATTTGTATTACAGGCTGGAAATTCAAATAGATATAGTGTTTTTCTTATCCGCTCGATCCTTGACAAGCTCCAAACCTCTACTGTAAGTAAAGGTACAGTGAAAATACAGGAGTTGAGATGCATGGCAAAAAATTCAGGAGGCTGTTTATGATTTTCGGAACACCTGTTTCAGAAGAACTCTGGCCCGGTTGCTACAAAACCTCTCTGAACGCACATTAACAGTTCACAGCTCTGTTAAAGCCCTTGTTCACATGCAAATCCCACTCCTGAAAGGCTGCATTGCTTCTACACTAACACACAGACACATACATTTTCTCAGTAGCTTGACAGTGTTCAACACGGACAACTCCCTCTCACTGCTTCATCTTTCTCCCCATCCATCGCTCATTCTCGTGTAGAGGAGGGATTAGGCCTTAGGAGGAGGGAAAAAAACATGTATCTGTGCTGTCAGTGCAGCACAATACACACGCACACACACAAACACATTCAATACAACACTGTGGGACATTCACTGAAAAACAGCTTGTAGGTGCAACAAACTACATGAGCGATACAGTTGACTGCTCTTGGATAACAACTGTGTTTAAATGGATTAGGAGGTGTGTGAAATATTGTACCAATCCCACTGAAAAGATGCAGAGGAGTTTTTCAAGAGGCCTTGAACGTTGTGGGATTGTGCGTAAAAAACATTTTATGTGGTGTATGACCATGATTGTCTGCAGAGTGTGATGAATAAATCGAGACGCTTAAGACTAAAGCGCAATACTATCTGATGAAAACAAATAAGGGGCTGTGACAATTAGTCCATTAATCTATTAGTTGTCAACATTTAAATTGAGCCACATGTCATTTGATGAATGATTAATACATGCAAGTCATACGTTAACGTAACAATAAAATTGTTACTAAAACAATAACAATATTAATAAAACAATAAAATGGGTCTTATCCCTGCTGCTTCATTAATTTGTGACCCAGCAAAACACGCAACAGACCAGATTATCAAAAGATAGGGTTTCTGTCATCAACCATAAGTTAAGTCTAACGGTAGGTAGTGACAGCACAATGCGACAAGTTGTCAGTGGTGGAGCTACAAAATGAATTAATATATAGATAATAATGTTGACTTTTAACATAGCACAAAGCACAGTGGACCCCCTCAGAGAGAAAGAGGGGCAATTCATCACCAAAACCTTATTTACTTACATGAACATCTCCATAGAAGTTTTGCTGACACCTGCATGCTTCATCGAATGCAGCAGTTTAACAGAGCTTAAGTACTTTTGGAAATATCATAGTTTAAAAATATTCATTAAGTCTGAATCCTGTAGTAAAAAAGTTCAGCAAAAGCGAAGAGGCATTGTAGGCATGGCATAAAAGGAAAGCCACACATTATGCACTTTCTGTTATCTTATTCATCCATTCAATATACAGTGGATGCACAGGTTCGGATGGGGGCTGGAGCCAGTCCCCGGCTGGCATCGGGGTATTAGGCGGGGGTTACACCCTGAACCGTGCCAGGCATTCACAGGTTCATGAATAGACTCATATAACTATAATTTAAACCAATGGATAAATAAGAGACGTCTGTGACATGTCGCATGATTTTGCATTGTGGGAGGGCACCTGCAGAGAACCCACTCGAGCATGGGGAGAACAGCAAACCCGATACAGGAAAGCCAGACGCCGAACTACACGAGAAATCCTATCTTTTTGTGCCATCATGCAAGATGTAATCAAATGTGTCATCATGTAACACATTTACAATTTTGTATTAGAATGCGGTAATTTGTAAATATCCCCTCTCTTCTTTCAAATGAAATACTTGTTTTTTTGTTCCACAAAAGAAGTATCTCCTTATGATATTAAGAGCATATGGTTGCATTCCACTGAAATACTTGAGGGAAGAACAAGTGCCTCAAAATTGAGCTTCAGTATAGTTCTTGAATGAGTATATTAGCTAATTTACATTACTGGATGCTTCAGCCACAGATACAATTCTTTCCATGAAGATATTTGTTTGTTTTTTTTTCCTTTTTTTCATGACGATTACTGAAACATCTCATGAATCACAACATGTAAGTAAGGAACTATTGCCAATCCTACAATTGACATCATGTCGATTATGGTCACACTTTGTGAGTGTGTGTGTGTGCGTGCGTGCGTGCGTGCATGTGTGTGTGTGCATACAGTACACGTATACGCACACAGCGTAGTTACCTTCAAGAAAAGTTACGAGTACAGTAACTTTGTACTCGTAACTGGCTTATCAGCCTGATTTACAGGTTTCATATTTATAGCTTAATTCAATCTTTAAAATAATACAAATAATGAATGTAATTATTTTGACATTTATCAGTCTTATTTTTCTTTCAGCTGTCCCCTTCCAAGGTCACTATGACAAATCATCTGCTTCCATCTAACCCTATCCTCTGCATTCTCTTCTCTCACACCAACTAACTTCATGTTATCTGTCACTTCATCCATAAATCTTCTCTTCAGTCTTCGTCTCAGCCTCGTGTTTGACAGTTCCAACTTCAGCATCCACTGATATATTCACTATCACTCCCCTGTACATGTCCAAGCCATCTTAGTCTGGCCTCTGAATTTATCTCCCAAACATTCGATCACTTCTGATCCCATCCATACTCAATACGTGAATCAAACATTAATAATGTGTCTGTGAAATAATAATAAAATAATGTTCTTTTTTAAGTTTTTAAGTCAATTCAGTCCTCATAAATTTGTTGATCTGGAAGTTTTCAAGGTTTTTTGTTCGTAACATATTCAAAAGTCCTTTTCAAGGTAAGATCTTTTGCTGTGAGGTGTACCGCCATCATTCGAAAGACCCTAATTTTGAAACAAACACAAACAATTGATCAATATTTCCCTAAAATCGAACATGTTTATTTTTTTATAAGTCACGGAACTCGAACTCTGTCTTCTGTCTTTTCTGATCTCGACATTACTTTTTAAACTTGCTGCAACTTTGTGCCTGTGTGTGCGCGCGGGGTGACACCAACACATTTGCACGCACGCATGCCATGCTCATCGACGCGCGCACGGACGCGCGCACATGCCCACGAATGGCCGAAGCGATCACAAAACATCGGCCGCTTGCATTCACAAACCACATTCTCTCACATCAAGTCTCGGGCTGTGCTTGCAAGCATGGCGCCGAGGCGCTTCTTTCATGTCGACACACCCTGCCTGCGTGTCACCAGCTCAAGGATCATTGTGTGACTGAAATAGGCAGAAGCCGCCGGGATGATCCTGCAATCCCCTTCCCCTCCTCCTGACTCTGCCCCCAAGGGGACCCCTGGGAATAACCCCGTTAGTGGGGAAAAAAAACGAAAGAAATAACGTCTATCTCCATCACTCCCGCTCACTTTTTCTTGTTTGAGTGTCATCTTGCAACCATTTTTATTCTCTCGATTTAAATGTACTTTCTGACTCAGACGCATTTACAGGGAGGAATGTGTCCTTGTGTGCGAAATCCTTAAAAGTCACTTAACAATTAAAAAAAGGATCAAGAGAGGTGTCAAAAAGTGGACTTTCCAAACGCGTTAGGAAATTCACCATGCAGTTTCCTCTCTATTTTTTTTTTTCTTTTTAGCATATTTTGGCCAATCCCTTCCTCGAGTCACCTCTTCTCCTCAGCATCTCCCCGGCCTTGGGTGTTTTCTCAGGTTACACCCCCGTAACCCTCCCACCGGGTCCACACTCCCTGGCGGGAGTAAGAAACATTCAAAACTAACAACATACATGACACTTTAAGTGGCTGATTTCGCTTCTCAGCTTTTCTCAGTGCCTTTTTTTGTGGGTGAGGAGGGGGGGTGACCGGTTTGAAAAAGCTAAGTAATTTTTTTTGATAAAATAATAATTCAACAAAATACATTTTTATAGTTTCACGTCAAAGTAAGGTGAGAGAGGTCTTTCCTTGAATTAAAAAAAAAAATCCTCAGCGTGTGTGTGAGGAACGTCTGCGTGAGTAGAGGGGAACACCTCACCCAACACTCAAAGTGCGTGAACTGCCTGCAAGTGCTGACAACAAACCGGCAAGGTATTAATGAAGCAGTTATGCAAAAGCACGCACACACAACTGAGACTCACAACACGACTCCAGCCAACAATTGGAAAGTGATTCCCTTTCCTCTTTACAGTAACCAGCGGGATGGAGGAGATACAGAGTACAGTACTCACGATGCTCAGGACTGCCGCCTTCTCTCAGTCTGTTCAGTCCTGCCTCTCTTTTGCCGTCTCTCTCTCTCACTCTCTCTCTCTCTCACACACACACTCACACACACTCTCTCTCTCACACACACTCTTTCCTTTGCTATCTGTCTCTTTCTCTGTGTTTTCACTGCGATCGCTGCGCTCAGCACACGCACGCCACGGCAAACACACACTCCGCTCTGTTCTGCCGAACAACCGCTTTGAGCAAGACTGAGATGGAGAGAAAGAGGGAGAGAGAGTGTGGGTGAGAGAGAGAGAGAGGAGAGAGAGAGAATGAGACGGACAGTATGAGAGGAGGAGGAGGCGGCAAGCAAGAGCGAAAGGAGGTGTGTATGTGTATGCGCCCGTACGCGCGTATGTGGAGATAGGTTGGGTGAGGGTTGAGCTTGCAGGCTACAGTAGGGAAGCGCTGATGCGAAGCAGCAAGTGATTGGAAACGTTCGCCGCACTCCACAGTACAGTGCAGCTGCACGCTCCCCTGGATGCCGGTGTAAACACCTGAGCGTCAGAAGGGCGATAATGATGCAGGGACAGATATGCACGCATACACACTCTCACACACGACTATAACAAAGAGACGGGGGGGGGGGGGGGGCACTGTGATAGAGAGCGACCGTTCACAGGAACAAGCCTTCCTGCAGGAGCGCAGGTTCGAATTGACGTTGGCGGGAAAATATAAAAATGGACTTCCCCGCGAGAGGATCACCCTCTTTACATTTGGGGTTGGCGACAATTCTATGCCATCTCAAGACTTTTTGGATGATGTTAGGAAAAGACTCAAGAACATGGTTGCCATCACTGTATTACGGAGCTTCACGATGTTATATTATCTGGCATTGCAATGATGGAGTAAGATGTGGCAATATGTACTGCAGGGTAGAAGAAGATCGGCCATCATTGGGGTTTTTTCATCATGTTTATCTCTGTTGCTGTGAGTCGATTTCACTATGCTCATGGTCGCCACAACACACAACCTCAATGGAATTTCAAACATGATGGAGGCCCAAGTGACAGAACGAAACTACCTCTACACTCTTTGAATCATAGAGAACCAAACTCATTAGCCCAGTGAAGCCAACATGAAGATCCTTAAAGAGGGCTACTTTGGTCATTAGGTTTCATCTGGAAACAAAAGGTCCAACGCAGACCATCATATTATTAAACATAAAGTCCTTGGGATTTTTTTTGTTTCCAGTGTATCAGGTTAGATACCCTTCATGCAGATTATGAGAAGCCTGTGAGGTAACCTTTTGTATCACATGGTGAAAAAAGTTTGAAATTTGTCTCCATAGGGATTCTGAAAGCTGCGGTTTGACCATTTCATTATTATTCACAGGTGTGTTATTGATGCAGAATCAATGCTAATTCCAGCAGTCCTCTTACCATAAATTGCCAGTCTTGTACACCATGATATGATTAACTAAACTTGAAAACAATATAAGTATAATTTGGAAGGGAAAAAATGAAAGTTTTCTGAGAGAGGTACAAAGGTCAGGATTTCAGACAACAACTCACACGAGATGTTCATAAAAAAGTTTAGCCTTTGACAAGGGAAATTTTATCAGTTTATACTTAACACGTACATGCATTTGTACAAAACTGAAAGAAATTCCCTTGAGGCCTTGAAGCAATATTACATTCACAGCTGGACAAAAAGGATGGACAGCCGCAAATCATAGCAACTCCGGATATGATAAGAAATAGGAAAGAATGGAATTACACAAAAAGAAGAGCCGATGCATTCATTTCAGCAAACGTTTCATGAAAACACCATGGTTTTCCGACTGTCTATGTGACTGTCAAACGGCCAAAAGGAAATCCCATGTGAGACACGTATGGGATCGGAATATATGCAGATGGATGTTGTGGTTACAAGGTTTCACAATCCTCACAAAGCCCATCACCATGGTTTAGCTTAATAAAAATCAATCTAATTTCTTTGTCCCAATTGTTCCTCAGACCACCCGGTTTGCACCGAGTACACTTTGCTTAATATATCCAAGTTACTGACGAAAGAGGCGTGCCACTGCTTTGTGCTCCAACGTTGACATCTTAATTAGTTTAAACTCGACTTTTACGTCGTCTCAATGCTAATTGGGAGAAATTTAGCTCAAACCAGTTGCTGTTGGGATTGATGGTGGGGCGCTGGGGGGAGGGGCAATTGTCATAATTTCATTTGAGTCCTCTTCTTCTTCTTTTCTGTAGGCTACTCCCTTCAGGGGTCGTCACAGTGAATTATCTTCCTCCATTTAATCGTATCCTCTGCATCCTCTTCTTTCACACCGAATAACTTCATGGTCTTCACGTCATCCATAACGCTCCTCTTTGGTCTTCCTCGAGGCCTCCTGCCTGGCCATTCCAACCTCATCACCCTTCTACAAAGTTATTCACTTTCTCTCCTCTGTATATGACTTAGCCATCTCAGTCTCTCAGTCTCAATGCCCCTCTAACTTTATCTCCAAAACATCTAACATGTGTTATCCCTACGACGGGTTAATTTCCGATTCTGATTCCGCCACTCCAAAAGAGAACTTCAACATTTTAGTCTCTGAACCTGATTTTTTTTTTTTTTGTAAGAGGCAGCACAGTAGTTCAGTTGTTTTTCATTTTGCCTTAAAGGAAAAAAAGTATCAGATTCGCATCCAATGAATAATTGGAGCCTATCCTGTGTGGGTTCTGTCAGGGTTGTTCAGCTTCCTCCCATGGTCCAAAAATGTGCATTAGATTAAATGCAGACTCTAAATTGCCCAAAAATGCGAGTATAAGTGTGGATATATGTGAATCTTGATGTGTGACCCTGACACTGACAGGCAGTCTGTCAAAGTTATGTGTCACTCCCAGTGTCACCTAGGAGTGTCTCCAACCCCAACCTGCAAGCCTGCGTGGAGGATAAGTAGTAGAGATAATGAATGATGAATGACGCTGAACTTCAGCAGCAATGTGAGAGAGAAAATACTGCTTGCAAACTCAGATACTCAACTGTGCTTCATCGCCGATGAGGAGTATGGCATCTTTTTTTCCAGGATGTCACAGATGATGATAGTGACAAAACGCTGTGGGTTAGTTGACACTACCAGAATGGTCGTAAGATGTGTGTGTGTGTTTTTTCTAGTTTAACTAATGTCTAGCAACCTCTTTTTCAAGCAGTTTTTCTGAAAAAGTGCAGGACTCCTGACAATGCTACTGTTAATGAAGTCATTGCTCTGATATTTTTTCCAAAGTGTGTATCACATTGGACTTATTCTATAGTACTTTTAGATGTAGAAGTACTTTTTACACTTAGTTTTAGAATAGTATTCAGCAGTACTGGGGTGATTCACTTACTTTCCAAATTGAAAATCTGTGTGCAACTGATGATCCTCAATGTCAAAATTCAGTGTGTGGTTATAGATGGACCCACAGCGTGTAGTTAAACTTGAAAAGCCAGCCAGCAACGTGTTTCTTCTTCTTCTTCTTCTTCTTCTTCTTCTTCTTCTTCTTCTTCTTCTTCTTCTTCTTCTTCTTCTTCTTCTCCTTTCGGCTTTTCCCTTCAGATGTCGCCACAGCAACTCAGCCTTCTCCATCTGTCCCTATTCTCTGTATCCTTGCAACAGTAGTTCCAAGAGGAGATAAAAAATAAACAAAAATGAAATTTACCTGATTTTTCTCACCACCATCACCCCTAAGCAGGTAAATGTTTAGCATCTGGTTTGGTCTGAACATAGCACACGCAGTCTGGACTTAGCTGGTTCCCCAGCTGAACAGTGTTTACTTGAAGAGTGCAAATACGCCACAAATAAAGTATTTTTACTACTACTAAACCTGGCCAAAGAATGCAATGGGTATGTCCATGATGGGCCTGTAATACCCTGATCAGGTGTTATTCCTGTCCATTATTCCTGTCAGCAGCTGTAAAAACACAACTTTAAAACTTAGCACAGTTATATCTATTTTCATCAAATCTGGAGCTAATGCCATGAAACAAGGGTTGTTTGTTTCCCACAAAGTTCATAATGTCCTCCTAGATTTCAGGCCTAACTATCTGCTTTGGGTCCATCATAGTTGCATGTATCTCTTATCTTATTGTGCGATTCCTCTCATTGTCTTTGTTTGCTTTTATTTAAATCCAAACATGTCTGAAGTTGCTCCACTTTACTAATCATGAAAAATGATTAGATGAATACTTTTTTTTTTAATGGATGGTAGAAATGTTTTTAGATTCATATATGAATATGTGCGTGTGTGTGCGCATGTGCAATGCATGTGTGCATTTGTTCATGTGTGTGAGTGGGTGCGTGTATTTATATATTTGTAACCTGATTTGTCACCCTTTTTGATCTGAATTCACTCTCATAGCATTTATCAAATATGTGAAAAGGACTTTATCTTTCCAGCAATATTTTTTAGCCTCTTGTGTGATGTGCAGGTTATACAGTCAAACACACACAACAAATATGAGCAGTGAAATTAAAATGGCCCAAAACCAGACTGAAAATCAGCTAAATCATTGATCTGTTCATGATAATTTTTCAGGTTAAAATGTCTGAGAGGTTAGGATAATGTTTCAGGACAGGGTTAGAGGGTTGTCAGGGTGGGACTGAAAAAAGAAAGCTACTGGCTAGTGTTTTTCAGATTAACTTTTACTGGAAGTAATGACCAGTCAATTTTAGTCATCGGCCTAATTCTTAATCAATTCCTTCCGCTTTGATTTGTTTGAGTTTTTTTTCAATGGAGCAATACATATACAAAATACATCCAAGCGCCATCCTTCATTATTCAATCCTAGTTTGAAAATTATAATTCAAACCCTGATTTTGCATTTCTTCAGACCCTAACAAGGTTTACACTCCAGCTCTAGTAAATTAAAGTTTCCTTTTTGTTATATGGAGGAAACTGGACTAAAAGAGATCATCATCGAACAAATATTCTGGGCGAATCAGGAGAGGAAGTAGTTAGACAAGAAGAATGTCTATTTCATTTTTGAAATTTCATGAATCCAAATATTATTTAGTTCAAAGTTGCTGTGGTTTGCATTCCAAGTCATATAAAAATCACTACAAGGAAAAAAGTATTTATACATAAAATGGGTTTTTAACACCTATTGCAACCTAATGCAGTTACACAATGTCAAACATTAGAGGCCATTATCCTCAAACCTTCGGGAACTTCGAGTCTTTGAAATGTAACAAGTGAAATGAAATAACATTAGTATGCATGAATGAACGCCCTTGAATTAAAATTAATAAATCAATACAATCTCTGTGTATGACAAAGGTTCAGCACGGTTGGAAGGGGGAGATCATACAAACATTTCCACAACATGATTCTGTGAATGTTTCACTGGGATTATCTATTTATTTCCTCAGTTCCTCAGTTCCTCAGTCTTATAAATTTTTATGTAAGAAAAATTATTCATCAGATCTTTAGCTATCATATGTAATAACATCTTTCAGTCCATAAAGGATGAGACAGAAGAATGAAACTAAAAGTGAGCTACGATGTCTTTTCATTTTAGATGTCACAGGAAGTGATAGAATCATATTAAATTATAACATAAGAGGCAAACTGTACCAAACCAAAACTTTGTCATGCAACAAAATATACACAAATCTATTGACCAACTGACCAAGAAAAATTATGATCATGAGTCTTGTGTTTTTCTAAATACTACATTCTACACAAATAACATCAGCACTTACTGTATACAGTCGAATTCTGACAATTGATGGACCGCATAAGGCTGCTGGGAAAAGAAATAGTGTGTTGTTCTCTCCTTAAGTGATCTTGATCACTTTCTTTGTAAATAAATTCCCTGAAAGCAGCTGTCAGCAACAGCTGTTTTACTGTGTGTCTAAACCTAAGCTTTCGTTTTGTCAGTCTTTAATAAGAACCAAGCAGCACAATAGGCTTTTTGTTCCTCTATTCCACAGCCACTTCTTTGAGGTGCCAAAAGTGTGGCGTCATTGTTATGAAATGTTTAAAAACCATGGTTTTGTTAAAAACTTGAGTTGAGACAAATTGTTAAACTGTAAGGCATGGAAAAAGTACAGTATCTTATTTGTTTCCATTCTGACATATCTTATCATTTCAAAACATCCTTCACTAGTTAATGTGGGGTCAAGAGTATTTGGATTTTTCACACATTTTGAAATGGATATCATGCAGACAGAGGGGGGTAAGAAAGAGAAGACAGTAAAAAATGTCAGCAGGCTCAACAGAATTAAAAAGGTTAAGAACTGAATACACGTAATGATTAGCTCAAAGTACATAATGGGGTGCAATTCTTTTTGGATGTTTTAGTACCAAGAGGATGATTAAAATCACATTTTGACTGAATGCGTTGGGGTTTTACAGATCTCAGCATTACATGAAACAAAGACTTTTCCACAAAGACATATCGCTTACTCCCTCCAGACAATAGCTAGAAATTCCATACATGCAGTAGGTAGACTGCTGTGCTATATTCAGTCCAGTGAGGCCTAATCTCTTGATAATGGAAAATATCAGACATTCTGATCTCACAGTCTGATACTTGGCAATGGTTTGAAATAGCTGTGATTAACAGTTGAATAAACAGACAAATGTAATTGGTTTCCTAAAATCAGTGCATATTTATTTATACAATTGGTATACCAATTGGTTATAATGTATACATAATTTTATATATAGTCTTCCTCTCCTTTCGGCTTTTCCCTTCAGGGGTCGCTGCAGCGAATCAACCTTCTCTGTCTAACCCTATTCTCTGTATCCTCCTCTCTACCACCAACTACCTTCATATCCTCTCGCACAACGTCCATAAATCTTCTCTTTGGTCTTCTTCTCGACCTCCTGCCTGGCAGCTCCAAATCCAGCATCTGTCTAACAATATGTTCACTAACCCTCCTCTGTACATGACCAAACCATCTCAGTCTGGCTTCTCTGACCTTCTCTTCAAAACATCTAACATGTGCGGTTCCTCTGATAGACTCATTCCTGATCCTATAAATCCTGGTCACTCCCAAAGAGAAACTTAGAATCTTCATCTCTGCAACCTCCAGCTCTGCCTCCTGTCTTTTCGTCATTGTCACTGTTTCTAGTGCACTGTTCTCACCGCTGTCTTGTACACCTTTCCTTTCATTCTGGCCAATAGTCTTCTATCACATAGTACCCTGACACTTTTCTTCACCCATTCCAACCTGCTTTAACCCATCTCTTCATCTCTTTTCCTCACTCTCCATTGCTCTGGACTGTTAAAGTCCTCCGGCTTCTTCATCTCCACTCCATGTCGCCTTCGCATCCCCGCCAGGTTCCTCTCATTCACACACATATATTCTGTCTGGCTGTGACTAACTGTGATTCCTCTCCTTTCTAGAGCGTACCTCCAGCTCTCTGGATTTTCCTCAACGTGTTCCCTGCAGATCACAATGTCATCTGCAAACATCATGGTCCATGGAGATTCATGTCTAACCTCATCTGTATCCCTCTAGAGTTGCCATAATTCTGCACTTCCCGATCATTCTTAAAAAGGGCACTTCCGTCCACTCCTCTGGTATTTTCTCACTTTCTAAGATCCTGTTGAATAATCTAGCCAGAAACTGTACCGCTGCCTCTCCTAGATGCTTCCACACCTCTACAGTTATACAAACAGGATCAACTGCCTTTCTACTCTTCAACACCTTCCTCACTTCACTTTTACTGATCTCTGCTATTTGGTGGTCTACAATAGTCACCTCTTCTACCCTTGCCTCTCTTTCATTTTCCTCATTCATCAGCTCTTCAAAGTACTCTTTCCATCTTCCCATCACTCTTGTAGCATCCGTCAATACATTTCCCTCTCCATCCCTAATCATCCAGACCTGGTGAACATAGTTTCCATCTCTATCTCTCTGTTTCTCCAACCTGTATTTCTCCTTCTCTCCCTCCTTACTTTCCATACAAGCATGCAAGTCATTGTATCTCTTTTGTTTTGCCTTTGCAACCTTTACCTTACGCTGTATCTCCGTGTTCTTCTGTCTTTTCTCTTCAATCCCTTCAATGTCCAACTTCTTCGTTGCTAACAACTTTCTTTGTGTATACTCCTGCACGTCCTCATTCCACCACCAAGTCACCTTTTCTACTTTCCTTCCAGATGACACACCAGGTACTCTCCTACCTGACTCCCTGATAACACTAGATGTTGTTATCCAGTCATCTGGAAGCTCTCCCTGACCACCCAGAGCCTTTATCAACTTCTCCCTGAAAACCATACAACACTCCTCCGTTTTCGGCTTCCACCACTTTTTCCTCTGCACTGCCTTTGCCCTCTTGATCACCTTGACAGCAGAGTCATCCTACAAACCACAATCCTATGCTGTCTGGCTACACTGTCACCTGCAACTACTTTGCAGTCACTGATCACCTTCAGGTTACCTCGTAAACACAAGATGTAGTCTTCCTGTGTCCACCCACCTCTGCTCTTATAAGTCACCCTATGTTCCTGTTTTTTTTCTGGAAAAAAGTGTTCACTACTGCCATATCCATCCCTTTTGCAAAGTCTACCACCATCTGTCCCTCTGCGTCCCTATTCTATATACCAAATCTGCCCATCACTTCTTCATCCCCTCTATTGCCTGCATCAACATGCCCATTGAAGTCTGCACCTATTACCACCCTCATCTCTGGGGATATTTTGCATCATTTTATCTAACTAATTCGAGAACTTCTCCTCCTCCTCTAACTCACATCCCACCTGTGGGGCATAGCCACTAACAACATTGAGCATCACACCTTCAATTTCCAATGTCAGACTCATAAGTCTATCTGACGTTCCACCTAGCCTCCTGGACACTCAGTATATCCACCTTCCTTCTCTGTGTCATGTCAACCAACTCTCTAGCTTTTCCTGTCATAGTTCTGATATTCAAAGTCCCCCCTTTCATTCCCAGACTCTTGCATTTCCAGTATGAGATTATTAGGTTTGATTCGCATGTTTGTTTTTTGACAAAAGTTTTATGCCGGATGCCCTTTGTGACAAGACCCACATCATTTATCCCAGCTTGAGACCCGCTAAGGGCCCCCCCAAGGCTCGCAGGGAGACACTGCCCCATGCTGCCCTAAAGCTGCATTGTATGTATATTGTGCTTTTTCCGGCACTTGTGCACTTTTTGTGGGGTTGCCAGAGCCTATCCCAGTTGTCATTAGGCGATAGGGCGGGGTAAGTCCTGGACCAGTTGCCAGTCAATTGCAGAGCCACATATAGAGACGGACAACTGTGCACTCTGTCATTCACATATCTGGGACATTTTTTCAATTAACCTTCTGCATGCTTTTGACATGTGGGAGGTAAGCAAAGCACCTGGAGGAATCCCACACAGACACAGGGGAGAACATGCAAACTCCCCACAGAAAGGCGCCCTGTGGGAACCAAACCACATTCCTTCGTGCTATGAGGCAGAAGCTTTTACCACTGTGCCATTTCAATTTAGATTTAGTTAAATCTTCATTTAGTCATCTGTTCTCTGAAAGGTTGTGAAAGCCAAGGTCTTGATAAAAACATAACTTTGAACCAGTCAGCAGGGTGGCAGTCATTTCGTATTTCTAAAAGTTTTTCAGTGGCAGGTGTTTGTTCCTGGACCAAAGTATCTGCCAGCACTCGGGTCAAACCCAGCGTTAATAAAATACAAAAAACTTCTGGTATATATATTTTGTTTGTATTTGTTGTTTCTGAAACAGATAGAAATGGTGGTAAAATATGTCAAATTGATATTAATTTGTCTGATTTTCAAACTACAGGACCCCAACTTTTCATATCATGTGACACTAATTATAATCTATCAGGATGGTGGGGGAATTTACAAAGTTCCACTTCACTCAAAAGTCCATTGTGCTTTTGGGTAGCAAACACCAATGTCACCAACATGACCAGTCAAGGTCAATTACCAGGGAACACTACAAACATCTAATTTGAATAAAATTAATGATGGCAAATTTCTGGAAAAATTAAAATAAATTAAAAAGATTTAAAAAGATTAGATAATTATTTCTATTTAAGGTACACACTCATACACAGCAACCAGATAACAGAAATGTACTTCATCTATGAATCAATCTAATAATTCAAAATTGCATTTTCAAGTATTAAGTATACACACATGGACAACACATAGTTCACAAAATCATTTAGTAAATAATAGTTATTCACACGATCTAAAAGCAACATGTAATTAAATATTACAATAAATATTATGTCAGAGGGGTCAAATAATATTTAAATAATGACAAATAAAAGTGAGATTTAGGGTATTATAAGTTGCATAAGCATATGGCTTGAAATATGGATAAAAATCAACCTTAAAAATATTCAAAAATAGCAGGAAAATACTGAGAGTAAATACAGATAAGATGAACTTGAGGTCTACTGAGATGACACTCTTGCCAGTAGTTGGAACAAGAAAAAAATATAAATGTGATACAATTGAAACATCTCTTTCTCTCACTTTCTCACCCATTTTCTCCTTTTCTTTGTCTCTCTCTCATCCAGCCTCCACAGGAAAGGGTCATGGGATTTTGTGGGTGGCATCTGTAAATAGATAATCATCTCCCTTGGCAAAATACATGCAAACACACACACACACACACACACACACACACACACACACACACACACACACACACACACACACACACACTGAGGATGCCCCCACACATACAAATACACACTCTTCAAACAGGTTCTCTCTCTCCTGGATTAGTAAATAGGAGAATAACGGAGTGATAAGTAGGCAGGGGGTTTGCAGTGTAACTGGCAGCACCAGCGCTGCAGACATACACAACTAAATAATGAAGCCCCATTTATTATTACTGTGCAAGGAACAAGCTGAGAGCTGTTTGAAGTGCTCTGGCTTCGCCTTCATCTCCTCTCTCGCTCTGTCTGTCACTCCCCCCACACCCCACCCCTAATTCCGTTCCTTTCATTTCTTCTGTCTCAATCTCTTAAGTCATTTTCTGTCTCCTGCCTTGTTCTCTTTCCCAGCGCTTTGTTTCCTCATCGCTTGCATGAAGCTTAGTGAAGAATAGCCATTTTTTTTAATGTACATGGCTAAACTGGCTAAACAGGCATGTCCTGAGATATGGTAACTGCAAGCAGCAATGGCAGCAAAGTAGGTCAATGTAGCAGTATAAAAACAAAATTCATCGGGGCATCTTTTACATTGCACTGAATTTTAAGAGTTATCTTCGAGCATTCACAGCAGGTCCACTTTAGTGCAATTATAAGTGTATCACTCAATTGGAAATCCATCTATTTTCTATAAGTCATTTTGTAGGCTTGTCTGGTTTGACTGGCATGGCGGGAGCCTTCCAATGAAACAAAAGAAAGCCATTTTATCACACTCATATTACACAGCACAACAGTAGTGAAATTTGTCCTCTGCATTTAACCCATCATGGATGGAGAATGAGCAGTAGGCAGCCACTGAGCAGTGCCCAGCAACAGCACTTTAACAGGTTTGGGAATTGAACCCAGGAACTTCAGTTCCACACCATCTTCCTATGATGTCACTCTCCCTAATTATGCTAAGAGGTCAATGTTTAGAGCTGCAGTTTGCGTTTTTTTTTTTTTTTTTATCATTTGGTTTTTACCAGGAAAACAAGCCTGCCATAACTGAACAGGCTAACCTGTAAAATAGTAAACAATTGAAACAATTAACCAACCACGATTAATTCCTCTCAACTTCTGAAGCATGATTTTGCCCAGATTGTTTGGTGTTTTGACCATTTAAATTGAAAAATGTTTTGATACCTGATTGATGCTGATGGTGATGCTATCTGTTATAAGAGAACTTTAGGGAAGCCCTAATATAAAATCAGTTCCCCTGAAAGAACAATATTTTTATTGATGTTCTTTCTATTTATTTTCACATTGTTTTGCCTGATTAGATAATGTTTGAACGTGTTGTAAGATTTCAGGCAGCATCTCAATAATGTTAATTTATTTAGAGTATTAAATAAAAGCAATAACAAACAGCACCGTCCCCCATATGTGCTGTTTTGTGGTTTGCAGTAATTTTAAAATTCACAAAAAACTTTTAAGTTACCTTAGTAGTAGGAAGAGACTTGAAGGAATAAATGTCTAACCATTGATGCAAAAATTCAATTAGAACCCACATTCAACATTTAAGTCCGTTCTAATACACATCCATAATAGTTTGTAAGGTAGAAGTTAGGTGAAGCCAAACACAGAACCACAAGAAACAGTTTCCACAATTATTGTTACCAGACTGATTAACATGCTAAAAAATATATTGACTGAAACAGGTCTTGACCATTTGATTGAATGCGATTACAATCACATGAATGAAATTATTCAGATTGTCTGAAAAGTGCTTTTTATAGAAACCATTGATTACCAGGGACACTATCAGACATTAAAAATGTATTTTGTCTCACAATACAAGCTCAAATGAATTATTTTATTTCTTTTAAAATCTTTTTTGACATCTGTTTTACATGTTGAGATACTTTCAAAGAACTGAATATTTGTTATGTGTTGATTGGTCATTTAGTTTTGTGAAACTGAAAATAAAAAAGAAAAAGAGGAAAAAAAAAAGATCAGCGTGCTAACAGTGAAGAGCTTATTTGACAGAGGGTGTAACGTCATCACTGAATAATACAAGGGTATAAAGGAGGTCAACGTCTCAAAAAACTTTTAATACTTTCTATATTCCTGTGATGGCAGGTGTGCACCCCATGAGTGCACACCTGCCACGGATTGCCATACAACTGAAGCAATTGAAGCCTCACTGGTTGCCGGATTATTTGCCAATTTACTTCGGCCCCACATATGAATAATATCCCATGTCCCCTCTATTACCTGTGATAATGTGCACTTTATCAATCTGTGTCAACTTGAGAAAGATATTAATAAGATAGTGTGTTGGATGCATGACCTTACTGCTGTGGTAACATGTAATTTCCTGCAATGTATTAATAAGGTATCTGTCTATCTATAAATACACTGTTCAGAAAAAATAAAGGGAACACTAAAATAGCATATCCTAGATCTGAATGAATGAAATATTCGTTTTAAGTACTTTGTTCTTTACATAGTTGAATATGCTGACAACAAACACACAAAAATTATCAATAGAAATCAAATGTATTAACCAATGGAGGTCTGGATTTGGAGTCCCACTCCAAATGAAAGTGGCAAAACACACTACAGGATGATCCAACTTTGATGTAATGTTCTTAGAATAAGTAATAATGAATCAGTGTTGCTTCCTAAGTGGACAGATTTATTTCACACAAATGTGGTTTACTAGCAGTTACATTGTGTTGTTTAAGTATACCCTTTATTTGTTTGAGCAATATATACACTCTGAAAAACATTTTTCTGCATCAGAAGTGATATGAGATGTACAAATGAACAAAAAAAATCACAGTCAATTAGGAGTTGTGCATTGTGAGCATTGTTGGGCATTGTGAATCGATGCCCAACTGGGGTTTCTCTAAATGAATTTGGTTCAATTAACTAATTCATTATCTATACCACTATTCCTATAGTCAGGGTCACAGAAGGGCCTATCCCAGCTGTAATTGGCCAAAACCCTTGGTATACTCTGGGCCAAAATCACCTGTCAAACACCACATATAGAGACAAACAATCATTCACTCCCTCATTCACCTCTGGGCAACTGAGGGTATCCACTTGATCTTCAGCTACCTTTTAGTCCATGGGAGGAAACTGTTGAACCCCGAGAAAACCCAGACAGAAACACTCTCATCGGAATCAAATCAGGGTCACTATTGCTATGAGGTAGAAGTGGAAACCATGTAGCTACTAGTAAGGCCTTATTGAAAACAAAATATATTGTTTCCTCATATTTTACACTGAGTTAAAATAAAAAAAGTCTGTTTAAATTGTGTTTAAAACATAATTTAAGAAAACATTGGATTTGACTAATAATTCATACTATGCTGATGCTCCTGCTGGGAATAAAGATATAATAAACTGATCAGATGTTTGATTTTTCAAATATTAACTAATGCAATTTTACCAACAGCTAAAAATATATTTAAATGAATGGTAGAGTCAATAAAGAGTCAATAAAATTAACTGAACATTAAGGCTTTTTATCTATTTACTGTAAATCCATTATCTACATTATCTGATTAAATTATTGATTCAGACATAAAATTTGTCCTCCACTTTTTTTTCATTTGCATTATTGTTGTTAGTCATCACAACATAAAGGGACTCACATTTGTCTTTCATGGGCAAAATACCTGCAAGACTATTGAATGTTTTGAGGTTTTATGTATATATACACAGGCGACAAACCTCTTAGGTGTTCCATACAAAAACAAGAATGTTGCAATTGCATTGAACTGTAATTATTTCTTTGAACACTTCAATAAAGTTCATATTTTTGCAGTATGGGTTATTATATTTTGATATGGACTGACTAAGGACGGGGTGAAAAGGTTAGAGGATGTCAAAAGAGGGAAGAAAAATTGTTGAGAAAGTCATGTTTGTACCTGCCTCACTGCCACATGTCTGTTTGACCCAAGCAGGAATGTGATGATCACAAGAAAAAGCCAAAATAATTATTTCTTTATGTCAGCTCTGTCCCCCGTAGTGTCACACAACCAGGCCCTCAAAGTTGTAACAGCTGCCACAGTTAATCTGCTTCTTCTGCCAACATCGTCACACAAGGTTTGTCCAGTCCATACATTTGAGTCTTCTCTTCGTCGCTTTTATATACAACAATCACATCTCATGTGTCACAGCTGCCTGAGAGCACACCACCCAAGACAAGCACAAATCCACACTCATCAATGTGGTTATGTGGTCTTGAAGCTCTCTTCTTTGACAGATACATCAAGTGAACTAAACCTTAGTTAAAGAAGAAGTGTCAAGGAAGAACACCTACACATTGTTTGATGAGTTTAGACACGCATTCACAAATCCATCCTTTGAAACTGCTCAAATAACAGCCTTCTGGCTTCAACTGTACATGATTCTTTGAAGCAATCCCAAAAAGTACATTTTTGTAGCTACACCCGTTCCACTCTGATGCTCAACACTACAGACCAACAAGGCTGTGTGCTAAACCTTCTTACCTACTGTCATGTAGTCCTGATTGCTGTCCACAGCATAGTGACAGATTAAAAAAAAAAAACAACCACTGCCAACTGTCAACAAAAATGTGTTTTTTGCTTTAAGATATTGAAAAACCTGGTCAGGTTAAGTTGGTAAGCCTTTGTTCCCTCATTTCAGATGAGAATTCATTCATTCTTCACTGAAAGAGCTTCACTGAGAGTATTTACAGGATGAAATTGTTGCAAATTAGTTTATTGTTAAAATGATGTGAACCAGTGACTGCTTTTTGTCAGTTTATGTTGCATAACACATTAATACACTGTTGGTTTAAAGGAATAAAAAAATGTATCAATTAATTTATTCAATTTAAATAGATTTAATTTTAGATCAAATTAAAAATTCTTTTTTTTTTTTTTTTTTTTTTACTCAACTCTTGAATAGTGTGAAAAGGGCAATGATGCAATCATGCTGCAGTGTCAGTCTTCTCTGTGTACTGTTTGTCACATTTGATGGTCAGTTTCCTTCATTCCAAGTTGTTTACTCTTTTTGAAATATGAGCAATTTAACTCCAGGGCAAAACATTTGGAAACTCAACTCTTGTCTCAGCAACTGTGAACAAGTTAATGTTACAAATTACACTTTGTACAAGTTTGAAGTAGTATTTCAATGAGATATTACTTTGCATACTTTTACAGATTCTTCTATTTCTCCTTTCGGCTTTTCCCTTTGGGGGTCGCCACAGCGAATTAACTCTCTCCATCTAACCCCATTCTCTGGATCCTCTCTCACACAAACTACCTTCATATCCTCTCTCACTACGTCCATGAATCTCTATCTTTGGTCTTCCTCGAGACCTCCTGCCCGGCAGCTCCAATACCAGCATCCGTCTACCAATATGTTCACTATACCTCCTCTGTACCTGACCGAACCATCTCAGTCTGGCTTTTTTGAAGGACCACGTCCACCTTGAACTTCTCTGTTACCCCTGCAGCACACCGTACCACTGTCTCACAGCTAGCATACATGTCCTGCACCAGTCTTACATACTTCTCTGCCACTCCAGACTTCTTCATACAATACCAGAGCTCCTCTCTTGGCACCCTGCAATGCTTTTTCTAGGTCTACAAAAACACAATGCAGCTCCCTCAGGCCTTCTCTGTACTTCTCTATTAGCTTTCTCAAAGCGAATACTGCATCTGTAGTACTTTTTCTAGGCATGAAGCCATATTGCTGCTCACAAATGCTGACTTCTGCTCTCAGTCTAGTTCCCACTACTCTTTCCCATAACTTCATTATATGGCTCATCAGCTTTATCCCTCTATAGTAACTGCAATTATGCACCCCCCCCCCCCGGCTTATTCTTAAAAGTGGGCACCATCACACTTCTTCTCCATTCTTAAGGCATCTTCTCACTCTTCAAGGTCCAGTTGAAGAATCGAGTCAGAAACTCTACCACTGCCTCTCCTAGACACTTCCATACCTCCACAGGTATGTCATCAAGATCAACTGTATTTCCTCTCTTCAATGTCTTCCTAACTTCACTTTTACTAATCTCTGCTACTTTGTGGTCTACAATAGTCACCTCTTCTACCCATGCCTCTCCTTCATTTTCACATCCATCAGCTCTTTTTACATTACATTACATTGCATTTGGCAGATGCTTGTATCCAAAGCGACTTACAATAGAGGACATAGGGACTGCAAATACACTTGCAAATACATGAATATACTCTTCAAAGTACTCTTTCCATTTTCCCATCATTCTTCGAGTATCTATCATTACAATTCCCTCTATATCCTTAATCACCCGGACCTGTTGTACATCCTTTCCACTGGTATCTCTCAGTCTCGCCAACCCGTATAGTTAATTTTCTCCCTCCTTAGTGTTCAACGAAGCATACAGGTCATCTCACACCCTTTGTTTTGGCTTTGCTACTTCTATCTTTACCTGACGTTGTATCTTCCTGTACTTCTATCTGTTCTCTTCAGTCCTCTCAGGATCCCACTTCCTCTTTGCTAACCGCTTTCTCTGTGTATACTCCTGCACTTCCTCATTCAGCACCAAGTCTCCTTATCTACTTTCATTCCAGATGACACACCAAGTACTCTCCTACCTGACTCCCTGATAACACTAGCTGTTGTTGTCCAATCATCTGGAAGCGCTCCCTGACCACCCAGAGCCTTTCTCAACTCCTCCCTGAAAACCATGCAACACTCCTCCCTTTTCAGCTTCCACCACTTTTTCCTCTGCACTGCCTTTGCCCTCTTGATCACCCTGTCAGCAGAGTCATCCTACAAACCACAATCCTATGCTGTCTGGCTACACTGTCACATACAACTAATTTGCAGTTACTGGTCTCTTTCCGGTTACCTCATCTATACAAGATATTCTCTACTTGCGTGGTCCTACCTCCGCTCTTATAAGTCACCCTATGTTCCTGTTTTTTTTCTGGAAAAAAGGTATTCACAACAGCCATATCCATCCTTTTTGCAAAGTCTACCACCATCTGTCCCTCTGCGTTCCTATCCTGTATAACAAATCTTCCGGTCATTTCTTCATCCCCTCTATTGCCTGCACCAACATGCACATTGAAGTCTGCACCAATTACTACTCTCTCTTCTCTGGGGATATTCTGCATCACTTCATCCAACTCATTCCAGAACTTCTCCTTCTCTTCAAATTAATATCCCACCTGCAGGGTATAGCCACTAATAACATTGAGCATCACACCTTAAATTTCCAATTTCAGACTCATAAGTCTCTCTGACATTCTTTTCACCTTCAGAATGTACCTAACAAACGCCTCCTTCAAGATAACTCCTACTCCATTTCTCTTCTTTTCAGTGCCATGATAGTACGACTTAAAGCCTGCTCCTCAGCTTCTGGCCTTACTACCTTTCCACATGGTGTCCTGGACACACAGTATAACCACTTCTCTGCATCATGTGGACCAACTCTACCTTTTCCTGTCATAGTCCACATATTTAAAGTCCCTACTCTCAGTCGCAGGCTCTTGCCTTTCCTCTTCCCTCTCTGCACCCGAACACACCTTCTTCCTCTCCTTTTTTGACTTACAGTACCCTGTTTCCATTGGTTCCCTGCAGGTCTTCGGTACCGATGCCAATTGGACAATTTTTTAGATATTTTTTTTTTTTTAGCTTAGACAATATAAGCCATACATGTTAGAGTAAAGTTACTATTAATCCACACAAAGCTTATAAATTGGTTTAATATTGGATGAGTACATAGTTGCAAAAATGTATTTTAGTGATAAAAGCACCTCATATAATACTATATGGTCCTTATGATGAATACATTCTGTTCTTCAAGTACATTTTTCTCATAGTAGCTTCAATTTAGAAAATTATCTATTCACTTATACCTGTATATACTTATACCTGTTATGCCTTATTTCTGTACTTAAACAAGTCAGGTTCTAAACATATGCTGGATCACATATGATGAGAGAAACATTTAACCATTGACCTCATAAATGCTATTCATAGTTTTTTATTCAGATTCCATATTTGCTTTAATAATGTTGTTAAAGAAGGTCAGAGGGAGCTGCTTTATACCTCTGTAAACCCCAAAAAAGTATATGACAGGGTGCCAAGAGATGAATTATGGGGACGTCTGGAGTGGCAGAGAAGTATATTAGATTGGTGCAGGACATGTATACGCTATACAAGGCAGTGATGTGGTGTGCTGTAGGTATGATAGAGAAGTGGAAGTGGGACTACGCTACAGATGTGAGCCCCTTCTTGTTTGCAGTGGTGATGGACAGGCTGACAGACAAAGTTAGACAGGAATCTCCTTGGACCATGATGTTTGCAGATGACATTGTGATCAATAGTGAGAGCAGGGGACAGGTGGAGGAAAATCTAGAGAAGTGGCGGTATGCTCTGTAATCAAAGGAATGATGGTTAGCCCCAGCAAGACAGAGTATATGTGTGTGAATGAAAGGGACCCAAGTGGGCGAGGCTAGTAAAGATAGTGAAGGTGGAGGATTGTAAGTACTTTGGGTCGATCCAAAGCAATGGAGAGTGTGGAAAAGAGGTGGAAGTTCAAGCAGGTTGGAACGGGTGGAGAAAAGTATCAGGGGTACAATGTGATAGAACACTATCAACGAGAAATAAAGGAAAGGTGTACAAGACAGTTGTGAGACGAGCGATGCTGTATGGTTTGTGGACAGTGGCATTGAAGAGGAGACAAGAAGCAGAGCTGAAGATAGCAAAGATGAAGATGTTGAGGTACGCTTTGGGAGTGATGAGGATGGGTAGGATTGGGAATGAGTCCATCAGAGGGACAACACATGTTAAATGTTTTGGAGAGAAGAGAGAAGGTCAGAGAAGCCAGAGTGAGATGATTCAGTCATGTACAGAGGAGGGATGGTGAATACATTTTAGAAGGATTTTGGGGTTGGAACTGCCAGGCAGGAGATCTAGAGGAAGACCAAAGAGAAGATGTATGGATGTAGTGAAAGGGGACATAAAGTTAGTTGCTCTGAGGGAAGAAGATACAGATAATAGGGTTAGATGGAGGAAGTTTATACACTGGGGTGACCCCTGAGGGGAAAAGCAGAAAGTAAAAGAAGAGAGAAGTGTTCTTGATGTCAAACATTTAGTGCTGGTCTCTCAGGTAAGTTTAAGCCATTCCTATTATATTTGCATAATGCCATAAGGTCTTACACTAATAACTGTGATCTGTAACTCCTCTTGAAGTAATTCTCTCTTTTTTTCTCCTATCCTTCCTTTTCTCTGCTTCTCTCTCAGTTCAAGCACTTCTCCTTCCCATCTAAAGGTCAGCGTTAATAACTGGCTGCAATAAAAGGGATATTTTTCTGATGAGAGTCATGTTGTATCCTGTTTCCAATTAGCTCCGGCTTAAAAATTACATCCTCTAGGCATGTACAGGCATCCCCTTGACACACATACACACATGCATGTGCTCACACACACACTCACGGACACACACACACAAATGCACACAAACACACACACACATAAACACACACTTGCTCTCTTTATGTGTTGTTTCTTAAAGTCCAAACTATTATTTACTCTGTGCAGAAGCAGAAGATAAAAAAAACACCTTATTGGGGAAGAGCTGTCTTGTGCTGGTGGCTATGCTCGCCGAAGCTCATTTATTCAACTGGAAACAAGACAGTAGATGTTAGTATTCAATCAAAGCCACTAAAAAACAAGTCAAAAGGCCATCTGTCATCCTCTTCAAGTATGGATTAACTGCACTCAGAAGAAAATATCCCCACCATGAGGTAGTTTATATCATATTGTCTCACATTCAGTTTAAGCCTCTGTTTGGTTCTCCATCTCACACCAAGTACACAAGTCTGACAGGTCCCTCGCCAAGAATACAAGAGAAGGCAGCAATACCTCAGGGTTTTATGGAAAGTACAGCTTTACAATCCACTTGTTGACTTGATGTGGGAGTTTCGATTCAATTTATTTTAATGGCTTTGCAAACTCTCTTTCCACATTAACTGTTACTGGCAGATCTTACCGCGCTCCCCCAGAGCATCCTTGCATTCTTACAACACTGTCAAATGGAGTAGAAAAAAAGGTTCCCAAACCTACCAGTCATTTTAATAAACAACCACATTTTAATTAAACATTGATTAGCTGCTAATTAGCCCATGATAGCTCCCAGATGCGAGTGGGAACAGGTACTGGGAGTGATGCGTTGAGGTCTGGATGAAGGATCTGTTGCACAACCAAATTGCATTGCAGATCCCCTCAGGGTTGAGTGTTTTAAGATTATTTTTCGATTATAAATGATACCTTCACGTTGCATTCCTCCTAAATGACACTACTTCATCCCATATGACAGGCACATGGAGGATTTAGCGTACTTGGACCTTTTCATCAAATTTTGTGCAACTGCAAAGCAATGACTAGTTTCTTTAAAAGTGGGTAAGTGGCCTGCCAGTAAACGAAAGTGACAGTTTATAGTGAGCAACTGGACCTGTTGGGAGGTGGGGAGGGGGGGCTTCTTTGAATAATATTTTTGTCAGGGACTTGCAATTAGATTCTTCTCATAGAGTATTATATCAGTTCACTTGTCCCATTAGAGCTTTGGGTTAATGCACATCATTTGCCATTTTTAGACATACCTAAGTGCGAGGAAAGCTGTATCATGAGCAAACTGAGCAATAAATCACCCCTTCAGGAAAGCCCATATGAATTTGTGGCAAGGAAAATCTTGGTGACCAACTATATTCTGTATTCATTTAACACCACAGTCATTTTTATGAACAAGTGCAAAGAATCCAATGTCTTCTTTGAAGATTACACACAGGTTTACTGCCCTCTGAATATTGGTGGGACTGATTTGCTGAAACATGCTTAAATTGTCCAAAGCTCTTTTCAGGTACAACTGCTTCCTGTAGGAATAGACTGTTGTTTTTTTTGGCATGTGGCTTACAATGGGAGCTTTTCACTGCCAAACAGGATGGGTATACACAAGTAACTGAACTTTACACATAATAGAATAAGACTCAGTAGGATTCAGATAAACTAGGACAATGCAGGTCAAAATTCATCCAAATACTAACAAAACAAATTAAGATAAAGATCCATGAATTAGTGAAATTGTCATATGTTTTCATACTGCTGTTAAGCCACCGCTGTTCCACTAACCTCTTGATTGTCTTGTTACTTGGATATGGCTTTTTTCCCCGTGTATTTTTGTGTGATTCAGACTGTTTTCATCATTGCCTACCGTTTTGGACGGCTGTTTCTGTGTTTTTGCTTTTTCGTGCCAGTTTCGTGCCCTTAGACTGAAAAAATGTTCTTTGGTTGAGAATCTTGGTTGTTGTTGTGCATTTCAGTCCTGACGACTGTTTTTTGTCAATATTCCTCAAACTGTGACCAGAAAAAACTTACCAGTCTCTCAAATTATAAGTCAAAGCTGAAAAAACTCACTTTGATTTAAAGGGCTATGCTTTTTTCACTATTCATAAAACATGTATCCACAACAGGGATATCTATCTATCTATCTATCTATCTATCTATATATATATATATACAGAGAGAGAGAGAGAGACAGAGATGTGTGTGTGTGTGTGTGTGTGTGTGTGTGTGTATACATAATTATTTATTCTCACATTTATATGCACATCAACCATAATCATTTTTTCCCTAAAACATAAAGAAATAACTTGACCAAATATGAAATAAAATAATTGTCATGAGGGGAGTTGTATTATGCCGCATTACTAATCTAGTTGTAATAAATTGGCATGCGAGCCAAAGCATCAAGTCTCCTGATTTCTGCACATAAAGTGCTTATTATTTATTCCCAGTCTGCTGCCCTGGAGCAAATTACTTTTAATAACAGAATACATTAGGCACATGCAAACCTGACAACAAAGTTAATTTCCATAGCACAAAACACACTTTCAGGAGCTAAATGATAAAAGGAAGAGAAATGGAATAATCGCCTCTGTGTCAATTTCATTCACTCCATGTAATTTCCACAGCACTTGTGTTGTTAAAATGAACAATAAGTTCAACATTTGAGCACATGCTAACAGCTGTGATGATCACCGGCCAAGTGTAACATGAATTTTATGACAGCCATACAAATGGCAACATATCAAATATCGTCAAGAAATGCACCACTGTACCTAAACATGAATAATGAATTGAGTTATCTGCGTTTCAATTACTTCTGTGTGCTTTGAATCGCCCGTGTGTGTTTGTGCATCCCTTTAGTTAAAAATATGTCCCACACAGTGGATGGGCCTCCAGCATCAAATGCCAGCTTCAATAAGTATAGATGCTTTATCATGACAACCATTTCTCTCACTTTTGCTCTCACACAGATATGTGTGCAATGTTCTCTCACTGTGTTGTTAGAGGGCTATTCCTCTATTGTTATTCTACTCTAATTACCTCTCTCCACCCCCAAAAACAAATGAGCATAAAGTCCTGTTTTTCAACCTGATATGGAGTAATTAGGACAGTATAGCCTGAAACTTTCTGACCTTTTAAGGTTAATACATCTTAGATATAAGCTGTCAGGTACTTGCCATTGCATTATCCTATTATAGTTGTTCCAGGGTTGCAGAATCCAAACCTGAACTATTTAGTTTTATCACCCCTTAGACTAAACCACAACTCAGTAGTAAACTCAGTAGAAATCAAACAAAAGTGTAATGCTTCAGTAGGAAGTGGTTCAATAAAACATGGACCTTTAAATATAGTTAAAAGAGATGCTTTACTGTCCTACGATCCATATTCGTCTATTGCTAATGAGGAACAAAACCAGGAGCTCCATACTGGACTGAGCCTTCCCTCCCCCCTGATAATTGCTTTTCTGTAGTCTGCTGTTTAATGTTTTCTGGGTTAATAAATGTCTTAAGTGTTTGCCTAGATGAACCAGTGAAATTCCTCATAAGTTGAACCACAATGATTATATCTATTACCAACTTTGTTGGATTTTGAGGATGTTGCTCCAGCTCTTATACAAGTCTCAGTACTATGTACATTTTTTTTTCCATTTAAAGTCAACATTTATAACTTCAATCCATTTCTTAAAAGTTGTGTCAGTATATCTTGAAGGATTATTCAAAGTTGACAATCACTGGTGTCAACTTTTTAAAATCAAAAGAGATCAAGAAATCAAAAACATGATGAATTTGGGTCAAAGACTTGCTTCCTAACTCATGGTGGTCAATGCAGTCCTATATGTTAATGTTACTTATAATATCTTTGCAGGGGCATCTTTTAATATCAGAAGTGTGAGATTCAAATTGTACTATTCTGATGTTTCCTTGACAACCAAATTATTATCACTTCAATTAATTTGAAAGACAAAATGTGTATTTCTGTAGCTAATACTGTTTTCAGCATCTTCTCCAATACGATTAACCCTAGAACATTAACGTCGGGTGATTTTCACCCACACAATTCTTGTCATGTGATTTTGGTTGTGTTGGCATTGAGTTTTATGGATCCTTGGGTAGCTTCAGGCTGCTCACTGATGTTATTAATTGC
Source organism: Fistularia commersonii (assembly GCF_037954325.1). NCBI lineage: Eukaryota > Metazoa > Chordata > Actinopteri > Syngnathiformes > Fistulariidae > Fistularia > Fistularia commersonii. The sequence goes on along the minus strand of NC_141316.1, from coordinate 1,136,355 downwards.
ATGTTTGTTTCCCTCCTCCGATTGGCCCATCTATAAATTGATCAAAACTGTATTTTCTATATATTTCTATATATTTTACCCAGAATATTGTATTGGGTAAAATAAACCCAACGTTAGTGATGGTGTTACTTATTTTAACGTTAGTGTTCCAGGGTTAAGTGACGCTCAGCTCTAAGTGTAATTTAGAATCCTGATGGCAATTGCATGTTCTCAAATTACTTCATAAAGGCATTCAAACTGCTGGAGTTGAATTGACTCCAAATAATTCATAATGTCACTATCCTTTTTGTAGATCTGCCAAACTCCACCGAAATAAAACCATCCATGAAAGTAAAAATGGCAACAATTCCACATCACTCATTCTCTCAATCAAACACTCAATAGCGGCAATAGATAAGAAACACACTCCTAAACAGAACATGTCTTTTGGAAATGATTTTGTTAGTATTTGTTGTTATTTCATCAAACAACACTTGAATAAGTTTTCCACCATCATGACAAGTGTAGTCATAGGATCTAAGCAACCCTAATGTATCATAACTGCAAATTCAGCTTACACTTCTGGGGTGATTTTACTTGTAGAGAAATCAAATTAGTTTTGGAGCAGACAGCTGAGGGGTCTCAGGGCCAATCTCTTGTTTTGCTCTGAAAAGAGAGTGGAGTGGAGCGAAAAGATGCAGAGAGAGTGAGAAGAGGAGGAAAATCAGCAGAGAGAGACACTCAAAGTGGGGAATCACATCACAAACTTGTATTGATCCGTGTTCCTACACAGTGTTTGGTGAGAAAAGATAGAGTGGATAGTTAATGAGTGTTTGAGAGGACAAGGGAGGCACAGTGTGTGTGTGTGTGTGTGTGTGTGTGTATTTGTGTGCGCACATGCATAAGTGTGTGCTTGCGTGTGTGCACTTGTGTGTGTTTGCGTGTCTGTCAGTATATGAGGGGAGCGAACGAGATTCAAAGATGACTCGACTGAATTTCACTTGAACCGAGTAAATTCCAACTGAATAAGTGGAATCGATCCTCTCATACTTACTGCAGCAGGACCGGAGTCTGCTTTATATAAATCAAGATTGTAATATCTTTAACACCTCTCAAAGACCATCGCGACTGCTGATAAAAACATATTGCGAACCCTCGTAGTAATATCTGTCTGCCTCACACAACCCCGTTCTCACTCTCTCTGTGGGTTAATTTCTCCCAGGGATCAGCGGTGATTACAAGCCCAGTGGTGCAAGGCACTGCAGTCAGATGGCCAACGGAAAGATCGATTTCTGTTTTTACCAACTTAATTCAATGCGGGCTATTTAAACTGGCAGGGCAGGGAGAAATTAGATTGTATTTGCTAGGTATGGATTTTTGCCTTACGAGGAGAGAGGGAGAAAAAAGAGGGGGGACAGGAGGGGATGGAAGGGTTACAAGGCCCCTACGCACATTTAGGCTCTCCACACACGTACTCAGGTAATCAGAAAGCATTACCTTTTATTGATTATTCAATATTTTCCCAGATCATGTTGTTTTCATCTCTACTAAAAGTCTTAACAGGTTATTGATACTCACTAACAGGGGGAATGCTGGTGCTGATGGTGGGGAGGCAATATCACTTTTACTGCTGCACACACATAGACGCAGACACATACACAATACAGACACAAACACACATACACATGAACATACACACACATGCACACGCTCACTCACTCACATACCGATGTCACAAAATAAAGACAGGAAATGAATGCCCTCCATGCTTTCTTTGTAAAGACTGAACAGGGTGTGTCTGTGAGTGAGTGTATTTGTGGGGGGCACTTGTTAAACAATGTTTAACTATTTCTGTGTGATTCTGACCATATTGTGCATTAAGTGGCAACATGGTCAACATTGTTTTTATAATTTACTGGCATGTTTCTTGCATCAGGCCAGCATCCTTTTTCATCATTTCTAAGCCAAAATGGTCACAAAATAACACAATGAAACATATAATGTTACTGCCAAACAAGACAGCTTTCAAGGCCCTTTAAAATGCTTTTCTTCTAAATTCCAATCTTCATTCCAATATTTAACTGGTGCTTCAGGTTGACCTTTTCAAATGAAGGACCTCTGTTACAGTGGTTTCATGGTAACAATGTGCTGATTTGGGTCAAACCCAATAAACAATTAAGCTTAAGTTCTCATAGAGTTGACCTACCATCTTGGATCGTACCTTTATTAGGTGGATAAATAGTTGTACCATGATGGTTTCCAATATTTCAATAGATAATATTGGATGATACTACAGTGTGTTGTACATAGCTCAGTGCATGTGTGAGGTCCTGGGTTCAATCCCTGGCATCTCCACTGTAAGACACTATGGATAAAAGCGTGTGCCAAATTACTGTAATGTATTAATATTGAATATTCTCTATTCTCGTTTGTGTTTATAGATGAACACAAAGTGCAAATGTATATAAACAAAACATGCTCTTTAAAAAGATCAGCTAATGTCTGAAAAAAACCTAGTTAAACGTGGGAATTTTTACTTTGATTTCCGGCAAGATTATCTCAAAGGTGTGTTGAAATTAAATCCATATAAATGCTGCATTGACATCCTTCCATCTGCCGCTTATCCTGCACTCAGGGTCGCAGGGGATGCTGGATCCTATTCCAGCTGTCATCAGACGAGAGATAGGGTACACCCTGGCCACATCTACAGACAGACAACCATTCAGGGCAATTTGCCCTGGATCTACCCTGTCTTTTGGACTGTGGCAAGAAAGCCACGCAAAACCCAATGGTAGAAGTATAGTATATATAAGTCAGAACAGATAAATATAACTTTGCGTGAAGAATTTTATAGACTGGTCAAAACAGGTAAAAGATTCAGGGAGAGAATACAGGACATCATTAATAGGAAAGTTGAACATAATCATACTCCTACTCACTCATAACAGTGCAAAGAAACAATCAAAACTCAACTGCTGCTATGAAAGTCTCAAACTCTCAAATATCTACTTGAGATCAACCCACATTCCATCCACAGGCAACATAAACACAAAATATTATCTCCTTGTATGATATACTGAATTTTTGCCAATCAAATATTAATTCATTTCCACAATTCCTTACATTGCAAATGCTTTTATATCATCCATGATGTTTGTGTCTAAGGTTTACATCACTGTGATTGATATCAGAATTATCTGGGTCATGTTTATGAAGCTCTTATTCTTAAGATCAATCATAATTTCAGGTATAATATGATATCTCCATATAGGGAAACCCCCAGTATAAAAAGCTATCGTAGAATTAAAAGTTAGGGTATCGCTGTGTATCATAGATGCTGATAAAAGGTCCTGACAAAAAAAAAAATCTTCCTCTCGGTAAGTGTGTGTGTGTAGAAGGGTGTGACTCTGTGATGTATGTTTAGTCTAATAAATAACTTTGCCAATAATGACCTTTTATTAAAATCAGATACGTCATTGTCGTCCATCTCAAATATAATGAAGGTCCTGCCAGTTCTAATCACTAGCTTTTAGTGTGTAAAAGCTGCCTCGCTGCTCCATAAAGGACCAGAGCAGTGATTATTGTAAATTCTGTGTACATTAATTTACTGCTTAACATTTAGCAAGACATGCCATGGCTTTCAAGACATTTGAATTACAGTTATTAGTTTCCATTCATATAATGGATGATGTAGATGGTTATGCCTTCAAAATTCTATTGCCTTAAAACCTGACAATGATATACTGAATGATATTGCAGAATTCCAGATTAATGTGCATGGGTTGCAGTTTGAAGGTGTGTGCGTGTGTTTGTGCGGTGCGTGTGCACACGTTCCTGCACACCCACTTGAATACATTATTGGATTTGTGTTTAAGTTCTGTGTGTTCAATAGAGAATGCAAGAAAATGTGATTGTGGAAAAGTTTTGAGGACTTCTGGGTTGGAATGGGATATCATTTAATATAATTTTTCACTGGAAACAAAATAAAAGATGAGGAAATTCCCAAAAGATAGTGAGATTTGGCAATCTGTTAAGGCTGGTTGTGGATGAGGGGAATAGGATGTGGTTTCAAGCATCACAGATGAAGAAGAGGATGTCTGAAGTATGACAAAAGAAGGCTGGCTGTAGAATCAAAGCTATGAGCCAATTCCAGTTAGATGCGATCAACAACCTAGTAGGCTATTATGAACACAGCAGCTATTAGGGCAGACATTTGGAGGGATCCTTCAAGTAACTCTTAAGGGTTTTTCCCTGTCACCAGATTCCACCTATCAGGCCGGCGCCATGGAAACTCACTAGCTGTAATACCAGCAGAACACTAGACCCCAATCAATCCTCGCTGGCTGCAAGACCCCACTGAACCAGGGCTCGTATAGGTTTGGGCCAAGCCAAGGTGCTTAAAAAATTATTTCAAGTTGTCCAGGCCTGAAAGCTAGAAAAATAGGGCCAATCTATCTTGAATAACCCAAATAATTAGGGACAGGTCAAGTCACAACAGTTGTTAGATTCGTGATATCCGAAGAGTATTGTTATCTGATGTTTCCCTGACAGATTTCCCTTTGATTGGACACCATGTTATGGTCCCAAACAAGGTCAGTGATTGCACTTGAACTAACTATGCTAGTTAGTTAGTTTCTTTGAATCTGCATCCTGAAGGAACACAATATCCTGAATATTCACCCAGAAAATACAGAAAATAGGAGAAAAAAAATAGTCCACAAATGAGACAAAAATCCTGAAAAGAAATATACTTCTTGAATTTGAGGACAGAAAATTTTTCACAATCTGTTGTATACAAAATAAATAAACAGTCACAATTAAATCACCAGGAAAATCAACAGAAATTTAGGGAAAATGTATAAAAAAGGAACTGAAAAGTAGCCTATTTAGAATGAAGAATTATAAAGTTATGAATGGATGTGTCAGAACATTAGCACAGAAACTGTTCACAGTCACAAAAAGTTCTGAAAATATGAAAACAAATTGACTTAAAAACCAAAAAATAATTAACAAAAAATCAGTGATTGGATAAAACATTGACCAAAACATTAATAATTGTTTGAAATGGATTAAAATTTCACCAAACATCATCAGAAAACATTTGGTAAGTGTAAGAATTAATATCAATGGAGCAATACATTTTCAGGATCATAAAGTGATGCAATCTTTTATTATGCACTTGGGTGAATTTAAGCAAGGTCTTAAAACCTATCACTAGTTATTAGTAAAATTAAGGTAGAGGATTTTGTTGTTGCACAATGTTCATCTGGGCCTGATTGTGAGCAAAATAGCTGCCTGACAGAAATGAAGCTGACAGGCGAAATGACAGTGAAGACTAAGTACACTGGACAGCATGTTCGTCCTCTAGGGGAGTGATTTGCACTGGCAGCGCCATTTTTCCCACCATAAACTACTCATGTTCTGTTTAAAACCTAACTAAAATCAGAGACAAGATGGATCTTTTGAGGTAAAAGAACAGATGTTGTATCTAAATCAGGTGCAAGTCTTGCAGTTTCTGAACAAACACTATAAATTATTTCAGGGAATAAATTACAGCTACCAAAGTGGAGATTCTCCATCTGGTGGAAATATATATTGGACTCTCATACCTGGCATGATTCACTTTGTGTGTGCTCTTATAAGAGAATTATTAGGTTCAAACACCAGACAATACTATACATGCAGAAACCCATTTCCACAGCTGAGGCGCATGCTGACCCAGGTCACACATCCTATCACGGCTCCCTCTATACTGATTACGCAGGACCGGCCTTGATCTAATAGCTCTTATCATACAGTTGCAGTCATTTGTATTCATACTATGTAGATGAGCTGCTTCATAGGCCTTCAGAAGAGGCTGCGGGGAGACTGATGCCTGCGTAACCTTACATAACAGACCCTGACCTGCTGCGGGGGTGCAGACGGCAATGTGTGTATGTGTGTGTGTGTGTGTGTGTGTGTGTGTGTGTGTGTGTGTGTGTGTGTGTGTGTGTGTGTGTGTGTGTGTGTGTGTGTTAGTGAGTGAGTGAGTGAGTGAGTGAGTGAGTGAGTGAGTGTGCATGCATATGTGCATACACACACACTAACGCTTGTGTCAAGTTGTATGTGAGTGATGCTGATTATTCAGCTCCCACTGCTTTAGATATGGAGCACCAGTTTTTTTGTGAATAGTGTCACACTAGAGCAGCAGCAATGTCAAAGTATTTGTAAGTAAATATTTTTGATGATTGACACAAAACATTATCAAATAGTTTAGATCAGAAAAAGTCTTAAAGTCAGACAGGGGGGAAATACATCAGATGCTTGCTGTCCATTTTCTGTCATTCCAAAACTCTGTTGCAAGATATTTTTAAGGATTGGTACCAACCGGTATTTTTTGCACAATAATGGCTTGCAATTACTCCTTGTATAAATGGTCATTGTTAGAAAAGATATAATGTTTAAATCCGTTTTTCCTTGGAGATAAAGTATTTCTAACCATTTTATTCTTTTACTCAAACATTTTTTTCTTAAAAAAAGAAATATTACAATATAACTCCCACATAGAAACACCGTTTGAATTTTGTCTGTATTTGATTATATAGCATTTTGATATACTTTTTCTCTTTAATGAGTGACCTTTAACGAATTGGTCACTCTACCAATTAATTGTTTAATTTTCTTTGCATTTCGATTACTTCAACCACTTAAAAAAAAAACTAAATGCTCACAAGGGACTGTTTTTACAGGTATTACAGTTCAAAAAGCAAAAAAACACTAGACAAGTTAATCCTGTATCAATTTGATTCATAGCCCCTTTCCCTCCTCACTGATTCAACAAGTGACATCAATGGATATTACCACAGACACATACATACATTAAATAAATTGTGAAGAAATATTCAAAGATTATGGCAGAGACATGTGCAAGTAAATCCTAAACACCTCCAATACCCCTTCCTGGCACACACACGCACACAAATGCATGCACATAATACAGGACAAATTAAGACTACTGAAGGTCATGTGTTTTTTGCATGTTGTGTCCTTGGAAAAGATCAGTCAGGGAACCAAACCAGCAAACGCTCTTCATTTACGATGACACTTACATAACACTGGTATTTGAATGTTTTTTGAGAACAATACAAGCAAAGGTAGATAACCTAAAAATCATTGCAAAGGCTTTTAAGTTTTGCAAACATTTATTGCGTTATTGCGGAGTTGGGCCAGAGTTGGTGTCTGAGTAAGTTTTAACCACCACTTAAATTCCAGTAATGCAGTTCTCAAATTTGTCTATGTATCATACTAAATGACAAAACTCAATAATCTTATTAATAACAACAAATACATACTACATACAGTAGTTTCATGATTTAAAAAAAAATTAGCAAATTTTTAAAAAAGTGATCTCGAAAAAGGCCACAGTATCTTTCAGAGAACCTTTTAATTCTGCATATTGAAGATGAAATGCATTAAATATGCATTATTTTCTCTCTCCAAATGAATATGCAAATATCTCAGATGTTTCTGCTCATTCTCCACTATGCTCCTTGCTCTTATAATTGACAGCCCAGTTGTTCTTGGACCCGAACTAACAGTGGCTAACAGAGGCTATAAACTGTTCTTGCGTATGCCATGTGAATAATTACCTGATTAAATTGAATCACTTTTTAATATTATGAAAAATTACTTAATTGTAATTCTATTTTGTTCTTGTTCCCATTTTCATTCTTATTTCTCAAATATCGCTAGAAGTTTGAATGAATAAGGGGGAAATATGTGTCAGGAGATGGTTGTTTTTTTTGGTCATAAAACCACTTTATCTTCTTCTTTTTCTTTTACTTTCAGTTTTTCCCTTCAGGGCTCACCACAGCAAATGAACCTCCTCCAACTAACCCTATTCTTTGTATCCTCCTCTCTAAGACCAACTAAAACCAAGCCTTCACTACGTCCATAAATCTTCTTGTTGGCCTTCCTCGAGGCCTCCTGCCTGGCCGTTCCAACCTCCTCATCCTTCTACCAACACATTCACTATTTACTATTCCTCCTCTGTTACCGCTGTGCTGTTCTCGAATTCTTGCCTCAATTCAAAGGCGAAAAGCGAGTCCCCATACTCCTCCTGCGGTATCATTTGATAAATACCTATAAATGTAAAGGTTCCAGCATGTGCATGTTGACGAGAAATAAAAACTTAGGTTCACGGGAAGAACTTGATGTCAATTCGCTACTGTGAAAACTTCTTCTCATCAACATCTATTGCAAACTCTAAGAAGAGCAATTAGAAATCCCTCTACTGATGATTATTCATCACGGCCCATGTAAACGTTGATGGTGTGGAAGTGCTGGTGTAATTGAAGACGATGGTTTGGGCATAAATCCTGGCACTGAGATAATGAGTGAATCCGGAGCAGATTCATTCATCTCAATGATCCCCATCTCCAACCATGATGGATCACTGCCGGATCCCACGCTGGCCAATCATAAATCACAGCACCGGCCAGAGCTGCTCTGTGAGCTTCATTAGGTGAGTTAGTTAACTTGCTCAACAAGAGAAAAGTCTGAAGCATGGAACAATAGCCTCTAAGCCACGTCCATTCTGTGCTGCTCAGCTGTGAGCCGGTTGGCTGGAAGTTTAGAGGAGTGTTTTTGAACAGACTGGATATCCAGGCTCTGCCATCAATCAGGCAAACGTAGAGAGAAAAGAGAGCGAGGCAAACATGGCAGGATGAAAAGGAGGCAGAGAGAGAGAGATCTATGAAGGCACAAACATTAACAGCTCTGTATTAATCTCACTTTCCTTCCCAAAATGCCAGCAACCCCTTCAAGGTCATCCTCCAATCACTGGCCAGACACTTCTCCTGTTGGATTATGCTGGTGAAAATTGACGGGACTTTGCAAGCTTTGTCCCCCAAGCCCCCTGCACCCCACCCCCATAAACGATCCAGTGTCCATTACAGGGATGAATTGGCCGGTAACAAGCGCAGAATGTCTGACCTCTGTAATGTAATGAGCTGTGTGTCACAGTTAAATATGTCCCCAGTGCCCTGCTCAGGGCCAGTGTTCCCCGGAAAGAGGGGTCCTGGCTAATGTGATTCATGGAGTGTCCAAGGAGGGGCTGGTTCCAACTGCTGCTCAACAGCAAGAGCAGTTGTCCTGACATTTTAGATCTTTTTACATATGTGTGAGTGTCTCTGCAAAGGACCGGAGCTCTGTACCATACCACAATAATCTAATATTTAACACTGGTGCAAAAATTTGTGTAGACACTTTAAATCTCTAAAACACATTGATCAACGAAGATGCTGTGTAAGAAACCTGTATTGGTCATAGACATAGTAGGCCTACATGCATACTCACCCAATATTTGAAACAATTCTTTTGAATGGTATCAATGAAAATAACGTGGAGAATTAATGTAACAAAAATCAGAATGAAAATGGCAAGTGAATGGCAGGGAAAATTTGCAAAAGTAAATATACCTGAGCACGCAAACAAAAAGCAACAAATTTCAAATCACAACAAGTTGTGAAAAAACAAAAATCTGAAAGCAACTACTGATTTTGTCAGTTAACCAAAGATTTAGTGCAAATACAGTATCTGCTTAATTTAAACTTGCTGCACTGGTAGCTGATATACTGCTAATTACTGCAAGGTGTTTTGCAACGCTTGCTGTACATTTTCACCAAAAATTAATGACTATGGGCCGGTTCTGTGGTTCACCCTGGTTTTGCTGTGAGTGCCAAGTAAGAGTTGTGTTCATATTTGACAATCCTGCACTGTGTAATTTACAGTGCTGAGTATCAGTGCAGGAGCTACCATAGCCTTTATGAATCTTTAATGTTGAGTCTATTGGCAGAGCTGGACTGATGGAATACTGCAAAAATGAAATTAGTTTCTCCTGAAAACACTATGTTTGCATGAATCACTTGAGCGTTGACCTTTCCCACTCTGAAATGAGCTGAAAACATCAGAGTAACTCTTACTGTGCCTGCACAACAGCTTTGGGGAGGCCATTCAAATGTTGTCTCCGACCCAGTCTGACCATAGCAAGTGTGTGTCCCATCCAAGTGCCAGGTAATCAACTCATGTGTAGGGACCTCACTACTGACAAAATAAAAGCTCTCAATGTAATCTTTATTGCAAATTAGGAAAGTTCATTCACAGTACATCCAAAAGCAAAGAATATCAACTCGGGCAAGGAGTAAGCCTAGGTAAATACTTTAGACCAAGATAAATGCAGTAAACTAAGGGAAAATATGGAAACCTAAGAACAAAAAAGGTATGAATTATATCATGCAAAAACAAAGAAGGATCAAAGTACAAGGCACTAAAGGAGGGCAACCATGACATTATATATACAAACACACAAATTTATACATACAAACACACACAAACACACAAAGCAAGTTAACAGGACTGGTGATCAAATTTCTCTTTTTAGATATGGAACCGCAAGGTTGTAATGTAGATATTGAATATAGCTGATTGTTTCACAGATAACCAACCATAGTCCATGTCAGAAACATATAATGTTTACCCTTCATAATTTGGGTTATTAGTGCAGTATTGATGTTTTACATAATGATGAGGACTTTATCCTTTATTAATTCATTGCAGAGAAATTCATTCTCTGCAGATAACCCAATCATGAGCAGTTGGCTTCCGTTCACCAGGGGCAGGGGAGCAGTTAGTGTCTTGTCCGGCTCAACAACACTTCAACAGAGTAGAAGGAGCGGGGAATCAAACCAGGAATTTTCAGTTCCAAAGACAACTGCTCTGCCTCCTGCGCCATGCTCCCCTACATCAAACATCCCCTACTACTTCTCCTTTTTGGCATTCCCCCTGAGGGGTCGCCACAGCGAGTCAACCCTCTCCATCTAACCCAATTCTCTATATCCACCTCTCTCATACAAGCTACCTTCATATCCTCTCTCACTACTTCCATAAATCTAAGCTTCCACTAGACCTCCTGCCTGGGAGCTACAATCCAACATCTGTCTAACAATAAATTCACTCTCCCCTCATCTATACATGACCGAATCATCTCAGTCTGGCCTCTCTGACTTTCTAACCAAAACATCTAACATGTGCTGTTCCTCTGATAGACTCATGCCTGATCGATCCTGTCAATCCACGTCATTCCCAAGAGAATCTTCTTGGAAATGAGCATCTTCATCCCTGCAACATCTAGCTATTTCCTCCCGTCTTTACATCGTTACTGTTTCTAGGGCACACAGCATCGCTGGTCTCATCGTCTTTGTACCTTTCCTTTCATTCTGGCTGATAGTTTTCTCTTGCATAGTATCCCTGACACTTTTCTCCACTCATTCCAACCTGCTTGAACCCGTCTCTTCATCTCTTTTCCACACTCTCCACTGCTCTGGGTTGTTGACCCAAAGTACCTGAAATCCTCCAACTTCTTGATCTCCACTCCCTGTTGCCTCATTGTTCCACCTGAGTTCCTCTCATCCACACACATATACTCTGTCGTGCTGCAACTAACCTTCATTCCTCTCCTTTCCAGCGCATACCTCAACCTCTGTGGATCTTCCTCAACCCCCCTCTGCTATCACGACAGATCACAATGTCATCTGCAACCATTATGGTCCATGGAGATTCCTGTCTAACCTCATCTGTCAACATGTCCATCACCACTGCAAACAAGAAGGGGCTCAGAGCTGATCCCTGGTGGAGTCCCACTTGAACTTCTCTGTTACCCCCCCAGCACACCTCACCACTGTCTCAGAACCAGCATACGTGTCCTGCACCAGTCTAACATACTTCTCTGCCACTCCACACTTCCTCATACAATACCAGAGTTCCTCTCTTGGCACCCAGTCATATGCTTTTTCTTGGTCTACACAAACGCGATGCAACTCCCTTCTCCCTTTTCTGTACTTCTCTAATACCAATTCTCAAAGCAAATACTGCACTTGTCGTACTCTTTGTCAGCATGAAGCCAAACTGCTGTTCACGTATATCGACTTCTGCTCTCAATCTAGTTTCCACTACTCTTTTCCATAACTTCATTGTACCATCACACTTTGTCTCCATTCTTCAGGCATCTTCTCACTCTTCAAGATCCTGTTGAATAATCTAGTCAGAAAATCTACCGCTGCCTCTCCTAGACACGTCCACACCTCAACAGGTATATCATCAGGACCAACTGCTTTTCCACTCTTCATCCTCTTCAATGCCTTCCTCACTTCACTTTTACTAATTTGTGCTACTTTGTGGTCTACAATAGTCACCTCTTCTACCCTCCCTTCACTTTCATTTTCCTTATTCATCAGCTTTTTAAAGTACTCTTTTAATCCTCCCATCACTCTTATAGTATCTGTCAATCCATTTCCTTCTCTATCCTTAATCACCCAGACCTGCTCTACATCCTTTCCATCTCTATCACTCTGTTTCGCCAACCTGTATAGATCATTCTCTCCCTCCTTACTGTCCAACTGAGCATACAGGTCATCGTATGCCCTTTGTTTTGCCTTTGCTACCGCTATCTTTACCTTACTTGGTATCTCCCTGTACTCCTGTCTATTTTCTTCAGTCCCACTCAGTGTCCCGCTTCTTCTTTGCTAACCACTTTCTCTGTATATACTCCTGTGCTTTCTCATTCAGCCACCAAGTCTCGTTATCTACTTTCCTTCCATGCACCAAGTATTCTCCTACCTGTCTGCCTGCTAACATTAGCTGTTGTTGTCCAGTCATCTGGAAGCTCTCCCTGACCACCCAGAGCCCTTTAAACTCCTCCCTGAAAACCATACAACACTCCTCCCTTTTCAGCTTCCACCACTTTGTCCTCTGCTCTGCCTTTGTCCTCTTGATCTTCTTTGTCACCAGTCATCCTACAAACCACCATCCTATACTGTCTGGCATCACTGTCAACTACAACTACTTTGCAGTCACTGATCACCTTCAGGTTACCTCGTAAACACAAGACGTAGTCTACTTGGGTGCTCCTACCGCCACTTTTATAAGTTACCCTCTGTTCCTGTCTTTTCTGGAAAAAGGTGTTCACTACAGCCATATCCATCTTTTTTGCAAAGTCTACCACCATCTGTCCCTCTGAGTTCCTATAGTGAATACAATATCTGCCCATCACTTCTTCATCGTCTTTATTGCCTGCACCAACATGCCCATTGTACTCTACACCAATTACCCCTCTCTCATCTCTGGGGATATTCTGCATCACTTTATTTAACTTGTTCCAGAACTTATCCTTCTCTTCTAATTCACATCCCACCTGCGGGGCATAGCCACTTACAACATTGAGCGCCACACCTTCAATTTCCAGTTTCAGACTCATAAGTCTATCTGACATTCTTTTCACCTCCAGAACGTTCCCAACAAACTTCTCCTTCAGGATAATTCCTCCATTTCTCTTCCTTTCAGCACCATGATAGTACAACTTTAAAATCTGCTGCTAAGCTTTGAGCTTTATTACCTTTCCACCTGGTCTCCTGAACACACAATATATCCACCTTCCTTCTCTGCATCATTTCAACCAACTCTCTAGCTTTTCCTGTCATAGTTCCGATAGTCAAAGTCCCTACTCTCAGTCCCAGACTCTTGCCTTTCCTCTTCTCTCTGCTTCCTAACACGCCTTTCTCCTCTCTTTCTTCGACCCACAGTAGCCCAATTTCCACAAGTACCCTGTAGATCATCGGTACTAATGGCAGTAGTTGTCCAGCCTCAACCAATCCAGAATGCGGCATCAGAAGGTTTGATTTGCATGTTTGGTCTCAGCAAAAGTTTTACAGCGGATGCCCTTCTTGACGCTACCCTCTGCATTTATCTGGGTTTGGGACCAGCTCAGGGAGACACTGACTCTAGGGCTGCATTCAATCCTTTTATCTTTTAAGTCTCTCAAATGTAAGTGCGTTCAGAAAAGGCAGATTTCTCTTAGGCTAGGGACACACTGTACAACTTTCAAAAATCTTTGTTGATCTTGATTAAAATGATATTTGAGAGACTGGGTTAAACATACTTAACAGGCTTTCCAAGTTATTTTGACTGCTTTTTTATTGCAATGGCCTATCAGTGTTAACATTCTTTCCACTGTGATACTGTCACAATAGGGCTGAGCCAGTAGCTGGTGAAAGAGTTCTTTACTTGAGCCAAAATTTTGTCAAAACGTGTCCTGGTTGGTGTGGGTGCACTAGAACCCATATTAGTCCAAATTCAGCCCTTTTAGTCCACAGTGGATATTTTCTTGCTGAGTGAGACATGAGAGACATGACAAAACTTTAACCTAATCAGATGGTCTAAAAAATACAAAACTGCAACCCACTCAATGTTATATATCTAAATAACTGAACTGCATTTGGTTCATCAAAATACAGGTATCACGTTTCATTAAAATATCCTAAAAATTTGAGATTTACCATTAAAAATATAATCCATGTAATTAAATCAAATAGGATTACTGCACAACCAGTGCCAGAGTTACCATCTCACCAGACCATGGCAGCAGCATATTAAGCCATTTGTCTTTCGAGATGTTGTAGGAGCTCTCTTGTCAATGTAATCCAAAGTTTTTCATTGATTGATTGATTGATTAAGCGGATGAGTTGATTGCAGTTACTAAAAATGCATAACAAAGCTCTTAAGTCATATACATATGCTACATTGAAATACACAGAACTGAAAATATGTATTATGCTGTATGATATATTATTCTGTATCATTTTGTCTACACTAGGGCCATTGTGATAAGTCCGCAAAATAACTGTCTTGTCCATTAAAGGATCTAGGAAAATCTAGATGTACTGATATTTGTTCTGCACAAATAGAAACAACCCATGTGCTTAATTTGCTTCCGAAACAGCATTGTATTTTTAAACCCTTCATAAATGTTCTGCATATTACTCCCTCACAAAGAAATGTTTTATCTAATTCAGATTCGTCACGAATTTCACAATAATTTCAGGATTGAAAGACATATTTCTACCTGAAGAACTGACTCATGACAGAATAGCAATATGAATTCTCAAACAGAATAGAGATCTTCTCCTCCTATATACGTACTTCTACATATGTATAAATATATATATTATGTATATTATATATATATACATATATGTGCGTACATGTGTAAATGTGTGTGTGTGCGTGTGTGTGTGTGTGGTGTGTGTGTTCCCACCAGTCATCAGTATCCTTGTCTGAAGCACCCCACCTCCACCCCTACCCCATCACACAACCCAACCCCATCTATACCATTGGAAGCTGGGGCACTGAATCAGAAAATTAAGCCTCTGCTCAAATATGACCCTTTTCACAATGGTAGATTGAGATTCTGGCAGTGCAAGTGGTTCACCGTGTGTGAAGCACAGTCTCAATGGTATCTGATGCAGAAATTAGACACAACAATTAATCTCCCTTCATTCAGAACTAATCACAGTTTTTGCTAATTCTGATTAATGGTAGGGCAAGACAATTGAGAAAGAGGGGGAAGGATACGGCAGCTACACAGACGGAAATATGTTTTCATTGTATTGCATTTCATCAGTGCAGCCATTGTTTCCTCCTTAAAAGATAAAAGCTTTAAAAAGAGAGGAGAAAATAAAGAGAAGCATCCATGTGAGCTGTCATGAAAAGAGTGATGTTACCACCAGAAGCTTCTCACAGGACTTAGCTACAAGTTACAATTGCTGGCTGTACAATAAGTGTTTATCAATAAGCCAGGAGCTAGCTGGACAAGAGGTCGGTTCTATCACACACAATTACTTCTGTGTGTGTGTGTGTGTGTGTGTGTGTGTGTGTGTGTGTGTGTGTGTGTGTGTGTGTGTGTGTGTGTGGGTGGGTGGGTGTGTGTGTGTCCATTAGTGTGTGTGCCACTGACACATTTCACAGAGTAAAAAAGGGTCTGCCTCAGAAAAGGTGGACAGCAAGTGACTGCAAAGATGAATATCCACCCTCTGGAAGAAGAAAAAGAGGGTGTTGAAGAACAAGAAGAAAGTGCTCGCTCAGGACTCAACGGTTGTTTGCTTAATGACTGACAAACCTGGCACTGGCACATAATTAAAGTACAATTCTGACAAGCTGAGTGCACTGAGCTCATGCCAAATCGGCATAACTAACTAGCGCACATTCAACACATGCCTCTGTTTAAAAGAACCTAGAAATACATCCTAGAGATTTCACATAGAAGAGGCAGCAGGTAAACATAGTTGCTAGAAAAAAAAATGGGCATCCGAGTTTGACCCTTTTCTTGTTCACAGACAAATAAGAGTTTAGATTTCGATGGTGACACACTGGCTTGGAGATGGCCAGCAGAATGCCGGGTGTCTGGCTTTCTACAGTGTATTGGAGATGAAGACCCATGAAACCAACCTTTCTTGGGAGACAATGGGGTCTGTTACAATGATCTTGAGGTGGCTTGTTCTGCCTTTGGTCCACCAGTGAGATCAACAAACTATTCCCTGAAATAGAATGTTTTGATGTCAAGCTCTGTTTTGTTGCATAATTAAATTATTTAGCTTATTTATCTCTTTCTAAAAGTAGCCTACATATTGAATGTATATTTACAATGACTCGACACTTACATGCATGCAGATAAACAGGTTCTTTTTGCAAACCAAATAAATTGGAAGAATACTGACAGTAACATAGATATTATAATGCCACATTTAATCAACAATATGCTATCCATTACCAGCCAATGGTTATTGTGATGTTGGAATTTTTTCCTGAAGGAGAAATCATGCCATCCTATCATCGCTGACTGCTTATTTTGGATATTACCACCCATGTAGTTATTTAACCATCAGCCACACCTCCATTGGTGTTTTCACATAGTGATCTGACTGAGTGACTTCTTGGTACACAATTAAGCTTCACCCAAGCAAGATGCCCATTCTCTTGCTAACAGGTCTCTGGGTAAATTATACCCTGTTGTAGGATAGGTTTATATCACAAGTTATTTTCATTCTCTTGACAGTCTCCGAGGTACAACTTTTGGATTAATTTATAACACAAATATCTGTAACTTCAATGTATCATGGAAAATAGAAACAACCACGACAAATTATTGCCAAGAATGAATTATCATTTTATTGCCCACATATTTGAAGCTGCTAATACATTCTCTGTGTGCTTTGTGCGCTCTTTGTAGGATGTTGTAAAGAAAAAAAAGTTTTCAATTTCTAAATGGCATCACTTCCACCACTGGACTTGGAAAAATAGCATCAAACAAAGCCATTAAGTATATGTAGATGACAAGGCAAGTGATACCTTTGTTGAATTATTTAAGAAAAGGGACGTTTCCAGCCATTCAGAAACCATAAACAAATGATTTCTCATGGTATCTTTGCACCATGTTGACCAGCAGAAACAATAATGGCAACCATCTCAATAAGTGATGTTTTTTTTCTCTGCAACCTAAGTCTAAAAACACAAAAATCTGAATTCCTTCTGCAATCTGAAATGGAAAAATCACAAATATTTGCATTTCATTTCACACATCCTGAAAATATATTAATTACTTATGATACATTTAAAAGGGAACTAAATACAGTCTCAAATCTCATCCTTACATCTTGCGTATAAAGCACAAAATAAACATTAATACTCTCACAAATTGAACCTGAGCTTCATTTGAGTAAATTATAACTAAATATTTCACTTTGCGGGATTAAACTGTTTCAAGCAAGTCCCTTTAAAGAATCAGGTCCAAATCCTAAATTTCACTTTTTTTTACTTTTTGCTAATATTGAGGCTTATTGCTATGGAGATAACATGAAGTGATTAAACAGGCGCAGTGTGGCCATTGAATGATCATAACAGGGCTGAGGGAGCGACCTGAGTCTCTTGTGTAGCCTGAGTGTTTTGAGTAATAGAGCACCACTTAAGGTGGCAGCAGAGATCCCCTGAGAGGATGTGCCAGGCAGAGTCAACGAGGGCTGCTCAAACTACAACTGAAATGTAATTCCATACAGGTCTGGCCCACATTACTCTTTTCGTGATAAGAGACCAGCCTTTTTTTGTGAAATAAGATTATAGAGAGCACAATTTTACCCATCATATCCGGTGGTGTCTTGAGACAACTATGAAAGAAGAATATATATATTTGTACAATTAAACAAGGCATGATAACTTATTTTTCTTATCCAGCAAGTATTAATTAAATTTAATTAATAATAATCAAGATGGTTTCAAAGTAGTCTTTTAATCTTCCCATCACTCTTATAGTATCTGTCAATCCATTTCCTTCTTTATCCTCAATCACCCAGACCTGCTGTACATCCTTTCCATCTCTATCTCTCCGTTTTGCCAACCTGTAGAAATCAGTCTCTCCCTCCTTACTGTTCAACCGAGCATACAAGTCATCGTACGCCCTTTTGTTTTGCCTTTGCTACCTTTATCTTTACCTTACGTGGTACCTATCTGTACACCTGTCTGTTCCCCTTAGTCCATACTTGCAGTGCCCCTCCAGACTCAGTGTCCCACCTCTTCTTTGCACGATATATATATATACATACTTCAAGGAAGTCCGCGCAGATGCTTGGAGAACATGCAAACTCCACACAGAAAAGGTCTCCTTGATGGCATCAAACTTCGGTTTATGTACTAACCACTGCACCATGTACTTCTAGACAATAAGACCTTTTAAGACGTTCTTGCGGGCCAAATAAAATGATGTTGTGGGCCTTGCGTTTGACACGCGGTCTAGAGGAAGACCAAAGACAATATTTATGGACATAGTAAGAGAGGATATGAAGGTAGTTGGTGTAAGAGAGGAGGATACAGAGAATAGGGTTAGATGGAGATGGTTGATTTACTGTGGCAACCCCTGAAGGGAAGAGCCAAAAAGAGAAGATACTATATTATCTTCAAATGAGACACATGAAAGATGAAAAAGAGTCACCTTTTTTAGTAAATCTTAGAAGAATAGGTCACAATCATGATTATAATATTAACACACTAAATTATGTAATACTACAAAAAATAAAATCCTGTACAATATTAAATGATAATAAACTAATCTATTTTCACCTATATTGTAGACTATTGTAAGTTTTTCATTTTAGAATTGACAAAGTCGGAGCATTGTATGTTCAGTCTATTATGTTGAACATACCAACCACAGGACAATGGCTGAAGCCCGTTTCGACTAGCTGTCAACTTCACTCAAGGCTTTAACTGCAGTTTAGCTAATTATATCGTATAGGCCGCCTGGGACGCCACAATATTCAGTCTAAGAGACAAATGTACAATTACAGTCAAGACAGTCTGCAATCAGCAGTGCTTATATCATATGGATTCTCTCATCACTGAAAGTCTACCTTTCGACTGAGCCTTTCACACTTACTATTATTATACAGAAACAGTATTATAGAAGTTGGATCGATTATCTGAAATGTGACATTTCACACCTTTGACCTATGATCACTTATACTATGCAATTGCTATATTGCATTTCCCCTGCAACAATGTTCTCAAGGACTTTCATGGTTAAAATAGATTGATTAATACCCTTTTTGAACTCCTCCTAGGGCAATGCGCTTTTGTGGATCTTCAAAAAATCCTCACTCAACATAGCAAGATAATTTCTGGAAAACAAAAATAGCAATAAAAATCAGTTAAGGAAAGCAGCTTGAATGTTTGATGGATGATGTGTGCCCTTAGCGTGTAACCAAGGAACAATGTAGCACAAGTAACATTAGATTGAATAACAGGATACAGAGTAACACAACCCACTAAGCATCTAGTCAGAAATGAAAAAAGCAGAAGTGCACATGCACAGAATGTGCAGTATTTACAGAATAAATGCATCCATTTGTTTTACAGCCAGCGCATGTAAAGGTGGATAAGATATAAGCAGAATATGTACCGCTACCGCAAGTATGGGGGATAATTGTTTTTGTGCAGATTATGTACAAATAGGTAGTAATTAGTATGTTTAACAAATGGCAATATACAGATGGAACTATAAATTTACAGATGTCTTACACAGTAACTCTACAGAAGGGATAATAAAGAGTTGTTATATGAACAATTATACAGAATATACAGATGGAGCTATAGATATACAGATGTCTTATAGAACACTGCGGAAAGGATAATAGAGAGGTTATATTAACAATTAGACAGAATTTGCAGAATTTTACAGAACATAAACCAGAATATAAACCAGAACCAATGTGCAGAAGAAACTATTCCCGAACCTGCTGGTTTTGGACTGCAGGGTCCTGAAACACCTCTTGGAGGGGAGGAGCTGAAAGAGTCTGTTGGTTGGATGAGAGATGTCTCTGAGAATGCTCAGCGCAGGCTTCTCTTCCTGTAGACATCATCTAAACCAGGAAGTTGAGTGCCGGTAATGCATTGGGTAATTCAATTCCCATACCAAAGTGTCACACAGTTGGTTAGGGTTTTCTCTTGCTTCTATTTGCACACCGGTAGAAGTTACCCAGGATGTCAGCAGACAGATGGTTCTTTATTAATGTCCTCAAAAAGAAGAGATGCTGATGGGCCTTCTGAATCAGGTTGGAGGCGTTAGTTGTCCAGGACAGGTTCTCAGAGACATGGGACCCCAAGAAATTCAAGCTGGAGACTCATTCCACCACAATGCCGTTGATGTGGAAGGAGGCATGGGTGTCTTCTTTCTTCTTCCTGAGGTCCATAATAATCTCTTTGGTTTTACTGCAGTTGAGGAGCAGGTTATTGTCAGCACACCATGTAGCTAGGTGTTTTACTTCTGCCCTGTGTTCAGATGCATCATTGTCACTAATGAGTCCAATCACTGTTATGTTGTCTGCAAACTTTATGATGGAGTTGGATCCAAACATAGGTCTGCAGTCAGTAGACGAAGGGGCTCATCACACATCCCTGGGTGCTCCTGCTGAGTGTAATAGAGGTGGATGTGTTGCAGTCTGACCTGACATGTTGGGGTATGTTGGTTATAAAGTCCATGATCCAATTACAGAGGGAGGTATTGGTTCCTAGATCCACAAGCGTTGTGATTAACTTTGGGGAGTGACTGTGTTGAATGTTGAGATGAAGTCAACAAACAGCATTTAAGCATGAGAATTCTTGTTATCCAGGTGTGAGAGTACATAGTGCGGTGTTGTGGAGACAGTATCCTCTGTACTCCTGTTGCTATGGTAAACAAATTGGTGTGGGTCAAGTGTGGTGGGCAGACATTCCTTGAGGTGTGCCAGGACCAGTCATTCGAGCACTTCAAAGAGGAATGTTTTGGCATTGGCACTACAGAGGTGGTTTTGAAGCACGCAAGTACTGCTGCTTGGGCCAGAGACAAGTTGAAGATGTCCGTGAAGACTCCTGAAAGCTGCTCAGCACAAGCTCTGAGCATACATCAAGGTATGCCATCAAGGCCAGCAGCCTTGTATGCGATGATACTGCTCAATGCGTTTTGTATGTCTGCGTGTGGGAGAGTGAGTAGCTGGTGGTCATCAAGGGGCTTGATCTTGATAGCCTTCTCCTTATTGTCCTTATCAAAACGAGCATAGAAGTAATTCAGTTCCTTGAGGAAGGACACATCCACAGTAGTTGATGAGGGGTTGCTGCTCTTGTATTCTGTGATGGCCTGGATGCCCTCCCACAGGTGGGGGGTCAAAGTTGATAAAGTGGTCCTCCGCTTTCAATTTGTGTTTGTGCTTGGCCTTCTTGATGCGCCTCTTCAGATCTGCCCTGGATGTGCTGTAGGCCAGTGGATCACCTGATCTGGACGCCTTGTTGCAAGCCTTCAGCAGGAGCCAAACTTCCCTGTTCACCCATGGCTTTCTGGAGTATATGGTAATCTGTTTCTCTGTTGTGACACTGTCAATTGTGGTGTGATATGTTCCTCTACTGATTGGGTGTAAGAGTCAATGTCTATGTGAGAGCCGCAGGTTGCCTGAGGGGCAAACATACACCAGTCTGTGTCTTCAAACCTTTCCTGGAGTACAGAATCTACCCACACTGGCCATACCTTAGTGGTCTTCACAGTTGGTTTCACACGGTTGATGAGTGGTGATTAATTGGGGGTGAGATACAAATAAAGGTGATCAGACTGACACAAGTGGGGGAGGGATGTCACCTTGTAGGCTCCAGGGAGAGCCTACAAGGCGACACTGTTGTAGAAGATATTGTCAAGGGTTTTGTCCCCTCTGGTGTGGCAGGAGACATGTTGGTGGAATTTAGGAAGTACCATTCTTGGGTTGGAGTGGTTGAAGTCGCCTGCTACAGTAAATGCAGCCTCTGGCTGTGCTGTTTGTTGTTTGCTAATGGCTGTGTGAAGCCATAGCAAGCTTGGCGTTGGGGTCAGTTGGTTTATAAGCAGCTGTTATTATTGTGAAAGTACACTCCATCAGCAGATAAAATGGTCTACATTTAACCATGAGAAACTCCAGGTTAGCTGAGCAGTGTCTACCAACAGTGACAGAGTACGTGCACCAAGCCTTGGTGCCATAAATACACAAACCTCCGCCCCTTGTCTTGCCGGAGTGGTCTACTGTTCTGTCCGCTCAGAGTGTCAAGTGTCGGATATTCCGTCATTTAGCCATGTTTCAGTGAATACCATGACATTATGGTCCACCATTCTTTTGTTGTTGGTAATTCGAAGTCGTAACTCCATTTTGCTTGCCAAAGACTGCACATTAGCAAGGAAAGTGCTGGATGGGGAGACCCAGTGATGTGTTCCCTGTAGCTTGGCTCTCAGTCATCCAATTTACCCCGCCTTTGTTTACGGTCTCTGTGCTGCCTGCGAGCGCTTCCGCTCGGGCTTGGTAGCCTTCGAAGCGTCGGGAGATCTTCTTAACTCAGGGATGAGACGAAGGTTGCTGACAAAACTGTCAGATGTTTGTAATCCGATGTCCAAAACCTCTTGTCGGTTGTAGGATGTTAGAGAGAAGCTGTTCTAAACAAAGATACCCAAACAGAGTAGAAATAACACTGCTATTTTACAAAGTTTGAAGAGACGCTGAGCCTTGCATTGTGCATGCGCCGCCATCTTGATCTTACTTACTTACACAGGTTTTACAAGTAAGGAGTGTATAGACTAGCATATTTCATGTTGTCTTCTATCATATCCAACATAATGGCTACTGCACCATTTTCCATTTTGAGTAAATCATATCTACAAGGGCAAGTACTCACTGACTGTGTCCCAACTTCGCGCCAACAAGCAAATTCAAATCACAGCCCAGATCATACTACATCTATTCAAAGATCTATCTTTCCCCAGCCACCATCTAATTTCCTCAATCAATAGTCTGGAAGTAGACTTCAGCCATGATTATGCAAATTCAAAGAGTGCTGAGCACCCAGACAACTTAATGCGGCAATACAAATCATGCAGTAGGCGGCGGGTTGGTGATCTCCATTCAACATGAATAACACGAGACTACTATACATCTGACATTAGTTCTGGTTATTTCTCCCCCATATCAACTTGGGCTTCTTGTACTATGATGTTAGAGAACAACTGGCTGAACAGACACAGCTAACAGTAGTTTATCTGAACCATTTATGCTGCACCCAGGGTCACAAAGGTCTGGAAACAATCTCACTGACATTGCATGAGAGATGAGGGAACCCCCTGGTTAGGGTGATGGTTGATCACAGGGCAATATACAATTACTCATACTGCCAAAACCCACACAACCACAGGGGGAGCATGGAGACTCTATCCAGAGAGAACTGAATGACAAAGATTCTTGCTGCAAGGCAGAAGTGCCATCCACTTCACCGCCATGCTGCCTCAAATATCCAAATCTATCTAAAATTAGAAGAAAAAATATATCCATCCTGAAACATTTCTTTCAAACCAAAACACTTACATCCCTAAACACCCTTTAAAATGTGTGTGGGGACAGAATAGTAAAACAACTCATTCTGCCTGTGACCCAGGAAATGCAGCATTCACAGGTCCACACTACCGTGGACATGAAGGACGTGAAGTTTGTTGGTGTGAGAGAAGAGGATGCAGAGAATGAGGTATGATGGAGATAGGTGATTTACTGTGGCAACCCCTGAAGGGAGCAGCTGGAAGCACAGGACGAAGAGAAATTTGGTTGAGTAGGTGTTCATATTGTTTGCACAAACAGACAACTCTTGAAATTACTTTACAAATGGTCAACATAATTTGCATCAAGACTGATCAGAGTTTCATAGGATTGGAAAAATACTCTGGCTTTCAGTGCTTGAAAGTAAGGCCTTAATCTTTGTTCTTGAGGGATATAATTTATAGCATTTTAAAAATGGTGGAGGAAACAAGTGTCATAAGATCTAGCGTTAAATTGAATCCCGGTAATGAAACTACAATATATGAGAACTTAGGATGTCTCACATCTTTATAATAACAAATCAATGATAATGAGATGACAAGAAGAAGGATATTCATTGTAGCTTTGTGTTTACAAAGCTAGAGATATGCTTGCATGAAGCTTCTCTACAGGGAGAGACAGTGTCATATGATTACTATCAAAAGGTATCCTCAAAAAGGCAGTATAAGTAGCTGGTCTGTCTGTTGAGGGAATGACTAAATCTAGCTCTTTTTTTGAAGGTATAAACGATCAGCAGCAGAACCATATTAATAAAACAAAGACTAAACCTATATCTTTATAAAAATCCAACTCAAATGCAAATTGGTACTATTAGGAGAGCGGATCACAGGGTAACTCTTCATCTTCATCTTAACCGATGTATGTTAATGTGCTATCTGCATTTGTCCGCTGTGGCTGTAGATTGAAGGGCAAATTAAAGGTGTATTTGAGTGAAAACTGTAAGCTGAAGCATAAGCTGATGTCTATTATTTGTTCATCTGTCAGGGTGGTGGGGCTCAGGGTGGTGGGGCTCAGGGGGTTAGAGCAGTCCTGTCCTCGAGCCAAACATTCCTGGTTCAGCCTATCAAACTGCTGTCGAGCAAGACACTGAACCCCTGGTTCCCCAGGTTCATCTACAATGGGTCAATTGCAGTGGTTGAATTTTACTGATTTTGTGCTGCATGTATAAAAGAATGAGACAAAGTACAGGGCTTTCTATAAATTTCAAAGGCAAAAGAAACAGAAAAGTGCAAGAAAAAGTGAAGAAAAATATAATCTTTCTGCTGTTAACTTTAAAAAATGCTGCAGGTTTATTTCTACTGCACCTGAAATATTGTGGGTTCTATTAATAAGGGTTTACAGGTCCACAGTGCCATTAATATTAAAATGTTACCACTGGTCAGACGATCTACAAACACTTACCAAAGTGTGAGCCAGAAG
Source organism: Fistularia commersonii (assembly GCF_037954325.1). Classification (NCBI taxonomy): domain Eukaryota; kingdom Metazoa; phylum Chordata; class Actinopteri; order Syngnathiformes; family Fistulariidae; genus Fistularia; species Fistularia commersonii. Next base: position 1,111,189 of record NC_141316.1, on the reverse strand, counting down.
TTAATTGTTTTCCAGCTAAATACCCTTGTTAATTTTCTAAAGTGTTGGTTGAGAGATTGCAGACTGCCTGGTATTGCATGAATTCATATGCTTGGAATGCTCACTGTGACTGCATAAGATCCATTTGTGTTTCTCTGCCAGGTCAAGGAGGTTTGGATTATGAAATGAATCTGGGTTTCTCATAGCTATTAAGACAATGTCATTGAAATATCTGCAGCAGTGCCAATCACCTTGTGTTCTCCCATCATGGATGTATGACAGATCCATAAGTGACTGGATTTTACAAGATACGAACCCTTGTCATGTTTCCAAGTGACTGATGTGGACTGGGGCCATAGGTACTTCAAGAGATGAGATCATGTTGGAAAACTACAGCCATGGCCACATTGATTACTCTCCATTTAGTGTGGAGGGTGTTGGCAGGAAAGATTGTTTTAGACCTCCAGTTAATGCCAACAGCTGTCTTCAGACCCCCTGCCAGATCAATGGTTGAAATGGCTGGATAGAGAGCAGGAGATGCTGAGGATGAATTGTTCTCCTGACAGATTTGTGTTTTGAGCTGGCAGCTGATGAAGTAACCTGGATCTGCCACAGTTGTGCCAGGAAGCAATGTAAGAGCGATGTGTCTTGGCATCTGTCAGTGGTGTGTCATACATGAAATTGGCAACCAGAAACTTGAGGATTCCTCTAACATTCAGGAAAATCACTGCCATAGTAAAACAACTTAGTATGAAGACAAAACACAGGTTGATTTTGATATAATCAGTTCTGCAGATTTCACAATAGGACTGTTGAAGTGAACAAAAAAAAAAAAATTAATCTTATAAATAACTCTACAGTCTAAGTCATGGTTGAGGAAGGTGTGCCTGACCCAAACACAAAAACACTCTGGAGGTATGGCATCTTAAGGGGTTTATTTGGCAAGGTAGGTGAATGGGGAGCTGTGCTAAGACAGGGTTGGCTCCTGGGGAATGTTACTGGGGTCTCAGGAACTAGGAGCTGTTGAGAAAGTGCAAGACAAAGAATGCAGGGGGTAATGAAGTCGCAAAGGAGACCCAACAATCTGGCATCGAAGGTGTGACAACAGGCTCCTCTTATCCTCCACTTGATGAGGCCTGATCAGCCGCAGATGTCTTAGGTGATCCAAGATAAAGGAGCGAGGCACCCAAGAGCGGTCCCCCAGCCATAGCCCCTCCAATCCACCAGGAATGGACAAACTGTCAGACAGATCATGCAAGGTGACCCCCCCAACGTCCCAGGGGGCTCGGAAGGAGGGCACAAGGTACTAGCACGGACCTCCTTAACCTGGGATACATGGAATTTCGGGTGAACACGGAGGCTAGGAGGCAGGCGGATGGCAGAGGGGCTGATTACGGGCTCTACCTCACAGGAGCCTATGAATCTAGGGGCCAACTTCAGGTGGATTTCACGGGAACATCATGAGATTAGAACCAGACCTTTGCCCAGGCGAATAGATGGGAGCAGGAGTCCACCCCCAGTCAGCAAGGCAGCGATTTTGCTCACAGGTGCAATTCAGCATGATAGACCAGATGAGCCTGCAATGATAGATTTGTTGGACTGAAGTAGCAGCAATCTCTCTCATCCACGGGGAAGAGTGATGGCTGGTACCCAGCAAGGCTTTGAAAGGGGACAGACCAGTGGCCGCAGGGTTGTGCAATTGTGAGCATATTCAACCCATGGGCTGAGGGGAGCTTCCTGAGGGGAACGTAATGACACACCTTGGAAAACCGGACGATGATGGTGAGCGTGGTGGTCATGCCCTTGGGGAGAGGGGGGCAGTGACGAAGTTGATGGAGATGTTTGACCAGGGTCTCTTCGAAATGGTCAGAGGTTGAAGGAGTTCAGCGGGTGGTCGATGGGAGGACTTGGTCCGGACGCAAACAGGACACGCAAGAACGTACTCCTTAACGTCCTTATGGACGGACGGTCACCAGAAGTGCCGGTTTATTAGGGCAATGGTTCTGCTGATACCTGGATGGGCAGAAAACTTTAAAGAGTGAGCCCAGTGGATGAGACAAGAGTGGACGTTTGTTTTGCCGGGTAGTCCAGAGTTGGGATCTGGTTTTGTCCTTAGCATTTGGTTAATGACCTCCTCAATATCCCAGGAAAGAGCCCCAACAATGCGTTAGGTGGCAGGATGGGACCCAGGGTCTTGTCAGTGTCTTCTGCAGTGAACTGGCAGGAAAGGGAGTCTGGCTTAGTGTTCTGGGGGATAAGAGATCAAGAGGTTTAATCGGGAAGAGAGACCAATGGGACTGACGCATGTTGAGATGTCTGGCTGATTGTATGTATAACAGGCTCTTATGATCGGTCCAGACTAACACGGGGTGTTCAGTGTCCTCCAACCAATGCTGCCACTCCTCCAAAGCACCTTTAATCGCTAGGAGTTCCCGATCCGCCACATCATAATTCCTTTCAGCAGGGGATAATCTGTGAGAGAAAAAGCACAAGGATGAAGTTTCCCCCCCTCTTAGAGTTCAAGCGTTGGGATAGGACTGCACCAACCCCCGTTTAAGAGGCATCAACCTCAAGAACAAACTGTTAGTGGGGGTTCAGCTGGATGAGGACAGGTGCTTGGGAAAAGCGCTTCAGTTCCAGGGAGGCTGACTTGGCTTAAGGGGACCAAGAAAAGGTAGTCTTGGTGGGGGGGAGAGCAGTCAGTAGGGAAGCGGTCTGGCTGTAATTCCTTATGAAATGGTGGTAGAAGTTTGCGAATCCTAGGAACCCCTGGAGCTGTTTGTGGGTCCGCCCACTCCAGGACTGCTTTTGTCATCTCCAGATCCATGCGAAGCTGTCTGCCCTCTTGGATGTGGCCAACTAAAAGAGACAGATGGCTTGTGGAACTCACGTTTCTCGCATTGACTTAGACTACTCTCTGGCAATTGCTACAGGACCATTTGTACATGCTAACGGTGATCTGAGAGACTTTGAAAAGATGAGAATATCATCCTGATAAACAAACATGAAAATGTACGGTAAGTCACGGTGTACATCTTTCATCAGGGCTTGAAACACAGCTTGGGCATTGCCAAGGCCAAAGGGCATGACCAAGTAGTCGAAGGGCCCACTGGGGGACTTAAAGGCAGTCTTCCATTCATCTCCCTGGCAGAATCCGAACAAGATGGTAGGTGGTGTGGAGGTCAAGCTTGGAGAAAACGGCTGCACCTTGAGCAGGTACTAAGGCTGATGAAAGGAGGGGTAAGGGATACCTATTCTTGATGGTGATTAAGTTCAGTCCTCAGTAGACCGACTAGGCGGGATGTCACTCTGCAGGCAGCAGGATAGGCAGTTAGAGGACCACGACCTGACTCTGCGCTCAGACCAGTTAAGGTGCGGGTTGTGGTGTTGTATCAAACTGAAGCCAAGGATGATGGGTGAGTGCGAAGTGGGGAAGACTTAGAAGGATATTTGCTCATGGTGGTTTCCAGAAAGGGCTTAATCTTGTGGGTGATCCGGGGTAAGGCTCTACCGTTCAGGGCACAAACGTTCAATGGCGTGGATGGAGGTGTGGTTTTGATTTTGGACCGCAGGACCAGAGAGTGATTGCTCAAACTCTGCTCGCAACCAGAGTCAATGAGTGCAGTGAGGCAGAAAGTGTCACTATTAAAAACAAGCATAGCAGGGAGCATGAGTCAAGAAGAGGTACCCTTTCTGAAGTGGCCTACCAGCCCCCCTGCATCTTCTGGCAGACCCTCTCTTCTTAGCCGAACGGGGCAGGAGGCGACAAAATGACCAGAGGATCCGCAGTAGAGGTGTTGATTGGAACGTATTCGCCGCTGCCATTCCTTCAGCAACAGGTCGGTCCGCCTGCTATGGTTCTGGATCTGTGCATTGGACAGGGGAAAAGAGCTGAGAGAGGATGAGTGGTTAGTGCTGTGCATGCCCTGTCATCTGCTTCTCTCCCTCAGACGGTTATTGAGGCGGATAGCCGGAGACATCAGCCCATCCAGGGTTTCAGATTCATCCAGGGGGGCCAATTCATCCTTCAAAGAGTCATTGAGGGCTTGAAAAAAAAGGTGCTCTTGAGCGCAGGAGCGTTCCTCCCAGATGCAGCAGCAAGTGTTCTAAATTCAATGGATAATTCAGAAATAGTTCTCCGGCCCTGTTTAATCGTCCTGAGATTTCTTTAGTGGGGAGAGTGTTCAGAATCCTCACTGAAGGTCTGTTTGAGTTCTTGAATGAATTCCTGAAAGGTGAAACCAAAACTGGATTGGTCCTGGAACCAGGAACCGCCCATCTTAGGATCTTGCCAGAAAGGAGTCCAAGGAAAAATTAAATCTTGGTATCATCGTGGGGGAAGCAATATAGGGAACAATTGAAGGCCTGGGTGCACTTTAGAAGAAATCCCCTACAATGGCCTACCTCTCCCGAAAATTTCTCTGGCATGGATGAGCTAAAGTCTTGGGAGGAGTGGAGGGGACACTGGTGGAGCAGAGGGGACCTCTGTAGGAGGAGGAGGACTAGGCTGAAGGCCTAGTAGCTGGTGCAGCTGAGTCAGCTGATCAAAACACTGGTTAGTGTTCTCTTGTAGTAAGCTGAAGGACCCAAGAACACCATTGTGGGAGAGGACAAGAGAACTCTGTCCAGCAACAGCTCTCCAGAGAGCATTCACTGGGTCAGAATGGGCAGATTGTTATGTCATAGTTGAGGAAGGTGTGCCTGACCAAAACGAAAGGACATTTGGGAGGAAGAGCATCTTAAGGGGTTCATTTGGTAAGGAAGGTGAATGGGGAGCTATGTTGGGACTGGGTTGTCCCCTGGGGGATGTCATGGGGGTCTCAGGAACTAGGCGGTGAGGAAGTGGGGCAGGGGTTAATCAAACAACAGAGGAGACCCAACAACCTGGCACCGAAAGGCTGGCAGCAGGCTCCGCTTATCCTCTGCTTGACTAAGCCAGATCAGCTGCAGGTGTGCGGACACCCCCACCTGGAATCATTCACCTTATCAATCAGGCTCACTGGTGCAGGGGGCTGCACCTAGAGCCCTAGCCCCAAATCCCAACATTTTAATCTCATCTGAATCTCCATCACTTGCTCGATATCAGTATTTTCAACATTTTTTGATGGTTATAGATCTTGTGTTGGACAATAAATTTAAAGTCAGTCTAACTTGTCCACTTTACTTGGGAAAAGTAGATAGTAAGACAAGTCTTCTGAACCCAGACTTGTCCTGTTTTTTCATGCATCTTCTTGGGTAACTCCAACTTCGGATGAACACCAGGCCTTGTAGCCAGTTTGACACTGTGGATAATAATGCCGTAATGTTATGTGCTTGGCCCAAAAACACTTCCCATCCTCTTCCAACTGTGAAAAATTCGAAAGTTTTTGTTAACACATAATTTTAAATCTGTGATCAGTCTATTTTCAAAACTCAGATATCAGACTATAACTGGATATTTGTTTCTTTGATTTTTTTTTCTTTATTATTATTTTATCTTTCTTGTTTCTTCTTTATTGAAAGAAGAGCAGTGGTTCAGAGACCTACTGTGTTTATGCTGTGTACTAGTCTTTTTTAAGAGTTTTTGAATGTACCTATAAGTTCAAAATGGTTCTATATAACAACCCACGTAGCTCTGTCAACCATGAACAGAAAATTCTTAGCTGTCAAGGTATTTGTCTCCAAGGATGTCAAAAGGACAAAATATTGGCCATTCAGCATCACAGGACTAATGCTGGGGGAAGTTCAATTGAGATGTAGGAAACAGGAAATCAGTCACCTCTATATTTTATGAAATATGTGTCCTCTGACCATGTGTCACATCACTGTACAAAGTAAAATAAGAATTTAATAAGACAAGTCTGTACCAAACTGACATTTTGAATTGATATTTTTTGTCACAGGATGCAAATACCCATCATCAAGTTGCGAATTAATGTAGTATAAGTCCATTATCAAACTGTAGACAGGCTATGAGCCAAAGCCAAGAGAGAGTAATGGCAGTAATGCTGGCCACAGCAGCAGTAGTACATCAGTGTGGACTTGATTTCAGGTCAGAGTCAGGTTGGTACTCTGGCTTTTGTGTTTGATGACAGATTAAGATTAACAGATGAAAACCACTTAGGACCATGCCAACGCCCACCCCCCAAGAAATCACTTAAGCGGAGACAATATTAGACTGAAGATGGAACTGGAATTGCATGGGTTGGCAACTCATCAGGCAACACTGAGCCGGTTATAATCATTTAACAAATTAAAGGACAATGGGAGATGATCAGTGTTATCCATTCATAGTATGAATAGATAAAATGCATATTTAAAATAGGTTTAGTTGTAAACTAGTGTCCCATCATTTTGTTGGACAGCCCATATTGTATAGTTCTGCCAGTATACCCAGATGATGATATTCCAGTCACAAGTCTAAGTTCTTTGTACCTTTAAACCATTAAACAATTTCGCAACTGACAGCAGATGTCATTATTTCATATTGCCCTAAAACCATTGGAAAATGTAATGGAGATCAATTCTGCTATGAGTCTTAAGATACTGACAACACACAGACACAGAACCACATCCAGACACACAATCACAGACACAGGGTTGCACAAGGCTTGAGCAGGCCCTCCCCATGGACTGAACTTTATCATAAGTCTCCTTTAGTGTGAAAACCAATGACAAGCTCAAGGAGAAGCTGTGGCCCTAGTGAAAAACAATTTATGGTCCCTAAGAACAAAAGAGAGATGGGGGGATAAAAGACAGTGCAGTGCAGTGCAGAAAAGAAGAGAAAAGTTGTTCAAGTGCTGGCAGGAAGCTGATATCATTTGAAATAGGTACTGAATCCTATATTTCTGTCAGGGAGGCCTCAGGACAACCTTGAGCAGACTGAGTTAGGCCAGCTGGCTGTTCTGAAGAGTGGGACTGGCAGGTTGAGAATAAGAAAACACTTTCTGCTTTTGTTAGGCGATTGCTAAAAATGAAAGGCCCTTGTGCCTGACATTGACAGAAGTGGGGGGATAACAAAGTTCTTGGCCATAAATTAGGCAGAGGGGTTTCAAAAGTTGGTGTTGATTTAAAGTGTGATTTGCAAAGATTCACACATCCAAATGTTTAGACAGTAACAGATATATAAGATATTTATAACCTTTTTTCATCCTCGATTGCATCATTTCAAAGCAGTTATATTTCCCTTTTGGCCCCCTGGAATTCCCTGTCAATCTTTTGGAGATATGTCTATAGCTATTGTATCAAAGAGTTCTATAGTATCAAATGGTTTGATACTATGAAATGAAAACCATTCATTTCCAGAAAATAGACAACCTTGGCAAAACCTGTGTGTGTGTGTGTGTGTGTGTGTGTGTGTGTGTGTGTGTGTGTGTGTGTGTGTGTGTGTGTGTGAAATTTATGTCCATAAACAACAAATCTATCTATCTATCTATCTATCTATCTATCTATCTATCTATCTATCTATCTATCTGTCTATCTATCTATCTCTGTCTATCTATCTATCTATCTATCTATCTATCTATCTATCTATCTATCTATCTATCTATCTATCTATCCATATATACTTGCAAAAGTTATCATTAGCATGACCAATTATCTCAGTGACTACCTCTATCAGCTCGTTTAAAGAACCAAGATTATTGTTTCACTGAATAGATTAATGATAGATGTGATTTAGTATATTGGCATCTTATTCTACCCCTTTTATAAAATGTATAATAATGTACATATAATTCCACATTTCTTTTAAAGTCTACAAATGCAGAATCTATAATGTGTAAATCTCCTGAAATCAAATATGTTTCTGCACACCTTCAACAGATTTACATTATTTCAGGGTTAATGGGTATGGCAGAAATGACTTTCTTTGACACTGAGAGATGATATGACTGAAAGGCGCACCAGACTGATTTTCATTTATGGACTCAGAAGTGGGTCAAGAGTCTTTTTCTCTTGCTTACCTCTGTCCCCTCTGTCGGCTTTATTTGACTACTAAACCAGGTTCATCTGTGGTAGATTTAGCCCTGAAAAAAGACGATGGGGTGTTGTTATGCATGAATTAGAAAAAGCCTAATAAATTACTCACCAAGCTGGATATTTCTTTTTGTTTCTGGAAAATCTGTCCCACTAACATGACAACAGTTCACAAGGAATCATGTCAGTCATTTCATCGGAGGAAGATGCACTGCTTTACTATTAAAGGTACCGCTATTTTTCGGACTATACATGATTATAAATCGCACAGGCCAAAAATGCATAATATAGAGCGAAAAAAAACAGGTATAAGTCGCACTTTTTGCGGGGATATTTATTTGATAAAATACAACACCAAGAACAGACATTTCATCTTGAAAGGCAATTTAAAACAAAAATAGAATAGAGAACAACGGGCTGAAAAAGTATAGCTTCGTATAGCCTATATGACGCATATGTTAACGTAACATATTACGGTAAGAGTCTTTCAAATAGCTACATGCTACAACCAAACAATCTGTGTCACTCTTAATCACGAAATCCAACGAAATCCTCTTCTGTGGTGTCACTTCTGAGCAACTCCGCCAACTCCGAAGGTAGACAACGCGCCGCTTCCTCTTCTACCGGTACGTAGCTCACGTCAGAGTTATCGTCAGTTGCAGTTCCAATTATTCCAGCCTTTCTGAATCCCGACAGGATGGTGTCCTTGCTCTGATAGAAAGGCGATTGCGTTGCATGAAGCGGTAACACCAAGAAGGTCCTCCCGCAAAGTCTTTTATATTCATCTCCTTGGCAACTACCTGGGTGTGAAGACGCAACTGTACTGTTGACAAGCCTCTCCCGGCAGCACGTTGTTCAAGCACCCATGTGTGAACTCGTTCCTCTAGCCGTGGCCAGCTAGCTTTTAGCCCGCGATTAGCTTTTTTAGTTTTCCTCATTTCAGTAAGAGTAACCTCCGCTTTTCGCCAGTCCCTTTCAAGTTTCTAACGAACTTCAAACTTTCATTCTGCTGCTCGAATGCAATTTTCGGCTGCATATTTCACTACTTACGGCTTGTTGCCTGCAGAATATGATTTTCTTTTCGGTGCCATTTTTGTTCAGCCCTTCTCAGTTGTTTTTATAAGTTACCACGAAGGTAGAAATGATCAATTTTCATAGGGACAGAAGTAGCAGGTAGCATATTTTTTCACAACACACTTCTGCCATGACCCGCCCCCGCTGAATTTTCATTGGTTGGCGTGTGTGCGTGTGTTTGTGTGTGTGTGTGTGTGCGTGTGTGTGTGTGTGTGTGCGTGTGTGTGTGTGTGTGTTTGTGCGTGTGTGCGTGTGTGTGTGTGTGTGTGTTTGTGCGTGTGTGCGTGTGTGTGTGTGTGCGTGTGTGAGACGATCGCTGTTATATTAAAGACACACAGGCAGACACAGACACACACACATCAGAGCAAGAGAGCTCAATAATTTCACACATAAGTCGCTCCAGAGTATAAGTCGCACCCCCAACCAACTTATAGTCCGAAAAATACAGTACATTTGGAAAACCTGAGCCTAAAGGTGTTTAGGAGACTGCGGCTGGTAAAAAAAATTTGGTAAAAGTGTCAAGATTTTTCACCATTTTGTGGCCCTGCTCTGCAAATTATTTGCTGAACACATGTTGCGAGGGATGATAAGATTCTTTTGAATTTTTCACAAACTATGTTCCCAATGCTTTTACCTACTATACATTTTGAGAAAGCATTTGAGAACATTTTCTCTGTTCTCCCTCTGTGAACCCCGAAACCTAAGTATGGAAGGACCTTTTATATCGGATCATAATTTGTTATATTCATGCTAATGGTCTTGGGAAAAAAAGAAAAAAACAGAAAGAAAAGACAATGGGATACATTTGCAATCAAGTAAATCACCAACGCTAACAACTACATGGTATGAGACTTGGTAATCCTGTGGTCAAGGACAGTTATCTGCTGTGTCTATTTTGCTGATAAAGCTTTTACCTCCCTGTTTCCCTCACACTTTTTGCCACTTGACCTTTGCTATCCCTACTGTCTTTCCTGTGGCAATTTTGAGTTTCATTCCATGGCACATCTGTCATAACTGCATGATAAAACAGTAAATACATAGAGACACAAACACAGGACACACAAAAATGTGGCACAGAAATTTTGAGAAAGATAAATATAGGAATACTATGTGCAGGCTAGGGATAAATCCATTGAATGCGCATGTGCATGAGTCGATCTGAATGATTTCAACAGGACTAATGATCCTGTTGCCTCTATAAGGATGATCAAATTCTCATCAGTGCCCAAGTGCATCATTAGTCTCTCTTCCCATGAATTACACAGTACCGCTGGGCCCAAAATAAATATTTCTACCCACATTTTCATCAGCCTGCAATCCTAATCAATCAACATTCACCCCCATGTTATTAATTTTCAACTTCAGCCTTCCATGTTGATGAATTAAAGCACTTACTATGACTTTGAATCCCTGAACTGCCTGTTAAATGCTGAAAAATGTGTAGAGGTAAAGGTCTACCTAATTTGTCCTGGTCCCAGGGGAAGAAATTTCACACGCCATGACATGAAGTGAATAATGTAGTTTCTATATGGTCATTGCTGTTCAACATGATCAATTTTTTTCACTCACTACAAATGAAGAATAAAGTTATCAATGAAAAATGGTTCAGAATTTTCAGAATCCTCTGAATCCACAGCAGTTAACATGAAAGGCACACAACCGGATAGAGCTAAGGGTTGTCTCTATATCTCCCTCCAAGTTCCACAGAGAAGTCTACAGTCCTGTTTTTCTTGAATTTGAAACTGTTTTTAAGTAGAAAGATAAATTATATTCTGTTCACTTACCGTAATTTCCGGACTATTGAGCGCACCTCAATATAAGCCATACCGGCTAGCCGATCGCTATCTTGGGCTTCCTCCTGTGCACTAAAACCATCAGTCGTCCCCTTCGGTGTCGGAGTTGAACTTACTCAGAATTCCCCGGTCATTTCATCAGTCCGATGTGACGAGGATAAATGTTTTAGCAGTGTGAAGCTTGTTAGCTCCCCTCAAAAAATTCAATTTATTAGCCACATCGTTGTTTAAGTGAAAAAAGTCGCGGCTTATCCTCCGGAAATGACGGTAGTTTAAACCCAAAAGGTTCAGAATTGATTCTTGGCTTGCACAATCAAATCCACAGCAATTCTAACAGGTAACTATATGGCCAACCTGTCCATGAACACAGAAACTCAAGTAAAAGGAAACATCATTCAAAAAAGAAAAGAAAATGACATTTCACTTTTTAAGCTAAAGCCATTCTATTTCTTTAAATAAAAGATGTCCTTCTCACCCCATCTTGGAGTCTCATTCAAGCTTGTGTCCTCTACCAGAGGCCTGGGAGCTTGAAGGTTATGCGCAAGATTCAAACTTCTCTCAGGATTGTGCTCTTCTGTATAGACCGAAGTTCTAAGATGTTCACGCCCCACATTTTCTGCACTTCGTCCTTGTGGAATTGATATAATTTCTCCAGTTTCTTGTGCTCTGACATTGCTGTCGTTTGAGATAGTTGCATGAACCAGTTTAGCTGTCTTCTGCTTCTTGTCCATCATCACCAGTTTGTCTGTCTAGAACTACATACATACATACGGAACTTTATGTACCAGACTGGTTGTTGTTGGGACCTGTAGTGTTAAAGGGCCATCCTCTACCTGGGCTCTGAAGTCATAGCACTTGGCAGGACCAATCACTGAGGCCTGCCCCACCAAGTCCTCAATGTCCTCTGGTCAAGGATATGCCAGTACTGCAGGAGAATGGAGAACCATTACCTACAAGGCCCAAATACACTGCAGGATGCTGTGGCAGCTGGCAGAGAGGACTGGGTGACCCTTGAGACTAATCGGATCCACCAGGCATAGCAGCAAGATGCAGTCTTCCTACGGTTCTACACAATGCTTCAGGCTTGCGAGTGGCCAGAATAGCCACCATTCTCCATTTTATATCAAGAAAACCAAGGTGCTGAACTCTCAGTTGTCCAGCATCAACTAGAACAGCATCCTGTATCAGCAAGGGAAAACACAATGGGCACAATGAGATATCCTTCAGCTCCTGGTACCTCGCATGCTGCAGAGCAATGTCTTCAAACATGTCTATGGCTTGTGAGGGATAGGCACTTCAGCGTAACCAAGATGTGGTTCAACTGGCCAGGATGTCAAGAAGAGGTTGGTCCACTCCACCACAAAGGAGGGTCAACTATTACATTTTCTTCTGCACCAGTACTGCCATAGGAAAGAGTAGCAATGGAAATTCCCCTGGTGACTGAAGAGCTCCACGGTCACCAGGGAAGGAATTTTGAGTCCAAGGTCTTCCAGCGGATGTTCCAGACTCTGGGGTCAAGAAGACCAGGACTGTGACACTACAACCTCAGAGCAATGGTTCAACAGGACCCTGGCTACCCAGTCTGCCCTGCCATCCTCACAGATACCAGTCAATGAAAGTGGGACTGTCACCTTCCCCTGGTCCTGTGGGTGGTGCAGGAGTCCACAAAATGTACACCTGCTGCCCTGTTGTTTGGCCATTAACTGCACACTGCAGTGGACTTTGTGTTAGGGGCGCCACCAATACCAGAGGCTGCCACATGGCAAGCCACAAGGCCCACCTGATGAGCAGTCCGAGGGTCATTTGCTACCTGCACCATCATCATCATCTTCCTCAGTGCATGGGGGCTGTGGGACAGAACACAGAGAAGGGAACGCCTCCCCCCACATCAGGACTTTGTGGTTGATGTAGGTATTGCTGACAACAGCTAATCCTGTTAGATAGGGGTAATGGAACATTCCAGGTGGCCTATTGGATGCAAGTGGGCAGGTGGCAGGTCTGTGAAGGACTGTGGGATACTTAATATAGACCAAGGGATTTATGTAACTGCTGAAAGAGGGTTTGCTTTGTATTAGGAGCTTTAACGTAGAGGATTGACTATGTGTCATTTCTAAAGAGCATAACCCACAACGCATCCATTCACACACACACAAGCAAAACAAACACTATGCATTTGTTTTATTTTTGCATTTAGATATTTCATGTATGTAACTTAACATTATGAGAATAAGCCTCTGGAAAACCCCAACTCTTATGGTTTGACATATAAAGAAGTAGTGTGTACATGTAAAATAATCATAAAAGCTAATATATAAATATTGTATTTTTGCTGCAGATGTAGGAAACTATATGTCTTCCAATTTATGACCACAAATCTGACAAGCATATAATATTGACCTCAAACTGAGTGTATGGGGTTAGACTTAGCGAAGAGATAAAAGCATCCATGGAATCTAAAGCATACCTTATCAAATATTTAACTATACTCATGGTAAAGGAAATCTACACAGTATTTAATCCCAAGTAGTTGATTCAGGACCATCTATTCCTGGTTTAAATTTCTAGTCTCTTAACCCCACAGCTTCATCTGGTCCAAGTTCTTGGTCACATATTTTATATCTTATAATCATTAGCGTCAGCTCCTTAGTTATCATTTAACTTCAGTGATGAAATGCAAATTCAAGGTTTGAATTTTTTCCGGAATTTCGCAACCAAAAGAAATGGGTTAAAACAGGTTATGTTCAACATGTGTGACTAAGTAGTCACAAAAAAGTCAAATTAAATTGGCCTTTTTTTATCATTTGCACAGTGAGCTGTCAATTGCAGAGAAAAGACAGAAATGTACAAATATAGAAAAAAACAAAAATTGACAACAAGGAGGCATAGGTTTAAACTGAAAGAGTGATCAGTTGGTAACCCTGAGCAGTTTCTGTTCATCCTTTGAAGTAACTCGTCTCATTATCAGTTACTTAAAAAAAAAAATCTGTCTTCTTTTCCTTTCCAGCAAATAAAGCTACCCCATCAATCCCTATTCTTTGCATCATCTTGAGCCGGAGGGTGGTATGAGACCAGGTAGAAAGGTAGTAAGGCTAGAAGATTAGGAGCAGGTTTTAAGTTGCACTATCGTGGTACTGACAGGAAGAGAAATGGAGCAGGAGTTATCTTGAAGGAGGAGTTTGTTAGGAATGTTCTGGAGGTGAAAAGAATGACAGATAGACTTATGAGTCTGAAACTAGAAATTGAAGGTGTAATGTTCAATGTTGTTAGTGACTATGCCCAACAGGTGGGATGTGAGTTTTAGGAGAAGGACAAGTTCTGGAATGAGTTAGATGAAGAATGATGCAGAATATCTCCAGGGATGAGAGAGTGGTAATTGGTGCAGACTTCACTGGATATTTTGGTGCAGGTAATAGCGGTGATGAAGTAGTGATGGCCAAGTTTGGTATCCAGGATAGGAATGCAGACTTTGCATAAAGGATTGAAATGGCTGTAGTAAATACTTTTTTACAGAAATGACTGAAACATAGGGTAACTTATAACAGTGGAGGTAGGAGCATGCAGGGAGACCACATCAAGGCTTTAGGTGGTCAGGGAGAGCTTCCAGATGACTGGACAACTACAGCTAATGTGATCAGGGAGACAGGTAGGAGAGTACTTGATGTGTCGTCTTGCAAGAAAGAAGATAAGGAGACTTGATGGCGGAATATGGAAGCGCAGGAGTATATATATATATATATATATATACATATACAGTACATATATAGCAAGCAGAAGTGGGACGCTGGGGGAGGCCTTAAGAGAACAGACAGGAGTACAGGCAGATACCAAGTAAGTTAAAGATAGAGGTCCAAAGACAAAATAAACTGTGTACTATTATTTGTATGCTCGGCTGGACAGTATGGAGGGAGATAATGATTTATACAGGTTGGCGAAACATAGAGATAGAGATGAGAAGGATGTACAACAGGTCCAGGTGATTAAGGATAGTGGGGGAAATGTATTGACAGATGCTAGAGGAGTTATGGGAAGATGGAAAGAGTACTTTGAAGAGCTGATCAATGAGGAAAATGAAAGAGGTAAGGGTAGAAGAGGGGACTATTGTAGACCACAAAATAGCACAAATTAGTAAAGGTGAAGTAAGGAAAGCATTGAAGAGGATGAAGAGTGTAAAGGCAGTTGGTCCTGATGATATACCTATGGAGTTGTGGTAGTGTCTAAGAGAGACAGCGGTGGAGTTTCTGACTAGATTATTCGACAGGATCTTAGCGGGTGAGAAGATGCCTGAGGAGTGGAGACGAAGTGCCCAATTTTAAGAATAAGGGGGATGTGCAGAATTGCGGCAACTATAGAGGGATAAAGTTGATGAGGCATACAATTAAGTTATGGGAAAGAGTAGTGGAAACTAGACTGAGAGCAGAAGTCAACATTTTTTGAGCAGCACTATGGCTTCATGCCCAGAAACAGTACAGCAAATGTAGTATTTGCTTCGGGAGCTGCATTGTGTTTTTGGAGAACTAGAAAGATGTTGAAAGTACAAACTCTGCTTTTACTTTGGTTAGGTTTGGATATGGATACTGATTTTGATATAGAAATGACGGTCCATGGTTTATTGAAAATTATGAGAAAGGGTTGATGCTAAGGGGAAATTCACCATTTGTCACATTGTTGAGCAATGGGATGAGAATCTTTTCTAAAACTATACAAAACTCCTCATTTTAAAACTTCTACCACATCATCATAAAGAAGTCATAGATTTGATTGGATTGGATGCTTTGGGAATAAGTTTTATGCCCTTCCTTGCGTCACCCTCTGCATTTATTCTGGATTTGGACCAGCTCAGAAAAACACTGGTTTGTGCCCCCCTGAGGCTGCATTTTCTACAAAAATCCCTGTAATATTGTGGTGTGAAAAGGAAGGTTTGCAGAGACGGACATAAGTTATAACTTTATTCCATAAACACCAACACAAAACTGACAGTCAACTTCCTTGGAGCATAATGCCCCTGACCTAAACCACACCCCCAGCCTGTAGTCCCGTGGGGTGAGAGGCCACGCCCCTTAGTGTCTACCACAAAGCACCAAAAACCCAGAAGGGGCTCGCGAAAACAAACTAGTCTCTCATGTTGGGTTTGAGCAGCCTGCCATATCAAACTGTGTCGTTCCTTGGTCTCCAGCAGGAGGCACAAGATGCTGGACTTGTGGAGGCACTCCTGGGGTCCTGTAAGGAGGGCGACCTTGACGGGGAACCTGGAAGGGAAACATCACTTCAGGGGTTCAAGACGCGAGTGGTTAGCATCATGTCTCACAACTACAAACTGAGCTGACCTGAGCTCTGCAGGCCCAAAAGGCTGTGGAAAACAGTGGTGAATGGGGCTTGGAGGGACCCGGGAACTGCTGGGCACGAAAGTAACCACTGCCAGATGGGGCAGAGGAGCAGATCTCTCAGGAAAAAATTCCCCTGGAACCCGCAGGGGCTGACCGAGAGCCAGCTTGGAAGACGATGCACTGACGTCGTCTGTAGGGGCAATTCTGCTACTGCTCACTCTTTAAAAGACAATGTGCCTGCACCTTACAGCAAAATGAGATTAACCCAAGAAGTCAATCACTGGCAGTCCAAACTGACAGGTAGCCCGGTTGACTATAAGGCCATGTTCCACCAACCAGCAAAAACTCATGTAGGTTCTCCAGGTGCGTGATCAGCTGACGGACTAGTCATCAGTATGTGGCCAAGACAGACAAACATTAAACCAAGGGCACTCAGCACTGAATCCATGAGCCTCTGAAAGGTTTGAACAGCACCCTCCGGGCCGAAGGGCAATGGCCCGTGGCGATGGTGGGGACTGTGATGGAGGGAATCACAAAGTCCTACTCAAAATGGCAGCCGTGGAAAAAAAAACAGACACGGATTTGGATCCAAATGTCGCAATGGACGAACCGCTGGCCACTCAGTGGCGGGCCATTCTGCAGCAGATAGACTGTACCTTCAGAGTTTGAGGGAGGAGGGTTGCGCAACAGCTGCAAAACCCACCTTGTGAAACGCAGGTACAGCGTAGTGACTACCAGGAAGTACCTGGTGTCGTCTGAGACAATTCCACGCAGGTGAAAAAGCACCTCATGGTGCTGGAACCAGGAGGCCGGGTCGCTCTGCCACAACTCCAGGAACGTCAAAGCTGCAACGAGAACATTTGGCTGTGGGAGATGGGGCGACGTGGCTGAAGTGTGGTCGTACACTCGGTTCAAGTCAGATATGTCCAGAATGGGATCACCAATGTGGTGAGAAAAGGAAAGATTGCGGAGACAAAAGTGGATTCCAACTTTTTTCCTTAAACACCAACACAAAACTGACAGTCAACTTCCTTAATATGTCCCCAACCTAAACCAGACAGTATGTATGAAAAAGAGAAAAGTAGTGAGTGTGAGGGAGGGGATGGGTAGAGAGAATAAGGAATATTAAAAAATTTAGCAATGAAAGCAATATACAGCATATCTCAAAGATTCAAAGAACACAAGTCAGGATTTAGTCATTTACTATGTAACATAAGATCATAATGCACCTACATGCGTCCTGATAAAACTTATCAATGTATTGACCAACAAAATTTTCCAATTGTTCATTTGAACAGAGAAGCTATCATTTATTTTCTGGTAATAAAAGGCCTTGAGGCCCTGACATGCATTAGGTGCATAATATTGCCAGTTATGGTGGAATAACTTTTCGTGTTTAATTTAGCGTGACATGGTGAGTGTAGGGGATTGCTTATCTTAAAGAGAGACTTCAAAAAGGTTGACACTATTCTGGTTACTTTTGGTGCATGATCAGCAAGGATGTTAGTTTAATGCATCAACAACCAGGAATCAATTCAATTCAATGGATAGTGGTCTTTTGATGGCAATTAATTCATAATGTGATATACACCATAGTGAAAGTACATGAATAACGCATTCTTTAATATATCAATGCTTGCAAGCTGTTGGGTCTCGCTTGCTCAAAGGTGTGTTTTACGTTGACACAAAGCAGGCCCTCTTCAGAATGAGGAGGTGATCATTTTACCAAAATGCTTTTTATCCTCAATTAACCATGGGCACAGTCAAAGAATATTTATGATTATCAATTTGGAGAAAACTGAATGTGCTGTATTTTGTCTTTTGCTTTTTACTTTAATTCTAAAATTGTCCCCAGATACCAGGTTAACGCTGGTAGACATGAATATCCAGTTCCATATTGTATGATTTACCTCCACAAATTCTGTTCACTGAGTCTTCATCTCCATTTTCTTCCAGTTGAGTAGAAAGTTGACACATAAATTCATGGGTGGGAGATAAGGCGGTGAAAACTAACCATTTCTTTGGGACTCTGTGAATACAGTGCAATGCCAGATCAATTTCAAACAGGCTTGCTTCCAGTGTTGGACAACCTCCCAAATTTTCTTTTGAGCAAGCCCTCAATGCTGCGTCAATAGATATAAACCTGCATAAAACTGTGGTCTAACGAAATTCATGTCAGGAATTAGAAGCATTCTGTTTGTTTGTAGCTGGAGTAGTATTGATCATGTTTGAACGCTTTACGATAGGCACAGATTTCGATGGGAACGTTAGACAAAATCAGGAGTCAACTAAAGCACAGACAAAAATATTGATGTTGAATGGGGAATCACTAGAATTATATAATGAAAGAAAATTGACCATTTTCAAGGTCATAAAAGGCTGATTATCCCTGGGACATTGTACTGTACTTGTTTTTTCTCAAGATTTAAGCTTGTTTTTAAGTTGGTGTGTAAACAAGGAACAATGCATAAAAAGGATGGATAGGAAGTCTACCTTAACTTTAATGCTTTATGCAGTACTGATACTTCTTGGTAACTTTTTCAAGAATCTGGACAGAAAATCAAAAAATAGCCTCCAGCACATTCCAATAAAATCTAAATGTAGTCCCACGATGAGGTCACCTTCCAAAACATGGAGGAAGTAAGATCAACTTCAATTTTTTCTACTGACAAAATATGACCTGCAGTATAAGAATAAGACATCCTACATTTCTTAGACATCCCAGCATCTACAATTTTAACTTTCAAACTAAGTGATCAGCATGAAAATAAATTTTACTCAAAGAAGTCTAAGGAAGGAAATTTTCTTTTGTCCTTTATGTTTGAAAGGACTCTCACATACCCCATATATAGACCTTTTTTTCTCAACCCCTATTTCTCCCCTTCCATCTCATCAAACTGCCATTGGGTGTGAAGCCAAATGCAGGAGGGGAAGCTGAAACGATGGTTTGCAGCACAACACACTACAGACCTCTGCCTAAGGCTATGAGCAAGTTGGCAGCACCCGCCTTTAAATTCTCATCCCTGCGCTTCTTTACCTTCCATCTCACTGTCAAAGCCTGCCCTCTACCTTCAACCCTTGAAGGAGGCCTGCTTTCATTTGCACAGGGACCACCTGAATGGATGAAGCAGGGTGGGAAGGAGATAGGAGAAGCAGTGGATTAAACATGGGGGCGCGGTGGAGGGTAGGGGTGTCACAGTGGATCTGCACAGTGTAGCAGCTCAGGAAGAAGGAGGAGGAGCTGGATGGGGTGGAGGTATGTGTGAAACCTCACTGTCTGTTTTAATATTCCCAGCAGAGAGAAAAACAGACAGAAAATCGATCACTTCATTTTTTCTCTGATATGAAAGAGTTAGACAGAGCGCCAAGCTTCAAGTCTCGCTTTTTCTTTCTCCTTCTACCACCTTGAAAATCATCTTGTCTCTCATCTGTAAGTCATGGAGACAGAAAAAGCGTGTCCAGAGGTACAAGCAGGGAATAAATGAGAATGCGGGGTGAAAGGATCATACTATTGTATATCACTGTCTTCTCAAGAGGTGTTATCTCATTCAGCTGGTTTCCTCTCGCATTCACTCAAGACTGTTGCAGTTGTAGTTTTGCTATACTCCATTACAGATATTATTTTTTTCCGATTTTATCATGAAAATAATGTTTTTGAAGGTGGGTTTTAGTTTTTAGCCCTATTGGTTTCTGCCCAATGAGAAGCTTTTTTGAAAAGTGTCGTAAGGACAAAAGGTTTTTGAAGATTTTTTTTCCATACAATAGATAGATAGATAGACAGACAGACAGACAGACAGATAGACAGATAGATAGATAGATAGATAGATAGATAGATAGATAGATAGATAGATAGATAGATAGATAGATAGATAGATAGATAGATAGATAGATAGATAGATAGATAGATAGATAGATAGATAGATAGATAGATAGATAGATGTACCTTTAAGTACCTTAGACACCTATTAGTACGTAAAGTATTAGTACCTTTTGTTTTTTTTTAAATGCAGCCTCAGGGGGGCATGGGTCAGTGTCTCCCTGAGCCGGTACCAAGCCCAGATAAATGCAGACGGTTGCGTCACTAAGGGCATCTGGTGTAAAACTTTTGCCAAAACCAAACATGCAAATCGAACATAATAACCAGATCATACCGGATCGGTCGTTAACAACGACCGCCATTGGTACCGATAACCTACAGGGAACCAATGGAAACTGGGCTACTGTAGGTCAAAGAAGGAGAGGAGAAAGGCGTGTTCCCTCTGGAGCAGCATTCTCCAAAGGGAGCTACATTGTGTTTTTGCAGACCTAGAAAAGGCATTGGACAGGGTTCAGAGAGAGAAACTCTGGTATTGAATGAAAAAATCTGGAGTGTCAGAGAAGTATGTTAGACTGGTGAAGGACATGTATGCTAGCTGTGAGACAGAGGTGCGGTGTGCTGTAGAGGTAACAGAGAAGTTCCAGGTGGAGGTGGGACTCCATCAGGGATCAGCTCCTTCTTGTTTGCAGTGGTGCTGGACAGGCTGACAGATGAGGTTAGACAGGAATCTTCATGCATCATGATGTATGCAGATGACATTGTGATCTGGAGTGAGAGCAGGGAGAATGGTTCCCTGCTCGGTTGGATCGGTCATGTACAGAGAAGGGATAGTGAATATATTGGTAGACGGATGCTGGAATTGGAGCTGCCAGGCAAGAGATCTCGAGGAAGACCAAAGAGAAGATTTATGGACGTGGTGAGAGAGCATATGACGGTAGTTGGTGTGAGAGAGGAAGATACGGAGAATAGGGTTAGATGGAGAAAGCTGACTCGCTGTGGCGACCCCTGACGGGAAAAGCCGAAAGAAGAGGAAGAAGAAGAAGAGGAAGAAGAAGAAGAAGAAGAAGAAGAAGAAGAAGAAGAAGAAGAAGAAGAAGAAGAAGAAGAAGAACCTTCTTGTTTTAAAATGTAAGATTAAACATCTTTTGTGTGACATGACTGGTGGTTGTTGGTAGCATCTACCAGTCATTACATCACTCTGTATCCAGATCATGTGACATCTCAAGATCTTTTAATGTGCTTAAGATGTGGAGCTGGAATCATATCAACATATACATGTTTACCATAAAATGTTACCCAGCAGCTAGTCTGAGAAGATAGGGTGTGTGACAAGATATATTTAGTTTTTGTGAGTTAAATAAGAGGACAAGTTAAAGACCACAGAAGGTGGCTGTGGTTTTATCATATGCTGCCCGAATCAGTTTGACCATCTGCTCAATTTCTCACAGAACAGCACTGTTAGTGCTCCACATAAGAGTGGACTAACTGGGTAATAAAAAAACAGCTGTGTAGACAGCTAATCAATGGCCTTTCATCAAATATAGGCAAGCCAAGGAGGAGACAAGTAAACTAAAAATTAAACATGACAAAAATATCCGTTCTCAAAAGAGGGTTGAAAAAATAACCCTCGACTAAAAGTTAAAAAATAAATGTAAAAATATAAATTATTAATCTATCATGATATTCAGACTCATAAATGCCAGAAACCTTTTTGATGTGAGACCAGAGTGCCGACTTCTTCCCCACCATGCCACCTGTTTGATTGTTTCCTCATTTTCCTTGTAATCACTGATTGCAAAGGTTGTCAGACCTTTCCATGTATTTTTGGGAAATATGAAATAATACATTACTCACATATTTATAAAAAAAAGTCATCATTCCCCGATGGAATTTTTACATTGACTGGGCAAAAGGGTTTG
The DNA here is from genome assembly GCF_037954325.1 of Fistularia commersonii. NCBI lineage: Eukaryota > Metazoa > Chordata > Actinopteri > Syngnathiformes > Fistulariidae > Fistularia > Fistularia commersonii. The sequence goes on along the minus strand of NC_141316.1, from coordinate 1,089,327 downwards.
AAAAGTAACAATCTGCCTATTTTTACTGACTGAATTTTTTTTTAGTGGTCATCATGAAGATGTTTTAAACATTTGTTATACTTCATTTGAATGATGCTGACCTTTCTGTTCTTAGTAAAAAAAAAATATATTTATATACTGTATACATATATATATATATATATATATAAAATAAGAAATATAAAAATATGCCACGCCAAGCTTATATCATATACCGTTTTTCAGTGTTGAAATAAAATAAAAGTAACTTTACATAAAATATCATGAGGTACATAGCCTTCATATTGTACACAAGCCAAGTGGGAACCATCCACCTTCTCTATAACTGATAAAAAAAACTAACAGACACTCCTGGCTTCGGGTCGTCTGGATGGAGCCTGATTGCCAGCCCGTCTCCCCAGTCCAAATCACTATCAGGTTTGATGGTGCCACTCACAAACCACTTGCTCAGACCATGCAAACTCACACACATACGTGTACAGCCTGACACGGTGACACACACACAGGAAGAGAGCAGCTCTGTCACACCCCAATGCACACATGCACTGCAGAAATATTACCAAAAGCAGATTTGCACTCACACTCACCCAGAGTGAACTTCGAAATATTTAAATATGCTTGGGAATTTAAATGTGCACTTGACAGGATTACATATTCACATGCCTTCTTTAACCAGCACGTACACACACTCACACACTTAATGAACAGCAGGATCCCTGCTAGTGTCTGGCCAGAGTTTGATCTTTTTCTCAGATCAATGTCAGTAGATTGCAGAGAACTGTAAGGCTCACATCTCTACTCAATACGAAGACTAGACCAAACAGCTGTGTGTGTGTGTGTGTGCGTGTGTGTGTGTGCGTGTGTGTGTGTGTGTGTGTGTGTGTGTGTGTGTGTGTGTGTGTGTGTGTGTGTGTGTGCGTTTTGTGGGGGCACAGCATGGCAGACATTTGTTAAAAAGTCATTCAGTAGAGTCTTGTTGTTTAATCAACTTTGTAAAATGCACTTCAGGTGTTGAATATCTGTACTCTATCTGCAAAATGACAAGTTTGAAGTCATAGAAGCACTCTGATCTTTTTCACAAAAAAAAAAAAAAAATCAATGTGCAATACATTGCTGCCTCCTGCAATGTTACTGTATTTTAAATCAAATTTCCAAAAATCTCCTGCTTTGTAGAGTTGTAGATCTCATCTGAGAAGAGCGGCAGGCTGAAATTTGCTTACAAAGATCCAAATAATTGTGTAGCATAAATCTAAGCTTATTTAGATTTTCAAAGATAACAGATTAGGATGACGGTCATCGAAGATTGTTCTGGTTATTTATTATGATGTTTCAAAAGCGATGCTCATTTCATATCATTTTACTAACATTTTGCCACTCTCGACAACAGTTTTTTAATATTTCAGTGTTTGAAGTTTTAGTGCTCTTTGTTCGCACAGTAAAAGCTATGTTTTCATTCCTCACTTTGAATCCCAGAGTATCCACACCTTTACAAGTGTTTCTTGCCCAGATGTTAACTGCACATTATTATTACTTCTCCCTGGTGAATTTTCATTCAGAGAAGAGATTTCCTGTGAACACCATAGTAGCATTAAGTACTGACCCTGAGCAAATACCTCAAAAATCTAACATAATTTTGAAACCCCTGAGATATCTTGCATTTTTACAATGCATGTTATTGGATAAAAAAAATGGCACACATTTACAAAAATGTGGAATCACTGACTACTCCTTGAAAGCATCCTGTTTAAAAGTGTTTCTTTGCCCCCTCAAAATAACTTTTTACACTTGAAACAGTATTGAACCGAATGGCAGACAAATAATTATCTGAGCAGCATGTCCACTGGATAAAAAAGAATGGAGCAGCATGGAATAATTTCAATGATTCCAGGCTTGGAAATTCTTGTGCAACAGCAGCAGGGTACCAGGGCAAAAAAGAACAACAAACAATACATGAATACTGAAAATAAACATGTGAAGAAAGAAATGCTGAACATTGTAAATGAGTTAGTAAGATTAAATGCAAAATGATGTGGGTGCCTTGCAAGTGAAAACAGCGCTGAGCGAAAATGTACACACCATCATTCAATTATCAAAATTTGACCAAAATTCTGCAAACTAAGGCTCTTAATTTTTAACATTTTTGAACTGCTGATCTTGTGACCCCACCTTGAAAGAGTGTTGTCGTTGTGACAGTAGCACAAGGCACAACTGCACACTGTTGTGCAGAGAATTTTTCGTTATTTCATGTGCTATATTTGAGATTTAGTTGGCTTTTATGCTGCCCGCTTGCTTGAGCATGTCAAATTGGAAGATGAGAATGTCTCCCACAAAAGCTGCCGATACAAACATACCCTCCAGGTCATCCCCTACATTCAATTCTTTCCGCTTCACCGTTAAGTATCCAGCGCTTCATAGGCATCAGATACAGTCCTATTGATTGCACCAAATATTGAATTTTTCTCTGCAAATTTCACTTTCTGCTGATACTCAACTGGAGTCACAAAAGCCCCTGTGAACTGTGGGGTGTCGTATGTAACATTTTGCGTATAACAGAAAAACAAATATTTGCTCAGATATTTGTCTGTGTGTGTGTGAGGAGGCTCTGCAGGTCTGCAGTGACAGCAAATGATACGTCAAGCATATAGCAAATGTTCAGTTATTCATTTTTTAACATTTGCTGGTGGGTAAATGTATGCCACCCCATTTCCCCCGATTTGTCTATGCTCTTGAGTTCTTCGCTTAAACTGCTCTGTCCTCCTTGTGCCCTGTAGACCAGTATAGCACTGAATGAAAAGGATCAAATGAAATGCAGAGGCACTCCTCAGCATATGTGTTGATTCCCAAATCTTTCAGGACGTGCACACACTGGTAAATCCTTCTGGTTCTTCCCAGCTTTGGATTTTCCCACAGCTTTATGGGAAACTGTGTTCTGAGGAAGCTTGCAAAGCTCTACTGATCAAGCCTGCCAATGGGCAGCAATCAATCCTTGTCAACAAGCCTATGATTCATCAAAGCACCTAAAGCTGGGGGGATTTTATTTATTACACCATTACAGTTTTTTGTTTTGTTTTGTTTTGTTTTGTTTTGTTTTGTTTTGTTTTGTTTTGTTTTGTTTTGTTTTGTTTTGTTTTGTTTTGTTTTGTTTTGTTTTGTTTTGTTTTGTTTTGTTTTGTTTTGTTTTGTTTTGTTTTGTTTTGTTTTGTTTTGTTTTGTTTTGTTTTGTTTTGTTTTGTTTTGTTTTGTTTTGTTTTGTTTTGTTTGAGTGTGTGGATGATTCATTTCTATAAATGAAATGCGACTTAACCGAGCATTGACCCCTCATCAATCCTGCTCTGCTAGCAGGCCATCTCGCCCGACCACTGAAAGATGCAGATACTGTTCGTGCACGGCTGCCACACTTGATGACTGAGGACTATCAGTCAAATGCACACTGTCACGTATATCACTGCCCTCACTACCTGCAGCTCACACATGTGAAGATGTCATTTTGCGATTTGGGATAGGGTATAGATATGAAAAAGCATGGATAAAAGAAAGACATTATTTGTATTTTTTCCTACTGGAAAATAGTTTACAAGTGTTCATGTTTTCCATATAAGTACAAATAGCATCCCTTGGTATTTTGAATGGTATAATGAAACTGTCTAATTCCAGGAGACCCCATCTTTGTCTATTGTGGGTAATTTTAAACTTGCTTAAAGTCGAAAAATTAAATACAGCCACAAGAAATCAAAAAGGCTAGCCTAGAGATAAATCAAATGTTGATAAATGTTGTTTATCAGCGGTAAACAACAAACAGAGCTGATAGCCCAATTAAACTCCCAACTATATTTCCAAAAAAGACACATATTTGTACAGTACCTTCAATGCCAACTGGACTGATGCCAAAAATGTAATGAAAATGTCCTAGAAATTTGTCACATGAAATCCAGGCTAAATAGACAGACTGGTCCCACATTCATTTGCTTCAAAGTTGCAGACATATATAAGGTACTGCGACCACCAATGGCCATTGTTTTTTTTGCTGTCAGCTGTTAAATGGTTAAATATGATACCTATTTCCCCTAGTGAGCAAGTTTCTTAGAGCACAAGAGAAATATATGATGATTTGCTCCATCTTTGGAGTAGATACAGGTAATAACACTCTTTCTCCTCATCTTCTGTCATGCTGTCATGAAAGCAAAAGAGGTCGAACGTACGACTCTTAACTAAGTCATATCTTTAAACACCCTGAAAGTCCATAGAGATTAATAAGTTGCGGTTGGTTACGCTGAACAGAAATTTCTTGGTCAGTTATTACGCACTTTTGTGTCAGTTATGTGTATAAACACGGGTTCACTGCCAGAAAGGTGATAATTAGTTAAATAAGTCAGAGAAAGCATGCAAAGAATTGGTGCTAAATATCCCCAGGGGTACAATGACATGAGGTCCAGTTGAAATGGAAAGTTACATCCTTTTCATTGTACTCAGAAAGACCTGATGAGTCATCTCATGAATTCTAAACATTTTTGGAAAGTTATTTTTGTTGGAAAACTTGATTTAAAACAACCTCTGATTCTGTTTGAGTTTTAGCTTTTATAATAAATGTTATCTTGTTATCTAATGCCCCCATTCCTTATGAGCTCATGATCTCAGCTTGGCTTACTTTTTAAGGGTTGTCTTTTTGGTTACTACATCATATTGCTGAAATGCAATACATGTGATGCAATACATCACATAAACTGAAATGACAACTTTTACACTCCTCTCATGTCATTTACATTGATGATAATAATAATAATAATAATAATAATAATGATAATAATAATAATAATGATAATAATGATAATAACAATAATAACAATAATAATAATAATAATAATAATAATAATACATTTTATTATCCAGCCAACTTTTTGGTATTAGTAAAAATCAACTTCATGCAACAAGTATGTCGATAATACATTGCAGTACCGCCTCGGGCAGCACAGTGGTGCCATGGTTAGTGCTTCCGTTTCACAGCAAGGAGGTCCCTGGTTTTAATTCCAACAGGGTGCCTTTCTGTGTGGAGTTTGCATATTCTCCCTATGTCTGAATGGGTTTCCTTGGGGTTCTCTGAGGTCCTTCCACAGTCCAAAATGAGAATCTAGAGAGTGATTTTTTTTTCTCTATATGTGGCCTTGTAAGCACCTCTTGTCCAATAACCTACTGACCCTGACTGTAGGATAACTGGTTCAGATAATGAATGAATGAATGAATGAATGAATGAATGAATGAATGAATACCTCCTATGATTGTTTGATTCTTTAACAGTGTCTGTTTGTAACTTCAAATGCAGCCTCATTTAATAGCTAAGTAAGAAAGACAGCCTTGACCAAATTTGAATGTTATGTGTGCTGTGTGCACGTGTGTGTGCATCCATGGTTGCGTATATGTTGTGCGGGGCAGTGGGACATCTCTATCACCCAGTTATGTTGTTGGGATGCAGATGGAGATTAGCATTACCATACAGCTTTACCCAAGAAACACTGTTGTCAGGATCTGTCACTGTAGTAATGCTGACACCATAGAGCACACAGCATTAACCCCATGACTTATCCCTTATCACTCCCTTTGTGTTGAGGAAGAGATTGAGAAGGGAAACAGGAAAATATAAGGGGAAAAACGTAGGTGCTGAAATAAAAAAGTATGCGGGTGAAGTGAGGACAGAAAAGGGTAGCTGAAGGAGAGGAGATCAGAGAATAAATGACAAACTAGAGGACACAAAGAAGGGTATGTGAGACTTAGATAGAGGTTGGGGAGGGAAATTCAGAGGAAGGAAGAAAGGGAAAACACGGAGGAGTAGAGAGGAGAGGATTAGATGAGTGTCATCGTCATTCACCCTCATCCATCACAGACCCAACAGGAGGGAAGCCCTGCTGTCTTATCGTTCATTCCTTTCTTATTGGCAGAGAGACACAAGGGAACAAAAAAGGGGAGAGACCGAGAGAAAGAGAGAGGGAGAGAGAGAGTGGTGAATACTAAACTTTTACTGGATCTTTTATCGATTGGTGGCATAAAAAACATACAGTATTCACTACTTGGTTTTCATAAGTGCATGATCTTCTGGACCAAAGAACCATGTCTTGAAATGAGTCCTAGCTTCATGGATCAAGTTTTCTTGTGCAACAGGAGAAATGTGCCTTGAAGGGTTCCCTCTGAAAAGTACCCAAAAACCCTTTTGGGGTTAATTAGTCATTGCGAACAAACAGTGTAATAAACCTGAATCCTCAAACTTTAATAAACTGGGAAGACTTAGTTTAGTTGTGGTCAAAAAGCTAGTACTGCAGTTGGACTAAAGCCAGAGGATTAGCTGTCAGCCAATCAGTATTTTGGTTCGTGCAACTGCTCCAACCAACCATACATCCCTAACCTCTGTGTTTTTTTTCTAGTGACAAGTCAGAGTTAAAAAATAAGGGTGGAAACCAGCTCCCCTAAAATACTTTATGATGCGGAGACACATTGGCTTAGGTGACTCTTATACTCCTATGCAATCTGAACAAAGAAAACTCAGACTCTTCATTTTATTTTAAACATTTTATTAAACTGGTAGCTCCATGTATCTGAAACATTACAGGGAAAAAGAGAACGCAAAAAAACAAAAACAATGAAAGTGAAGCAGTATATCTGGAGTAGCATGAGACAGAGGAGATTTATTTCAACTTAATGGTATTAAAATGGTATTTTTTTAAAAAAGAAGAGTGTAGTTGGAGGCCACTGTGGACATCTTTGCCATATTGACCTTTTTTGAGACAATTTTGAAGCACAAATGCATTACGAGACTTTCTCGTTAGTACAAAGATTCCATTGAAAAGGTTATATTTTTCCAGAGAGGCACTTTATGCCTCCAACCAAGTGGCTGGGGAGGAGGACGGCTGGGCTTCTCTGCTTTGTTACAGCTCCCACAACCAGACCCCGGATGAACAGAAGACCATGGATGGACGGATGAATGGCACGTTATGCCATTCATGGCAAATATTGTTAATTACCTTTGTTCTGAGGTCTAGCTAAAAGACAGTTTTGTTTCTCAACCATTGCTACCTGGTCTCTTTGTCTGAACCACTGTGCGTGCATGTGAGCATGCATGCATGCATCTGTGTTTACGAGCCAAACTGATGCTTCAGTTTCTAGTGTATAATGAACAGTGATTAGGTTTATTAGTAGTGTACATAAAGTAAATCAGTTCTCATTTAACACCATTTCATGACTCACTTTTGTCTGCTGAAAGGTCTTAATTGTGTTAATTGCCTAACGCGTTCAAATTTCCTCTAACCTTTTCAAATTAAAGACAGCGCCCTTTCATTATATGTACTATTTAAAATTCAGTACAATTCAATAAAATGCTTAATTTTGTTTTTAGAGTATTACAACTGTCACCCACTACATATAAACCTCTGAAGTGTGTTTCAGAAAGCCCAATCTAATTTTCTGGAAGAAAATCTTTAGTTAGTTTCAGACAGTTGGTCTAGTACATGTACAATATGATAAAATTGGTGCTCAAAAAAATTATGTTAAATAAGTGTTAGAATGTTTGGGACTGATTGATTGGCTGACTGACTCTGACTTAGTTTATGATAAGGTATGGCAAGTTTTGACAATTATATTTTGTGGGACTGTCTGACCACTGAGTTACAGTCAAATTAAACAGTAAACTGTAAATTCAAAATCATTAACACCCAGTCACTAAGGAGTGCAAAAGAAAGTCCTAAAATTAACCGATACCTGTGACTGATCTGGTCTTGGGAGCTTGGTACTTTCTGTGAGTTCTTTTATCCCTCACTGGCTTTATATACAGAGAAGCAAATCTTAACTATTATAAAACAGTGGCATTAGATAAGGTTAATACAGGACATAGAAGGACATTGAGGTGCCAGCTGTGTCAGTTAATCACCTACATTCACCAGTCAGCTTGACCTCACGGGATGCTAGTGGGAGGTATCATGATCTTTATAGCAGAATCGCAAACATTGACTGCATTGGCCCTGATAGGCTTCAGCAACCAGAATTGAGACGGAGCAACCGCCAGGTGATCCAAAGGCCATGGAGACAGCATCTCCCTCAGAAACAGGCTGAAGGTGAAAGCTGACACGTACAGTGGCTTGAAAACTACAGTGAAACACAACATAATGAGGAAAGTTAATGAAATGTAAATGCAGGACATCTTAATGATATGGCTGGATCAGGATGTAGCTACCCGATGTCAATGTCCTCTCTTAATACAGTAGATAATTACTCAGCCAAATCCTTGATCCAAATATTTGCACCAATATGACTCTTGGCTCTAAAAACAAATGATATCAGTTGTATCTTAGTTTATAGTATACATTTTTTTTTTATTTACACACAACGTATTGTATATTGTTAAAACAATGTGATTCTTAAGCAACTTTTGGAAGTTCTTCATTTTGAAAATCTGTGAACTTTTAATAAAAAGATCTTATATTTCTTTGGTTAAAAAAGTAAGGCAAGCACCACATTAATTTTAACCTTCTGAGCCATTTCAAAACCATCAGTTTTCCTGATTATAACATTTTTTTATTAAAAAACAGTATTTCAGATCACCATTTTATCAAGGGTTGCTTATTATTGGCAGCATTAAACAACAAGTTTAATGGTACAGCCCAAAACATCTAACGTTTCTTGCATCAAGTCTGCCGGCCAATGTGAAGTTCCAATGCTGTGTTTACAACCACACCTGAGGAGTCGAAATAAATCATAGTTGTTCCAAGGTTTTATGTCATAATCAACCATCTGACAGAAAATGGTTTTATCTATTGATTTTTTTTTTAAATAAAACACCTTTATGTAGTGCTGGCAGAGAAGGTCATGGTCAAGAATAGAGGGCAAAAACTGCAGGAGTGAATATTTTTTGTTTATTTGTTTCCACAATGTTCTCCAAAAGTGTAAAGGTTCACTAAAAGTAACCACTGACAGTAGGTAGAGGGAAGAAGTTATGACATTTTTGTTGAAAATCATTTCAGGATTTCCCTTCATTAATACTCCTTTCACACCAATCTCTCCATCAAGACTACTATCAACTGTAGAGCTCAAATGACAGTCTAGGTTGTACGTTGTTCTGTACTTTACCATGACAGTTAACTTTTAAGATTTCTGCTCTAACAATGTTTTGCATTTGGGTGATTCATCCATGATAGTCGCATATGTGAATATTTTTCCCAATTGAAGTGAACTTCCTCCTTCTTTATGCCTGAGTTCATGTCTGAGTGACAGACAGCCCTCGGCCTCCCACTGTACTGCTGCTGACTTATGCAGTATAAAGCCATCACATTTGGGCACTGTCAATAAAAAGTCAGGTGATATGATGAGAACGGACATGTTTCATCCGGTGTCCATCCATCATGATATGAATTGACAAGTGGACAATTCATCACTGAATTGTTTTGCTTTTTGAATGACAAGAAAAAAATGGGTGAAAATGACCAGTTCCATCACATTGCTGATTCTTTTTCAAAAACAGATTTTTTTTCCAAGGAGCTAAACTTTTTTCCCATCAGAAGAATGGCTCTTGGGAGTTAGACTTCCCATTCCCCATCTGTGTTACAGCAGTTGGAATCCATTGAGTTTATTTTCCTTTTCTTTATTCAAGTAAGGTGTGCGTGTGCGTGTGCGTGTGCGTGTGCGTGCGCGTGTGTGTGTGTGTCTGTGTGTGTGTGTGTGTGTGAGAGTGTCTGTCTTCTGTGAGGATTTAGAGTAGTTTGAGGTAAGAAGTCAAACTTTAAACTTTATCTGTCTCCAAAGTCAGAATTCTGATTTTTCACACACACACATTCAAGCAAATAACATAAACACATGCACAAACACAAACACAGACACAGATTCCTGGATTTATAGTCAGACATACATACAAAACATTAAGTTCAAGGCACTGAATGCTAAACGACATTAAACCTCAGTAAAGTGACCCCAATTTTCTTTTCTGGAGCATATTTATGAAAACATTTCCTTCTCTTTTGTTCTCTGCAGAAGGGGTCTGCAGAAAGGGTGAAAGATGCCAATCATTCTTGACAATTTGTCACTAGTGTTCACAGTGTTTTCATTTAATGCAGCTTCAGGGCGGCTCGGGACAGTGTTTTCCTAAGCCATCCTTGGGGGGGCACGGGCCAGTGTCTCCCTGAGCCAGTTCCCAAACCCGGATAAATGCAGTGGGTTGCGTCAGGAAGGGCCAGTAAAACCTTTGCCAATACCAAACATGCGTATCAAACATAATAACCAGATCATACCTGATCAGTTGAGGTCTGGGTTAACAATGACCGCCATTGGTACAGAAGACCTAGAGCGAAACGATAGAAACTGGGCTACTGTATGTCAAAGAAGGAGAGGAGGAAAGCATGTTCAGAAGCAGAAAGAGAAGAGGAAAGGCAAGAGTCTGAGACTGAGAGTAGGGAGTTTGAATACTGGGACTTTGACAGGAAAAGCTAGGGAGATGGTCAACATGATGCAGAGAAAGAAAGTGGATATACTGTATGTCCATGAGACCAGGTGGAAAGATAATAAGGCTAGACGCTAAGGAGAAGGCATTAAGTTGTACTATCATGGTACTGACAGGGAGAGAAATGGAGTCGGAGTTATCTTGAAGAAGGACTTTGTTAAGAACATTGTGGAGGTGAATAATGTCAGGTAGACTTATGAGTCCGAAACTGGAAACTGAAGGTGTGATGCTAAATGTTATGAGTGGCTATACCCTGCAGGTAGGATGTGAGTTTGAGGAGAAGGAGAAGATCTGAAACAAGCTAAACGAAATGATACAGAATATCCCCAGAGATGAGACACTAGTAATTGGTGTAGACCTAGAAAAAGCATGTCACAGGATGCCATGAAAGGAGTTCTGGTTTTGTATGAGGAAATCTGGAGTGGCAGAGAAGTATGGTAGACTGGCTCAGGACATGTATGCTAGCTGTGAGACAGTGATGCGGTGTGCTGCAGGGGTAACAGAGAAGTTCAAGGTGGAGGTGGGACTCCATCAAAAACAGTTTCAATGACGAAAACACCGGAGGAAGAGCTAGAGGCCACAGCGAGGAGGATGCTAAGGTTCTCTTTGGGAGTGACCAGGATGGATAGGATCAAGAATGACTTTATCAGAGGAACAGCACATGTTAGATGTTTTAGAGAGAGGGTCAGAGAAGCCAGACTGAGATGGTTTGGTCATGTAGAGAGGAGGCATAGTGAATATGTTCATAGACGGATGCTGGAATTGGAGCTGCCAGGCTGGGGGTCTCGAAGCAGACCAAAGAGAAGATTTATGGACATAGAGAGAGAGGATATGAAGTTAGTTGGCGTGAGAGAGGAGGATACAGAGAATAGGGTTAGATGGAGAAGGTTGATTCGCTACAGCAACCCCTGAAGGGACAAGCCGAAAGGAGAAGAAGTCCACAATGTTTTCATTTATATCACTGGAAGAATAAGCAATAAGCCATAAGCCACAGCGTATATGCATTATTCAATTTATAGCATCTGAACACTTACATTATAAAACAAAGGCGAATTAAAAAAATAGGCACCTTATCTAAGTTAATCAAAATTTTTCGTTTGGAAAAATTACCGATTTGTTTATGTACTACAACATTAGTGTGTACGTATTCCATATCATTCAGTGCGTGCGTACGTGTGCGTGCGTGCGTGCGTGCGTGCGTAGATGAGTTTTCTCAGTGCTTTAGGGGAATGGGCTGCGGTTGGCTGGCCTGACTGCAGACCGCTCTGTGAAAAAGAACGGCTTTTTAAATTACCCATACATCACTGTCAGTGCAACACAGACTACGATGACAGTGGCGTGATCACACACACACACACACAAACACACACACACACACACACACACACACACACACACACACACACACACACACACTCCTTCTTTCACATGTAACCATGTTTGCAGCCATGCAAAAACACAGCACTCTGCCACACAAATCCAAACAAACCTTACATTACTTCATAAAAAAACCCAAAATTTAAGAGCAGAATTGTCAGTATCTTGAAGGAATTCCACCTCTGTTTCTTCAGGTAACAAGGTGGTTCTTAATTTCTGCTAATTAAGTTGCTCATAGTGCACAAAGCAGCACAAGAACAGGCAGCATATGTGTCGGCAAATGAAGCTACGAAACATCTCGCTGCCAAGGGCTACACTAGGGTCACAGATGGTTGTCCCATAGATGAATGTTGCTTCATTATCTCTCTGGTGTGTCCTCTCCGTTAGCTTGTAATTAGGATCTCAAGAGATGTTGTATGTTCACCCACGCCACTACAATACACATTGGTACAACAATCACAGTCAGTTTTCTGAGCTTAAATCCGCTGAGATGTCTACTGGTTATTACAGACAATGTGCAGTAAAGGGCAGGTGAGGTAAAGGTTAGGATACTGAGCAGACACAGGCTGCACTGCTGGAGGGTCATCAGTACTTTGAAAAACACATAAAGAATTGTATCCTTTAAGTATGTTTCTGTACAAATGTTGTGGGAATGGAGATGGAAATCACTTGAGTTTGTCTTAAAGGCACAGCCAAGTCTTTTTTTTATAAAAGTTTTGCATCAGCCTCAAAAATGTTGGTAGCTCAGGTGAGATAACCCGTAGATCTAGGAGTTTGTTTTTTTTTTCAGTAGCGGGATCCTATTAAATATTCGAGACTGTATTAAATGCCTTGTCAGCACAAGCTTTACTCATCCCATTCTACTCCAAGTTTCTCATTGAAACAACCCTTGTCATCAGCATGTTAGCATGTTTTCATATGACCACAAATTATCACATAAGACTAATATGAAATGTTCCGAAACAATTTGAAATTATTCCAGGGCTTCATGATAATGTTACGAATCCCTGTGAAAATGTTACAAGGCCACAGAATTTTAGAAACCAATGAAAATATTAAAGAGCAATATGAAAGTGTACCACATTCATTTGCAAATAATTTAAATCTATGTCCAATTTTTGGAAAGCCTCAAAGTGTTACAAATCCATATAGATCTATCATAGACCCTCATGAAAATACTGCAAATCCACAAAAATGTTAATAACTCTAGTAATAACATTTCGAATGTTGATGAAAATGTTGCAGATCCACGTAAAAACATTACAAGTTCCAAAAAGTACATCAGTTCCAAGTGAAAATGATTAAAATCTGAGTGAAACATTACTACTGAATTTCCAATATAAGTTAATATTGTTAGAAAAATTGTAATTTGTCGGTGCTATTCATGAACAGTATGTCATTTCATTAGGTAAGCATTCAATCATCTGAAATCAAATTGCAGCATCAGTCTTCTGACCCTTTAGATATCGCAAAGGCACAATGACAAGGAGAAAATAGGGTTTTTCTCTTACACACGACAGCATTGTTTATTCTTCAACTTTTCTCATAATTTCCTTAAACAGGCACTAAAAGCTAGATTTCCTATGTCAATCGGAAGTGGGACACAATTTCCTCAGAGACTGTCCTTGAACAGGATGTTGAACTGCCCCTGATACTGCCATCGGTGTATAAATGTCTCATGAAAGAGACTTGGGACAAATTAAACTATAATGTTGTGATTACTAATAATATGTATGCATGTGTGTGTGTGTGTGTGTGTGTGTGTGTGTGTGTGTGTGTGTGTGTGTACGTTGTTTAAAATAAGTGGCCAGCTCAAAACATCTGGGCCACAAGTATCCATATACTCCCAATAAACTATTGGCTAAATGGAGGAGACAAAAAGTTGAGCAAAGATGTGGATACATGAACTTCCTTTTTAATCCTCTGTGAGAAAAGAGCCAGTCAAGACCTATTCAAGGAATGTGAATCTTTTTCAGCTGCAAGAACGAGCTGGACTGGGTACAGTGATGCAGACAAACCCGTCCATCCATCCATTATCTACCACTTATCTTGCAGTCAGGGTCACGTAGATGCGGTAGCCTATGGCATCGACAAAGCCCTTTGTGCGAAAATATGCTGACACGATAATAATCACCTGAATAGTGGCTTTTAAAACAAGTTGAGGAAAACATGCTTTTGTTCCCATTCTGTTTGTTTTTCATTTTAACTGTATTCAGGAGAATCTACTAATAATTTTCAACAAAATATTAATTCTGAAGCTTCTAAAATCATGACGCTACCTGTTCCTGTATTCAAATCCCAAGGAGGCTGACCCCTTGGAACCTCAAGAACCCTACTATTGAACAAAGGTTCAGAGAGCCAAAATAATGCAGACTGCAGGATGAGAATGATTATGTAATTATCATATAAATGAATTATTTACAGATTTTGTGAACAAGGCAGATGAACATAGTGCAATCCAAAGTTATTGGAAGGAGTAGGAAATTATTATTTAGAAGTATGACTGAAAATGACTGTTGGTTCAGGGTCATAAGATAATGTGTCATTGTTGTTGCTAATGTTGTACATTTATTGTTCTGAGTAAATATCTGGTTATTCTGGCACTCGGGGCTCTGTAACACCTTCCAGAGGGGAGTTGTTTAAATAGATTCAGAATGTGATGGATCTGTAGTGATGCTGCATACACACTTTGTCACTCAAGACATGCTCTGTATAAGGATGGACCCCTTATGTTTTCTTCTGGGGGACTTTGCTGACGGGTTGTTGCAATTATTCCTGTCAGCATAAAGTGTGAAGACAGAGGGCTTCATTTAATGAACTAGAACTTGTATTTCTGTGCCTTTTTTTGTTTTTATTTGTTCTGGTTTTGTTTGGTGTGGGTTGTTTTTTCAAATGCCAACATGAAGTAATTACATCTTTTGTGTTATAAAAAAATCAATCAGTCAATTAAAATGTCTTTAAAATGAATTTTCATCAAACCCAGTGTAGCATGGAAAAGCATATTAAAATCTAATTTAACTGTCTGTAGGGAATCATTAATCGAATCGAAGGTTATAATCAGAGATAAAATACTTAAAAAAAGGACAGGATACTGACAAAACAGAAACTTGGAAAATGCTGTCATTATGGGTAACGAGGACAGAACAGCCAAAAGACTCAATAGATTACACATAAGAGAGGATTTGTTCTGTCCTCACTAAGTGTTGTCCCCACAAACATATGCACGGCTATGAAGAATGCAGAACACTCCCTCAATCAAACTCTGAGGACCCAGCCAATGTGCTGGGTTGATGGTTCAATCAGGAAAAAAGGTACAACTGTCGGCAAAACCAGAGATATACAAATAAATACTATTACATCCAAATCGTCTCCTTATCCATAATTGCCTCAGTCATGTCGAAGCAATGTTTTTTTCGACAATCAACTTGTTACACCTTGCAAGATTGACAGAAAAGAGAGCTCCAAGGGAACTTAACTCACCTGTTGAAGAGGTGCAACAAAAAAAATGTACAGTTGAAGGTGATAACTGCAATGCAAAACATATCTGATTCCCTTGGGACAAATTACAGAAATTTCTACGGAAAATTTGTAGAGGAGTATTGGAATCGCTAAAAATAAATTTACATGAAAAATACTAAAAGAGAGAGTGGATATAAGTAAGGTAGAGTTTACAAAATTAGAAAAAATGTGACATAGCAGCAGTATCAAGGGAAAATCAGAATTGATATCAAACAGTGGGGGTGGGGTGGAAATAATAATAATAATAACAACAACAACAACAACAACAACAACAACAACAACAACAACAACAACAAAAATAACAATAACAATAACAATAACAATAACAATAACAATAACAATAACAATAACAATAACAATAACAATAACAATAACAATAATAATAATACATTAAAGTAGAGAGGGTTTTTTTACAAAAATAAAAATCATCAACCTGATACATATAAAGCAGGTATGTTATATAAATAAACTACTAAAACTGGATTAAAGGAACGGTTCTTTTTATTTGTGTAATTGTCTTTTGATGGCTTTTCAAATTATATTTATATCTCATTTATCTCATCAAATTCTATCTCATTATCTAATTTCTCATCATACTTCTCAAATCATTCTTCTGTTAATTGTTGGACCATGAGTTTCTATTTAAACAATTGTCTAATGTTAAAAATAAAGACATTTTTATCAACCAGGATTGTGGACTATTGAAATTCATCAATGAAAACAGACACGTATATTAAACTGAATGAACATCAAACCATCAAATTAATGGAAAATACATTTTTGGCTTGACAAACAATGTTCTGCAAAGATTGTATTTGCAGAGGTTGCAAAAATGACATGAATGACCTAAAAAAAAAGACATAAGTGATGATTTTTTTGCTCAAATGACCATCTGTGATGTGTCTAAACAGTTTATCAGTCAGAAGGATTCGTAAGCATGTTTGTGGTAGGTGTTGCTATTTATCATCATTAACAATATAAAAGTATAAAGTTTTGGTAACGTGAAATCTATTTAACTAGATGTAAAGATGTCATATCAGCAGCACATCACTGTTTATAGGATGTTTTAAGACACTTCTCTTCTGCACCACCTAACTCTGAAAGGTGACAGATGCTCCGTATCAGACTTTTTTCGGGCTCTAGCAATTTCAGTAAGAAACATACATGGTTAAGCTGAGATCATGAAGGAACTTTTTGCTTCAGAACATTTAAAAGACAACTAAAACACAAACAAGAGAGTGAATGGTCTTTTGTCTCTATATATGGCCCTGCGATTGACTGGCGACCAGTCCAGTGTGCGCCTCTATTCTCACCCAGTGACAGCTGGGATAGGCTCCTGTATCCCCAACAACCCTAAATGTAGGATTGGTAGATAATCGATGGACGGGCAGATAAAACAGGTAGATTTATATTTTGCTGTTGGAATGACTTTTGGGACTCCACTGACATTCCTCTTTTCAATAAAATCATCAGATATGATCAGATGGAGAAATACTTCATTTGTCCCCGAGGAGCAGTTTGACGGCTTGAGGGGTAGCATAACAACCCAAAGCAGATCCAACATCCATAAATATATAAATACAAATAGATGAATAAAGGTGAAATAAAAGGTACATTTAAAATAAAATGAAAGAGATAAAAAATAAATCTAAGTGAAAAAAAGTGAGAATTAGAGTGAACATATGTAAATAAACTGTACATCTGTGGAAATGACTATATATCTGTGCAAGTGGCTGTGCATCCATAAATAACTGTATAGCTGTACAAGGGCAGAAGAAAATTGTAAATTTCTTATATACGCTCTGCATTCATTCAACAAATACAACACAAGCAGCACTACACTGGGAGTGAGCGGTGGTGGGGGGTTCCGAAGCTACCGGGAGTTGACAAGTCGGACAGCTTTGGGGATAAAGACTGTATGATAAGAGTCTACGACTCGAGGGGAGCCACTCAAAATCCGGGGACAGGACACAGGATGGATCCTGAAGGGTTCTTTTGGTTGTCCTTGTGGTTTGTTGGTCGTGAAGGTGGGAAACAGATCTGATGGGTTTGCCGGTGATTTTAGAGCAGACCTTGGCAGCGCGCTCTTGGCGGTTGCTAACCAAAACAGTAACTGAGCAGAATCAGCAGACGAGGAAGGTCACTATACTCTCAATGAAGAAGTATTGAAATGTGGTCAGGACGGTGCCACTCACATCAAATGGCCTCAGCTTCCTGAGCAGGCACTGCTGCCAGTGACATATCCTGAGTATTTTTTCAGTGTTTGAAGAGAACCTCAGGAGGCTGTCAAAGACAGTGGCCAGGTATCTGTATTACTTCAGTGTTTCTACTGGTTCCCCCTGTATGGTGGAGGTGACTGCTTCAGTCAGCTGTCTGTCTGCTGAAGAAGCTTAGTACCATGTCCTTGGTTTTACTCTCATTCAGCTTGAGGCAGGAGGCTACACACCAGTGTGCAAGGTACAGGAAGGGTGAACCATGGTGAAGTGAAGGTAAGGCCAATGTAGCTGGGGAACTTCACCAGGTGTCAGTTTGGCTGGGTAGACCTGCAGTTATCTGTGTAGAGGATGAAGAGCAGGGGCCACAGGATATAGCCTTGTGATGTGCCAGTGGATTTGAAGAGAGTGTCAGAGAAGATGTTGTTCACCAGCACCCTCTGCGATCTGTTGGTGAGGAAGCTGATGATCCACCAGAAGAGCTGGTGGTTGAGGCGGGAAAGAGAGATCAGCTTTTCAAAAGCTGAGGAGAAGCATTGCATTTCTAACAGACATTTATATAAATGAGATTAGCCTGATATAAATCATATACAACACTTTGGATAAGAGGAACAGTTTCACCTGAAGAGAAATACTTTTGGGGTGGTGGTTAATATTTTTTTGCAAATAAACACTATATTTATTTTAATTTAAATGTTAATAAAAGTCACAAGAGAATGTTTTATCTTAACATACAGTTTCAAATGCCACATTTTATTGTTGAGGTGATGTGAAGTACATCATAGTACATTGAACCATGTTATTTATCTGACTTATTTAAGACATATATACGTGGACATACATTGTGCATACATTGTTGTTATAGGCTTTTGTGTGTCCCCAAGGTCCAAAGAGACAGTTGGTAAGAGGGCCTTTTCATTTCATGCACCATCGCTACGGAATGGGATGCCTCTTGACATCAGGCAGGATTTGTTGATGTCTTTACAGCAAACTTGTGTCAGACTTTTCTGGTCGAATTCTTGTTGTGTCATTGGGATTCTTTTTTACAACTTTCAAAAAACTATACTTTCTGTTTGTGTTTTCCCTTTAGCGTCTTCTTACATTAGTCTGTATGTATAATTTTGTGTCTGATATTTTGAATTTATTCATGTTGCATCCTGTCAATTGTGTCAGAAAGATATTGGAACAATAATAAACACATTCCGTTCAGATAATGAAACAGCCAGTCCTTTCCTGAATATGTGCACTTTAATAGGGATTAAAATGTACATATGTGTGTATGAATTGATTAATAGACAAATATGTGTGTGTGTGTGTGTGCGTGTGTCAAAGACAGAAAATATATTAACACTCTGTAAAAGTGCACAAAAGTTTATAAATATTCACCTCATGGTGTCCAGCCCCTGTGTCAAGCCACGGAATCCCTAAAGTCCTAATGATGATTTCATGATATTAAATATGTAACTTCGAAAGATTTTTTATTCAAAAGAGGTTTTATAAAAGGGCATTTTCTATAGGATTTTCACAAGTGGGTTGTACTTAATCCATAGCAGATCCAACGAAAAGATTCAAAGGCTGCTTTGTTTAATGTCACTGAGATTATATATTTGAATACTAAGCAGATTACATCCTACTTACACATTTTAATCTATATTCTGCCTTCAGCTTGTTAAAAAACTTTCATGGACAATGATATCAAAAAATGCATAAATAATTTTATTACCTTTTTATTTTATTTGCACACCAAATCATTACAATAATATGGTATGTATTGAAATACTGTTGCTTTCTGAGAGGTGAAAAAAGAATATACAAAAATAGAACAGAGTTTCACACATCCAGCCGTTGGCAAAGTTTCTTGGGGGATGCTACCATCTGCTGTTCTTTGTTAGTTATTACTCTTGTGTGCTATTACCTGACCTGATAGGGTCGGAACTCTTGCAGATGCAAGAGCTCTATTCAAAAGCAAATATATGATTATCACTACCATAATTCCATCTGCTTTTCCACCGCTCCACCCATTATCAGTCGTAGTGGTTCTAGTAGTAGTTGTAGTAGTAGTAGTGGTAGTAGTTGCAGTTGTAATTAATAGCAATACTTGTAGTATCCTTTTGTTTTAGTTGGGAATTAGGTAAATGGTACCGTGTTTCTTATTTAGTTCCTTTGCCCCTGGGGGAGTCTGTCAACCACATTTCAAAAAATGTTTTCCACTTGCACATGCAATGGGGCATTTAGATTAGGATGATCATTGTACTGCCAGGGTGTGTCAAAAATTAAAAAAACAACTTGAATTATTCATTCATCTTTTGACGCTTATCCCTGCACCCAGTGTCACGGGGGATACGAGAGCCTATCCCAGCTGTCATCAGGCGAGAGGCAGTGAACTGGTCGCCTGGCAATCCCGGGCCACATACAACGACAGGCAACATTCAGTCACTCACTCATTTGGGGCAATTTTCTCTTTTTTTTTTCCAATCAGCCTGCTGCATGTTTTTGGAATGTGGGAGGAAACCAGAGAACCCGGAGGAAACCCATGCAGACACAGGGAGAACATGCAAACTCCACAAGGAAAGGTTCCCTTGTCAAAATCGAGCTAGCGTGCTTTGTGCTGTAAGGCCGAAGCGCTAAGCACTGCGCCACCACGAGTAGAAAATTTAGATATTCTTTAAAAAATGCAGTTATAAAATTTGCATCTCATGTACGATTATTTTCCTCTTCTGGAGATTTTAGGGAACAATCAGCTTTTACAATTCTATCAGATTTGTTGACTAGTGTTGACTCTATGTCTACCACAAAATGTCAGTATCTGTGAAATTGCAAAATCTTCACCTGGCAAGCAATGGGTGATTTGATGATTATTGCATGGAGCTAGTCTCACAGACCTGAAAGGAGATTCCCAGGAACTCACATGTATTTCAAGATTCAAGTAATTTTCACAGCCGAAACATGATAGTTGTTTTTAAACTGCACTTGAGAATTACCATTATGGGTTTATTCATTTGTGTATCTCTTAAATGAGCCATTTAGTCTTTGTCTAATTTTTTTTCTCATTTTGATTTTCTCTATTCTTACATCAGACTTTTCAGTATCTTACTCTACTCAGTTGGTGACCAAAGACCAAAGAGAAGATTTATGGATGTAGTGAGAGAGGATATGAAGGTAGTTGGTGTGAGAGAGGAAGATACAGAGAATAGGGTTAGATGGAGAAAGTTGACTCGCTGTGGCGACCCCTGACGGGAAAAGCCGAAGAAGAAGAAGAAGAAGAAGAAGAAGAAGAAGAAGAAGAAGAAGAAGAAGAAGAAGAAGAAGAAGAAGAAGAAGAAGAAGAAGAAGACTCTACTGAGTTGGTGAAAAATGTGTCAGTTGTCTGACACAAATTTATCTGACAGTCTGACAAGATTCGAGTTCGTTTAAACCTGTAAACTTTTACTTATTACACACTGCTGCAAACCTTTTCTTTGGCTCAAGGACCTTTAGTCCATCCCTCATTGCTATTTTCAATCCCAAGCCTTTAAACTTTGGATCAGTCTTCCCACTTGCATCAGATCTGCTGAGTCTAGGGTTTGTTTTAAGTGTCTGCTCATTTCAATTGTCCAGAGACTTAGAACAAAAGGGCAGAGATAAAGAAGTTTAACAGGTTAGATTTATTACAAATTGGAGTGCTCTGTGGTGCTTAGACTTACACTTAGATCATGAGCTGTCGATCTGAAAAAATCTCAGGGGACAAGACACTGGTGGTTATTCTGTGCACTACAGGAGAAGGCCCCAGGCTTTCTCAAAGAATTTGAGACAAGTAACATCAGCACTGAAATGGCTGGAGCTAAAGAGAGAGACACTATTCTAAAATATACATGTTAAACAGCTGCCTTTGGTATGAATGGCATTACCATTAGCAGGTTAATCGATTTTTCGATTCTCATGCATATGGAACCTCATTATCACAGAAACAAAATGTCTCATATGCTGGAAAGAGCACTTCAGCCTCTCCTCTATCATCCCCAGGTCCTAACTCACCCTGACCTGGTCACTGCAGCCAACACAGCTATCCACAGCACACAGTCAGAGCCACTCTGAAGAAGCTCAAAATGCACAAGGCCCCAGGAATCTGGGCCACCACAATGGAGATGTTGAAGGAAGGCGTGGTTGCATGGTCCAGTGGCTCACTGACATCATCAATCACATGTGGATGAAGGAAGAGCATCCCAGACACTGGACTTGTGGCATCGTTTTTACCTTGTTGGAAGCGAGAAGCGGGAAATGGAAGCGTAAGCGAAAACAACAAGCTTGTCAGCAGCAAGTGCAGGAATATCTCTCTGCTCTCCATAGCTGCAGAATTGTTCATCATGATTCTCCCTACCGATGCTCTATGAGCCATCAGAAGCTGCCGTAGCCCTCAACAAGCAGGTTTTATGTCCAACCAGTCCACCAGAGATGAACTCCCTGCTCCCAGGTTTATTGTTCAAAAGGTCATAGAGTTCCAGAAGACTTAAAAATCCAGACTGCCTTTATCAAACCTCAAAGATGCCTTGAGTATGGCACACCACACAGCCCTCCAGAACACCCTGAAGAAGATCAGACTGCCAACCAGAATCAATGCTGTGGCTATGCAACAACTCAGAGAGCCGTGTCCATGTAACTCCAGCTGGTTTCACCACAAGGTCAGACCTATTTAATTGGGTTTACAAGAAGGTTCCAGCAGTGTCATTAAGCAACTACGATAAGGCTTACGTTAAGTATGCAGATGGTACATCCCTGTTCAGCTCCTCCCTCCAGCACCTCAGTGGTGCTCTCATTGCATCCCATATGGAAGCGGCAAGGTTTGGCATCAAAGTGAGCAAGCAGAAGATCAATGCATGTATATGATGAAACAAACCCTTCCCCTCTGTACGTTTATTCCGTTATTGTGGAATTTGTTACCCCCTACACCACTTGGGCTCCATCATCACCAGCAATGATGACTTCACGCCAGAGATTGGCCACAGACGTAGCCTTGCAGCTGCAGCCATGCAGTCTCTCTGGAATCCCCTCATGCCACAATTCAAGCCACTGCAAGAAACTTGTGCAAGTGTGACCATAGGCCTCTGAAAAAGACTATAAATGACAAAATCAATGGCTTTGTATGGTCCTGACAGAGGGGCTCTCAGGGTCATTGAGAACATTAAATGGCCCCCTCCCCTCCCACCCAATACCACCAACATTGATTTACAAGAACCCCCTGCCAGCCCCCTGCATCTCAGTTCATTGTCCAGCATCGCGTTCAACTGCTCAGCCATCTGGCTCCCTCTAGATCAGCCCACATGTGCCATCCTCTCTTTCAACGAGAGATGCAGCTGGATGGAAAAAGCCACATGCAAACCCTACACCAGGCAGCTACACATTAACAAGGAGGACACACAACCTCTGGGGATCAACTTAGAGGACATGGAAGACCTGGCCCAAGGCCTCTAGTGAGGCCGATTTGTTCTTTGCACAGAAAAGACCCTTTTGAGCAAGACCAGCCCTGCACCATGTAAGAGCACTAGTAGGCGAAGTAATAATGCATAAGTCACGTATCTAAGGTCTGGAGACTCCTGCATTTAGTTGTGAATACTAAGCTTTAAGACAATAAAGCCTATTCTGGTCTATTGTAGGGAATAATGAGATTGAAAGAAAGCAAATATCCACCTCATGTCCATGAAGATTATATTGAGTTCTGACATACATCCCAGACAGTGTTGGGACATTTCTCCAGCCTGTCTTTATGAGGTCTAAGGTCCAAGACAAACAAGAAAACCTGTATTTGGATCCTTCCAAATCATTTCTTTTATCATCAATCACTGATGGGAATCTGTTGGAAGCCTTAATTTTGCTCCTCTCACAAGGTATTAATGATGTCCAGCCAATCTAACTGAACTGTGGTTGTATTTTCTAACTGGCATCCGCAGCGCAAGGTGGAGGGACAAACATCAGAACTGTGAAGATTCTAAATTCAATTGGTAAATTTTGGTTTGCGATGGCAAACTATTCGGGACTTTGCTCTTGTGATGTGTAATATGAGCTGGTCCCTGCATTGTCAAGATCTGTTCATAAACTGTCTGACTGAATCACACTCACATGGTAATAATCCAAAAATAGATAGTTTTAAAATTAGCACATTGAATGTTGAGTTTATTTGTGGAGGGAAAACATGCCCCCAGGTTCCCAAGAGTATTATTTTGTTTATGCTGAATATTGCACCACACATCTGTACTCATATTTTATATATTCCAAACCAAAAGGTCAAAGGTCAAGTATATATGTTTTTATGGGCCGATAAGATAAGATGGTGCATCTTCTGTGGCTATAAAAACAGATTAAGTCTAATCTTATCTTTCCCTTACATATATGCTTGTGGTTGTGTTGTATGAAAGTGAAGGAATAGAGTTCCTCCCAGTTTCTTGTGGAAAACTCTTCACTGCAAGATAGAATATATGGACATATACAAAATTTAACAAAGGCCACTTGGAGACATCATGCTTTTTTTTTTGTGAACGTCGGTCTAAATTGTCAGTCATGCTGTTTCTGTGCCTGGCTGTCCTCACCCTCATGGTCAGCTCTTTCTTGACGGCTGCACCACTGAGGTCAACCAGGAATAAGTTGCTGTTCATCTCCTTCGATGGCTTTCGCTGGGATTATGACCAAGATGTGGACACCCCAAATCTGGACCAGATGGCTCAGGATGGCGTGAAGGCGCAGTATGTCACTCCACCTTTCATCACCATCACCAGCCCAGCTCACTTCACATTGCTTACAGGTACACCAACTGAGTTTTGAGAATGAATTGTTTTACAATCTGTCAAAAGTGTGGAGTAAAGATCTTTTCCTCTAAAACAATTCTGTTTGTGAGCTACTTGCAGAAAACAAATGAAAGCTTAGCAGGATCCTTACTTGTATATAAAGGTAATTTGCATGCTGCTAAAGTATTTAACACTTTTATGATGATCGGTGCTGACATGCCAGAGAAAAATAATTTTACAGTCCTGGAAATAAGTTTCTATGGGAATGAAAGCTCCCTTTGATGAAGTTCCTTCAATATATTCCACGACTGCTTGTTTTTATGGCTTCTGGCTGCACATCATGAACTTTGATCATGGCTTTTGTTTTCGTATTTTAATTGCTTTGTTCTTTTTAATTTCCAATTGTATTTCCTCAAAGCCCATTGAATTGTTCTGTTGAGAATGTGTAGATTTAAATTAGTCTTGCCAGAAAATTATTTGTGAAATGAAATACCGTGTGAAAATACTCATTTAGATCAAACCATCATTGCCATCCTTCTGTGCCATTATTTTAGATGATCATTTTAGTATCTAAAAAAAATAGGACAGGCCTTACATTTGTGTTTATGATCAAATTGTTATATCATTTGTTGTACCACCATTTGTTTCCATGTACCGGTAGGAAGGGAATTTTAATGTTTTCCACATCTATTCTTTTCCATATCTTCTTTTTCCATTAGGACGCTATATTGAGAAACATGGGGTAATCCACAACATGTGGTTCAACACCAGCACTCAGGAGAAAAAGCAGTACTACAAAACGCAGTTCGTTGATTCCTACTGGGACAATGGCAGCCTGCCCATCTGGATAACAGCACAAAGACAGGTGGTCTGCTAGATCCAGATGTTTACCAGATATCTCTTCCCTCCTCTGTTCTTAATTACGATTAAATACTTCTGAAAGATTTCACAATATACCTCTGACCTATACTTTAATCCCTGCATTTACCTTGGCAAGATTTTGCAATCTTGCCAATGAAAATGAGACAGATAATTCTAATTGTGCACTTACTGCGTAAAAACACAGTGATAAAATCATCAACCAGAAAAGTATAGGTGCTTGGTTTGACTAATATGAGTATGATGTTTAAGGTGAGCAAAGTCTAACTCAGTTTCTGATGGTGTTTTAACAAATGGGGCTCTCTGCGTAACCTGGATCTCAGAATAAATTGTCACTAAGATTGTTATGATGTTATGTTGCTGCAGTGTATTGGTTCATTTTCGATATCCCTTATCATTGCTGATCAGTTTTTGAAGTAGAAAAATTAGGTTGTCTGTCTGTCTGTCTGCCTGCCTGCCTGCCTGCCTGCTTGCCTGTCTGTCTGTCTGCCTGTCTGGCTGCCTGTCTGGCTACCTGTCTGGCTACCTGTCTGGCTACCTGGCTGGCTACCTGGCTGGCTACCTGGCTGGCTACCTGGCTGGCTACCTGGCTGGCTACCTGGCTGGCTGGCTGGCTGGCTGGCCAGATTGTATTTCTGTTTGGCATTAAAACAGACTCAGGTTCTCAGCAGATATAATGTCGACGGGTTGAAGAAATTACTTGACTCTGAGGAACAAAAAGGTTTTGGCTTGTAAAATTAATCAACAAACAGCATTACCATTCTCAGAATTAAAATGGTTAAACACACAAACTTACAAACACTCATACAAAAACACAATTTAAAGCAAGGTTAAAAACATTTGGTTTTACTATCCATTTAGAAATTAAGCAAGGGATAGCCTGTGTGATATGGAGACATACAACCCACAGGTTGGGGTCTCATGATACCAGAAGTGCTGATACTACATAATCCGCAATGCTTTGGAGAGCAACAACAATTTAAAGTTGTGATTTCTTTTTACAAAAGCATTATAACCAATTAGAAGAACTATTTAATGACTCTGCCTTGGTCCTATAGGAAATGGGAAGTATTCTTACTTGCAAATACAACAACTCATTTGTTCTGGTAGCAAAGCAGAATGAGCCTGCAGGAGGGAGGGTGTTTGTACAAAGTAATCCTTCAGCGCACATCACTGTGACATTCACATTGTGTTTTATCCACTTCCAGGGTATAAAAGCAGGCTCTCTGCATTTCCCTGGCACAGCTGCCTCCTACAGCGGAGAGACCGTGAGTGTGAGGGAAGTTGAACCTCGTTTCTATAATTACTCGAACGAGACAGAATGGAAGCTAAACATTAACAAGGTGATAGGTGAATGGTTCAAACAATTGGACCTGGACTTTGTTTCCTTGTACTTCGGAGAGCCAGACAAGACCGGACACAAATATGGGCCTGATTCCCTACAACGCCGGGAGATGATTCAGCAAGTAGATCGCACAGTAGGGTACATTCGGAAACAGATCCATGACCACAGCCTTGCTGACCGACTCAACATCATTATTACTGCAGACCATGGCATGACAACTGTATTGCGGGGTGAAGAAGTTCAGGAGATTTTGTTATCCAAGATCCCTGGCTTTAGTTTCAGAGATATAAAGTTTCACCTGGTTGATTATGGTCCCACTGGGATGCTTCTCCCTAAAGAGGGGAAGCTGGAGAAGGTCTACCAAGCTCTGAAAGGAGGCCATCCCCACCTTCATGTGTATAAAAAGGAAGAGATGCCAAATAGACTTCACTACAAAAAACATCCTCGACTCCTGCCAATAATAATGTTTGCTGATCCTGGATATGTAATCAATGGGGTAAGTTATCCACAGTAAAATGAATACTATTACAGTGAAGAATGTTTTCTCTTCAGAACTCATAGAGTACTATGTGTTTGTTGAATGCCAGAGCAGATGTTTTTTGCTTTCTGTTTCAGATCAATGATCTACACACAAATGATTTCAGGAACATCCACCACTGATTATCTGATTGATTTTCTTTCTTAACATTTTTAGTTTTACACCTTTCAGTCCAACAAAGGAGAGCATGGTTTTGACAATGAAGTGATGGACATGAAACCCTTCTTCAGGGCAGTTGGGCCAGCTTTTCAGAGAAACCTAGTGGTTGGACCTTTTGAGACCGTTAATGTTTACCCCCTGATGTGCCATCTACTCGGGATCAGGCCAGAGGTCAATGATGGACACTTGGACCACACCAAACACATGCTGGTCCCAAATAAAACATCAGGACGTGATAAAAGTAAGAGTTGCAAAGTTGCATGCACAATGGCAAATAAACCCTTTATTTGCAGATAGTTTGACACATAAATTTAAGAAAAGCAATACTGTACATAATATCATATATTGCATATAAGACTGTGTGGGTTGCAGTGTTTTTCTCAGGGTATTCTTAGATTGAGGTGTAACAACAAGCATGTAATTGGCTTGGTCGTCAGCCTAGTGGAGAAAGAGTCTGATACACAATTTTTTGACTATTTTTCAAGAAAAATGTCAGTGAATCGGGACTGGAACTCTTGTGAAAGGTAATTCTCCAAAAACTGTTCAACCTGTTATCATAGCCATCATCACCTTAGGCTGGCTATTGTCAAATCAAGGAAGTACATCAGGTTTCTGCTGAAGCAAGCAAATCCATACACTTCCTCCTCTTCTTTTCTTCTCTGTCAAGCTACCATGAACACTCTGAAATTCACAGTTTCCTCCCACAACTGCATTTTGTCATCAGTGGAATGTGAAATTGCCAAAAAATTTAATGCAAATTTGTCATGCAACTATTATGCACATTTAGTTCTGGGTGGATTATCCACAGATTTGAGTTTTTATCCTCATAGAAAATGCACGGTTCTCTTGGCAAGATAGTTCCTGTACATGTTCCCCACAGCAGACTTACAATACAATAAAGAACTGGCTTTTGTATCTGAGGAAAAGTTTGTTATGCAAGATAACAAACTGCTTTCTTTAACGTTAATGTGAATGTGAACATTTATGTCCGGAAGTAATGAGCAACTATTCGTGAGAGCTCCCGAAACATTTTTTAACAGGGCCTTAAACAGTAATGGGAATCTGTAAATTGACACATTTCGGGTATATGTTAAGGGCAGCAAATTTGCTAAGATTCATTGTCATATCCTAACAAAACTGTAACCTAAGCAGTCATACTTTCTCAACTACTACTTCCTGGATTCCTGGATAAAAATAGGGGTGCACTGATAAAAAATCAAATCAGGGCACTTTGGACTTCACTTCACTGCAAAGATGGCAATGAATGCCATATAGAATATGTAATTGAGGCAATAATTTGAGGGCATCGCATTTGCATGAAAGTTAGATTTTAGATTATATAATCTCAAGGAATGATCAAGGACCTTGACTTTAGCTGTACTGGAAAGCCTTAGACTGAAGATAACATGGCCGCATAATGTACAACTCAATACCTACAACACTGTACCAATCTAGATGAAGAGATCCTTATCTGACTTACTGATAGCTGAAAGCGATTGCCACATCTTGGCGGTGTCTAATGTCACACTGAGTGTGCCACATTATCCAGATAATCCAGAGGTTGTAAAGGTCACCAAATGAAAATCTTGACTCAACACACAGCTAGGAAATACCTGTGCTGAGCCTCCGTTTGTCAGTAGAGCTGTGCCATTTGTTGGGGCAGTTGTGGCTCAGGCGGTAGAATGGGTGTCCATTCAATCAAAAGGTTGGTGGTAGGATCCCTGGCTCCTCCTGTCTGCATACACAAGTATCCTTGGGCAAGGCACTGAACCACCAGTTTATCCTGATGGCCTGTGTTAGTGCCTTACATGGCAGCTCTGCCGACATCAGTGTGAGTGTTTGTTTGGATCTGGAATTCAACATGAGCACTATCTATCGGGAGAACATTTACCCTAGCCCAGGGGCCGGCAACCCGTAACACCCAAAGAGCCATTTGGACCTGGTTTCCTCGGAAAAGAAAACACTGGGAGCCGCAATTACTTTTTGACATCTAAAATAAAGGTACCACTGTATATATTGCTTTTTATTACCTTTACACTTTGTATAAACAAGTGTGTAGTGTGTTGCTTCTTAAATTCACAAAGTATTACGGAGAAAATTAAATTTTGTTCATATAATGAACTCATTTTGAGCTTTGGGCTTGACCTGAATTCTAAAAAAAATGGGGAAAAAAATCACTGTGACAGTAAACAATTATAAATAAATATTTGCAAAATATCTTCATAAATATTTATTTTACCTGGTTTATGGGACTTCTGCTCCTGAACTTCTGCGCACAGCATCTCCAAATTGGGACTTTACCAGCTGGCGGGTATACCGACTTCCGCGAGTGTGAAGTTATTTTGAGCGGCGAAAAATAACAAATATAATTTTATTTAATATTTCAAGATCACAATAATCTTCCAACTTAGAACTAGAAGTTAGAAAAAGGAATTAACACAAATGAAATACACTTCAATTAAATATTTAATAATTTATTTTCCCAAGCCACTCGGAGCCGCAGTGTAAAGATGAAAGAGCTGTATGCGGCTCTGGAGCCGCAGGTTGCCGACCCCTGCCCTAGCCTCATACTTCCATAGTCCATAGCAATGTTGTTCTGCTCCCTCTGAATGGTTTAATGACTCTAACGTGCTCTCTCTCTCTCTCTCTCTGTCTCTCTGTCTCTCTCTCTTTCTCTCCCACCCTCTATGTCTGTTGTTCTTGAAGTGAATACTCCCTTACAAGTGGTTTTCAGCTTGTCCGCAGTGACTGGCTGCTTGGTGTTGCTCTTTGTAGTGGCCATGTCATATTACATGTGTAAAGATACAAATGCAAAAAGCAGGTAAGGGGCTGGAGATTGTTTTTTCAATTATTTACCACCCGTCTTATATTTATGATGAACAATGTAGTTGGCGCAGTTGGCGCAGTTTCCAACTGCAATGAAATGCATTTTTGCTGTTCTTTCTTGTTGCCACAGTCAGAGCAAAAGCTCATTCTCTTTCTGATCTCTTTTTTTCTCCCTAGTTACAAGGAGAATATGGCTGATGAAGATAATACGGACAAAAAGCAAACCAGTTTTTAAGACGTCAGACTTATGATTGTATTCAGTATACTTTAAAAATATAACACTTTGATTTAAGGATTTAGATTGTTTGTTGAATGATTTTCTCAAAGATGGCAGAGGCCATTGTTCCAACAAGGATTTTGAAAACATTTTGAATTTTTTCAAATTTCTAAATGACAAATAAGCTGTTTCCAATTCACAGCACAATTATTGTGTCAATTCACATTCACTATACAGACTTAAAATGTGAACATATGTTCATTGTCTAGCAGCATCCAGTTAGGATTTTAAGTAAAGTCTCCATTTAATCAATTAAGGTTATTAACAAAACTGCACAAATATGCTGGTAAAAATAAGGACTATGTATGAAATAATTGACTTTATGTGAAAAGGGCAAAGTTGATTCATAATGGCGATGAATGTCTGAAACAAGTTATTCTAACAACATCAGAAAATTAAATGTTTTGTAAGAAATTATTTTATTAAAAACAAAAGTATTTCAGTTGACATATGAATATATTATGGTTGAAATGCAAAACCAAGTATTCAGTTTTTTGGTTTATTTCTAGTTTGTTTTCCAAATGTAATTTCCAAATTGCTTTGTAACAAAAACAATACAGCTAGTGTAATGAGGATATACAATTCTTGGTCTAAATGTATAGTATGTGCCTCATCAAAGGGCTTCACAAAAGTTCGAATTCAAGTTACATCTAATCCATTGTATCTCAAATGAAATATCTCTCCATCGATCGATTCATCCATTTTCTACAACTTATCTTATTCATTGTCATGGGGGATGCTGGCGCTGCTGTCAGGCAAGAGATGGGGTACACCCTAGTCACAAGTCAAATTGCAGGCCCACATGTACAGACAACAATTCACACTCTCATTTGCAATTTTCCCAATAGGAAATATATTTCTAGCCACCATTTCAGACTTACAGCTCTAATTTCTTCAGGACAAGTCTTAATCATCCACTGAATATCCTGTATCTCAAATTTTCAGTTTGAGCAGTATAATTGAGTTTTATGATATGTTTATAGTGCATTTCAACTTCTTGAGATAATTTAACTGTATACATTATCACCTGAAAAAAATTATACTCACAGAGCTGAAATTCTTTTACCGACAACATTCTCAAAGGACAGATGAGGTGATTTTTTTGGATTAAAAACAGCTCAAAGAAAGTCGTAAAGGAAAAATACAATGCAGCAGTACCTCATATTGATACAATACATACCATTGTACTAAACAATTACAACTTTTAGTTTCATACCTCAAGTACATTTGACTGAAAAGGTCACATATTAACTATATTTTGGCTTTTACATTCAACAATGAGACAGTGGGACGTTTGAACATTTGCAGAAGAAAGTTGTTTTTCCAGATATGTCCGGATCTCCTCTCGGCTGCCGAGAGGAGACACGGCTGGGATTAATTCGCAATCGGTGCCAGCGGCAGCAGCTGCCGCTAATCAAGAGCCCTATAAAGGGCAGCGGCACGCTCTGCCTGCGGCCGGAGGATTGTGGATGTCCCAGACCCCCCACCACGGCCGGACCCAGCCCGAGATCCTGCCTTGACCCAGCCTCCAACCTGCCGTCACCCCGCCTGGAACCCGTCCTGGTGAGACCCAGCCCTGTGCAACTCTGTCTCGGGGCCAGGAGCTTACCAGCGATACCCTACCTGCCGTTCAATCCAAATAAAGCGCTTTAAATCCAGATTCCTGTTCTGAGGTGTGGTTCCCTGCCAGAGTCCGCCCCCGCGACCCGTGAGAAGATAAGCTTTAAAAAAAGTTTTAACAGTTCTTAAACATTTTGGAAACTTTAATTTGTGAAGCACTGTACATTGCTGTGTAAAACAGAATGGCTTTTTGTTTTGATCAATCTGATACTCTGTTCCCACCACTTAAATTACATTCTATTTTTTTCATCAAGGCAAGAATCTGATAGATCCTTCGAAACTGCCAAGGTGATTATTTTGTAAAACAGTTGTTTAAGACAACTGAATAAAAGATGATCTTTTCTTCATGGTAAGGTCTGATTTTATGTTGTCATAGCCAAAATAAAGATCGATCAAGGACTGCTTGTGTTCCATTTTTATTAAATAAAAAGATTCATAAAGAAGATGCTGGGAAACAACCACCACATTTACAAAGTTATTTTTCATATTTAAACAATTATTCATTGTTAGTCTGCATTTATATTTCACCCATCTTAATAGTTTATTGTGATAAAGTTGCAAGAGGGTTGGATTTAGTACTTGAGCCTATCTAAATCAAGTCATTTTTGAGAGATATTGAAAACCTCTTTGATTGGGGAAAAGCATAATGAAAGATGGTGCAATACTAATTATAGATTTGGTAAGAGCAATAGGTTGATTTGGAATTTTCATCTCCTTTCTATTGCTTGGAATATATGAAATTGGAAAAGTGTTGATGGATAAAGTTTCATCACAGTCAGTGTTGTGGTATAGATACAGCAATGTTTTGACCTTTAAGACAGTCTTTTATAGCCTATTTTTTGCATCAATTCATTTTGGAGTCATTTCCAAACTAGACTGAGGTCAAAGGGCCTTCTTTCCATTTGCAAAATATTTGGTTGCATTAACATTTCCCTGTCAACAGAGAAATATATTACTTAGAAATTTCTTGTTAATCAAACTGTATTGCTGTGTTTTGTTTAAATGCAGCCTCAGGGCGGCATGGGCCAGTGTCCCCCTGAGCCAGCCTTGGGGGGCACAGGCCAGTGTCTCCCTGAGCCGGTCCCAAGCCCGGATAAATGCAGAGGGTTGCATCAGGAAGGGCATCCAGCGTAAACTTTTGCCAAAACCAAGCATGCCAATCAAACATAACCAGATCATACTGGATTGGTCAAAACCGGGGGTTACAATCACCGTCGTTGGTACAGATGACCTAAAGCAAACCAATGGAAACTGGGCACCTGTAGGTCAAAGAAGAAGAGAATGGCAAAAGGCAAAAGTCTGGGACTGAGAGTAGGGACTTTGAATAATGGGACTATGACAGGAAAAGGTGGAGAGTTAGTCGACATGATGCAGAGAAGAAAAGTGGATATACTGTGTGTCCAGGAGACCAGGTGGAAAGGTAGTAAGGCTAGAAACTTAGGAGCAGGCTTTAAGTTAAACTATCATGGTACTGACAAGAAGAGAAATGGAGTAGGAGTTATCTTGAAGGAGGAGTCAGTGAGGAATATTTTGGAGGTAAAAAGAATGTCAGACTTATGAGACAAACTGAAAATTGAAAGTGTGATTCTCAATGTTGTAAGTGGCTATGCCCCACATGTGGGTTATGAGTTGGAGAAGAAGTTCTGGAATGCGTTTGATTGGGTGATGTAGAGTATCCCCAGAGATGAGAGAGTGGCAATTGGTGCAGAATTCCGTGGACATGTTGGTGCAGGCAATAGAGGGGATGAAGAAGTGATGGGCAGATTTGGTATCCAGGATAGGAATGCAGGGGGACAGATGGTGGTAGACTTTGAAATAAAGGATGGAAATTGCTGTTGTGAACACTTTTTTCCACAAAAGACAGGAACCCTGGGTAACTTATAAGAGCGGAGGTAGGAGCTCGCAGGTAGACTATATCTTCTACAGACGAGATAACCTGAAAGAGATCAGCGACTATAAAGTAATGGTAGGTGAGAGTGTAGCCAAACAGCATAGGATGGCAGGCAGTTTACAGAAAGACTCTTGTGACGAGGAAGATCAAAAGGGACGAAGGACAAAGTACAAAGTAGTGGAAGCTGAAAAGGGAGGAGTGTTGTATGGTCTTCAAGGAGGAGTTGAGAAAGGCTCTGGGTAGTCAAAGAGAGCTTCCAGATGATTGGACAACAGCTAGTGTTATCAGGGAGACAGGTAGAAGAGTACTTGGTGTGTCATCTGGAAGGAAAGTAGATCAGGAGACTTGGTGATGGAATGAGGAAGTGCAGGAGTGTATACAGAGAAAGCGGTCAGCGAAAAAGAAGTGGGATACGGCGAAAGGTAAAGATAGAGGTAGCAAAAGTAAAACAAAGGGCTTATGATGACTTGTATGCTCGGTTGGATAGTAAGGAGGGTGAGAATGATCTATACAGGTTGGCGAAACAGAGAGATAGCGATAGAAAGGATGCACAGCAGGTCCGGGTGATGAAGGATGGAGAGGGAAATGTATTGACAGATGCTAGAAGAACTGTCGCAGTGACAGAGAAGTTCCAGGTGGAGGTGGGACTCCATCAGGGATCAGCTCTGAGACCCTTCTTGTTTGCAGTGGTGATGGACAGGCTGAGGAATGAGATTAGACAAGAATCTCCATGGACCATGGTGACCATGATGTTTGCAGATGACATTGTGATCTGTAGTGAGAGCAGAGAACAGGTTGAGGAAGATCTAGAGAGGGGAAGGTATGAGTTGGAAAAGGAGAGGATTGAAAGTTGGTCATAGGAAGACAGAACATATTTGTGTGAATGGGAGGAACTTGGGTGGAACAGTGAGGCTACGAGGAGTGGAGATCAAGAAGTTTGTGGATTTCGGGTACTTGGGGTCAACAGTCCAGAGCAATGGATAGTGTGGAAAAAGGTGAAGAGACAGGTTCAAGCAGGTTGGAATGGGTGGAGAAAAGTGTCAGGGGTACTATGCGACAGAAGACTATCAGCCAGAATGAAAGGAAAGGTGTACAAAGCGGTGGTGAGACCAGTGATGCAGTATGGTTTAAAAAACAGTGACAATGATGAAAAGACAGGAGGCAGAGCCAGAGGTCACGGAGAGGAAGATGTTGAGGTTCTCTTTTGGAGTGACAAGGATGAATTGGATCAGGAATGAGTCTCTCAGAGGAACAGCACATGTTAGATGCTTTGGAGAGAAGGTCAGAGGAGCCAGACTGAGATGGTTTGGTCATCTACAGAGGAGGGATAGAGAATATATTGGCAGATGGATGCTGGAATTCGAGCTGCCAGGCAGGTCTACAGGAAGACCAAAGAGAAGATTTATGGACGTAGTGAGAGAAGATATGAAGGCAGTTGGTGTGAGAGAGGAGGATTCAGAGAATAGGGTTAGATATTGACTTCCATTATGTTAAACAACAAAAATCATGATATTCTCCAAGTCTATTAAACCTATAGCTACCATTTCACTTGCATAATACAACTAGATTTCATCAGCATTGCAGTGAAGTAGATGGACTGGTCCCTTCTTCTTCTTTCGGCTTTTCCCGTTAGGGGTCACCACAGCGAGTCAACTTTCTCCATCTAACTCTATTCTCTGTATCTTCCTCTCTCACACCAACTACCTTCATATCCTCTCTCACTACGTCCATAAATCTTCTCTTTGGTCTTCCTCGAGACCTCTTGCCTGGCAGCTCCAATTCCAGCATCCGTCTACCAATATACTCACTATCTCTTCTCTGTACATGACCGAACCATCTCAGTCTGGCTTCTCTGACCTTCTCTCCAAAACATCGAACATGTGCCGTCCCTCTGATAGACTCGTTCCTGATCCTATCCATCCTGGTCACTCCCAAAGAGAACCTCAACATCTTCATCTCTGCAACCTCTAGTTCTGCCTGCTGTCTTTTGGTCATTGTAACAGTTTCTAGTCCATACATCATCGCTGGTCTCACCACTGTCTTGTACACCTTTCCTTTTATTCTGGCCGATAGTCTTCTATCACATAGTACCCCTGACACTTTTCTCCACCCCTTCCAACCTCCTTGGACCCGTCTCTTCACCTCTTTTCCGCACTCTCCGTTGCTCTAGACTGTTGACCCTAAGTACCTGAAATCCTCCAGCTTCTTGATCTCCACTCCCTGTAGCCTCACCGCTCCACCCGAGTTCCTCTCGTTCACACACATATATTCTGTCTTGCTGCGACTAACTTTCATTCCTCTCCTTTCCAGAGCATACCTCCACCTCTCTAGATTTTCCTCTACCTGTTGTCTGCTTTCACTACAGATCACAATGTCATCCGCAAACATCATGGTCCATGGGGATTCCTGTCTAACCTCATCTGTCAGCCTATCCATCACCATTGCGAACAAGAAGGGGCTCAAAGCTGATCCCTGATGGAGTCCCACTTCCACCTTGAACTTCTCTGTTACCCCTACAGCACAC
The DNA here is from genome assembly GCF_037954325.1 of Fistularia commersonii. Classification (NCBI taxonomy): domain Eukaryota; kingdom Metazoa; phylum Chordata; class Actinopteri; order Syngnathiformes; family Fistulariidae; genus Fistularia; species Fistularia commersonii. Next base: position 1,052,936 of record NC_141316.1, on the reverse strand, counting down.
CGTACCAGTGTCTCACAGCTAGCATACATGTCCTGCACCAGTCTAACATACTTCTCTGCCACTCCAGACTTCCTCATACAATACCAGAGCTCCTCTCTTGGCACCCTGTCATATGCTTTTTCTAGGTCTACAAAAACGCAATGTAACTCCCTCTGGCCTTCTCTGTACTTTTCTATTAGCATTCTCAACGCAAATACTGCATCTGTGGTACTCTTCCTAGGCATGAAGCCATACTGCTGTTCACAAATGCTGACTTCTGCTCCTAGTCTAGTTTCCACTACTCTTTCCCATAACTTCATTGTATGGCTCATCAACTTTATCCCTCTGTAGTTGCCACAATTCTGCACATCCCCTTTATTCTTAAAAATAGGCACCATCACACTTTGTCTCCATTCTTCAGGCATCTTCTCTCTCTCTAAGATCCTGTTGAATAATCTAGTCAGAAAATCTACCGCTGCCTCTCCTAGACACTTCCACACCTCCACAGGTATATCATCAGGACCAACTGCTTTTCCACTCTTCATCCTCTTCAATGCCTTCCTCACTTCACTTTTACTAATTTTTGCTACTTTGTGGCCTACGATAATCACCTCTTCTACCCTTGCCTCGCTTTCATTTTCCACATTCATCAGTTCTTCAAAGTACTCTTTCCATCTTCCCATCACTCTTCTAGCATCTGTCAATACATTTCCCTCTCCATCCTTCATCACCCGGACCTGCTGTGCATCCTTTCTATCGCTATCTCTCTGTTTCGCCAACCTGTATAGATCATTCTCACCCTCCTTACTATCCAACCGAGCATACAAGTCATCATAAGCCCTTTGTTTTACTTTTGCTACCTCTATCTTTACCTTTCGCCGTATCCCACTTCTTTTTCGCTGACCGCTTTCTCTGTATACACTCCTGCACTTCCTCATTCCATCACCAAGTCTCCTGATCTACTTTCCTTCCAGATGACACACCAAGTACTCTTCTACCTGTCTCCCTGATAACACTAGCTGTTGTTGTCCAATCATCTGGAAGCTCACCCTGACCACCCAGACCCTTTCTCAATTCCTCCCTGAAAACCATGCAACACTCCTCCCTTTTCAGCTTCCACCATTTTGTCCTCTGCTCTGCCTTTGTCCTCTTCATCTTCCTTGTCACCAGAGTCATCCTACAAACCACCATCCTATGCTGTCTGGCTACACTCTCACCTACAACTACTTTGCAGTCACTGATCTCTTTCAGGTTACCTCATCTATACAAGATGTAGTCTACCTGCGTGCTCCTACCTCCGCTCTTATAAGTTACCCTATGTTCCTGTTTTTTCTGGAAAAAGGTGTTCACTACAGCTATTTCCATCCTTTTTGCAAAATCTACCACCATCTGTCCCTGTGCATTCCTATCCTGGATACCAAATCTGCCCATCACTTCTTCATCCCCTCTATTGCCTTCACCGACATGTCCATTGAAGTCTGCACCAATGACCACTCTCTCATTTCTGGAAATATTCTGCATCACTTCATCTAACTCATTCCAGAACTTCTCCTTCTCTTCAGATTCACATCCCACCTGCGGGGCATAGCCGCTAACAACATTGAGCATCACACCTTCGATTTCCAGTTTCAGACTCATAAGTCTATCTGACATTCTTTTCACCTCTAGGGCGTTCCTAACAAACTCCTCCTTCAAGATAGCTCCTACTCCATTTCTCTTCTTGTCAGTACCATAATAGTACAACTTAAAGCCTGCTCCTAAGCTTCTAGCCCTACTACCTTTCCACCTGGTCTCCTGGACACACAGTATATCCACCTTCCTTCTCTGCATCATGTCCACCAACTCTCTACCTGTCCTAGTCCCAACATTCAAAGTCCCTACTCTCAGTCCCAGGCTCTTTCCTTTCCTCCTCTCTCTCTGCTTCCGAACACGCACTCCTCTTCTTCTTGTTCTTGTTCTTCGACCCACAGTAGCCCAATTTCCACTAGTACCCTGTAGGTCATCAGTACCAATGGCAGTCGTTGTTAACCCGGTCCGCGACCGATCCGGTATGGTATAGTTTTGGTTGTCTCGCATATTTGGTTTTGGCAAAAGTTTTACGCCGGATGCCCTTCCTGACGCAACCCTCTGCATTTATCCGGGCTTGGGACCGGCACAGGAAGACACTGCTCCGTGCCCCCCCAAGGCAGGCTTGGAGAGGCACGGGCCAGTGCCGCCCTGAGGCTGCATTAGATGGACTGGTCCCTGATAATATTAATTAAAGCAGGTACATATAAGGTTAAAAGTAAAGCAGGTACATATAAGGTAAAAGTATTGGTCCAAGCACAAAAACTTGCTTAATATTGTAGCTTAGTTTGATGTACATAGAGGACATCCCCTTTGTATGTACAAATTGAGATCTCTTAGATTGGAACTGATCCAGCTCAGAGCAGGTCCTCACAGGCTAATCAAATATTCCAGCCTTTTTAATAAGTTTTAATGATCAAGCGCATCAAATGCAGCGCTGGGACTGTGAAGGACAAGTACAAAGACAAGTCTATGCAAATAATAGGACATTTGTAACTTTGAGAAATGCTGTCTGAGTGCTACGTTTCTACAGCCTGATTGGAAAACCTCACATAATCCATTGTTGAGAAAAAAGTTATTGTGAAGTTGAATAATTTTGTCTCTAACAACTAGAATTAAGAAAGAGGACAATATAGAATAGAAAAGAATAGAATAGAATAGAATAGAATAGAATAGAATAGAATAGAATAGAATAGAATAGAATAGAATAGAACTTTATTAAGCCCAAAGGAAATTATTTTGCCAGAAGGCTCCAACATTACATAGATTCACTCGAAACATGATATTGATTTGATTGCTGTCAGCTTTCCTTCTTGCAGGAAGGGGACGAGATATATAGTTTGACAGAAAGTAAGAGGGTATTCTGTGGTGTTCTGTGGTGCTCCTCGGTGGCCTCAGTCTAAAGCTGAAAGTGCTCTGGTAGAACTTCCGTACAGCATGCAAGGGGTGAGAGGCATTGTCCCTGATATAGAACAGCTTCCTCAGCATCCTCTTTCCAGACACCTCCAATCTTCTTCTTCTTCTTCTTCTTTCGGCTTTTCCCGTCAGGGGTTGCCACAGCGAGTCAACTTTCTCCATCTAACCCTATTCTCTGTATCTTCCTTTCTCACTCCAACTACTTTCATATCCTCTCTCACTACGTCTTGTTCTTGTTCTTCGACCCACAGTAGCCCAATTTCCATTAGTACCCTGTAGGTCATCAGTACCAATGGCGGTCGTTGTTAACCCGGTCCGCGACCGACCCAGACACCTCCAATAACGAGTCAAATTCAACTCCTAGGATGGAGCCAGCTGTCCTGATGAGCTCATTTACTTTGTTAGCATCGGCTGCCATCAGCCCACTGCCCTCACACACTACAGCAAAGAAGAGGACACTGGACACCACCGTGTGATAAAACATCTGCAGCATGGCTTTGCATATGTTGACAGACCTCAGTCTCCTGAGAAAGGACAGGCAGCTCTGACCTTTCTGTATACAGCATCTGTGTTTTTAGTCCAGTCTAGTTTATTGTCTACATGGACATCCAGGTACTTGTGCTCGTCTACATATTCACATCTGTCCCATTGATGGAGGTGGGGTTTGGACAGGTCCTCTGTTTCCTAAAGTCCACAGCCAACTCCTTCATCTTTGTTACATTTAGCTGCAGGTGGTTTAGTCGACACCACTCCACAAACCTGTCCATCACACTCCTGCACTCAGCCACCATTTTCAGCTTAAATATCAACCTAACAATAGGTATGACAAGATTGAGTTGTGACTGCATTTGACCCAAGTAAAAAATTAGTTTTGACTTCTAGAAAGTTTAATGACAAATTGGCTCAGAACGCATCATGCTTATTTAGGTTTTAAGATCTGAAGCTGTCAAAGGTCAAATGTCTGAGGTTCCATCCTATGGTCACGTTGGTTAAATTGCATCTATATCCTTAGAATGTATAGTCCTCAGAGTGTCATTCCTATCAGCAATAAAGTTGTATCTTTTCAGGTCAACTCATAATAGCTTACAATAAAGCACAAAAAATTTAAAAAAAAAGATACAAAACTAAAAATCCCAAATTATAATGCACAATGACAATTCAGAAATCACTACAAAAATAAATTCATGGACAAAAATTGCTGTTTGTTTTATATTATCCTTGTATTGTATTTATTTTTTGTTCATTCACAACACTCTGAGCCAATGAGTGAAATAAAAGTTGATAGCTTTGCTTTAATTTGCAAATGTTTGTTTCGGTGCGTCTGCATTCACTCAGAGCAACACTATAATGAAGGAATTCCTCTTTCTGATTGTCGGCAGTGATCACCTTTCTTTTTGCTGCTCTATGGTAATTTCATACAACAAATGTGGAGTGTTGATCCAGACATAACCCCTCATTGCGGTGGGGGGGGTTTGCATGTCCAAGAGATCTTAGGGGTTAAGTTGTCTGAGGCTATATGATCCTGGACCACCCAGAGCAAACAAGTCCTGGTCGAGGAATGCAGGTCACTGGGCGCCCCCTCTGGAATCAGGCCCGGGGGGGGTTGAGGCGTGACCCTGAACCAATTGGTGGACACACTGTGTAAAGTGGGGTTTTGCACTGACCTCGAGATATTGTGGGTCAGTGGAAGGAATACTTCGAAGACCTCCTGAATCCAACCAGCATGCTCTCAAATTGAAAAAGTAGTGTCTGGGAACTTGGGGTGGGCTCCCATATTTCTGGGGCTTAAGTTACAGAGGCAGTTGAAAAGCTCCTCTATGGGAGGGCCCCAGGGGTCCTGTGTTCCTAAAGGCTCTGCGTGTGCTGGGGCTGTCCTGGCTGACACAGCTCAGCAACATTGGATCTACATTGGGGGCAGTGCCTCTGAATTGGTCCTGGACTCCTCCAGGGCTGTCCTTAGTCACCAATTCTGTTCAAAACCTCTATGGACTGAATTTCAAGGAGTTGCCAGGGTGTTGACAAGATCCTATTTGGTGACCTCAGTGTCAGGTCTCGGCTATTTGCAGATGATGTGGTTCTGTTGGCTTCATCAGACCATTATCTCCAGCTCTTATTGGAGCGATTTGCAGCCGTATGTAAAGCAGCTGGAATGACAAACAGCACCTCCAAATCCGAGGCCATGGTTTTCAGCCAGTAAGAGGCGGAGAGCCCCTCAGCGTCAGGAAAGAGAGCCTACCCCAAATGGGTGTTGTTCACAAGTGAGGGACGAATGGAGCAGATGATCAACATTTGGATTGATGCAGTGTCAGCAGAAATGTGGACTCTGCATCGGTCTGTTGTGGTGAAGAAGGAGCTGAGCCAAAAGCCAAAGCTCTTAATTTACTGATTGACCTCTGTTCCCACACCTACCCCTTGTCAAGAGATGTGAGAAGTGACCGAAAGAACCGGATCACAGATACAAGCGGCCAAAATGAGTTCCCCTACCAGAGTGTCTTGGCTAGAGTCGCTGCTCCTCTGCATGGAGAGAAGCCAAATGAGGTAGCTTGAGCGTCTAATCAGGATGCCTTCTGGACACATCCCTGGAGAGGTATTCCTATAATTTACAAAATTAACAAATTAATCATAGAAATGTTTGATTAAAAAACAATCAGTAACTTAACATGCCCGATATTCCTGTTGTACTTCCCTCCGTGACTCATGTTGTACATCAATCAATTTTTTTTTCAATGTACTGGAAATTTCTGTGGTGTTGCATTCATACCTCTTAAGTGTGTGTATTTATAGTTCTCAACTGCATTTTTAAGTTGGAGTTTTTAAAAATTCAACCGCGAAACACAAATTCCAAACTCTGATAGGGAAAGACTTGTTCTATTGTATTCTAATTTTCTTCTTCTTCTTCTCGTTTCAGCTTTTCCTTCAAGGAGTTGCCACAGCAAATTAACCTTCTCCACCTAACCCTTTTCTCTGTATTCTCGTCTCTCATACCAACTAATTTCATATCCTGTCTCACTTCGTCCATAAATGTTCTCTTTGGTCTTCCTCTAGACCTCCTGCCTGACAGTTCCAATTCCAGCACTGATCTACCAACATATTCACTATCCCTCCTCTGAACATGACCAAACCATCTCAGTCTGGCTTCTCTGACCTTCTCTCCAAAGGATCTAACATGTGCTCTGCCTCTGATAGACTCATTCCTGATCCAATTCATCCTTGTCACTCCAAAAGAGAACCTCAACATCTTCATCTCTGTGACTTCTAGCTCTGCCTCCTGTCTTTTCATCATTTTCACTGTTTTTAAACCATACAGCATCACTGGTCTCCCCACTTTCTTGTACACTTTTCCTTTCATTCTGGCTGATTATCCCTTATGTTACACCTACAGCACACCTTACCTCTATCTCACATTTACCATACATGTCCTGTAACAGTCTCACAAACTTCTCTGCCACTCCAGATTTCTTCATACAATAACAGAGTTCCTCTCTCGGGACCCTGTCATATGCTTTTTCTGGGTCTAAAAAAGCGCAACACAGCTCACTCTGACCATCTCTGTACTCCAATATTAGCATTCTCAAATCAAATACTGCATATATAGTACTCTTTCTAGGCATAAGGCCATCTGCTGTTCACAAATGCTCATTTGCTTGCAAATGTTTCTACTTCTCTTCCCATAACTTCATTGTATGGCTCATCAACTTCATCCCTCTATAGTTACCACAATTCTGCACATTCCCCTTATTCTTAAAAATGGGCACCATCACACTTCTTTCTCCTTCTTCCTCTCACTCTCTAAGATCCTGTTGAAGAATCTAGCCAGAAACTCTACCACTGCCTCTCCGAGACACTTCCACACATATTGTATTCTAATATTGGTCTCCAATAGTCACCTCTTCTACCCTTCCCTCTTTCATTTTCCTTATTCATCAGCTCTTCAAAATACTCTTCCCATCTTCCCATTACTCTTCTAGCATCTGTAAATACATTTCCCTCTCTATCCTTAATCACCCAGACCTGCTCTACATCCTTTCCATCTCTATCTCTGATTTGCCAACCTGTATAAATCATTCTCTCCCTCCTTACTGTCCAACCGCGCATACAGGTCATTGTATGCCCTTTGTTTTGCCTTTGCTACCTCTATCATTACCCTACATTGAATCTCCCTGTATTCCTGTCTGTCCTCTTCAGTCCTCTCAGTGTCCCACTTCTTCTCTGCTGACTGCTTCCTCTGTATATACTCCTGCACTTCCTCATTCCACCACCAAGTCTCCTTATCTACTCTCTTTCCTGTCTCCCTAATCACATTAGTTGTGGTTGTCCAGTCATCTGGAAGCTCTCCCTGAGCACCCAGAGCCTTTCTCAACCCTGCCATGAAAACCATACAACACTCCTCCCTTTTCAGCTTCCACCATTTTGTCCTCTGCTCTGCCTTTGTCCTCTTGATCTTCCTATCACCAGAGTCATCATATAAACCGCCATCTTATGCTGTCTGGCTACACTCTGACCTACCAAGATATAGTTTACCTGCATGCTCCTACCTCCGCTCTTATAAGTTACCCGATGTTCCTGTCTTTTGTGGAAAAAAGTCTTTACAACAGCCATTTCCATCCTTTATTTCAAAGTCTACCACCATCTGTCCCTCTGCATTCCTATCGCGGATACCAAATCTGCCCATCACTTCTTCATCCCCTCTATTGCCTGCACCAATATGTCCATGGAATTCTGCACCAATTACCACTCTCTCATCTCTGGGGATACTCTCCATCACCCAATCAAACGCATTCCAGAACTTCTTCTTCTCTAACTCATATCCCACATGTGGGGCATAGCCACTTACAACACTGAGAATCACACCTTCAATTTCCAGTTTCAGTCTCATAAGTCTATCTGACATTCTTTTTACCTCCAAAATATTCCTCACTGACTCCTCCTTCAAGATAACTCCTACTCCATTTCTCTTCTTGTCAGTACCATGATAGTTTAACTTAAAGCCTGCTCCTTACTTAAAGTCTTACTACCTTTCCACCTGGTCTCCTGGACACACAGTATATCCACTTTTCTTCTCTGAATCATGTCGACTAACTCTCCACCTTTTCCTGTCATAGTCCCAAAGTCCCTACTCTCAGTCCCAGACTTTTGCCTTTCCTCCTCTCTGTCTGCTTCGGAACACGCCGTCCTCCTCTTCTTCTTTGACCTACAGTTACCCAGTTTCCATTGGTTTGCTTTCGGTCATCTGTACCAACTGCGATCCGGGATGGGATTGTTTGGTTTGATTAGCATATTTGTTTTTGCAAAAGTTTTATGCTGGATGCCATTCCTGACACAACCCTCTGCTTATCTGGGCTTGGGACTGGTTCAGGGAGACACTGGCCCATGCCCCCCTGAGGATGGCTCAGTGAGACACTGGACATGAGGCTGCATACCATTGTACTCTATTCCATTCTACCTTAACTGTTTACAGTGTCCTTTGTGTCTACTGTAAAGGATTGTGTCACGGATTTGGCCCCACACGCAGACACAGGATTCTGTACCAAGACAGACTGGGTTCCAAACAGCAGGTTTACTTAGACCAATGAACAGGTACATGCAGACCAGGTATGGGGATGCAGGACAGATTGATAGACCGGGTAGGGGATATATGGCAGGAGCATGCGGTCCATGTAGGGCAGGAATAGGCAGTCCAGGTAGTGGGGACACAGGGCAGAAGCAGGCAACTAGGCGGAAGATGCAAGCATATATAAACAAAGGAGAGAGGCCTGGTCAGGGATGGATGGCTAGGCGGAAGGTGCTAGCATACAATGACAGGAGGAAGCCTCGTAGGGGACGGGCAACAAGGCAAAAGGTGCTGGGCTACACCAACGAGGGGGAAGCCCATTTGAGTCATGGCAAGAGGCGTTGGCTTACTCCAACGAGGGAGAAAACCTGGTCAGGAACAGCCATACTGGGCAGGAACATGCACGCTGGGCAGGAACAGGAATGCTGGGCAGGAACAGGAAGCCTGGTCGGGAGTGGGCAGTTAGGTGCTAGCATACACCAACAAGGGAGTGGTGGCAGGGCAAGATGCTCGGGTTTACACCGCCGCGAGGAGCGGCTGCCAAACAAGATGCACAGGTTTGCCGCTGGGGAAAGACCGAGGGAAATTGTCGAGTGACCCATCAACCAGCTAAGCTCACAAGGCCTCATTGATTGCCTTCAACCAGGACCAGCCGTGCGCTCCCAATCACACGTCAATCCCAGAGCCTAACCCTGACAAGATTACAATGTAATATGAGACCTTTCAGTAAACAACCACTCATTGGTATGAGAAAAAAAAAAGGGGATTTAAAAATTGTAAAGAAAATGATTGCCCATCATATGATGAATTATTACTGAGGAATAACACTCATCACCTTAATGTTCTTACTAGCAGAACTAAAATGAACTGTCTTATGTACTCATTAAGTCAATGGTTCCATGTTTTTATATCACAAACCAGGGGATATCCATTTGACACCTGTTAAAATAAAATACTCTTGATTACACAAAAACTGCAAACACTGAGTTTAAAACTGTTAGCATCTTCTTCTTCCTCTTTCGGCTTTTCCCGTCAGGGGTCGCCACAGCGAGTCAACTTTCTCCATCTAACCCTATTCTCTGTATCTTCCTCTCTCACACCAACTACCTTTATATCTTCTCTCACTACGTCCATACTGTTAGCATGAATACACAAAAACTGTGGGTCCCAATTGTGAAATACTTCATGAAATAATCAGACAAAATGTATAAGGAAGTGATAATATCAAAAACCGTGCTGATTGATGTTTGTTTTATAGATGAAATGGCTCTAGTTTTCATTATCGTTTCTCGTTCAAAATGTGAAGTTGCTTCGAGGGAACGTGTTCGGACTGTTTAAGTCTGTCAGACAGTGCTCTCTTGTGGTGAGAGTCACATACTACCGGCTAATGAACAAAGGCGGTTCGACCCGTGAAGACGGAGCACAACACGGAAGGATGTTGATCCGTCTCAAGTGAAGCTAGGATATAGATTTCACTGTTTTAACTCAAAACCCCGTGTTTTTTAAACATCACCACAATCCACGGTGTTTGAAGAAGCAGAGCCCTTAGATTTCGGCAAGCTGCTGATATTACGTCGTCCAAAACAAAGCTAGGGGCTACAACTAACGTTGTAAGGAACGTTACGGGTTGCTTAATTATTTAAGTAACAGACGAATCGTTAGCTGTCCACCGTGGAACAGTCGCATTTTAACGACAAGTTTTAGTCAAACAAATGTCTTCAGTAAGTTCATGTCAAGTCGTATGCTATAAACGTGTTTTTGCCTGATTTCGACCGCGTCGTCAAAGTGAATCTTAAGGTAAAGTGGCAGTTTTTCGATATCGTCGTCCGGCTGACAGACGCGACCGACAAGCGATACATTTGTGTTAGTGTTAGGAAATAGGTCACTGTTTCGGGAAATACCGGATGTTTTTGTCATTACTACCAAAATAAAAGCGCAAAGAAGACTTTGTTATGACAGAAGAGGCCTGGCAGCGGATTGAACTGTGTAAAACGATGGATTCGAGAGAGGCAGAAGATACTCCCTGCACATCCGGCTTCAGCGGTATGGCTACCCCGAGTTTCCCCGCAAGCAGAGTACTGCCTGGCCGAATCGGAAGTCTTTCCTCGTCGAGTACTCACGGAAGATTGACATCCCTTAGAACGCGGGACCTGACGTTGGGGGGTGCTACAAAAAAGCCAAAGGTGTGTACAAAATACGCCAATCAGCAGAGTTTGCGCTGAGAAACACTTAAATTGTAACAGTGGACTAAAGTGCTCCTTGTAGATCTAGAAAAAATATGTGATAGGGTGCCTAGAGAGGGACTCTGGTAATTGTATGAGGAAGAGGCTGGAATGGCAGCGAAGTCTGTTAGACTGACAACAGAGAGTGTGGAGAAGCGGTAAAGAAACAGGTTCAAGCAAGTTGGAATGGGTGGAGAAAAGTGTCAGGGGTACTGTGCAAGAGAAGACTATCAGCCAGAATGAAAGGAAAGGTGTACAAAGCAGTGGTGAGACCAGTGATGCTGTATGGTTTAAAAACAGTGACAATGATGGAAAGACAGGAGGCAGAGCTAGAAGTCACAGAGATGAAGATGTTGAGGTTCTTTTTTGGAGTGACAGGATGGGTAGGATCAGTAATGAGTCTATCAGAGAAACAGCACATATAGATGTTTTGGAGAAGGTCAGGTAAGCCAGACTGAGATGGTTTGGTCATCTACAGAGGAGGGATAGTGAATATATTGGTAGACAAATGTTGGGACTACAGGAAGACCAAAGAGAAGATTTATGGACGTAGTGAGAGAAGATATGATGTTAGTTGGTGTGAGAGAGGAGGATACAAAGAATCGGGTTAGATGGAGAAGGTGAATTTGACCGTGAGGCAACAGTATTGGAGATAAAGAAGGTGGGATTCAAAGTGCTTGTAGAAAAGCATTGAAAATGTGTGCAAGCAGATTGGAATGGTTGGAGAAAAGTGCCAAGGGTAATGTATGACAAAATACTATCAGCCAGAATGAAAGGAAAGGTGTAAAAGACTGGTGAGACCAGTGATGTTATATAGTTAGGGACAGTGGCATTGACAGGAAGCAGAGCTTGAGGTAGCAGAGATGAAGATGTTGAGGTTCTCTTTGCGAGCGATGAGGATGGATAGGATCAGGAATGAGTCAATTAGAGGGACAGCACATGTTAAATGTTTTGGAGATGAAGTCAAAGAAGCCAGACCGAAATGGTTTTGACATGGACAGAAGATAGGGAATACTGTATATTGGTAGAAGGATGCTGAGGTTGGAACTGCCTCAAGAGGAGGCCTAGAGGAACACCAAATAGAAGATTTATGAATGTAGTGAAGAGGATATGACGTTAGGTGTTAGAGGAGATAAAGAGAATAGGGTTGGATGGAGGAAGTTGTTGTGCTGTGGTGACCCCTGAGGGGAGACGCTGAAAGAAGAAGAAAAAAAAAGAAGAGAAAGGAAAAAAATGTCCCATATTTTAAGTTTCTTTCTTGTTGAGTATCTTCTCATTGTTTACAAACTCCTGACATTTTCGAGAACTTTTTCTGTATTTTTTGTTGTTTGTTTTTGTAGTATGTCGTTGTGGATTTAATTGACAACAATTAAAATCCTTACCATACAATGATCTCTTTAAATGTACAAACAAAGTATGTATCATAACCAAAAAAGATCCTCAGTAAAGTATCTTGAAATTTTTCATAACCGTTTTCAACTATAATCAGTCTGTAACTCAAATGCTTTTAAAAGCCTGTTATAGGTTTGTTTCACTTTTCTCTTTGTTTTGTCTTTTCCCAAAGAAAACATTTGAACCCAATGTCCACGTTGTGAGGAAAAGCAAAGACGAGTAAGGGACCAGCAACAACACCAGACCATTCATTCCTTTGTGATTCTTAGGTTTTCATTTTTATGATTGATATATCTGTATTTCGCTAATCACACTGTTTGATTCTATTAGTCTGAAGGAGGAGATCCATGATGCTCCAAAGGACAGGAGAAAGAGGGAAGAGAGGAAGTTGGAGAACAGGGGACGGCGAAGAGAGAAGCCTCAGATCATCCAGTCCCATTCTATCTTTGAGCAGGGTCCTGCTGACTCACTACACAAAATAGGTTAACTTTCACTTATGTTTATTTTAAGTTCTTGAGCATTTTGCATTTGAACATCCCTCCTTTTCAAGAGGAACAAATGTCTGTTTCTCAGCAGGCTGGAGTGCTGCATCTCCCCTAAGAGACTCACCCACATCTCCCATCTGTAAACCAGTAAAGAAGGAGAGGAAGGATTCTGAGGATGATGATGATTTACTCAAGAAACTACAGAGGGATGACGTGAGTTGACTTCTATTACACACCCTATCCTATTCATGACAATTTCCTTCAAACTCCTGCTGTTCATTTGTACATCTAAGTTGTGTTTCTTACCAGGCACAATTTATCCATCTTCAACAGCAACATTTAAAAGAGGGGGTGGGTAATATGTGAATGAAGTTTCAAATATAAACAATACATTTTTGGAAATTGGGCATTATAAATATTATCTGAATTATATAATTTAAATGTTGTGTTCATTTCCTCAATGAAAGCCACCTCTAGAAATCCTCATTAAGGTTACCACAGTAACAATGTGAGTGGGTTTAAAGTATTGGACTGCAATGTACTGTATGTATCAGTACGTATATGAAATGTTGTAGGAAAACATTTTTTTTTAACTATTGCCAGGATTTTCTCATTTTGCCATCTGTAGTTTAACTGATAATATAATTGTTTTATAATTATTATAATTACATACAATACAATATAATTGTTGTCTTGTCAAATTCACAAAATATGTGCACAACTGCTGGTCAGTTGTGCATATATTTTGTGAATTTTTGTTGGGACAGTATAGATATTGACCAATCACCTGGAGCTTAGGGGACAATCGTCAGAGGAAAAAGTGATGGAAAGTGGTCATGATTTATGTTATTTTTAACTCTGTAAGTGAAGTGATCGCCTGTCATAACCTCTGTAGTTTATCGATGACAAAAGCCTGCAGAATGATGGCAACCTGAACCCCATCCAGTTGCCTCTTGGCCCGTCCACGACGACCCCCACATGTGAGAAATACATTTGTCAACATCACAGTCTATCAAGTAGGGAATCTACTACACACCCACCTCAATCACACGTCTCAACCAGGGTTTAGAATAAGTTATTACCATAATATTATTACTGTATATGTGGAAGCATTTTTTCCAAATCAATACAGTAAGTAAATATGTCTTACATATGAAAAATTGAAAGAAATTGAACATATCACTGATCTGGCCTTCAAAATATATCACTTAAAAAATCTTTCTGTAATTTGTTAATAGTTTCAAATGAATTTGCTTGTTTATAGTAAAATTATTGCTATGTTGCAGTCACAGCATATCTATTTGGTGTAATGATTATGATTACAGGTCCAGATACTACGCCATTCCTCAGACCCCTGTCCACTCAAGCTCCGGGCAGAATAGGTTACGGAAGCACAGTGGAGCTACCCAAACCAGAGTCACTATCTCTGAGGGACTTGCTTCAGGACCTCAGGCTATCTGGCAGGGAAGAGCTGTTTTTCATGCAGTTGCCTGACTGCATGCCATGCAGAGGATCGACAGGCACCCCTTACATCATCAGACAATGCCAACCAGATAGACCTGTCAAAAACCCCTTCCAGCAGGAGGACAAGAGGCCTGCAGAAATACATGTGAGTCATTAGTCTTTGTCAAGTGAATTCTTCCCCTTCCAAGTTTGTCTGACCTTTGTTTTTGCTCATTTCATCATTTTGCACCCTATTTAGGAACTCATCTGAAACCCATTTCAATCCATAAAACCTGCAAGCCAATTTGCTTTATCCCACTATAAGAGCTATTAACTAGCAATCAGTAGTAATCAGTCCACTTCTTTACCACAAATGTTGCTCTTCTTAACATAGGCTAAGCTTTACTGCCAAGCTTCTGCTGACATTTCTATTATGACCCATCACTGACAGAAATAGACATGGAATTCAAAACAGAGGCCTCCTTCAGGACTCTTAGAACAATGGTCATCACAAGAAATTTAAATTCTTGTATTTATCTAAGATCACAAAAACATTAATTTATTGATGAACTTCATTCATTATTAACTAATGTTACTCTATGGTTTTTGGCCATTTTCATTCTAATATATTTTAGCTTTTTTTTATTAAACTTTTTGCTAATTTTCAGGGTCTTGATTTACTTTTTAGGTATTTTTCTGTGACTTGTTTGTTCCCTATTAGTTCAAGTAGGGGTTTCTTTTTGTTGTTTTTTTTGTTTTTCTTAGCTGTACATAATTAAGTAAGTAATTAGACTCTGAATACTTTATCTTTATGGATGTGTTTATGTGGCTCAGGAGGCGCCAGTAAAGAAGGGCTGTCCTGTGCTGTCTGACCTCCCAGAGGGATTTCTGGGGAAATTGCAGATAAGAAGGTCAGGGAAGGTGGAACTGAGGTTGGGGGACATTGTCATGGACGTCACAGAGGGCACTGCTCTATCCTTCTTGCAGGTGTGTGTGTCCTATTATAACAGGGTGCTACAAGTATAAATGTAAGACCATGTGTTTATCAGCTATTGATTTTATGACTTTAAAATATTCAGATATAGTGAAATAAATGTTGGTAAATTGTCAGAATGCTGGTATGTCCATGGACGAGACTCGGGGTTGGCAACCTGCAGCTCTGGAGCCACATGTGGCTCTTTCATCCTTCTGCTGCGGCTCCTGGTAGCTTTAGTAATTCTAAATTTGAAGATAATGGTGATACTGTAACATTTAAAGGCGTGTAACATTTGATACTGTTACATTTAACATTTAAGATTTGTTAAATTTCTTGACACTCAAAGTATGAGCCCCGACTGTAAATGTGTGACACCCGCTGGCAATGCCATTTATTGAGCTTTTATAGCCCTAAAAAGTAGACGCTGTGGGCTGAGTTTCAGGAGCAATAATCTAATTAACCAGGTGAAATAAATATCTAATTGGCTATTTAATCTGCTCATATATTTTTTTTATCTGTTCAGTGAAATAGTCCTTTTTTTATTCGAGATGACAACTGACTACACACCCCAGTACTAAAAGAATGTGGTGGTTTAAGACTATGATGGCACACGGACACATATGGCATTTTTGGTTTGCTACAGAGTTTGCTACAGCTTGCTACATTTTAAGTTCAGCCTTTTATTTCATATATACAAGGAGTCAAATATACATTGAGTATTTTATTTGAATGTAACCAGGTCTTTCTTTTTTCAGAATTCAAAATGTTTTTGTTGCATGCAGAAATAGAATTTAATTTTCTCTGTAACAGTTCATTGATTTCATAACTATAATATCTAGTTTTTTTTTATGCATAGCATAAAGGAAAATATGCACTCTTATCTTCCTTTCAGATTTCAAAGGGTTTAGTGGCTTCTGGTGTTCTCTTTTCTTCAGGAAACTGTACCAGATGGCTCTGAGCTTAGAATGTTCCTGACTTCTGGACAAGACTATCCATAAACTATACTCAACTCAAATTTATGTGAACAGATTGAGTAGAACTCCAATTTAAAACATTAGAACTTTCAACATAACCAATAACAACTGAAAGAGTGATGTTTCCAGGTAAATTATCAAATCTGCCCTGAAAATTGAAAAAAAAAGTAAATGAAAGAAGTTTATAATGAGAAAAGGTGTCTGTAGATACATTTTAATCAAATTTATTTTATTCCACTATAATTATCCCCAAAAAGTTTCTGCTCAGGAGCTAAAGCCCAAAATGTTCAGGGACTTTTTGGCAGTGTGAAAGAGTCAAAAAATATTTTAAGTTCCTACTAGATTTATTTGTTAATGTCAAGTCATTTGTTTGTCATTTTTAGGTTATATCATTCATCTTTCAGATAATTTGTTTTGATCATATTTGAGTTTTGTTTGATTTATCTTGCAATTATATTAAATGAACTACATAGTATTGTCATATTTGGTGTCACTTCAAATGAATTTGATACCTGGTGTGTCAAGAGCATTAATCCAATACAAGTGTTTTGTCCATAAGCCTGTGAAGCTATCAAGGGACTTATTCAATATTGGACTTATTTACTGAATCTTTCTAGAACTCAAGGCCACAGCAGAAAAACTGAAAACAAGAAGCTCATGCAATGAAACATAAGAGAGATTTAATGTTCTGGGCAATCTTGACTTAAGATGACTGTGATTTTGTCTCAACTCTTTGCAGCAATTGGTGTCCGTGCAATTGTCTGAGGGTCTGAGTGGAGACATGATGGTGTTAGGAAATGTCCAACACAAGCTGGTCTTATCTCCAGATTTCCAAGGCTTACTCAGACAAACGCCAACACAGAAGCATCAGCAGGAATCTTAGTGGGTTTGGTCAGCTACACTAACCCAGCAAGGGGTGTAACAAACTGCCTCTTAGACCAGAAAGTTTATTTTATCTTTCTGTTGGAGAACAACTGCTCAAGATGACAATTAATATTTTCTGGCACTCCATAGTTTGATATAAGGTGGCAGCTTTGTGTCATGCCTTGTCCTTTGGTAAGTGTTTTTGATTAATGTTCTTCTTTGCACTTATTTTTTGGCAAAAGACAGCTATCTGGGGACAGCTGTTGCTCACTTGATAAAGTGGGACTCCCTCCAATTAGAAGGTTTAGCGGTTCAAATTCCGGCTCCTCCTGTCTCCATGTTGAAGTCTCTTTGGGCAAGACACTAAACCCTCAGTCCCTCCTGATGGCCTGGCCTTGCATGGCACACAAGCTGCCACCGGTGTGTGCGTGAATGTGAACCAGTGTAAAGCCCTTTGGAATCACCACAAGGTGATTAAAAAGTGCTCCATAAGTGGATACCATTTCCCATCTTTCTCTTGCTACTTAGTTTTGCAAACTGTTTAGTAATCTGTGCAAGGCGTTAGCATGTCCATGTGCTCCTGTTGCTACATGGTGGTGCCATAATGTGATGCCACAAAAATGGCATTCATCAGGGGTGGGCAAACTACCGTAGTTTGCGTGTGGGCTAAACTACCAACAGGCCACATCTGGCCCATTGGTCTTTCCAATCTGGCCCACCAATGATTGAATCAGAATTCATACTTGATGTGAATGATTGAATGATGGATCAATGAATGTGGGAGCTCAAACAGGAGATTATTTCATTTTGGGAGCTACTTGAGAACACTTGAGAACTTTCCTGAGCTGAATGAGATAGATTGCCTTTGTAATTTAGCCTGTACTCTGGATATACTGACACACATGAATGAGCTGGACATGAAGCTACAAGAGACAAACTGGTTTGAGCATGAAATGCAAGCAAACGTCAGCCTTTAAAACCAAGCTGGTTTAATTTTCAAAGCAAATACAAGACGAGTCTGATATGTACATTTAACAAATGTATTTCTCTTTTTTTCCATATGTATTGTTTCCTGTACTGACCCGGCCCTTCTGTCACCTTTTAAAAGTCAATGCAGCCCCCGAACCAAAAAGTTTGCCACCCCTGGCATACATTGTGACATCATTAAGTAATATAAAAAAGTTTTATGGTATTAAATATGTGAAGTTCTATACGGTTAGCAGCATTTGTTGACTTGATATTTTCAGGTTTGTTTTTATGCATTGTTGAAATTATTTATTTTCCTTCCTTTCACTTGGGGTTTTACCAGCAAAGATACTAATTTCAGACGACTCAGCTACTTTCTAATAATTAAAAAAGACTAGAAAATTTTTAGGATCTTGTATCACATACACATTTTCTGTGCTTACAGTATGTACAAATAATAATAGCAATTTATCCTTTATCAATCCCAGTGGGGAAATTTGTTCTCTGCAGTTAACCCATCATGGATGAACCATGAGCAGTAGGGTGCCGTCAGTGAGGGGTTCAGTGTCTTGCTTAACCACACTTCGACACACGAGGAGGAGCTAGCAATTGAACCAGGACTGTCTGGTTCCTAATGTAATTGCTCTACCCCTTGTGTTGACTGTTGCAGTGGGTTTGAATAATTTACTCTTCATCTCCTGTGGTATATGGCACTTCTGAGAAAACTATTTTACTATTACTATTAAAACATGGCTGCTTTTTTTAAATTCTGAATGCAAATGTTTTAAAAGTGAATCTCTTCCTTTCAAAAGTGTTACTTTGTCACATTAATAGCTTAGTTTTGATTATTAGTGCCAGTTAAGCACAAAGCCCAGCCAGCAGAAATTGGCATTCTGGTAAAGGGCGAAAAAAAGTAAAAATTCAAGTTTTTAAAGGAAAATTACTGGACTTGTTTATTAGCTTCTTATATTTTGATGTTCTCAAGTTTATCCTGTTACCTCAGTCCCTTTCAGTTGATGTAATTGTTACCCTTATTAAAAAATGTATTTAATACTGTAATTGACTGTCATTCGCATGCATATTTTTATTGGACTTTGTTCAAAATCATTTATTTTTGCCATTGTCAAGTATTGCAATAAATACAATCTTTTGTATTTTTAATGTGTATTCTTTATACATTTGATTGGAAAACTACAGCTAGTGTTATCGGGGGGGACAGGTAGGAGAGTACTTGGTGTGTCATCTGGAAAGAAATACATAAGTAGTTTTGGTGGTGGAATGAGGAAGTGCAGGAGTATATACAGAGAAAGCAATTAGCAAAGTAGAAGTGGGATACTGAGAGGACTGAAGAGAACAGACAGGAATACAGGGAAATACAATGTAAGGTAAAGACAGGTAGCAAGGGCAAAACAAAGGGCGTACGATGACTTGTATGCTCGGTTGGACAGTAAGGAGGGAGAGAATGATCTATACAGGTTGGCGAAACAGATATAGATGGAAAGTGTACAACAGGTCCGGTTGATTAAGGATAGAGAGGAAAATGTATTGAGAGATACTAGAAGAGTGATGGGAAGATGGAAAGAATACTTTGAAGAGCTGATGAATGTGGAAAATGAAAGAGAGGCAAGGGTAGAAGATCTGACTTTAAGCAGTATGTCTTCATGTCTAGAAAGAGTACTACAGATGCAGTATTTGCTTTGAGAATGCTAATAGAGAAATACAGAGAAGGCCAGGGGGAGCTGCATTGCGCTTTTGTAGAGCTAGAAAAAGCATATGGCTGGGTGCCTAGAGAGGAGCTCTGGTATTGTATGAGGAAATCTGGAGTGGCAGAGTAGTATGGTAGACTGGCTCAGGACATGTATGCTAGATGTGAGACACTGGTACAGTGGGCTGGAGGGATAACAGAGAAGTTCAAGGTGGAGGTGGGACTCCATCAGCAATCAGCTCTGAGCCCCTTTTTGTTTGCAGTGGTGATGGACAGGCTGACAGATGAGGTTAGACAGGAATCTCCATGGACCATGGACCACATTGCATTGTGAGCAGGGACCAGGTTGAGGAAAATTTAGAGGTGGAGGTGTGTCACAGCAAGACAGAGTATATGTGTGTAAATGAGAGGAACTTGGGTGGAACGGTGAGGCTACAGGGAGTGGAGATCAAGAAGTTGGGGGATTTCAGGTACCTGGGGTCAACAGTCCAGAGCAACGGAGAGTGTGGAAAAGAGGTGAAGAGACGGGTTCAAGCAGGTTAGAATGGATGGAGAAAAGTGTCAGGGGTACTATCAGCCAGGATGAAAGGACAGGTGCACAAGAGAGTTGTGAGACCAGCAATACTGTATGGCCTAGAAAGGGGGATAGTGAATATATCGTCAGACAGATACTGGAATTGGAGCTGCCAGGCAGGAGGTCTTGAGGAAGACCAAAGAGAGGTTTAAGGACGTAGTGAGAGAGGATATGAAGGAAGTCGGTGTGAGAAAGGAGGATACAGAGAATAGGGTTAGATGGAGAAAGTTAATTCGCTGTGGTTCCCCATGAAAGGAAAAGCCAAAAGAACAATCAAATGTTTTGTTGCAAATAGTCAACAGGCAAGAAATGTGTCGAAGACGGAAATTAACCGCCAAAGAATCAAACATGAAGTGTGGGGGGCAGCGCAGGAGGTAGAGCAATCGTTTTTGGAACCGGACATTCCTGGTGTAATTCCCGGCTCCTCCTAGTGTGTCGAAGTGTTGTTGAGCCAGACGCAGAGCCCCTAACTGCTGACCTGGCCAACAGAAGCCTACTGCTCATGGTTCATCCATGATGGGGTCATTGCAGAGAATGAATTTTCCCACGAGGGATTAATAAAGGATAAATTATCATCCTCCAGTGCTATTCAACAACTGCAACCTACCTGGCTGAAAACCGATCACCTCCGAACAAAACAACTGAGTTAAAACATCAAGAATGGGCAAAGAAATATCTGAAGACAGATTTTTCAAAGGTTTTGTGGACTTATGAGATGAGAGTGACTCTTGACAGACCAGATGGATGGGCCCATGGTTGGATCAATAACGGACACAGAGCTCCACTTTGACTCAGACACCAGCAAAATGAAGGTGGGGTACTGGTATGGCCAGATATTATTAAAAGATGAGCTAGTTGGACATTTTCGCGTTTGATAATTGTTTCAAAATAAACTCTCAGACCAAGTGCCAATTTTTAGAAGATGCTTTCTTCATGCAGTGGTACAGGAAAAACATCTTTAAAGAAAATTTAGATTTTTATGCAAGACAAAGCTCCATCACATGCATCAAAGTACTCTAGTGCATGGCTGGTCAGTAACAGCCTTGAAGATGGAAAAACTGACAGGGCCCCCTTCTTCACCTGACTTTAACCCTGTTAAGAAATTTACAATGAAGGTAAACAGAACACCTCTCTGAACAGTATCTGGGAGGCTGTGGTTGCGGCTGCACAAAAAGTTGATTCTGACCAGATCAGCAAAAATTGACAGCATGACGAGAAGGCTTATGACAGTTATCGAAGAGTGGCTATATTGGTCACTGAGGTTTCCTTGATCACAGTATGATCAAAGGTTTGTCTGTGGTGTATGATCACAGACAAACTTGTGTCTTTTAATAGAAAAAAAAAAGCACAGGTTTTTCTTTTTTTTTTTAAGAAAACTTTATGGGACGGTAACATTAATCTTAACACTCAGAAAGAAACACTGGCTTCTCATCTTACCTTAAATCAACAGATATAATTACATGACTTCACAATCCTACTGTCACACTGAAGGCATCAACAAGGGGATGCACCTCTTTGTCTCTGTAAATATATTTTGACTTTTAAGTGTTGTAACCTTGGTGGACAAAGAATTTCTCTTTCACAATAAAACATGAGTGTTTTATATTTAGGGATCCAAACTTTTATTTTCCCATGATCCCAATCGCTAGAGAATTTATTCACTTTGTTGGTGCAACCTCCAGTAAGTTTTCTCAATGGGCAATGTTTGAAGCAATGGCACACAGGCCTCAGGTCAGGGGAAGCTTCACTGTAATTTGAACATTTTTTAAAATGCAGTAGTTTTGACAGCAATGTATGCGTCAAAATCGTGAAAAAAAAACACTGAAATGTCTTTCAAATCCTGCCTTGTCATGCCCATACACAAGAGTAGAAGCAGATCATTGGTTTCTGCATGGAGTTTGGGAGATCAGATTCTTACCCAGTTAAGAAGCATGCATGTTAAAGGTTGCTGGCTTGTCATCTTGCAGTATATGATGATCAGGGCAGTTTGTACTTCCTCTAATCTTATAATCTGGCAGATGTTAAACCGGTAATACTGTTGTTTTAAAAAATAGTGTAATGTTGGATCAGGATCTTTTTTGAACAGTTGTTTAAAATGTGAGTTTCAGATTTGTGAATCGCAATAAAGCTATGATATTTATACATTTGCCACAAGAAGCAACTGATCACATAAAAGGCAAAGTTCTAGAGGGTCGACTATACTAGATTAGTCTAATTTGAAACCCTTCAATCTCAAAACAAGATTTGTTTTCTAGAACCTAATAAGCCATGGAACTTGATCTTACAAGTCAGGACAAAAACAAGCAATAGGTTTGTCTTCACCTCCTCAAAAGTGTTACTCAGCAGATAAACAGTCAACAGTGGAGCCTGACCAGAGCCTGATGCCAACTAACTTTCTTAAATGAATGCTGGACTCAAATCAAAAACAGCAGAAATGGCCTACTTCCCATAGCATGTTGCAATTCTTAGGAAAAATGACAAGAGCAGCTTGAAAAGCAAAGCTACAGATCAAAGGTCCGTGGCTGCAGTCAAATTCAGAAAGTACAATTGTATTATTCGGTGGTTCAAAAAAAAACATGTATTTAATCCCTGCACCCTCTGCTGTCGTCACTGTTTAAATCCAATGAATTCTTTCAAATATTCTTGAAATCTAACGTGGTACCAGATCATCAGTCAGTACATCAGGCTTGGGTCAGGTTAGTTCAGGCCTGGCCGCTTACACTCAAACAGAACTTTACACAGGCTTTTTGGTTTTAACAGTCTTAGTGGAGCTGCTCTTCGTCATCTTCCTGGATGTTTTTGACTTTGTTGTGGTGGAGGTGGCCTTCCCAGGATTCTTTGCTTTCTTGGATGTTACTGGAGGTTTTTTAGCAGGCTTTTTCTTGATAAACAGAGTCTGATCTCTGATCAGGTCTTGTCGTCCAATGTCCATCATGTGATCCTCCCATGACTTCATCTCATTCTTGTAGCGAATTTTATCATCCTCGGCTAGCTGTGTATAGACCTGATGAGCAATAAAATACTCAGATTAATGATCAATTGTTATTCTGTGTCAAAAAAAAATTAAGTTTATAGTTACAGATGGCTAACCTACCCTATATACAGTAGCATGGCCCCCTTTATAATGTATCTCAATGTTGCAGTGATACCAACACTGCATGCAACCAAAAACACCAAACAGTCCTCATATTTAAATACCTTGTCTGCGGTTTCAGTGATTTCACTCGAGGCAAAAAATGTTCAATATCTGTCGAACATAGCCCCTCCAAAAAAAACAAAAAAACAAATCACAAAGCTGGCGATACATTGGGCCCTCACATCTTGGATGTTCAAATAGAATGAAATTACAGCCCCAGAATCACATCGCCATAGATCAAATGATTGCCCAGTTAAATTGGAGGCTGCAACTCCATTTGACAGCATCGGAAATCTGTGTGGGTATTAAATACTTGGGATATCCTGAAATCCGGTCATGCGGAATTACCTATCCATTCAAACAGATCAGATACTTTGTGGAAATGTTTGATACTTCACTTTGAATAAGGTTGTAGACCTGTGCAAGAATTGTGTCAAACCAGGCTAGGGGTAAATCTTGGTGACATTAGTCGGAACTGCCCAGGTCTACTCTATTAGCCTCTAATATGACAGCTAATGCACTGTGGGAATCAAAATGGTGTACAAATAAACTAACAAAAAGTGCTAAATTGTGAAATAGGAAAGCATATTAAAAGCATTATTGTGGCTATCATATCCTGAAAGACGTTGTCAGTCATCAGATCAATCCAGTCTATATTCTTGAAGGTCCAACCCTTCCAATGGAACTGTAGCTGTACCATGCATTACGTATGTCGTTTCAAATTAGTTGATGGGATTGTTCTAGCTATCAGAAACTCAAACAAAATGAAATGACGCAAAGACCCCACCCCCATTTCAAATCACAATAATCAGAAGTTCTCACATGAAAATCAACATTTAAATACAAGGCAGGCGGCAAACTAGTATGTCAAGTTAGTTATCCATTATCCATCCATCCATCTTACACCAGTTATCCGGAGTCAGGTCCGAGGGCAGCGGCCGGAGCAATTATGCCCAGACCTTCCTCACCCCCTAACATATTGAACTATAACATATATAGACATAACTGTGCACCTGTCGGTGATGGCCCAGTAGATTCTTCCAGTCTTCCAGCAGAGACTTCATTTTTGCCTGAGTAAACACATCAACAGAAACATTATATCAATGACACTTTGGATTCAAGCACTTAAAACCATTTAAACATCCTGTGAGGAGGCATCAGAAAGCACTTGAGCACATATGTGTTTGAGTTTCTGTGTCCTTATGCATCCGTGTTTGCAAGTGTGAGGAACAAGCAAGGAGCTGTCACGATCCAGTTTCCTTTTACAAAGTAAATTTATAAGAAGCGGTTCTGACTCTGAATATTTCTTGTGTAAAACATTATATTCAGGGGTATCAAACTCAACTATGTTGCAGTCAAACATTTATTGAACAGACTAAAATCATTTATTGAAAAGAACTCAACCTGTCATACAACTATTTATTTTCAGTAAAAATAACATTTTTAGATAATTGCATTTCAAACATGCTAGATAAAACTTTCAAACAAAAATAGTTTGTTGGTTGAAGGAAACATTATAACATCAATCTCTACAAAATGATACAGCTCAAGAAAAATGAAGAGACCACTGCAATTTTTTCAGTTTCTCTGATTTTGTCATTTACAGGCATGTTTTAAAAGAAAATAAAGAAATAAAGAAATAAAAATGTGTTTTTCTTGTATAACATACTGACAACATAACTCCAGAATACCAAATACAGATAGTTATTTATTTGTAGAAACAGAAAAATGGTAAATACCAAAAAAGGTCCAGTGTTTTCAGAACTCTAATAGTGCAAAACGAGAAACAAGTTCACATTCATTTAAGCAACACATTAGGGCTATTTTAACTTTGGAAGTGCTCAGAAGTCAATATTTGGTGGAATAACCCTTTCCTGCTATCGAATCATTGGTGTGTCTTGGCATGCTCTTCACTAGTCTTTCATATTGCTGTTGGGTGACTTTATGCCATTCCTGGTGCTAAAATTTAAGCATTTTAGCTTTGTTTGATGGCTTCACACCACCTATGTTCCTCCTAAACACAATCGTAAGGTTTCTAATGGGGTTCAGGTCTGGAGATTGGGCTAGCTATAATAAGGTCTTCATCTGATGGTCCTTCATCCACATCTTGATCAACCAAGCTATGAGGAATGAAGAATTATTATGCTACAGCAAAGTAATGCACCATGCCTCCATGCCAAGAAATATCAGACCTCAAATTTGGGGAACATTGTCAAATGAGAAGGCAAAAAGTTTTCTGCCAGGATAACCTTTTATATAGCCTGAGTCATGCATCCTTCACGAAGACATATCTGCCTGACTCCAGTTTTGCTGAGGAATCTCGCAATCATTACCCTTTCCTCAACTAAATTTTACAGTGGGTGCGAGATATTGTGGCTTGTAGGCCTTTTGAGGTCTCGGTCTAACCTTTACACAATCAGGTGTTGAAGAAAACTGGGAATTAGACTCATCGGAGAAGATGACTCTACTCCAGTCCTCGATGGTCCAATCTTCAAGGTCTTTTGCAAGATTAAGCCTGGCTCTTCTCTGCTTCTCATTGACAAAGGGCTTCAGCTTAGCCTCTAAGAGCTTGTTTCTAATGCCATTTCACCATTTGCCCTTCTTTTTGTAGGTCATGTGGGAATCCTACTACTCCTAAGTGACATCCAAATGAGGTGAAGGTCATCCTGGTCAGCGGAGTCATTTTTCTACCTCCGCCAGACTGTATTTGATGTTCCCAATGCCTGTTGTTTGACCTTGTTCTTATGAATCACTGTCTTAGAAATGTTAAGGATGGAAGCACCCCGACGTGAACTTTAACCCTCTGCTAGTAAAGCCAGAATAGAGGTCATCTTTTCCTCACACAAAACTTTTCTTTATTTCTTTTAGCAATGTCAATGTATTTTACCAGTTACTTTTGATGTATTGCCAGCACTGTTTTTGCCTTCTAGCTGGCCCTATTGCAAGACGACAGTGACGACCACAGCAATGTTTTTAATAATTTTCCTCATTAAATAAGATTTGGTTCATGTGACCCCTCATCAGTACCGTATAAGGTAGACACAGGTGTGCTTGTGTTGGAATTCAAGACACTAGAATGGAATGGCTGAGATATACAGTATGTAGAGGTGCCAATTTTTGAAAAATCTGCAGTGGTTAATTTTTTTCAGGGGTGCATATCAAGCTCTCTTTGCTCTTCAGCCACTTTAACTGATTAGTCAATGGCTTGACTTATTTTCTTTGTTTCAAGATGATTTTTGTTTCAGGTTAAGTTCTGAACAGTGTACATGCTCAGCATGGGATGGATGCCTGAACCATGAGACAACTTTTATTTGTGATGTTTTGTTCGTCTTCATCACTGAGACGCTACTCACACTGATACCATTAAAATAAGATGTTTCCTTACCTGCACATTGTATAAAAAGACACAACCTTTTCACTTTAGTCTGACTAAATGTCAAGAGAAACTTTCTTTCAGGTATCTTTGCAGGATTTCAGGTACTAAGGGTCAACAGTCCAGAGCAACGGAGAGTGCGGAAAAGAGGTGAAGAGACGGGTCCAAGCAGGTTGGAATGGATGGAGTAAAGTGTCAGGGGTACTATGTGATAGAAGACTTTCAGCCAGAATAAAAGGAAAGGTGTACAAGACAGTGGTGAGACCAGCGATGATGTATGGACTAGAAACTGTTACAATGACCAAAAGACAGCAGGCAGAACTAGAGGTTGCAGAGATGAAGATGTTGAGGTTCTCTTTGGGAGTGACCAGGATGGATAGGATCAGGAATGAGGCTATCAGAGGGACGGCACATGTTCGATGTTTTGGAGAGAAGGTCAGAGAAGCCAGACTGAGATGGTTCGGTCATGTACAGAGGAGGGATAGTGAATATATAGGTAGACGGATGCTGGAATTGGAGCTGCCAGGCAAGAGGTCGCGAGGAAGACCAAAGAGAAGATTTATGGACGTAGTGAGAGAGGATATGAAGGTAGTTGGTGTGAGAGAGGAAGATACAGAGAATAGGGTTAGATGGAGAAAGTTGACTCGCTGTGGCGACCCCTGACAGGAAAAGCCGAAAGAAGAAGAAGAAACTTTCTTTCATATGTTTTCTGTTCTGTTTCCACCAGTTTGTGAATTTTACTTTTGTGAAAATAATCTGCCGTGACTCCTTTTCAATTGCTCTACCTTTTGTAGCTTCAGCTGTTTATCCTAATTTTGTATTTGTCCTCATATTTGTATCATATTGCCTCGTCAGTGCACAATAAGGTTTATTGACCATGTCAAACAAATACTCAGCATCCCCGTTTTCAAAGCTGCTGTTTTCAGAATCCACTTGTCTGGACATTTCTTTTAGAGGCTAGCATAAATGTCATTTTATATGCCATGACTCATATTCATATATTAATCTCTAATCGTCATTAGAGATGCTGGAATGAGCAGTTTTATGCTTGGGTGCGTACTCCAATCTGGAACTTGTAATGTAAATTTAATATTAAATAATCTTCAGTTTGACATTGAATTTTTACTGTTAATATATGAATGGAATAACAAGGGATGGTTGTTTATCGATAGGTATATTAATTGTCTTGCATATTTTTATTTCCAACATGAAAAGAAATAACTGAGATGTAAATTATGTATAATGTTTAAAGAAATTTAACTTTTGTTTCCAGATTTCTTGGCTACTTACTCTAATATAATTTCAATATGATCTAATCAGCTTTCACTAAGGTTAATTCATTTATCTACAAAATAATGGAGGTATGCAATAAAATGGCTATTATTCATTTAAAATCTAAAAATCACCAAGAAATTTGCTAAAATCAGCACGGTTTTACTTGAAAATACCACATCTTTCCAAAAAGTAGAAAAATAATTTACAAATATCTTGTATACATTACACAGCATCTGCAGTGACTGGTCCATGTCCTACCATAATTTCAACTGTCTCATAAATGTTCTGTTATGCAATCTCTGACCTGGGTGGTGATTCCTCTTGCTTCTTCGAAGTGCTCTGACATGAAGATGTTAAAAGGAGAACGGGGGCGTTTGGGCTTCCCGAGGATGGTCAATTCCTAAAGGACAACAGTGTATTGGTCTCATTTCCCCCATCAGCAATACAAGTACAGGTATTTATATTAGTCAAGAAATGAGTGAACTGTAGAGGAACATTTTCTTAACTACTGGATCTATTAGTTGATGTATCGATAAAAAAAAAAAAAAAACAACTGTTGATCTGTGATTCATGCCCCAAGATTACATGCTCAAATGTCCACACACTAAACATCAATTTTATTGTGATGGTAAATGAACAAGAAAGTGATCGTATGTGATGGGGTTAAAATCTTGATTTTGGATCACGAACTATCAAGGTACTTCTTAAAAATCTGAAAGTTAATGACCAATCAGTGGATAACTTCAGCTTTATCTTTATCTGAGTCTTACCCTCTTCTTGCGGATGGCCTTCCTTTTGGCCGTCCTCTGCTTCTTCTCCAGTGCTTGCTGCTGGATCTGTGCTGGGGTTAGCTGAGACTGGTATTGTTGCAGGTCAACTTTGAAGCGCTCGTTGTCCCTCACAAAGGCCTCCACAAATGGCTTCATTGTAAGAGAGTGACACGAGTTTTGAACTGACACTTTGGCGCTAATGTTTTTGTCACATCAAGATAATGATCTGGAAGATTAAATACCCGCTTCTGTTCGGGGCTCATCGTTCTCCACTGATGGGCAATCTTCCTGATGATGTCCACTAATTTGATCTCTGTGGGTGAGCAGATATATCATTGATTGATTAAGCTATAAATCAGGGGTGGCCAAACTACAGCCCGCGGGCCACATCCAGCCCATTGGTCTTTTTAATCTGGCCCGCCAAAGATTGGTACAGAATTCATACTCAATGTGAATGATTGAATGATTGATAGTGGATAATGGATGTGGATCATGTAATGTAATGTAATGTAATGAATCAATGAATGTGGGAGCTCAAACAGGACATTATTTCATTTTGGGGGCTACTTGAGAATTTTCCTGAGCTGAATGACACAGATTGGCTTTGTGATTTAGCCTTTACTGGGGACATACTGACACACATGAATGGGCTGGATGTGGAGCTACAAGGGAAAAAACAGTTTGTGCATGACATGCAAGCAAACATCACAGCCTTCAAAAGCAAGCTGGTTTTATTTTCAAAGCAAATGTCAGACAACTCTGATATGTACTGTTAACAAATGCGTTTTTTTTTTTGGATATGTATCGGATCTTGTGCTGACCCGGCCCGTCTGTCAAATTTTTAAAGTCAATGTGGCCCTTGAGCCAAAAAGTTTGCCCACCCCAGCTATAAATGATCCAGCCCACCCTGCAGGGAAATGAAACTGACCAAATGACTCATAAATGTATTAATATCTTTATAAAATATAACGTTGTTTTTTTTTTTTTATTTTGAGAATAGTGATACAAACTTTTGCTGATGCAATGCGGATATATAACTGTCATAAAATCTTAATTGGTTTGGTAAATTTTAGAATTTAAGGATTTAATGTGTTGCATTCTTACTACTTCTAATTACGTTATTACTTCAATGAATTTGCTTATCTTACATTCTTACATGCTCGGGAATGCTTATGATTGTAGCTTTTACAGTGAACACAAATGATGAGAAAAGAGCAATAATTCGAGAATTAATCATGGCTAAGCAGATACTAAGTTATAAACCAATATTGAAATACATTTATCTGAAAATGCTGATATTCTTTTCCATTTCACTATTTTTAATATATATATATATATATACATACATACATATATATATACATACATACACACACACATACATATATATATATATATATATATATATATAAAATATACAATCTCATTGCAGCATTTGAAATGAGACCTCTGCAGCTGCATGTTTACCAGGGTTCTGCTTCCTCATGGCAGGCTGCTGTTGCAGGACATATCGCATGTATCCATTGAGAGGTCGTTTTGGAGGGCTGCTAGTCTGAGATGTCAGACATCTCACAGGGTTGGCGCTCACACCTTGGAGGACTCGGTTAAATCTAGCGCACATCAGACAAAAAGCAGGTATAGATGGCATCATAAAACTATTGCAATAAAGTAAGAGTAATCATTGGGGGTCAGCATAACTCACTCCTTAAAAACACCCAAATATCCAGAGTGGCAAATTCATCTATTGATTGACATATAAAATGAACTGTAAACCATTCTGTTAAGCCAAATATTTGATAACTCTTGACAATTTCAAAGTAGCGAAATATATGGTTCTCATGTGTTAAAATGCAAAAGTATAAAATTAAAAAAAACATTTAAACTATCTTTAAATACAACTTCAATAATTACAGGTTTTAAAAATAATAAGTTGCTAAGTTCCTGCTCATTTTCTTTAAACTTTTCACTGTTTCTGCTGACTCTTAAATGAACAGTGTCCTCTATAAGTCACTAATTTTTAAAAGTGCCTTACTGCTGGTTGATTACCCTTCAATCAATTTGAAAACACTCGACTGAATTAAGAATTTGCAGAAAAAACAAATACAAGCAGATAATTATCAGATTTCAGATTAATTTCAAAGCCAAAAAAGGCTTGTTTATTAGACTCTAGTAATTAAGTAAAAAAACCAAGGACAAAATAAAGTGCAACTTTTACCATGATAATGGTGAAAAAAAACTGAAAATAAGATGAAACGTGCTACATCTTTCAATCTGAATCATGAACTGCTGGCAGTGTTTATGTTGTTTTTTTATGTAGTTTTATTTCTCCATCGAATGTGTTTTTTGGAAATTAATACACTTGCTGCAGTTGAGCTGTTTATGTATCGCAGCAGTCCCTTTATTACGGGAGACAGTAACGTGGCGTTTTAATATTTCTGGGCATTTTATAATAAATTAAGTTTAAGGTAGTATTCTATTATTTACACTGTCGATTTTATTGCTCATAAAATTGCAAGGGACGTTTGTTTCATTGTGTACACCTTTGAGTAAAAGAGTAAAAACTAGTGACTTTGTCTTATTATTTGCAGAAAAACAAACAGTCCGCTAACCTCACGTAATACAATTGCGTGAGGTGGTAATAATGAAACTTTATACTTAACCTTAACTCAAGTTTTATATCCCATGTCCAGTCTGTGGGAATTTGTTAACAGCAAGCTGTGCTGTGACCGTTATCGGGGGAAGTTAGCTACCTCGCCAAGGTGCTCGCACAGGAGAAGAAAGTGAAGGACTTCGCCAGAGCAGTGACGCCCGCCGTCATGGAGCAGAACGGGGCCATGTCACAAGTAAGAAGCGTAAATAATGTTGCGAAAATGGACCTCAAACAGCCGTAGTGTCCCAAAACTAGTGGTACAAGCTCCGGCGTATTTCCTCCTCAGCGTCAAATTGCTGGAGCACCGAAAGGCGCCTTCTGCTTCCGCGGTGCATTGTGGGAAAATATTCTTCTTCACTTGTCATTGACAGACCAGCTTACAGCCGTGTTACTGCCACTTGGTGGGCTGGAAAGTGTTTTCTATCAAGCTGACCCCAATCATTTACATCAACCTATTTTTCTACCAGGGGGCAGTTTATGCATGAAAATGTTTTCACTGAGAGGCGCGGGGGTTCATATCATAAAAACCTTGCAAATTTGGCAATTACAATAGACAGAAGCCTGAGATCAGGAAGTCCTAATGAAAAAAATATAATTTGTACTAAGAAAGATTTTCTTGATTAACAAACATGCAGTAGAATGGGACAGGATCCAACAATTTGGTGATGTGATGAAAACGGAGAAGTGAAGTCTGAACAGAGAATCATCCACAACGGACAACTGGCAACTCTGACAACAATGGCGAACAACATTTGCAACAAAAAGAGGTAAGCAGAAGCCTGTTTTATCAAAGTTCTGCAATTGGAAATTATAACATTGTTTGTCACTGTATTACCAAGTGCCCTAGTTGGAAGCAGTCAAAATACAATAAAAAAAAAAAATCTATAAAAAGAGGTTAGAATATCATGGTGGTTAGAGTCCACCCAAAGAGTTAAAGTCCAGAGGGGGTTAGAGTCCCCCCGAAGAAAACGTTGATGGGAGAAGACCATAACAATAGTCCAGGACCAGTGAGAAGAAGACACCTACCACTGCACATTCCATTTTTTTATTATAAAAACACTGGGTCAGGAAAGCATAGTCAGTCAGACTTCATGAACTGACACACTTTGTTGGTTGCCAGGGAATAGAAGATCAGACCCGGAGCTCTGTGTGCTTTATTTTGAATGCTGAATTAAACACTGGCTTGAGTCTAAATATCTTCTTCTATTGCTTCATTGACAAATACGCAGGATCCACTCACACATAATGGCTTGGTAGAACGGGACAGGATCCAACTGTACCAAATAATCCGCGGATCGGTATTGGTCCAGGGACCGGAGGGTGATCTATATTACAACAAATGATCACTTGGGCTGAGGACTCATAGTCAAATAATCACATTCTTCTAGTTAGATGTAATGTTTTCAAAGATCAGGAATTGATATTTTAGGTGTTACCTGGATGCTTCAGATTGTGTTATTTTTGTTATTTGCTTGATAAAACCAATTGAAAATTCCGGCTCTCAAAGCTGCTGCTTGCATTGATTCAGGAGGCTCTCGCGATCGCCTGGTCATCAGTACAAGAAATACTGAGATTACTGCTAATACCAGCAAGCAGAGTCTGACAATGAAGAAAACAACGTTGATTGAAAGTGGGGTTATTTAACATTTACTTCGACAAGTGGATAATTAACTATTTTAATTAGGGGGAAGTTTAAAATGTTCGTAAGTCATTCTAATACTTCTGTATGGCTTAGTAAACACCCCACCCCGACTCCACCTCACCCCCTCCCCACTCCTGCAGCCAATTTGAAACCCTTGAATGCAAGAGAGTTCAGTGATGCAAAGTCTCTCACAAATCCACTGTTCATTCAATGTGGATGTTAGAGCTACTTAGAAGAGGGTCTGTCCAAGACAAGCCAAAGAATACTAGAAACAACTGTGAGTGTCTCGCTAATTACGACGACATAAATAATGTTTTCTCTCAGCACTGTTGCTGCATGCCAACATGCAGGCACACACACATGTGTACTTTAAATCAAAGCTTACATGATCCACGGACTTAAAATCATCCAGCGCCCTTTTCTGACCTGTAATCGGGTCACCTCTGAAAGTACCATCATATTTGTGATCATATTTGTGAATCGTCATTAAATGAGTCTATTGAAATAGCGTGTCCTGACTGGCTAGGAATTCTAGACCAGTCAGCAGAGTGCTCTCTGATTGGCTAACAACCTCTGGGCACAGCAGCGCTTCCTCGTTCCCTACAAATGGAGCTGTTGTTTTCAAACTAGAACTGCGGTGGGAAAATCTGACTTAGTCCGATCGTGGGGCCAAAATGTCACCCTGGAGCGGCCTCAGTTTTGCTCTGCTCGGTGTTCTGTGTCTCTGCGTCACGGCAAACCGTAAGTTTCCCTCTCTCGAACACCTAAAGCCGTTAGTTAGCGACAAAGCGCAGAGCAGAGCAGTGGGCGGACTGCTCAAACGCCTGCTCGGTAACCGGTCTACCGAGTTCATTGTGGTGGTCAACAGGAGTCTCGCTAACGACAGCCTGGACGTGTGCGAGCTTAGGTCCACCAGGAACAACAAGATTGTAGCCACCGGAAACACTGGCGTGTCTGTGGCATCTGGAGTTTACAACTACCTTAAGTATTTCTGCAACTGTCACGTTTCCTGGTCCGGTAATCAGCTGGATCTCCCTCGTCCGCTCCCAAGGCTATCCGGTGTCCTGCGCATCAGCACGCAGCACAGGTCAGTGACCCTCTGGTATAGAGCACCCCCAACTCACTTAAGCGTGTGCTATCATTATAAACTAGTAACACACCACAAATAAAAAACAAAACAAGTGGTGCTCCAATTAACAAAGAAGAGACAAGACTTTCTTTTAAAAGGTTCGGTTTACTTTGATTCTTTTGTAAACTTTTTATGATTTGGTCATTCTCATCTAGCAGATGTTTGTTCGGTTTGTTTTTTTTTTTTAATTTACATCACCATTTTCAACTGAAACAGCAGTCTCCGAAATACTCAGATCCTTAATGAAGAGTACTTAATTGCTTACGACTCAGTTACAAGTGGAAGTCTTGAATTGAAAATGTTCTCTTACTAAATGTACCCTATATATAGCTTTTATGTAGACAATTGTAGTCCTTTATTGTGTCACTATCTCAATTAAATCTAGCTGTTGTAGGCTCTAGAATGAGAATTACAAGATTTGTTTTACATGGTTAACATGATGGTTGTGATTCATGGAAAATTATTTGAATGAGAGCAATTACTCAACAACATTTTAACCCAACCAGTCTAACCTTATGGTGAGAAATGTAAGACAAGAAATATCAGCAGTTCCTGTAACCATGACCACATTAACAACAAGATCAGTGTTCATGAATGTGGAAGTCCTACAATAACTTTTTACTGATATCTAGTGGCTCAGAAGGCTTAAAATCCTCTAGTGGTAGTACTGCTCATAGCATTGCATACTGAGTGAATTAATAACTACAGGTATGTTGGTATTGCAACGGCCTACTACAAGTACTTGCCAGCCATCAATGCCAGCCATCCTCCATAATAAATAAATCAACATCCTGTCATTGAATTTTCAGGTAGCTCACATTAAATCTACATCTAACCAAACTTCAATGCCGCTGAAACCTGCTTCCCTGCTGGGTATTCAGAATCCAGAATTCCCTATGTTTTCTCTCAATGAGCTGAGCCTGAAAAGAGGCCACCTTATCCAGAGATTTTACTGAGACTGTGATGAACTATAGATGGGTCATCAGTCATCCTTGTAGAATATCAAGTACATAAATACTGATCCAGGAATTTATTTGACATTTAATGTATGTGTCATATGAAATAAGTCACTCAGATTTAGAGGCCTAAAAGCAGAAAGAATCATCAAATATAAATCAGAAGTATGTTTTTTTCTCATAAGAATAGCTTGCTTGCAAAATGTGTTATATTACCAAGTCAATCAAAAAAGAAAAGAGACTAGGTACATAAAACAAACCAAGTCAAGGTAGAAGTAGCTGGACTACTTCCAAGTTTATGGTGCAGAATGAAAATAGACTTCAGTCACATCAAAATTATTTTTTAACTTAATTCAAATTTAGGTTTATTTAAGGATTGTGTAAACTGACTTGAATTCACTGATCTGACAGACCTAATACGTTTCTTTCTACTTTCACAGTGTTAAAGATCTATCTGAGTAGTCAGATACTTTAGCTATAATATTTATAATTTCCTTTCTCTTTATTCATTTTTCTTTTGTTTTTCACCATCAGATTCACTTGATTTCGTTGGTGCAGTGGTTAGCGCGTCCGCCCCAGAGTCTGAAGGACCCTGGTTTGTTTCCCACAGGGGGCCTTTCTGTGTGGAGTTTGGATGTTCTCCCAATGTCCGTGTGGGTTTTCTCCGGTTTCCTCCCACAGTCTAAAAACATGCAGGAGGTTAAAGGGAATTACATTAAAAAAATGCCCAGATGTGATGGAGGGAGTGAATGGTTATTTGTCTCTATATGTGGCCCTGCAATCATTATAGCTGATTAAGGCCTGTGGATTGATCTTTACCACAAATTTTCAAGAAAAACATCTCAATACATTGTCTAACATTTCTTTATTTTTCTTTCTTGAACAAAGCGAAGATAATAAAAAGTACTTATTTTGTTTCTCATCTTGCATCCCTTTAATGTATATTGGCTTGCAGACTCCCTTATAGTTGAATTTATTGAGTTAAATTCAACTGACATTGGCAAAACATTTGGTGTTTTCCCACCCAAATCATACTGGTAAACACTGGACATCAGCCAACTTATCTGAGTTGTAGCCATAGACCTTCACTAGCTAGAGAGGGCATTGTCGTTTAAATTACACACGCGCGCGCACACACACACACACACACAAACATACACGCATGCTATCCAGTCTCATGAGTCAGAGAGGTTTTAATGAAACAACAATGCCTGTAAGTTCCCATACGGTCAAGCCATTCGGAAATGTGTGACATGATCAAATGTTAGAAGATACAGTGGTTTATCTAAGTTTTTTAATTCTATGATGGCAGTTTCTTGGGAACTCCCACCCCTTACTGCAGCACAGTACAGCAACATCAATGTGTGCATTACAAATGGAGCATTGTTGTGCATTACTTTTCATTGTTTACTGCATGCACTATGGACACTTGTGCAGCGGCTAAATCCATTTGAAGGACCCTTCCTCTTAATTATCCGTTGTGAATTAGACCCGCACCAGCTCATCCCAGTTATGTTATGTGCACGGACTGTAAAGTCATGCCAGGCATGGCTAAGCATTGCACAGTTTACGAAGTATAATCTTGGAGTTAAAGAGTAAAGATTAGAGGCTCCAGGCTTTTAGCAGCGGCAATTTCTTATCGCTTCAATAGATGGCATGCCATTTTTACCATTGTGTAGTTGCATCGACATGGTATTGCGAGGAGAGATAGCGAATATATTAGTTGAACGATGCTAAGGTTGGAACTGGAGTAGACCCAGAGGAAGACCAAAAAGAGGATTTATGGATGCAGTAACAGAGGACACGGAATTAGCTGGTTTGAGAGAATAAGGTACAGAGAATAGGGTTAGCTGTAGGAGGCTGATTCACTGTGGTGACCCCTGAAGAACCCCCCTCTTAATCCTCATGTCACTTATACATGTTTTCTTTTAAGCATCCTATGTTATGTGGCCACAAATGCAGCCTCAGGGTGGCACTGGCACGCACTGGCGGATACTACCCTCTCATCCACCGGGTTAAACCCCAACTTACAGGCACCGAGACAGGGGGCAATCAATTTGCCCACACCTGTCCGGTGCCTCTCACTTGGGGCAACTCCAGAATAAAAGAGTCCAGCCCTTCTTAAGAGGCCTGGTTCTAGACCCCACGCTGTGTGTCGAGGTTAGTCGGACTATATCTAGTCGGAATCTCTCAGCCTCGTGCGCCAGCTCGGGCTCCTTCCCCACCAGAGGTGACATTCCAGGTCCCAAAAGCCAGCTTCTGCAGCCGAGGATCGGGCCGCCAAGGTCCCCCACCCCGGCTATCGCCCGGCTCATACTGCACCCTGCCTCCTTGGCCCTTCCTGGGGAAGAGGGACCCATGTTGCTCCTTTGCGCTGTGGCCGGCCACGCCCGTGGATTAAGACCCGGCCACCAGGCGCTCGCCACCAAGCCCTGTCCCCGGGCCTGGCTCCAGGGGGGGCCATGGTGACCCATGGCCGTGCTAGGAAAAACTGGGTCAGATGATTTTCTTCTTTATGGGGGTATTCTGAGCCACACTTTGCCTGGTCTCTCACCTGGGGCCTGTTTGCCTTGGGTGACCCCTCCAGGGGCATAAAGCCCTGACAACATTGCTCCTTGGGTCACTGGGACACGCAAACCCCTCCTCTACGTTGGCAGGTCACGAAGGGTAATTGATTTTTATGTTGCATTTAATTTTACATCAATATGCAGTGTTTGTTCATTAGTTGTATTATCATTTGTGTTGATTTCAAGCAATTGCAAATGTGCTTTTTTTTAGAGTTTTGAGTGTTCATTCATTCATTCATTCATTCATTTATAACTGTGCAAATATTAATTAAAAAGTGCTCTGATTAGTTTTATTATTAGTTCAGAATATGAACAAACCATCTCAGTTCCCAAGAATTATAATACAGAAATTACACATATTGCCCCATTGACCCTGCATAAGCATGTTAAGCTTGCATTTTAAAGAATTCCGGTTGAGCTGGTTGAACCCGTGCATGGAACACTCACAAGTCAGTGTGGAAACACTTTAGTGAACTACAGATTGATGAAGTTAGACCAACTTTTGTTTCTGAAACTGGATATTACCATAATTTCCGTACTATAAGCCGCTACTTTTTCCATTGCAGCTTAAACAATGATGCGGCAAATTTATGAATATTTGTGGGGCTAATGAGCTTCAAAACATTTTAGCCCCATCACATCAGACCAATGAAATTACAGTGAAATTCTGAGGCTGTTCAATTCCAACACCAAAGAAGATGACTTTAATGGTTTTAGTGCGCAGTTGGAAGATGAAGATGGCGATCAACTGAAATAGAACAAAGCTTGGATGGAAAATGGATGGATGGACTTTTCCTTGTGTTATTTATTATTAATCTTCTTCATCAGCAGTGTTAGATGCACTGTTATGAAAAAGCATTTCCAGTATGTATTTGTTATTGTTATGTTTTTAATTAAAAGTAAAAAAAAATTTCTCTGTGTTAACTTGCGTGTTACAACATGGACACTGCGGCATATAGACAAGTGCCGCATATTTATACATATATTTATTCATTTATTTTTAGCTGGTACGGCTTATATTCTGGTATGCTCAATAGTCTGGAAATTACGGTACTATGAATCTAAAAACTGTGGTTAAAAAGCTAACTGAATCAAACCCTGCATTGCAAAAACAAAATACACCTTAAGGTACTGGGTCACTGCTACAGGCCATGAAACAGGATTAAATGTTTTAGGTGCATGAGTTTTGAATTGTTTAAAAAGCTTTCAATGTTTTTAAAGCTATTTGCATCTCCAGTTTGTGGTGCACTTTCATTAGCAGTCTTCCTCACCGTCATCATGGTTAATGTATTTAATTTCAGAGAGCCTAGTAGAGCAGTAGGTTGTGGAAGCCTTTGCTGTCGGGGCAGTACTATGTCTGAAAGAGGGGCAACATTGTCAAGGACTTGCAAATACCGCTAAGGATGAAGATATTGATCTTCCCAAATACTTTCACGTCACTGTGATCACAAAGTCGGAGAACCTTTTTACTGACAAAGTCAGTGGTGTAACTCAGGAACAAAGGGGTACATTTGAACATTTTATTGAATTCTTTCAGTCTTTAATGTTTATAATATCCTTCATGTTATTTTGTTAATATGTAGGTTTCGCTACTACCAGAATGTCTGCACTGCCAGCTATTCTTTTGTGTGGTGGGACTGGTCTAGATGGGAGAGAGAGATAGACTGGATGGCACTTAATGGGATCAATCTGCCATTAGCTTTCACTGGCCAAGAGACCCTTTGGCAAGAGGTAGGAGCATACCTGTCCACCATAAAACCATTTTAAACTTTAATGTATTTTCAATTATAAGCTCCTGAATACATGCAACTGTTACACCGTGTCAATAGGTTTACCGAGTTTTGGGTTTAAATCAGTCCGAAATTGAAGAGTTCTTCTCTGGCCCAGCATTTCTTGCCTGGAACCGAATGGGAAACATGAACAAGTTTGGTGGACCCCTGCCACAATCCTGGCATGTAAGCCAGCTAGTACTCCAAGTATGTCCATTTTACTACTTAAAGAGCCTCTAATTCAATGCTCTTGAATACGACACACTAAAGTACTTTAACCTGTAGCAATTTTCTTCAGGTTGGTCATATTCTCTAATACATTTTGAAAATATCTTGGATCTGTAATAGTTTCCATGGTTTATTTTATTTTTTTCTTTTGTAAATATTCAGAAGTTTAAGTGAAATACAATAGCAGCTAATTTTTCATATGCAGAATATAAAAATAGGCTGCTTTTGAATAGCCTTATAAAGATGTGGACAGCAGCACAATAAAAAGTTGAACCAACATTAACTCATATTCAAACAATAGACGAATGATAATATCCATATAGAGGAAATGTAACCTTTCTTCTCTTTTGTAGCTGAAAATCCTTGAGCGAATGAGATCATTTGGGATGATTCCAGTGCTTCCTGCTTTCTCGGGCAACATTCCCAAGGGATTGCTCAGGTAACACACAATGAGAATTGTTGACATTATGAAAATATAATGTGTATTACAATTATCGGAGTCTCAGTTACCCTTAAAGGAATGAAGAATTTGTCATAGGCTAAACAAATTTAATTAAGGTGAAAAAAAAAATTGAACGTTAAATTTGAAATTATATCATTTCTGTAACCAGACGAGACCAGATGTTTATGTCTGTTAATATATGTTATCTGGTTATATTGAGCTGGTACAATCAATGAATCTGAATTAATAGTCAATGAATATGTTGGTTGGTGTCTGCTCATATGGCAACTTGATTAGTGTTAATTTTTGACACCACAATCACAAATAGCTCGTTAAGCTCTTATTTTGATTTTTATCAAATGCAGGAAATGCTAAAGGTTCTTTTATTTGCATATAAAGTATGGATGTGAGATCCAATAACAAGTTTGTTTTTTTTACATATTTTGTTCTTTCTGTTGGTTATATTGTTCACACCCTTGTTCATTTTTTTCCTTTATCCTTTATCCTTAATGCTGCTGTAGCAAGTTATTTTTCCTGCTGAGGGATCATTAAAAAGTCTATCTTATCCAAAGTCGTCACTGGACACAATGCTGGATAAAAAACAAATACAATCAGAGTCGTTTATCTGTGATATGAGCACTAAGAACCGGGCAAAGGAAATAGCAGGACATCTGCAAGGACATCAAAACATAGTGGAGTTCACAGAATAGGTTTTTCAGCCAGTGATTATCAGCAATCCCAATCAAGAGAATAGAGTATCCCACATATGAGTAGCTCCTAATGAATTTAATGTGCAGTATCTCAATCACACTTTGTTTTCCTTTTTTGATGTGAAGCTGCCTGACATACCGTTTTCTGATCAAACTGGCACATTAAAACCATTTTGAGATACCAATTTGGTATGCAGTTATTTTGTCCCTGATTTCAATCTTTGATGCAGAGCCACTCATACCATATAAATCACCCACTGGAGAACAATGAAACCCCTTGAGGAAAAAAATTGAGACTTGACAAATGTTGTATAATTTGTTTGGATCATTTGTTGTATCATCCCAGGTGTGATGGAGAAATATTTAATGAATTCATCTACTATGGCTACATCAAATCTAATCTGTACAATCTGTCAGTATGTACACTTCATCCAGGTTAATGAGAAGAGAACACAGCGCGCATTGCTGGTTTTGCAACCATTTTCAAAACAACACCCGGAGGTTGTCCTCTGATGTTGTAGAGAAATAATTCCACTGCTGAAGTGAAAATCGTAAATGTGTGTTCCTTCAGACTGGGAATTGGTTGGAAGACAATCACAACTTCTTATGGGCCTAACAGTTTCATAGTATAGCATGTTCAAGTACTGCATACAGAAAGAAGTTGTACATGACTGGATTTTGGATCTTTATTGTGAATCTAGTATATATAGTATATAATCTAGTATATATGCGAGTCAACCAAAACTATACCATACCGGATCGGTCGCAAACCGGGTTAACAACGACCGCCATTGGTACTGATGACCTACAGGGTACTAATGGAAATTGGGCTACTGTGGGTCAAAGAACAAGAACAAGAAGAGGAGGAGGAGTGCGTGTTCGGGAGCAGAGAGAGAGGAGGAAAGGAAAGAGCCTGGGTCGAGAGTAGGGACTTTGAATATTGGGACTATGACAGGAAAAGGTAGAGAGTTGGTCGACATGATGCAGAGAAGGAAGGTGGATATACTGTGTGTCCAGGAGACCAAGTGGAAAGGTAGTAAGGCTAGAAGCTTAGGAGCAGGCTTTGAGTTATACTATCATGGTACTGACAAGAAGAGACATGGAGTAGGAGTTATCTTGAAGGAGTTTGTTAGGAACGTCCTAGAAGTGAAAAGAATGTCAGATAGACTTATGAGTCTGAAACTGAAAATTGAAGGTGTGATGCTCAATGTTGTTAGTGGCTATGCCTCACAGGTGGGATGTGAATCTGAAGAGAAGGAGAAGTTCTGGAATGAGTTAGATGAAGTGATGCAGAATATTCCCAGCAATGAGAGAGTGATAATTGGTGCAGACTTCAATGGACATGTTGGTGAAGGCAATAGAGGGGATGAAGAAGTGATGGACAGATTTGGTATCCAGGATAGGAATGCAGAGGGACAGATGGTGGTAGATTTTGCAAAAAGGATGGAAATGGCTGTAGTGAATACCTTTTTCCAGAAAAAACAGGAACATAGGGTAACTTATAAGAGCGGAGGTAGGAGCACGCAGGTAGACTACATCTTGTGTAGACGAGGTAACCGGAAAGAGATCAATGACTGCAAAGTAGTTGTAGGTGAGAGTGTAGCTGAAAAGGGAGGAGTGTTGCATGGTTTTCAGGGAGGAGTTGAGAAAGGGTCTGGGTGGTCAGGTGAGCTTCCAGATGATTGGACAACTACAGCTAGTGTTATCAGGGAGACAGGTAGAAGAGTACTTGGTGTGTCATCTAGAAGGAAAGTAGATAAGGAGACGTGGTGGTGGAATGAGGAAGTGCAGGAGTGTATACAGAGAAAGAGGTTAGCAAAGAAGAAGTGGGATACTGAGAGGACTGAAGAGAACAGACAGGAGTTCAGGGAGATGCGGCGAAAAGTAAAGATAGAGGTAGCAAAGGCAAAACAGAGGGCTTATGATGACTTGTATGCTCGGTTGGTAAGGAGGGTGAGAATGATCTATACAGGTTGGTGAAACAGAGAGATAAAGATGGAAAGGATGTACAACAGGTCCGGGTGATAAAGGACAGAGAGGGAAATGTATTGACAGATGCTAGAAGAGTGATGGGAAGATGGAAAGAGTACTTTGAAGAGTTGATGAATGTGGAAAATGAAAGAGAGGCAAGGGTAGAAGAGGGGACTATTGTAGACCACAAAGTAGCACAAATTAGTAAAAGTGAAGTGAGGAAGGCATTGAAGAGGATGAAGAGTGGAAAAGCAGTTGGTAGTAGTGGAAACTAGACTGAGCGCAGAAGTCAGCATCTGTGAACAGCAGTATGGCTTTATGCCTAGGAAGAGTACTACAGATGCAGTATTTGCATTGAGAATGCTAATAGAAAAGTACAGAGAAGGTCAGAGGGAGCTGCATTGTGTTTTTGTAGACCTAGAAAAGGCATATGACAGGGTGCCAAGAGAGGAGCTCTGGTATTGTATGAGGAAGTCTGGAGTGGCAGAGAAGTATGTTAGACTGGTGCAGGACATGTATGCGAGCTGTGAGACACTGGTACGGTGTGCTGTAGGGGTAACAGAGAAGTTCAAGGTGGAGGTGGGACTCCATCAGGGATCAGCTCTGAGCCCCTTCTTGTTCGCAATGGTGATGGATAGGCTGACGGATGAGGTTAGACAGGAATCCCCATGGACCATGATGTTTCTGGGATGACATTGTGATCTGTAGTGAGAGCAGACAACAGGTAGAGGAAAATCTAGAGAGGTGGAGGTATGCTCTTGAAAGGAGAGGAATGAAAGGTAGTCGCAGCAAGACAGAATATATGTGTGTGTGAATGAGAGGAACTCAGGTGGAACAGTGAGGCTACAGGGAGTGGAGATCAAGAAGGTGGAGGATTTCAGGTACTTAGGGTCAACAGTCCAGAGCAACGGAGAGTGTGGAAAAGAGGTGAAGAGACGGGTCCAAGCAGGTTGGAATGGGTGGAGAAAAGTGTCAGGGGTTCTATGTGATAGAAGACTTTCAGCCAGAATAAAAGGAAAGGTGTACAAGACAGTGGTGAGACCAGCGATGATGTATGGACTAGAAACTGTTACAATGACCAAAAGACAGCAGGCGGAACTAGAGGTTGCAGAGATGAAGATGCTGAGGTTCACTTTGGGAGTGACCAGGATGAATAGGATCAGGAATGGGTCTATCAGTGGAACAGCACATGTTAGATGTTTTGGAGAGAAGGTCAGAGAAGCCAGACTGAGATGGTTCGGTCATGGACAGAGGAGGGATAGTGAATATATTGGTAGACGGATG
The DNA here is from genome assembly GCF_037954325.1 of Fistularia commersonii. Classification (NCBI taxonomy): domain Eukaryota; kingdom Metazoa; phylum Chordata; class Actinopteri; order Syngnathiformes; family Fistulariidae; genus Fistularia; species Fistularia commersonii. The sequence continues at coordinate 1,008,921 of NC_141316.1, read as the reverse complement.
CTGGAATTGGAGCTGCCAGGCAAGAGGTCTCGAGGAAGACCAAAGAGAAGATTTATGGACGTAGTGAGAGATGATATGAAAGTAGTTGGTGTGAGAGAGGAAGATACAGAGAAAAGGGTTAGATGGAGAAAGTTGACTCGCTGTGGCGACCCCTGACGGGAAAAGCCAAAAGAAGAAGAAGAAGAAGAAGAAGAAGAAGAAGATTGTGAATCTAGTATATTTGTTGCTTCTTGGGTGGACTTTATTTTTTATTTTTTTTACAAATTCCAGCCCGCCTATCCAAAGTAATCAGGCATGCAACATATTTGTAATGACCTACAACATCCTCGTCTTCAAGTTGTGGTGACTGAGTGTACGTGTATTATTTCAGACAACTATTCTGGAGAGAAATGGCGAAGTATAGGTGTTGTTACGTAAAGATTTATTTGTGATCTATGTTTTCTATCTTTCAGATTGTATCCTCAAGCAAATGTTACAGTATTGGATCCTTGGTCTCACTTTAACTGCAGCTACTCGTGCTCCTACATTCTTGACCCCAGGGACCCACTATTTCACCAGATCGGTACCCTCTTTCTGTCCCAAGTTGTTAGACAATTTGGTACAGACCACATCTACAACACTGACACCTTCAACGAGTTGCATCCACCATCCTCTGACCCCACCTACCTTTCAGCAATTAGTCGCTCAGTCTTTGCTTCAATGACAGCTGGTGAGTGCCTATGTGTTTTGGGTAAAAGTTAACATTTTAAATGGTGTTTGTTAATTGTGTATTTGCCCTGTTTAACACTTGTACAAAAAAAGACCTCCTCAAGCGCCTGACTGACTTTTTTTTTTATTTGGTGGGGGTCAGCTCATTTAAAAAAAAAAAAATGCATTTGTTCCTCATTTATATTTCTTTTTTTCCCTCTAGTCGATCCTCTGGCAATTTGGCTTATGCAAGGATGGCTGTTCTTCAGTGACACTGAATTCTGGCAGCCAGCCCAAATTCAAGCCCTACTACATGGAGTACCCCTTGGACGAATGATTGTGTTGGACTTGTTTGCAGAGACTGAGCCAATTTACTCCTACACCAAATCCTTCTATGGACAGCCGTTCATCTGGTGCATGCTGCATAATTTTGGAGGCAATAGTGGTTTATTTGGCACAGTGGAGAGCATCAATTCCGGACCCTTCAAAGCCTTGCATTTTTCAAACACCACCATGGTTGGTGTAGGCATGACCCCCGAAGGTATAGAGCAAAATCCTGTGATATATGAATTAATGAGTGAGCTGGCTTGGCGTAAGGAACCTGTCAACTTGATCAAGTGGGTGTCACTGTATGCTATACGACGTTATGGTAGCACTCACGACAATTTGACCGCTGCATGGAAACTTCTGTTTTCCAGCATTTATAACTGCACCTTGCCACATTACAAAAATCACAACCACAGTCCATTGGTGCGTAGACCTTCTTTTCACATGAAAACAGACTTGTGGTATGACCCAGGTGACTTGTTTGAAGCTTGGAAACTGATTATTGAGGTGGCTCCATATCATATGTCCAAAGAGACCTTCCGATATGATCTTGTAGATGTTACTCGGCAGGTCTTAGAAGTTTTGACAATCTCATTTTATCAGGATATTGTAGATGCCTTCCATAGTCACAAATTGCCAGAGCTCTTAACTGCAGGTGGGGTCCTGGTGTATGACCTTTTGCCAGAGCTCAATCATTTGCTTAACAGCGAGCCCAACTTTTTGTTGGGGCTATGGCTGGAACGGGCCAAATCCTTTGCAGTGGATGAGAAGGAGGCACAGCTCTATGACATGAATGCTAGAAATCAGATAACTTTATGGGGTCCAAGTGGTGAGATCCTGGACTATGCCAACAAACAATGGGGTGGTCTCATAGAGGACTACTATGCACAGCGATGGGCCTTGTTTGTCCAAACTCTTGTGGAATGTCTAGACAGTGGATTGCCTTTTAATTCTGACACATTTATCAAGGCATCTTTCCAAATAGAGAGGGGATTCATTTACAACGGCCGAAAGTACCCTATCAAACCTCAGGGAAAAACGTATGAGATTGCCCGCAGAATCTTTTTAAAGTACTACCCACAGGCCTTAAAAAGACTATAGTCAGCAGAGACAAAATTTTTGAAAGATTTTCAGTAAAAGGAATTTCTTCCTCCACTCTCAATCTACTGTGGATGTTCCAAAAATTATGACAAAGATGTGTACGTTTCAAGTGAGAATGGGGAAAGTAATCCACACTGCGGAGGTTAAAAAAAAGGGTTCTACATCGAAAGTGCACATGGATTAAAAATAATGCTTTATCAATATAAATCATAGAGAATGAAGATGTTTTGGCATTTCACAGGAACCTTATTGAACATGTTTCTTTTTAAACAGAAATGTCACTTGTGCATCTGTTTTCAATATTTTTTATGGAGAAGATGCTGAATCAATCAATCCTAACATGTTAAGAAACTGGTAAAACAAACAGGAGCTTTATGATAAATGATTGAAAGCTATATTTGTGGCAGCCTGAAGTCTAATGCTGTTTTATTTTGGTTTGGTTTGGTCTCTCTAAGTCAGAATCTATTCAGATCCAGTATGTTTATCAAACTGGGCTCCATGTCCAGCATCACAAAGAATCTTGCTTTCCTAGTTGATTTTGAAAGTTCAACAATCTAAATTGATTGAGTTAGGTTAGAAACGTACAATAAAAGAACATCTACTTTTTTGAGTTAAAGATGCCTCATGAGGATAGTAAGTCAGGGAAGTGGGTTTAATAAGCTGTTAATAGTCTTTTTTCTGGAAATGTTTCATACTGTGACATGAATTCAGTGTCTTCTCACACTTATATGCAGTCGGTTTGCGGGAGCAGTGGGGCCTAGTTCTCCCTCTCCCCTGCTACATGGTCCAGCTCCTCTAGGGGGACTCCAGGGCATTCCCATGCCAGCCTGCAGACAGTCTCTCCAGCGTGTCCTAAGTCTTCCCCATGGCCTCCTTACCTCTCCCGAGAGGTGTCCGGGAGGCATCCTGACCAGATGCCCAAGCCACCTCATCTGACTACTCCATGCGGAGGGATGCCTGTCAAATGCCTTCTCCAGATCCAAAAAACACATGTAGACTGGTTAGGCAAACTCCCATGCCCCCTCAAGGAGCCTGCCGAAGGTATAGCACTGGCCTACTGTTCCATGACCAGGACGAAAACCACACTGCTCCTCCTGGATCCGAGGTTCAACGACCCGGCGGCCCCTCTTCTCCAGCACCACTTAGGGAGGCTGAGGAGTGAGGAGTGTGATACCCCTGTACTTATGTTTGGGTCTGCCAGGTCTGACCGGTATCCTCCCCCACTATTGGAGCCAGCTCACGACCAGGTGGTGATCAGTTGACAGCTTCCCCCCTCTCTTCACCCCGAGTGTCCAGGACATTCAGCCACAAGTCCAATGACACAACCACAAGGTTGATCAAAGAACTGTGACCTAGGGTGTGTTGGTGCACTTCTGGACACCATTATGCCTGAACATGGTGTTTGTTATGGACAATCCATGACGAGCACAGAGGTCCAATCACAAGACTCCGCTCGGGAGTCGTTCCAGCCGATCATGCCATTCCAAGTCGCACTGACATTGCCCTCGTGAGCATTGAAGTCTACCAGTAGGACGAGGGAGTAGGAACGCTCTCGAGCAGCCCCTCTAGGGACCCCAAGATGGGTGGGTAAACTGAAATGTTGTTGGGTGCATAGCCACAAACATCTATCAGAACCAATCCCCCCACCTGAAGGTGGAGGGAGGCTACCTTCTCATCCACTGGATTGAACCCCAACATACAGGCGTCGAGTCAGAGGAAATCAATATGCTGACAACTGCCAAGCGCCTCTCTCCAGGGGCAACTCCAGAGTAAAAAGAGTCCAGCGCCTCTCGATAAGCCTGGTTCCAGACCTGCTGCTGTGCACCAAGGTGAGCCTGATTATATCTAGTCAGAATCTCTCTGCCTCACACATAAGCTTGGACTCCTTCCCCACCAGACAGGTGACATTCCATGTCCCAAGAGCCAGCTTCTGCTGCTGAGGATCGGACTGCCAATGTCCCCAGCTCTGGCCACCGCCCGGTTTGCATTGCACCAGACCCCCATGGCCCTCCTGTGGGTGGTGAGCCCAGGGTCAGTCCTTCAGGCTGTGCCCGGCTGAGCCCCATAGGGGAAGGCCCAGCAACCAGGTGCTCGCCATCGAGTTCCACCCCGGGCCTAGCTCCCGACCTTCACCCCGGTGTCCAGCGTCTGGGCATGGGAAGACTTGATCCAATGTTTTTCTTCTTCATGGGGGTTTTCTGTGGCATAGCTATATAAACATTCAGGGTAACATTCAGTATGTTTGAGAATGGTTTAAGTACGGTTACTTAGTCCCACCTTACTACACCAAGTGAGAAAAATACCCAAGGGCTTCCCATCCCTATATCCTCGTTGCCATTTAAACATGTGTTTAATGAGATCTGCTCCTTAATGCTAGGGGCATTATGTTTTACATTTTTAGCCTGAAAACTTCAGCTTCATCAAAACAAACTTAATTATGAATAATGTTAACTGCAGTTCTATACTATTAAGCAGTTGGTAACTCGAATTCCAGTTCTATTTTGAGTTCAGAGCATTTATAATTTTCAAATTGGACATCTTACACCCCCCTGAAAATGAACAGTAAACCAGTTTACAGTTGAACTAATTGCCACAACTGGACAACATCATACTACTACCACTACTACAACTTACAGTCGTAGTAATTTACACTACCAAGTTAATATTGTATAAGGCTCTTATCAATATCTTTTCACATGCATCAGTTAAAACATCATTGCAGGGGTCTTGTCAGTTGCCGCTTTAGCTCTATTGGTTTCACAGCTTCATTTTCCTGTATGTGACAACACAAGACACATTTTGGTTTTCCACTTTGGTCATTGCAGTACTAACAGTTTTTAAATATAGCAAACAGTACACTGATCATGAACAAGCTGAAATAAATTAAAGAAAAAAAAAATTACTAAATAATATATTGCGGCAGAGAGCATAAGAACAGAAAGACACTCCTTCTTGAAATTAATGTGAAAGCTCCTCACTACATTTGTTTGAAAGTGATAGATGTTGACCACCTGCTTTAACGTCAAGCAAACAGACTTATTTTACCCATCTGTGTGTTATAGGTCTCACAGCCAAGTTGAACACTAAAAACGTTATTAGAGGATCATAATAGTTTTGTCTGTATAAAGACAGAGCATACTATAATTCTGCATCAGAAATCTTTCTTTCCTCAATTGGATCCATTTATTTAGTATTGTGTATTGGGTAATTAGATACTTTTATATTTGTAATGTTGGAGAGAACTAAACTTACAAAAGCTTCAAGTCTAAGATAGCTCTGTGCTCACTCTTGAGGAAAAACTCATAGCAAATATTCCCAAACATTGACTCCTTTAATCTGACTGTTTGACATTTGTATCTGTAAACCATCTGTATGAATGAGACCAAGACCACTTATTTTATCCCTGTTGGATCAATGCTAATTAGATGATGTGCCTTTTTCTTTGTATTAATTTCTGTAAGCAGAATCAGACCGAGTAGGCTAGTAGAACAGTTACCAAACAATCCCTTTGGTTTTGCTCCTTCATAACAATTTTCTACTTCATTTACAATTTTGCGCTTGCACCGCCACTGAAACTGCATTGTTACACATGAGATTTGTTTGATTATGCCAACACACTAGCACACTATAACCACACATGGATCTTTTACTGATAAACCCCATTTGTCTCGAAGGGACCAATTTTTATATGAAATTAAATTCAATCATCACCCTGAAATCTATTTTTATGGGTCACTTAGTTAAGTTCCCTTTGCATTTCGATACATTTGCATATTTTAGTTTCCCTTCACAGTTTTTTTTCTGGTAATTTAGAAGCTGCTTCACCTGCCACCCTTTGATGTGATGGTATTTTTTTTTATTGTATAAATGCTATTTTTGTATTTTGATGAATGGAAATGTGAAACTTAAACTCAGGCATGTCATAAAAGTCGTCAGGCTCTGTGACTAATAAAGGGATTTTATTTCTTATTGCTGATCGTCTATACCGTGTTTATACAGTATCTTCATCTTATATACGATTTTCAAGCACACAAATATATTCAAGATCTTAAACCTGGTTTAACCATTTTAATTTTTTTTTATATTTACACATTAACTCTTGTTGATTTTCAAACCTAACAATAACAAACAGTTGGAAATGCCACCTTGTTAGGTTGAAAAGGTAAACGAAAGGGAAAAGGGGACAGGTAACCTGACTTGCAGTATATAAATTCAAAATTGTAAATCTCAATATCACATTTAGAACATTGATGGTTGTTGATTAAGTTTACAATATAACATTTTTGTATGAAAGTGTTGTGTATCCTGTGCAGCATTTCATGTTAACAAATAGAGCAAGTAAATATCAAAATGCTGAAAAAGTCAATATCTAATGATACATATTATAAATACTGCTTTTTTTTTAAACATTTTGATATGTTGAAAATACCATGTAATCATGGAAGTGTCCTCCTAGCATCGTCACCTCCGTGTGGTGGGGTAGTTTTATTGTCTGGGTCATCAGTCTCTGGTAGTGTCTCCGATGGCAAAGTGGTACTAATTGAGGGTCCAGACAAATAACATTTTCAAAAACCCTGATGAACGAGGAGTACAATAAGACACCATGCCCAGAATAGGGAGACAAGGACTCTCCTAGAGCCAGGCTTTGGAGGGGAGCTTGTTGGTGAGTGCCAGGTGACCGGGCCTTAGCCCAGTGGGTTTGGTTGGTCACAGCCCAGATAGAATAACCTAGAGCCATCATTCTGTAGGCTCAGCATCAATGGGGAGAGACATTAGGGTCAGTTGCAACATGTTTCGGGCAGCAGAAAAGGGTAAAACTTACACAAGCCAGCTCTCAGGGTGATAAACTGGTAATACAGGTCCCCCTCTAGCGGTGAGGTAGCCAAAGCTAGCATGATATCGTACCAGCTGGAAATAGTTTGACCCTGATCCATGCAAGGCACTGAATCTGGAACAAGAGTCATTGTTGATGGTTGAACTCTTTTTTTTTTTTTTTTTTTACGAGTAGCTCAGAAAGAGAAGACTTTTCAGGTGAGTGTGGGAATACCCGAAAACCTACAGCTGAGCACTAGTATATTTGAATTTCCCCCCACTCAACTTCTTCTTCTTCTTCTTCCTCTTTCGGCTTTTCCCGTCAGGGGTCGCCACAGCGTGTCAACTTTCTCCATCTAACCCTATTCTCTGTATCCTCCTCTCTCACACCAACTACCTTCATATCCTCTCTCACTACGTCCATAAATCTTCTCTTTGGTCTTCCTCGAGACCTCTTGCCCGGCAGCTCCAATTCCAGCATCCGTCTACCAATATATTCTCCATCCCTCCTCTGTCCATGACCCAACCATCTCAGTTTGGCTTCTCTGACCTTCTCTCCAAAACATCTAACATGTGCTGTTCCTCTGATAGACTCATTCCTGATCCTATTCATCCTGGTCACTCCCAAAGTGAACCTCAGCATCTTCCTCTCTGCAACCTCTAGTTCTGCCTGCTGTCTTTTGGTCATTGTAACAGTTTCTAGTCCATATATCATCGCTGGTCTCACCACTGTCTTGTACACCTTTCCTTTTATTCTGGCCGATAGTCTTCTATCACATAGTACCCCTGACACTTTTCTCCACCCCTTCCAACCTGCTTGGACCCGTCTCTTCACCTCTTTTCCGCACTCTCCGTTGCTCTGGACTGTTGACCCTAAGTACCTGAAATCCTCCACCTTCTTGATCTCCACTCCCTGTAGCCTCACCGCTCCACCCGAGTTCCTCTCGTTCACACACATATATTCTGTCTTGCTGCGACTAACTTTCATTCCTCTCCTTTCCAGAGCATACCTCCACCTCTCTAGATTTTCCTCTACCTGTTGTCTGCTTTCACTACAGATCACAATGTCATCCGCAAACATCATGGTCCATGGAGATTCCTGTCTAACCTCATCTGTCAGCCTATCCATCACCATTGCGAACAAGAAGGGGCTCAGAGCTGATCCCTGATGGAGTCCCACTTCCACCTTGAACTTCTCTGTTACCCCTACAGCACACCGTACCAGTGTCTCACAGCTCGCATACATGTCCTGCACCAGTCTAACATACTTCTCTGCCACTCCAGACTTCCTCATACAATACCAGAGCTCCTCTCTTGGCACCCTGTCATATGCCTTTTCTAGGTCTACAAAAACACAATGCAGCTCCCTCTGACCTTCTCTGTACTTTTCTATTAGCATTCTCAATGCAAATACTGCATCTGTAGTACTCTTCCTAGGCATAAAGCCATACTGCTGTTCACAGATGCTGACTTCTGCGCTCAGTCTAGTTTCCACTACTCTTTCCCATAACTTCATTGTATGGCTCATCAACTTTATCCCTCTATAGTTGCCACAATTCTGCACATCCCTTTATTCTTAAAAATAGGCACCATCACACTTTGTCTCCATTCTTCAGGCATCTTCTCACTCTCTAAGATCCTGTTGAATAGTCTAGTCAGAAAATCTACCGCTGCCTCTCCTAGACACTTCCACACCTCCACAGGTATATCAACAGGACCAACTGCTTTTCCACTCTTCATCCTCTTCAATGCCTTCCTCACTTCACTTTTACTAATTTTTGCTACTTTGTGGCCTACGATAATCACCTCTTCTACCCTTGCCTCGCTTTCATTTTCCACATTCATCAGTTCTTCAAAGTACTCTTTCCATCTTCCCATTACTCTTTTAGCATCTGTCTATACATTTCCCTCTCCGTCCTTAATCACCCGGACCTGTTGTACATCCTTTTCCATCTTTATCTCTCTGTTTCGCCAACCTGTAGAGATCACCAGCCTGTATAGATCATTCTCACCCTCCTTATCAACCGAGCATATAAGTCATCATAAGCCCTTAGTTTTGCCTTTGCTACCTCTATCTTTACCTTTCGCCACATCTCCCTGAACTCCTGTCTGTTCTCTTCAGTCCTCTCAGTATCCCACTTCTTCTTTGCAAACCTCTTTCTCTGTATACACTCCTGCACTTCCTCATTCCACCACCACGTCTCCTTATCTACTTTCCTTCCAGATGACACACCAAGTACTCTTCTACCTGTCTCCCTGATAACACTAGCTGTTGTTGTCCAATCATCTGGAAGCTCACCCTGACCACCCAGACCCTTTCTCAACTCCTCCCTGAAAACATGCAACATTCCTCCCTTTTCAGCTTCCACCATTTTGTCCTGTGCTCTGCCTTTGTCCTCTTCATCTTCCTTGTCACCAGAGTCATCCTACAAACCACCATCCTATGCTGTCTGGCTACACTCTCACCTACAACTACTTTGCAGTCATTGATCTCTTTCCGGTTACCTCGTCTATACAAGATGTAGTCTACCTGAGTGCTCCTACCTCCGCTCTTATAAGTTACCCTATGTTCCTGTTTTTTCTGGAAAAAGGTATTCACTACAGCTATTTCCATCCTTTTTGCAAAATCTACCACCATCTGTCCCTCTCAATTCCTATCCTGGATACCAAATCTGCCCATCACTTCTTCATCCCCTCTATTGCCTTCACCAACATGTCCATTGAAGTCTGCACCAATTATCACTCTCTCATTGCTGGGAATATTCTGCATCACTTCATCTAACTCATTCCAGAACTTCTCCTTCTCTTCAGATTCACATCCCACCTGTGGGGCATAGCCACTAACAACATTGAGCATCACACCTTCAATTTTCAGTTTCAGACTCATAAGTCTATCTGACATTCTTTTCACCTCTAGGACGTTCCTAACAAACTCCTCCTTCAAGATAACTCCTACTCCATGTCTCTTCTTGTCAGTACCATGATAGTATAACTCAAAGCCTGCTCCTAAGCTTCTAGCCTTACTACCTTTCCACTTGGTCTCCTGGACACACAGTATATCCACCTTCCTTCTCTGCATCATGTCGACCAACTCTCTACCTTTTCCTGTCATAGTCCCAATATTCAAAGTCCCTACTCTCGACCCAGGCTCTTTCCTTTCCTCCTCTCTCTCTGCTTCTGAACACGCACTCCTCCTCTTCTTGTTCTTGTTCTTGTTCTTGTTCTTGTTCTTGTTCTTCGACCCACAGTAGCCCAATTTCCATTAGTACCCTGTAGGTCATCAGTACCAATGGCGGTCGTTGTTAACCTGGTCGGCGATCGATCCGGTATGGTATAGTTTTGGTTGACTCGCATGTTTGGTTTTGGCAAAAGTTTTACGCCGGATGCCCTTCCTGACGCAACCCTCTGCATTTATCCGGGCTTGGGACCGGCACAGGAAGACACTGCTCTGTGCCCCAAGGCAGGCTTGGAGAGACACAGGCCAGTGCCGCCCTGAGGCTGCATTTTTCCCCCCACTCAGCCAGAGGGTCATTTCCTGGAGATTATATGGGGAAGAAAGGTGAACTCCGACTGTTGGCATTTATGCACCAAACACTATAGGAGCACCCAGCCTTCTCAGAGTCAGTGGAAGGCATCCTGGTTAGAGCGCCTCTTGTGCTCTACCTCAGGTAGGAGGCTTGAATGCTAATTCAGGCAGAAAAACCCAAAAAGGGGTGACTGGGAGAAAAGGCATGTGTCATCCCAACCCAAATGTTATTACATTATTGTACTTTTGTGCAACACACAAATTGGCCGTAGTTGAACCATGTTTGAGTATTAAAATGCTCATGAATGTACATGGTACCAAAACGCCTTGGGCCAGAGATCAGTGATCAGCTTTAAGGTCATTTCATCAGACCTGCAACCGTATACAGTTCCGCCCAGAAATATTTGGATAGTGACACAATCTTCATGATTTGGGCTCTACATGCCACCACATTGGACTTGAAATGAAACTACAACAGCATTGAAGTGCAGACTTTAAGGCTTAATTCAAGGTGATGAACAAAAATGATTAAACATGTAGGAATTGTAGCTATTTTTATACAAAACGCTCCGCATTTCAGGGACTCAAAAGCAATTGGACAAATAAGCGTAAGCCTAAGTAACATGTAACTTTTAAATATTTTGTTGAGAATCCTTTGCAGGTAATGACTGCCTGAAGTCTGGAACCCACGGACGTCACCAAACGCTGGCTTTCCTCCTTTGTGATGCTTTGCCAGACCTTTACTGCAGCGGTCTTCAGTTGTTGCCTGTGGATCTTTCTGCCTCAAGATTTGTCTTGAGCAAGTGAAATGCATGCTTGATTGGGTTAAGATCTGGTGATCGCAGAATATTCCACTTCTTTGCTTTAAAAAAACAAACAAACAAAGAAAAAACAACTCCTTGGTTGCGTTTGCAGTATGTTTTGGATTATTGTCAATCTGTACTGTGAAGCGCTATCCAATTAACTTTGCTGAATCTGAGCAGAAAGTATACCCCGATGCACTTCACAATTCATCCAGCTGCTTCTGTCTTTTGTAACATCATCAATAAACACGAGTGACCCAGTGCCATTGGAAGCCATGCATGCCCCTTCCATCACACGGCCCCCACCATGATTTACAGAAACTGTGGTGTGCTTTGGATCATGAGTGGTTCCAATTCTCCAAACTTTCTTCTTCCCGTCATTCTGGTACATTTTGATCTTAGTCTCATCTCTCCAAAGAATGCTGTTCCAGAACTGGGCTGGCCTCTTCCAGCTGTTTTTGGCCAAGTCAATTCTGGCCTTTCTATTTTTGAGGCTGATTAATGGTTTGCACCTCGTGGTGAATCCTTTGTTTTTACTCTCATGAAGTCTTCTCTTTATGGTGGACTTAGATTCTGATACACCCACTTCCTGGAGAGTCTTCTTCATTTGAGAGGGGTTTTTCTTCACCATGGAAAGGATTCTGTAATCATCCTCCACTTTTGTCTTCTGTGGACATCCAGGCTTTTTTGAGTTCCCAAGCTTACCACTGTACTTTTTATTTTCCTCGGAATGTACCAAACTGTTGATTTGGCCACTCTTAACATTTCTGCTGTCTCTTTGATGGATTTCTTCTTTTTTTCTGAATGCAAAACACCTCACCTGGAATCAACTCCAGACCTTTTAACTGCTTAATTGACAGGTTATCAAGGGAAGAGCCCATGCAGCCTTGTTTTTTTTTTTTTTTACAGTTTTCTGAGTCAATTGTCCAATTACTTTAGGTCCCTTTAAATAGAGCCGACAACGTATTAAAGTGCTATAATTTGTAAACCCTTTCTCCAATTTGGATGGGAAAACTCAAATTACAACTGAGAGTCTGCACTTTAAGCTCATTTCGATATAATTGTATCCTGAATATGTATTTGTAAACAGCCAAAATAACAACATTTGTGTCCAAATATTTCTGGGGCTAACTGTATACTGGGTACTCGGATGAGGAGAGGTGTAGAACTTTTCCACTGATCACCACCCGAGGATGGATTGGATCAGGTGGTGAGTGAAGCCTGTTGGACAGACCTGCTAAAACCCAAACATTTAACCCAAACATTTAATTTTAGCCATGAACTCAAACTAATTTCTCATACAACATAGGTCAGGGCCACGGAAACTGAATAGTCTATATTCAACCTTCTTTGCCAGTGTTGCTGCCATGATTAGCACCATTAGAAGTACTGGACTTCAAAAGTGGTTGCAGCCTTGGCAGTCAAGGAGGAGACTGGAGAGACCATGGAGAAGGACTTTCAGTTGACTTCAGGCAATGGAAGCTGGGTGTAGTCCAAGCTCAATGGAAGGAGGCTGTTTAGCTCAGCGAGAGACATCGAGTGGTGCAAAGAGCACTTTGTTGTTGATCCTTCGATCCAAGAGAAACAATGCAGATTCTGTCCGGTTCATGGAACAGCGGATCAGCTCTTCACTCTTGACGGGATCCTGAAAGGCTAATAGGAGTTTATGAGTCCTCTACGTGGGCGTTATAGGTTTGGCAAAGGTGTATGACTAAGTAACAAGGGGTGTTCTGTGGGACGTGTTAAGGGAATAGGTGTTCATCTGATAATGTTGCATCCTGGTCACATCCCTTCAGAGGTGTTGCAGGCATGTCCACCCTGAAAAAGGCCCCGTGGTCAACCCAGAACATACTGCAAGGTTTATACATCCCGTTAAGCCCAAAGACTTTCTGAGATCCAACAGGAGCAGCTAGAATGCATCACTGGGGACAGGGATATCCGTGTTAACCTGCTCAGTCTGCTGCTACCCGGTCTGGGCAAGTGGTTTGGACAATGAAAGGATGATACATGATACTGCTCTTCAAAACCAGATGAGAATTTTAACATAAAATGTATTTAAATGTGATAAATAAAATGCAACTAAAGGAACTCTTCAAAATCAGAAACCATTTTAAGTTCGCTATATTTTAATAGCAGATCCATTAAGCCAGATTTTAGTTCTTACATTTTCATACCAGTGAAAGTCAAACATCTAGTCCAGATCTCAGTGTCCCTTTGGAGTTAAATTTGGGTCCAGAACAAAGAAATGGTGGAGATCTTATGTTGTAAAATCAAAGTTGTCTGCCCTAAAAGGAATGATGGGGGATTAAGGAAATACTGTATAATGCAAAAGAAAACAAAAATAAAGAAAAAAAGGTAAAATAAATGAAGTAAAATAATTGAACCCAGAAAAAAAGGAGCTGAGTAGATAAATATCTTTTATTATTAAAGAACAATGAATATCAGGTTAGAGGGACTTCTCCTTATCTACACTGTGATATTTCAGTTTGCCTCACACACATTTATAAGAAATTAAACTCAGTATGATTAAAAAACAAAATGAAGCTTTGTCACAGGGCTCAGTGACACGGATTTAGCTATGTGTGTTGGATTTGGGTCAGCTGGCAAGCTCTCAGATATTTAAACTGAGCCTTACACTTTCTCTCCAGCAACAGGCTCGTTTGACAGTGGACTAGAGTCCAGAATATTGACCGTCTAGACTCAAGGCAATGAAAGGAGATGCTCCATAGAGCTCTGATCAAGGCAGAACTGAATTACATTTGTCGTGGCAACTGGACTAGAATTTCTTCCCTTGACGACATTTCCCCACTCATCCAAGAGGCTTCTTCAGTTCCTTATAAGTTAGTATTAAGTGCAATGAAAAAAAATTTAGAATGTGATAACTTATCATAGATAACCTGTATTGTAGAGCTTTGTTTTTCCAAAACATTTTTTTTCAAAAATATTTTTTGTTCAAGTTATTGTGACAAATTTTACAATAACAAGTAATTTCATGTTACTACAGTGAGGTTTTTATCACTGTGTGAAAACTTTTCAGAATCAGAATACTTTACTGATACTCCAGGGGAAAATTGCTTTTCATTGAATGCTTTTTTTAAGGAGCTTTTTTTCTGTAAGAAAGATAGCACATTGTTATAACATGAAAAGCTCATTTAATGATAAGGATATGATCAGTTTATACTTTCAGCCTGGCACCAGTATTCTTCTGGGCGGTGATCATAATTTTAATACAGTGAAAGTGATTTAAGTTGTTAGACTTGAGCAGTTGAGACATTGTTAGATCTGATCATGGAAAATAGCTGACACTAAAAAGTCTTATATATGTGAAAATCTCATGGTTCTGTAGAGCAGTGGTTTCTGAAGGCTGAGATTGGATGTGTTGCAAGAGATTTTAAAAACCCAAATAAAATTTAAGCTCTTTTACCTTGTATTCATAACAATAAAAATGCTTTGCAATCATTTGCAGAAAGAAAATTTTGTTTTAATTTTGTTTATCAGCATTTTTTTGGACCAGCAAGTTACTCAAGAGATGAACAAGAAATAAATCATACAGACTAAAAAAAAATAACTGAGAATAAATGAAAAAATACTTGAAAACTGAAGAACCAGCAACAGGGATAAAAACAAGAAATTGCTTAATACTTTCTGAGTACAATGGCTTGCAAAAGTATACCCCTTTAACATTTTCCACATTTTGACAACAAACATAAAAATATTTTATTGGAATTTTATGTGAAAGAGCAACCAGTGGCACAAATCTGTGAAGTACAAAGACAATAATACATTCCTTTTTTTTTTTTATAAAAACTGAGTTGTTTGCAAAAGTATGCAAAAGTATTCAGCCCCCTTTTCTCAGCGTCAAACCAATTGCCTTCAGAAGTTCACTGATGATTGCTCAATGATCGAATGTTGATATAATTACTAAAGAGTCCACTTGTGTGTCACGTAATCTCAGTACAAATACAGCTGCTCTGTGACGGCCTCAAAGTTTTTTTTTTTAAGACAATATTGGGGAATCATGCAGCATCATGAAGTAAAATGGAACACACAATGTCAGAGGTAAAGTTGTGGGGAAGTTTAAAGTAGGTTTAGGCTAAAGCAAGATCTCCCAAGCTTTGAACATCTCACGGAGCACTGTTCAATTCCATCATCTGGAATTGGAAAAAATATGGCACAACAGGGAACCTACCAAGACACAGCTGCCCCACCTAAGCTGCAGGCCAAACAAGGAGAACACTTATAAGAGATGCAGCCAAGAGACGCATCTGATGGCGACTGGACAAACTGTAGACAGCCATGGCTGAAGTATGGGATTCTGTCCACAGGACATCTATTAGTCGTGCACTGCAAAAATGTGGCCCTCAAAAGAAAACCATAAGAAGTGGTGCTTGCAGTTTGCCAGAAACCATGTGGGGACACAGAAAATATGGATAAAGGTGGTCTGGTCAGATGAGAGCAAAATTGAAATTTTCTGGCCCAAACACAAAATGCTATGCGTGGCAGAAAAAATATATCAATCAAGAATCTGTGGCAATGTCTAAAACAACTGCCTTTCACAAACAATCCATCTAATCGGACAGAGCTTGAGCTGCTCCGCAAAGAACGATGGCCACATATTTCGAGCTCTAGAGTCAAAAGACTTGCAGCTGTAATCATAGTAGAAAGGCAATTCTACTATTGACTCAGGGAGCCTAAATATTTTTGCACAGCACACTTTTCAGTTTTTGTATTTGTAAAAAAATAAGCAAATAAAATCATGTGTATCTTTCTTCTTACTACACAATTGTGTGTCATTTTGTGCTGGTCTTTCACATAAAATTCCAATAAAGTGTCTTTGTTTTTATGGGCATAACTTGAAAAAATGTGGAAAGTTAAATAAACACCTTTGCAAAACACTGTATATCTGAAGTAGTGACATTTTGCATAAAAAAAAAAAAAAAACAAAAGAAGAAATTGTATGATTTGACTTCTTAGCTTAAATGAGGTCATGAGTTATGGGTTTGATAGCCAAGACATTTGAGAAACGCTGGTTTTAAGTACAGTAATGAATTGGGTGTTTTGATTACAGAGGAGAAAAAGCTTTAAAATTATAACATGTGTTTCTTATAATGACAAGTCCACCATGTACGATAGTTTACTAAAGCAAAAGGGAAAAAAGCTATCCAACAATGCCTTCGATTCTGCTGTGGATCAATTTGTTTTGGTTTGCTGGCCATGAGAAGATCAGGTTGAAATGTATACAGACAGCAAACACATTGCATGTTCACCATGAGAGGTGCATTGTCAAAGAGGCAGATCCTGGATTAAGACGCTGCTCAAATTCACCAGTGGCTCCAAGTGTCAGACCCCCCCACTCCCCTGACCCACAGGTGCAGACATACTATTGTGACATGCTTGGAGAGGTGGTGGGGCAGCTCTACAACAACACTCCTCACCATCAGTGCACCGCTTTTCCAAACTTTTATTATACTTAGCAGACATTCTGCTAAGATCTGCATTCGTTAAATGCGAAATTCTCAAAAACAGCATGACTGCTATGACCACATTTTTCTGATAACCATGATATAGATTTGGTTAAAGCCTCCAAGTTAGCACAAAAAATGTCACAGCTACATTTAGGTAGTGGGAAATAAATGGCTTTAAAGGGTGTAAACAAAATATTGTACTTAAAAATGCAAGGGGAACCAAAATGAATGAATTTTAGCAATCAAATGTTCTTGCACTTTTTTTAAACTGACTTTTCATTTATTGCTGATATTCCTGAGACTTCAAAAAATATTTGTTGTTTCATTTGAAACCCATGAAAATAATTCTATGTTTGTTCGTGGAATCAAATTTCTGTCTAGAATTATTGGAAAATCTGTGTATCTGCACTTGAAGAATGGCAAATGAAATATTCTTAAAAAATCCAAAATGATATCTTGAGGTCAGATTACCGATGCTGATTATTAATGTTGATCTGAATTTAGCTTCTGCTATGTGATTATATTTTTTTAAATTACATATATACTATAAATGACTAAATAGAGGAAATGGAAAGATGGTTGTATAAAGCTGCCCACTTGTAACACGATGAAGCTCTGACTTTCACACAACAGTTAAGAGTTGCAATCACCAATCATTCAACTTTACAATGCCCTGCATAAAAAGCATGATATGTTCTAGTTTTTCACTTCTAACCATGATGCAGTAAGCTAGAAACAGGGAGATCAGCTGCCAGAAGGAACAGTAATCATTATGTCATATGAGAATATTATGTCATTAACAGAAAATAAGGCAGAGTTTAAAAAACAAAAACAAAATTAAAAAAATTATTCAAAAAAAATTCTATGATTCTCTTGAAAACATTTAAAGCTTTCTACACTTTCACACTGATCAATCCAAACAAATGTGAATTTGCTAATTTTTTGAAACAAGAGCAAAATGATTAGATTGTTAGCTTCAAATGAAACTTCTATTCCATTCAAAAAAAGGAAAACACAATTTAAAAAAAAAGTTTAGGATTATAGTCATCATAAAGCTTAACAAAATGTAAAAGGCATTTGCATAATGGGTAGGGAAATCAATATGTCTGTGCCACATGTGCAGCTATGTATACAAGCAGCACTGGTCTCTATACACAGTCCACCTGCTCAGCTGGCACTGAAGAGAAAATGACTGCTTTAGGAGGGTTGATAAAAACTGAAGTTGGAAACTAACTTCAGCCCAGTACATTCATTGAATTTCTGCTCCAAAAAATAAATCAAGAAGTAATTCTCATAATTGCCCCCAGGGGAAAAATAAAGGTTTTTTGAATTGAAGTGATCAAGATCATTTGTAAAAGTAGCATTTTGGCAGTTAGAGGAGACCATTTATGAAATATAAACCTGTACCCCATAAATAAACCCCAATGACCACTGGATGAGAAAATAAGAGATATTTATGTCAGATTGACATCAATCAAATGCATGAAAGATAGTAGTCAGTCATAATGCTGTAGCCTAAAAATCTTTTGAATTCAAACCATTGAATTTTGACTTTCCACTTAAAGCCAACCAGATGTCAACTTGGAATAAAATATAAATAAATAAATTTAAAAAAAAAAAAAAAAAGCCATGCTCTGTGGACAGACATTTAGAGGTTTTGGATGGTATTGCGAGTTTTACATAGAACACATCTGCCTGGATAGGTCTGACCAACAATTAGTTTAGTAGTTACAGCAAAACAATGTCAGTTGAGTCAGAATGTTTAGCACACCTGCAAAACCTACTTTTGATTTTCTCTTATACTGAATGAGATTTTTTTTACAAGAAATCAGACAAATATACTGAATAAACTTATTTGCAGCAGAGTCAATTTACTGGCGCAAAAAATGTAGCTTTGATATATCCCGAAAAGACTCAGTAAACACCATCAAACCCTATTAAGTGATTTTAGTTTGACCAAATTCAGCTTAAATTTCATGACTTATTGCCAAATTTAACACAAAATATAAACTATAAAATAGACACATTTACAGACTTCCTGGGTTTAAGTTACAGGCTAAATTCACACACACGTGTTTCAACAATGATTTTTCGATGGCCAATCAGTTGTCTGCTTTCAAGTAAGGTATAACATGAATGCACCCTTAAACAGAAAACAAAATTGTGGGAGATGAAAATTATTTAAGAGAAACTCGTTTACATATGAACATCTCTGACACCAAAAAGGCTCACTCTTTCTTTAGAGCAGAATAGTCAACAAAGCCTAACATGGTTTCCATTACTCTCCAACATCCAACAAGCAGCTGAACCACAGGAAAATGCTCAAACTTTATCAGTTACATCCCAGAAAACACAGTATTAGTCATTAGTCATTACTTACAAAAGCCACTTGGGATCATTTTGAGTTTAAAAAAATATATCACAGAGCTTTAGTTGGTGGGATAAATAATGCAAAAAAACTAAAGGTTTTTGGCTCAATGCCTAAAATTTGTAAGATACAGAATTACATACTTTTGACTTCAAAGGAGCAAATCTACAAAAAAATTAAACTTGCCATAGCATGAAAAAAACATATCCAGTTCAAAGCCATTAACTTTTTTTCCATATATTTGCCACTCTAATGTCAAGATCTTGTGAGGTTTTTCACAAATATGGCTGTAATCGCAGAATTATTTCCAACAGTTTGTTCAGTCACTATTTTTTTAACTGCAATGCCCCTAGTATGCAATCACAGTCATCGGTGTTCCCTCTTACCAAGGGCATTTTCTAAATCCTGTGACAAAAACCCATTCAATTGCTGTCTTGGTTTACTCATTTGCATCTTCTTAAAGAAGCAAGTTTTTAAGTTCTTTCCACTACAATCATAAAACCCCACTCTTAACTAGAACCATCGCAGGTTGCACAGTCGAATGTTTATCAGTTGCCTCTCCACACCTGGGGCCCCCTTGCAGAATCTGCACATTACAAAATAACCTATACTGCAGGAGTGTGAGGTATGTGATCATTGATATAATCTTGATCCAGAACCAGTTTGGGAAGAAAAACACCAAGAGTACAGCAAGAGCCCAGTTCCAGCAGGGGGTGGGGAAGAGGGTTGGTTTCGCAGTTGAACATTGTATGAAAGCAATTAAAAAAAAAAAAAAATTACATGGAAAGTCACTAAAATATCTGCAAGGTCATCTTAAGGTTAAGAGGTCAAAATGAATGAGATAAGGTGAACCATTAGATAAAATAAACATTAAGACTGTATGAAAAAAATCAATCTGAATTGAAGAGCTAGGTGGCAGGAGGGCTGTCTTAGTGAAAAATAGTAGGAATATTAAGCATTTATTCTTATTAAATTACCTGAGTTAGAAACCTGTTAACAGTGGTTTAAACATAAACATAAAATGTCGACCCCACTTGAATATGACGTTCTCCAGAGTCTTGGCTTACAGGATGCTCACAAGAGCTGGTCTGAAGCTGGACTGACAGGTTCTATTTGCAGAAGGGCCGTCTTATGACAGAAAGTTGCTTTCTGCTTTTGTAAACCTCATTGCAGCACATACAGTTAGCCCCTGCTTTGAATTTCAAGCACCATTTACAACAACTGAAATGGCATATAATGTAAAACCATAAGAATGGAGGTGGATCTTAGCAAAGACAAGATCAAACCAGTGATAAAAAAAATGCCTCATGTGAACACTGGCTCTCACTTCCCAAAGCCTTTTTGAAAATAGACATCATGCCTCTTCCCAAGGCCTGACAGTATTTTCTTCGGCTTGGGATGAAACATTAGCAGCAAGAAAACCTGCATAACAACCGAATGATACAGTATGCATTAATTTGGGTGTTCATTGAGGCAGGTATGTGCTGTGTGTTTAGTATAAACCCTATTTGCTTCATATTATAGTATTAACACAAAATGTATAATTTTGTGTAATGCTCCCGCCCCAACATGCAAACACAAAATTTTGGGCAATAGGTTATTATGCATTAAATATCTCATTGATTTTTTTCCCCCCTATCACTGGCTGATATAATTGGTAAAAACATTACCAGAAAGATCCATGAGTCACACTGAAGTCTTTCACCTGTTATCAAAGGGATTGTTACTAAGATATGAATTAAATTGAAGTGTCTTCCGATTTGAGATTTACTGCTGTATAATCAGGACTTCCAGGGGAAATGGGAGACATCTTTGTCCTATTGTGTTTACCACGCAGGCCTTGCAATAGTATTTGAGCATTCTGTAAACCGAGCAGCTGGAGACAATGCATTCAAGTACGGACTCTTAATGCCTTCATGAGTTGATTAGTGCATGTAGTGCTGATGATCACAGGTTAATACAGCTACAACCTCTATTACATCCACTCTTACCCGCACGCATGCACATGGGCACGCACACACACGCACGCACGCACGCACGCACGCACGCACACACGCGCACACGCGCACACACACACACACACACACACACACAGCATAACAACCAAGTGAGATGATGGTGGTTCTTTTGTACTATTCCGGGGGGTGTTGCAGGCAGGGGTTTCACTTTGAGCTGGTGGAGAGGTAAAGAGGGGTCATAGGCTCGGCCATTTCACGGAGAATCTGCTCCAGTACAGTCAGCAGATGCTTGAGGCCGTAGATGTAGCCCCGATCGTGGGTCTCACTAGGGAAAACATGGGCAAAGTCAATCATCCTGACCTCCACGTCAGTATCCCTGCCGCTCTCCTCAGCAGCACAACCTCCTAGTCCTGTCGTCACCTCCTCTTCCCTTCCCGTAACCTCATTCTCTCCATCCTCACCCTTCACTTCCAGTTGTGACTTATTACCATTTCCAGTGGTGGGTTGCTGAGATTCAGGTGAATGTTTCCACTTCAAGTTGTCCTCCTCAAACTTGGCTGAAATGTCCTCGGGAGTAACAGAGCTCTCGAATGCGCCACTGTCACCACTGTTCCCATGGAGATGACTCTTGGTACATTGGTGGAGAGTACCTTTCCTGTGATTGGTGTAAATGGTGGACAGTTTGTAATCCCAGGACACTGCCACCTGAATGCTGTTGTTGTTGTATTCTGGTATGTCCTCTTCCTGGCCCGCCCCTTCCTGTCTAACTTTCTCCTCCCTGGTCAAACAAGGCCTATTCCCCACACTTGGGCTGATGGTGTGGGAGCTGAACACAGAGGAGCGGGCAGATGAGGAAGAGGGGAGGCCCTCATACACAAAGAGGAGGGAACTGGCATAGAAGACCAGCTGGCTCTGGGACTCAAACCAGCGTAAGATGTGCTTCACTCTGTAGATGCTGGCAAAGACTGCGTCCTTCCTTAGACACACGCCGTTGTTGAAGAATTTTGCCAACCCTGGAGAACAGGAGAAATATAAAACCTATCTTTCAAGAAACAAACTTAGAAAATTCTACTTCACAGTATAAAGGAAACCAGAGCAGTCATTTTAAAAACTGCAACTTCAAACTCAAGTAGTGATGTATCACATTACCACGGACATGAAAAGAGCAACAGATTTACTGTTAGCTTACCTCTTTAGAGACAACTATCTGATCATCACTAACCATTTTCAGTCCTCTTCTGAGAAACAAACGTCATTTTTAGTCTACCTCATCACTTGTAAATATGCTTTAGTTCCTTTTTCTTTTAAGAAATAAATTGATATGTGGAATTTTCTTCAAGATTGACATTTAAGAAAATAAATAAATAAATAAATAAAACAAACTAAGAAACTTGAATTATAAGCAATGGAGGAATTAATTACAGAAGTCAGTTGCAGCTTAAATCTAAAGAAATAAATGCATTATCCACTTCCCCTATTTTGTCATACAGTTAGCCCCAGAAATATTTGGACAGTGACACAAGTTTTGTTATTTTAGCTGTTTACGAAAACATATTCAGGATACAATCATATAATCAATATGAGCTTAAAGTGCAGACTCTCATCTGAAATTAGAGAGAAGTCATTACCTGCAAAGGATTGTCAACAAAATATTGAAAAGTAACATTTTACTTAAGCTTATGTTTATTTGTCCAATTGCTTTTGAGCCCCTGAAATGAGGAGCATTTGTAGAAAAATAGCTACAATTCCTACATGTTTAATCATATATTTTTGTTCAACCCCTTGAATTAAACCCTAAAGTCTGCAATGCAATTCTGTTGTAGTTGTTTCATTTCACATCAAATGTGGGGGCATGCAGAGCCCAAATCATGAAGATTGCGTCACTGTCCTAATAACTCTGGGCCTAATTGCATTTTCTCAGTCTTTAGTCTGACTAAGTCAAAACAATTATCAGAGAAAAACTAAACTAAATCTTAACTTAGATGTGATGTGTCATTTATCAGTTTGGCCGTCACGATTTATTGCCGGACATGAAACATTTCAACGATATACAGAGATTCACAATGTTTGAAAACCTGGAAGCTAGATGGGTCAAAATTTACTACATAATGGGTGAAAGATGCTGAGACATTTCAAATATGGACCCTTTAAGTTGGATCCGAAAATAAAACTTTCTTCGTGCCACCGCATACCAAGAAACAGGATTTAAAGAACAACACATTATAAATCAAACATTTTAGATAGGGTAAAATGAATGACTTAGTGAAAACCTTTCACATGACAAAACTGACCATCTTTGATAGTGTCGTTGTTCAGTCCCCTCCCATAGTGCTGGTCATAGGTGTCGAATGTGTCATTGCAAAGATTATACACCTGCAATAAAGAAGAAATACAACACAGTTTACTTGAACTAAAAACAAAGTGTAACTCTTTAAATTAAGAAATAATATTAACATTGGGGTAAAAATTAGATTTGAAATACAGATCAGCTCCTCCAATATGTGATCTGTGAGTTATTTTTTCTGTATTCATTCATACATTTTTCAATAACTTCCTAATGATTTCCTTAGAGTTTGAAATAATTTTCAGTGAATTTGACACAAATTAGAGAGAATGTTGCTTTGGAATTTGAAGATAATGTAAACATAATAAATAGTTATAATTATTAATAATAATAATTAAATCATTGGCAACTGTGATTTCTTGTTGCTTTTTGGTTATCAATGGCTAATGTTGATTAATTTCTTTTAAATTAGTTTCATTAACATATTTTCTGGTCATTTAAAGTTTATTTTCAGGTACATTCTTGTTCATTTGAACTGTCTTTTATTCTAGATTCTTCATGATTTCCAGAATTACAGTACCTTCATGCTCAAGAACATGAGTTCCTCCCAGTGGTCACAGAAGGTAAGTTATTAAGCATTTTTGC
Source organism: Fistularia commersonii (assembly GCF_037954325.1). NCBI lineage: Eukaryota > Metazoa > Chordata > Actinopteri > Syngnathiformes > Fistulariidae > Fistularia > Fistularia commersonii. The sequence goes on along the minus strand of NC_141316.1, from coordinate 984,945 downwards.
ATAATCAAGCATAATTGGCATCTTGGAAAAATTGTCTTGTAAATTCTTTTCGTGTAGAAGAGTAGAAATTATTTTTGCTAATTCATTAAAAAGCTTTCCTGAACATATAACTTGATTAATTCAAAATCATGACAAAGCGCAATGAATTACTGGCAATAAACAGACCAGAACAGAAACATTTAGAAGAAATTATCTACAATCAGAAAAAAAGTTCCTAAAAAAATAGCAACAGCAAAAAAATAAAAAAAATAAAAATAAATAAATAAATCACAAAGTCGATATTGTTTCCAAGTCTGAAAAATCAACTGCTTCTATTTTTCATTTACTGGAATTAAAAAGGCTTACAAAACTATGCACACAACTCTCCCTCTTCTATCTGCTTTTTTATGTATTTATTTTTTATTTATCACTGTCCTCTGCTGACAGTCTAAGTGCAAGGATTTTTTTTTTATTTTATTTTTAACCAGGATTATAAGAATATAGCTAAGTATCATGCGGTATCAAAATACTGAATTGCTTGAGGATCAGCTGTTTTCTCAATGTCTCATATTATTTCATAGAAATAGCAATTGTTGTTCAAAACATGTGGTGATTATTTGCTGTATATGAGACTAAAACATGTACGTACAGCTTTAAAACTAACAACTAGCAGGCTTTTTTCCTCACTGCACTCATTTCATCTTTATTATTTTTAAATCTCCTCTTCCAAAATCATTATATAAACAGGATCATTACCAACAATTAGACCACACCTTTGTCAACAAATCAGAGATAAGTGCAGGAGTTTTCCATCCCAGTATAAAGCACAGAGCTTAATTTCAAACTGAAAATAGAACCAATTTACAGGCTCAAGCTCAACTTGAGTTTTTCTTAGTGTCCATGTAACTGACGCTGAGACTCTTCTTTTCAGCCCTCTGTTCATCTCTCCAACTATGTGGTGTGCTGCAAATGCTTTTCGTTATGCTTATTCCAAAAGAAACCTACATGTACTAAATTCTTTAACAGTTGGGCACTGTGTTGCCAAAATACATCAATTATACCTCCTTAATACATATATTTGAATTTCATGGAACTTCACTCCATTACAGAGACCAATATTGATGTATATGAAATATTAACAGATTAAGTCGACTTTTTGGATATCAAGAACTGATATATTAATTCACTGTCTGCGTAGATACAGTTACTATGCACTGATACTACATACTGTTTTCTCTGCAACTCAACTTCATTGTGTGTAAATCTGCAACCAAATAGCACCCCAAAATTAGAGTGAACATTTTCAGAACAATGAGACCTTTTAATGTTCCAGTCAGTTATACATACAGCCTAATATCAGCAAAATTTGACCACTGTATTTAACCTATCGTTGATGAACCTTGAGCAGAAGGCAGCGATTGAAACGCAACAGGGGAACAGTAAGGGGTTCACGGTCTCTCTCAGCAACACTTCAAAAAGCTAGGAGGAGTGACTGAATGGAACCAGTAATGTTCGGTTCCAAGGACGACCACTGTAAACCCTGTTTTTTTTTTTGAAAAACAAAAAATCTTTGAAATAAAGTTGTTTTTTGTTCATTCTGCAAGATGTATTTTTGGATACTGGTATTCTATATATGCCATCAGGGGTATTAACATTAATTAATTGTTCTGAAGACCTGAAGAAGTATCTAGGATGAGGTGAGAAATTATCAAGGAAAGAAACTATGTCCAGTTTCAGCAATAAGATTTGACATTGGCCATGATCTAAATTGACTGAGAACCTTCATAGACATGAGCACTTCATCGTTTTTCTTTTCCCCTTCCCCTTTCCTTCCTATCCAATTTAGAAACTTTAAATCTAGTTTCATTTCTTTATAGAAAAAGACCAGCGGAGGATGACCCTCACCCTGATGAGACCTTTCTGGAGAAAGCTACATACAGCCTTTGTTCAAACATATGCACCACTCACTTCATAAAGTATTAGTTGCACATTAACCTCAAGCTAGAGTCAAAGATCAGAGCCAAGAAGATGACGTGAATGTAACTGGTTAACCAAGGGTGGGGGTTATTACATGGAGCTGGTTTCCCTCCTTCATTCACTTTCAGGATGAGGAAATAGAAACTCCTTCAAGTGTTGTCTTTTCACTGTTGCCATTTAAACTGATCTGGTTCACAGGGTGGATAGGGAAAGGACAAACCTTGCCTCTTTTTTTCATAGGGCAGAATGGCTGGTCAATGCTGGTAATGGACTAGCAGACCAACATTTTAAAGACATTGATTGAATTTCACGAAATTTTCTAGCCTCTTTACCAACTATTGCTTCTTTCTTTCATTTTAAGTCCCTGTATACATTTATACATTCAAGAAGTTTTCTTTCTTGTTTTTTAAGCTAAAAATCTGTTGCAATGTGTTGAACTGTAGATCTGCTATTTTCACACCTTGTGTGTGACACTCTTGTACGATGAAGTAGGGCAGTGTTTCCCAACCTTTTTTGAGCCGCAGCACATATTTTACATTAGAAAAATCACACAGCACACCATCAAATAAATATGCCAACGATTTGAATGAAATAGAATGAAATGGTTTCAAAACCATTCTCAATTTACTTAGTGTGAAAAATGGCCTTGTTTGGTTGAACACAAAGTTTTTATAGGAACTGAGGAAACACAATCACTTTCACTGTTTTGTCTTGAGCACCTTTTTCCCCACTGATTCTACATCATGGTGAATTGATATTATAGCATTGGCTAACATAAAGTGTAATCGTTGTGTTCACATGATTGTCAGTTCACAATATTGTGAACTTTTTATTATTTGAACCCCTGCACGTCTAACCAGTCCATGGAAGCATTTTCATGCATAAAACTAGTCCCTACTAAAAGAAAAAAAAAAAACTGCACTAGTAGAAGAGCATTTAATTATTCTGCCTGTCACTGCATGCTGCCCACATAGATGGATATATGAAGACACATTATTTGCGCTGACTAAAGAATGTTTGGATCAATCAGGTGAAAGTGGCCATTTTTCCACGGATGATCTCTGATGGCACAATCATGTGCCGCGCCACAGTGGTTGTGAAACACTGAAGTAGGGCATCAATTTATGAAAAAAAAAAAAAAAAATGTTGAAATGTATTGGAAAGAAAGTTGAAATAAAGATAGGAATAGCAATCTTCAAAATTTATCGAATTAAATTAAATTGTTGAGACTTTTAACTAAAATTGACTTAAATGTGACTAAAACCTCCTTGAGTTGTAGTCAACTACAACTGGACTAAAACTATCAGAAATCGAAATGACTAAAATATGACTAAAACTAATAAGCAGTTTAGTCCAAAAGCCTAAGACTAAAACTAAAATGCTTGCCAAAAACAACAGTGCTCTAAACCATAGAGTATCACTGGAGTCTTGATACTCCGTTATCCCACATTACCCCTAACACTTTTCTTCATCCATCCCAATCTACCTGAAACTGTTTCTTCACATCTTTTCCACACTTTCCATTGCTCTGGACTGTTTCCATCTTAATGGCATTCGTCTGGCACCTGCCAAGACATTTACCTCTCCATCCTTAATTACCCAAACCGGCTCCATGTCCGGTCTATCTCTATTACCCTGTTTTAGCAACCTGTATAAATCATTCTTTGCCTCCTTACTGTCTAACCTATGCCCATATAATGCCCATAACCTATGTCATATGTCCTTTGATACCGCTACCTTCTTTACCTTGTGCTGCATTTCCATGTACCCCTGTCTCCTCTCTTCAGTGCCCAGTGTCCCAACTCTTCTTTGCTAACCGCTTTCTCTGTATATACTACTGCTTTTCCTCATTCCACCACCGAGTCTTCTTATCTACTTTCCTTCGAGACAACATGCCAAGTACTCTCCTTCCTGTCTCCCTGATCACATTAGCTATAGCATTCCAGTCATCTGGAAGATCTCCCTGACCACCCAAAGCCTTGCTCAACTCCTCCCTGAAATCATACAACACGCTTCCATTTTCAGCTTCCACCACTTTGTCCTCTGCTCTGCCTTTGTCCTCTTCATCTTCCTTGTCACCAGAGTCATCCTACAAACCACCAACCGTCTGCCTACACCAGACCTGGGCATTTTACATCCCGCAGGCCACATACAACTCATAGGGCGTCCCTGTCTGGCCCGTGTTCCACCACTCATAAATAACCCCGTATTTTGGTGTGTATGCGACTCTTTCATTTTGAAAAGGCTTGACACATTGTTTATGAGCGCGCGCACGTTGATGCTACTGTCTGCACAGTGACAGGTTATGCTAGCAGCCAAATATCCTTGATCCCCCAAAATGTCAACTCATGGTAAAAAAGAAAAGTTTTCAACAATGCATGGACAGCGAAATATTTGTTTACAGAAGTCAAAGGTAACGCCTTGTGTTTAGCTTGTTTCGCATAAGTGGCTGTGTTAAAAGATTACAATCTCTATCGTCACTACGTGACAAAACACAAGGTGAAATACAAGAACTTTTCAGATAAAGAGTCGTCTGTATTGCTAGCCAAGTTGCAAACTCAACACAGTTTTTACAAAATGCTTGGCATCCAGAGGTGCAGCAGTCAAGACAGGTTTTGCCATATCCCACAAGATCGCTAGAAAGAGCAAACCATTTTCATAACAGGAGTTTATTAAGGAGTGTTTGGTGGACTCATCTGTGCTAATATATCCCAAAAAAGGGGCACTATATACGATATACAGGACACGATATACAGGACACGATATACAGGACACTGCCCAGGCTGCTCATCTTCGTGCGTGGGATCAACACAGACTTCATAATCACGGAGGAGCTGGCAGGCATGCGCTCAATGAAAGGGACAACAACAGGGAGTGATTTCTTAACAGAGGTAAATGCATGTGTTAAAAACTTTGGGCTGAAATGGGACAAAAATTGGTGGCTATGACAACAGACAGCGACCAACAGAAAGTTGGTCTTTTAAAGAGAATCCAAGACAGAGTGGCAGAAAAGAACCCTCAGCAGAAATTAACTTTTTTCATTATATTATACATCAGGAAGTGTTGAGCAAGTGTTAAAAACAAATCACGTTGTTGAAGTTGTAACTAAAACAGGAAACTTTCTCAGAGCAAGAGCTCTGAAACTCAGACAAATTAGTTGCACTTTTAGAGGAAAATGAGACTGAATATCATAACAGAGGCTACCATACAGCTGTTGGGTGGCTCAGTTTGGGAAAAGTGGTGAAAGGCTTCTGGAACCTAAGACAGGAGATTCAGGATTTTGTGAGAGGGGCAATACCATCCCTCAGCTTTCAGAGGCAGACTGGTTGGCAGATCTTGGTTTTACTGTAAATGTGATTGCTCAGATGAATGACCTAATGTCAAACTGCAAAGGACTTTTTGTGTATGAAATATACTTTGTATACTTTTGACAGAGCGCTTAGGGTCAGTCCCACTGCTTGACTTTTACCCTTTACTCAAAGAGGAGAGCTTTCCACATATGAAGAGACATGCTCAAAAGATCCTTGTGCTGTTTCGATCTAGATATATATGCAAGCAGACATTTTCAGTGATGACATATAACAAATCCAGATACAGGTCTTCCATTACTGATGGTCACCTCATAGCTGTCCTACACGTTGCCACATCACGCTTTGAACCAGATTTCAATGCACTTGTTGAAGCCCAGGGCAGATTGGACTTTCGTCACTGAACAATTTTACTGCACAACAGACATGATTAAAATCACTTATTGCTAATGTATAAAATTGGTTCATTGTTCAGCTTTAAGATAAGACTTCATTGATCTTACAATAGAAAAGTTCATGATACAAACCGTTACAGTTGTGAAGAAATTAGTTAAAAATAAAATGAAGTTAAGTTAAAATTAAATGAAATGTGATGGTATGATTGTGTTTGCTTTATTTATTTATTCATTTATTCATTTATTTATTTACTTTTATAGGATTATCAATAATTCCCCCTTCAACCTAAATTACAATTTATACAATATTTTTATACAATTTTTTATGCAGTATTTGCGTTGAGAATGCTAATAGAAAAGTACAGAGAAGGCCAGAGGGAGCTGCATTGTGTTTTTGTAGACCTAGAAAAGGCATATGACAGGGTGCCAAGAGAGGAGCTCTGGTATTGCATGAGGAAGTCTGGAGTGGCAGAGAAGTATGTTAGATTGGTGCAGGACATGTATGCTAGCTGTGAGACACTGGTACGGTGTGCTGTAGGGGTAACAGAGAAGTTCAAGGTGGAGGTAGGACTCCATCAGGGATCAGCTCTGAGCCCCTTCTTGTTCACAATGGTGATGGACAGGCTGACAGATGAGGTTAGACAGGAATCCCCATGGACCATGATGTTTGTGGATGACATTGTGATCTGTAGTGAGAGCAGACAACAGGTAGAGGAAAATCTAGAGAGGTGGAGGTATGCTCTGGAATGAAAGTTAGTTGCAGCAAGACAGAATATATGAGTGTGAATGAGAGGAACTCAGGTGGAACGGTGAGGCTACAGGGAGTGGAGATCAAGAAGCTGGAGGATTTCAGGTACTTAGGGTCAACAGTCTAGAGCAACGGAGAGTGTGGAAAAGAGGTGAAGAGACGGGTCCAAGCAGGTTGGAATGGGTGGAGAAAAGTGTCAGGGGTACTATGTGATAGAAGACTTTCAGCCAGAATAAAAGGAAAGGTGTACAAGACAGTGGTGAGACCAGCGATGATGTATGGACTAGAAACTGTTACAATGACCAAAAGACAACAGCCAGAACTAAAGGTTGCAGAGATGAAGATGTTGAGGTTCTCTTTGGGAGTGACCAGGATGGATAGGATCAGGTTTTGGAGAGAAGGTCAGAGAAGCCAGACTGAGATGGTTCAGTCACGTACAGAGAGGGATAGTGAATATATTGGTAGACGGATGCTGGAATTGGAGCTGCCAGGCAAGAGGTCTCGAGGAAGACCAAAGAGAAGATTTATGGCCGTAGTGAGAGAGGATATGAAGGTAGTTGGTGTGAGAGAGGAAGATACAGAGAATAGGGTTAGATGGAGAAAGTTGACTCGCTGTGGCGACCCCTGACGGGAAAAGCCGAAAGGAGAAGAAGAAGAAGATTTATACAATTTTTTATACAATTTTTTTTGTAAATATTTAAAGCATATTCTTATTTCTTATTACCAAATCATTTGATTTAAGTGGTGCATAGATAAAGACTGAACAAGAAAATGTATTTTGAGCCCTTTAGAAATTAATCACCCACCCCGGCCAATACGCTCACTTCACTACTTTGCAGTCACTGATCTCTTTCTGATTACATCATCTATACAAGATGTAGTGTCCCTGTATGCTCCCAACTCTGCTCTTGTAAGTTACCCTATGTTTCTGCCTCTTCTGGGAAAAAATATTCATTGTAGCCAGTCCTTTTTGCAAAGTTGACCACCATCTGTCACTCCGTGTGCCTATCCTGGATGCCAAAACCTGCCTGTCACTTCTTCATCATTGCACCAACATGTCCACTGAAGTCTGGACCAACAACCACTCACATCTGGGAATATTCTGCAGCATTTCATCCGATTCAATCCAGAATTTTCTCACATCCCACCTGTTGGCCATAGCCACAAACAACACTGAGCATCACACCTTCAATTTCCAGCATCAGACTCATTGGTCTAGCTGACACCCTTTTCACCTCCAGAACATTCCTAACTCATTCAACATAACTCCTATTCCATTTCTCTTCCTATCAACACCATGATAGTACAAATTAAAACCTACACCAACACTTCTAGCCTTTATAACTTTCCATTTGGTCTCCAGGATACACAGCCTATCCACCTTCCTTCTCTGCATCATGTCAAGCACCTCTAACTCGTTGAAGCTAGTCCTAACTCACAGTCGTAGTCGTAGGTTTGATGTGCACATTTGGAGGCTCTTCTTCATGCACCCCTCTGCATTTATCTGGGTTTGGGACAGGCACAAATAGACACTGGCTTGTGCCCCCTGAGGCTGCATTTAAAAGGCCAAAAAAATACAAGGGATTTTGATAAGCAAAAATGATTTATTATGTTACCATATCCATAGGGTCTTTTCCAACTGTGTTAAATGTTTCATCATATGATTCTATTTTGTCAAAACCCTTTGAGACATTTCTAGCGTGTTACAAATGTAAAAATTGAAAAATATAAAATAGGAAAAAAAAATTTGTTGAGGTTTGTTGTAGGTCATTTGTTGAGATTATTTGTTTGTTGAAGGGGCAGGACAGGATAACAATTATACTGTCATCGGGTTGTAATGGAAACTCAACAAACTGATAACACTGTTTGACTCACTTCCTTTCTTAAAGATAGCTTCTTTCAGTCTTTCCTCTCCACTCATTAGACAGCATAATGTTGTGTCTCAGCTGATAGAACTTTGCGGTTTGTACAGATAGCACATCTGTTTGCATGGAACTTTTGCGTGTCCGTGTGTGTGAGTGTGTGTGAGAGAGAGAGATGGAAAAATAATTTTTAAAACAAATGATGCAGGAGCTGAAGATGATATAATACACCTATCTCTAACTATTGCAATTTTTCTCAGTTAATTTTGTAAGGTGCCAATGTATTTCATGAAACAATAAAGTTCAGACTGCAGTTACCCTTGCCAGCAGATGTACTACTGCTTCAACCACTTTGATCCAGTTATGAGGAAATTAACACATATATCACATAATTATCCTTTGTTCCACATGAAAATTAAGAGTCTATTTTTATGATAAGTCTCCTCCAAAAAATAAAAATACCATGAAAGAAAGAATGAACTGGGCTGTATTGAAACCCCCACAGCCTCTGTTCTGTGTGGACTTTGCATTCGTCTCTGCGTTGCAGTCAGTATTCTCTAGGAGATACAGGCTTAATGTTTAACTCAGTTACTTGCTAACCTTTAAATGAAACTGCCAGAGGGTTGTAAAATAGACAAAATTTGCACTGATGCCGGTTTTATCACAGGGGCTTCTCTCATATCATCTGTATAATGGCAGAACGAGGTAAAGATAGCTGATTGGGCTTAATTAGGTCTGGGGGAAAAAAGGTCAATTCATACAGAAAATTCCCAACCTACAATATTTTATCACTGAATTTTATAGCTTCAAAAAAATGTCCACACATTTTTACAATGAGTGTATATGGCATTGATTCACCTAAAAACCATCCATCCATCACCTTAAAACCAAATGTATAAAAATTCAAATAAACAAAACATTAGCTAAAATAATTCTTGACATCAAGTTATCAAAGATCATTTTGATGTAAGTTTGATTTTGATAAAATTACCTACACTTGCCTAGATATAACCAACATCACCAGGTAATAGCCCAAAAATCATGAAGTTATCAGAAGACTTATATGAAGTCACATAAGATTAAGCAAGAAATTACCTGAGAGAATGTCTGAATAGTCATTAAAAATCACAGTTAGAAACAATGAAAATACCAGAAATCTTGAAACATTACCCGAAAATCAGAAGAAAACCACTTAATTATCAACAAATAAAACAGAGTTACAGGAAGATTTTTCTTTATCTTGTTGAACTTATGTGAATAAAGATCAGATGAGAAATATTCTGTGTCAGTATTCTAACTCAAATGCTTATAAAAATGTTTGCAACTACATAGAGAAAAATTACTACCTGATATTGCAAAGATAGTAATAGAGGAGTGATCTACTTACCCTCATGCCAAGGACCAGGAAGCCTATCTCCTCCATTAATGGGTACTTTCTGATCTGCTGCTCACGCTTCTCCTGTGAAGCAAAGGGATCGTAGCTTCGCTGACCAAGTTTAACGTCCATGATGCATGGTTTAGTGAACCGACGAGTCACATCTTCAAGCTTCAGGTACAAGTCTGACACACAGGAAGAAATTATTAATATGTTGATTTTCAAACACATATCTTGTGATATAGTAAGTTAAAGCGAATACAAACTTTATATTTTTGTCATCAAAATAAATCAGGTCACTTAACAGAAAACAAACAGAATTAGCATTGGATTCCGACAATGGCATGAGACTTGTTACATGGGAGTCACACAGTACAAGGTCCAAGGTGTGAGTTACAACCATCTTATTTTAGTGAAACTAGATTCATGACACAGAACATTCAGATCTGAACATTACATATCAAAGAAAGCTCTTTAATGTTGAAGTATGAAGGCCTCTGTGTAATTTGAATGTCTATGAATCTATTGCTGCATTCCCATCGTAAAAAAAGCTTGTTGAAATGTAATGACTGTGACATTATCATTATCCTGTACATCCAGTTCATTCATTGGGGTGTGGGGTGGGCGCCGGTATGTTGTGCCAGCAAACAAACGCATGCATGCATGCACACTCGCACTGACACAGACACACACCATTGGGGCTGTCGGGAGATGACCAAGTGCCATAGTATTTGGGGAGGTGGTTCTGGAGCTCCAGAAGACATGGATCACAGCAGTCTTCAGCATACACCTAGGACAAAGACATCAAACTACATTTAACATATCTTAAATGCGTGAATAACGAAATCCAACAGGTCCATTTTGCTAAAGCTTCTAAAATGTCATTGCAAAAGCTGTCACTTGCGAGTATCATTCCTATTAATTTTCTATTTCCCTGTATTTTACAACCTTTTTTATTTATAACGTTATTTTGTTTGTTTTCTGAAATTCATTAGAAACAAATATCTTACAACTTCAATTTTAAAAGTAAAAGCCCCTTCATCAGTTGCACCATACCAGTGTGAAGCATGCCAATACAAAAGCTCTACAATAAATGTAACATTAAATTAAAAAGGTGTCATGCAATTTCTTTGATGCTTTCCAAATAAGTAGGCTATGTTGGTGTTTTAACCAGTGTCATTTTGTTTACTGACACTGTGGCATAAAGAGGTCCTGGTGAGTGGGGTTTAGTGTTTGTTGGGGCCTGGAGATAATTGCAGCTGACAAGGAGTATTCCATCTCTTTGGCCATTGGGAGGAGGCTTGACAACAGGAACCAACAGGCATGGGGAAAACATGCAAACTCTACCTTGAAAGAACTCATTCAAACTCATGCTCTTGACCTCTGTGCAGTAGGGGCAATGTCTTGTTGATGAGTGACTTAGCAATTGTTTGAAACAGTGTATTTTCTTATAACGTCATAGATTTTTAATCCAATATGTCCTGTTGCCATATTGTGTTGCTGCAGCCTCCTCAACAACCTGTTGACCAGATAAGACATAAAACTGCTTCTGTTGGAAACTGTGACCTATGGTGACACATCTCATTCATGTTAGTACTCCGATTCATGTGTAGTCAAAATGCTTAAACATGCAAATCCTTTTATTATATTTTACTGAAAATGACAAAAGCATTTTCTCGATAAAAACAAGGTTCTTTAATTTTTTCAATGTTCATTGGAAAAAAACAGTTATAAAATGATATTACAAGCATTTTCCATGGGAAATATTTTGAGTGTATGTGAATATAGTTACCATGCTGTAGAACTGCATCTCTCGTGGGCCTCTCGGTGGAGGCTGTAGCTGTTTCAGGACTGTTCCATCTGGATGCTGCAAAATGCCTGTAACAAATACAAGATCAGACTAACTGTCAAAGCTATATTTGTGGAGTTCCAATAAATCGTTCAGTTAGCTTCAATCAAGAAAGATGGTTGAAGCTTTTGAATTTAGGAGTTGAATTTAAAAAAGAAGGGCAGCCATTTTAAACGCACAACACGATCAATTCAGTCAGATTATAGAACATGGCTGCTGACTGTGAGGTGGAGCATAATCGGTATTTAAACCACAAAAAAATTAACTATCTCTGTCAAAATGACCAAAGCAATATTGGAAAAACTTGTCACAAGATATCCAGAAGTTTTTCTTCCATTTTGATATTACTGCTAGATTAAGTCTGTATGAAGGTTTATTTACATGATTATTTGTGTTGAAATAAAACTTTTTTCTCCTTTACCTTTCTAATAATTTCCTGTTCATACTTCTTTTATTTCTTGAAAATTAATGGGCAGTTATTGGATGGTTACATATATTTTTTGTATTGGCAACCTGATGGGGATTTTAAGAATAAATCCATCCAAATAATGACAATCTGATGTTAGAATCACTTCCATGGCCGCAGGTGTATAAAATCAAGCACCGAGGCATGTAGACTGTTTTTACAAACATTTATGACAGGATGGGTCACTCTCAGGAGCTCAGATGCTGAGACGCATAGTGCCAAGAGGTCTCCAACTTTCTGCAGAGTCAATCGCTACAGACCTCCAAATTTCATGTGGCCTTCAGATTAGCTCAAGAGCAGAGCGCAGAGAGCTTCACAGAATGGGTTCCGTGACAAAGCAGCTGCATCCAAGCCACACATCACCAAGTGCAATGCAAAGCGTCGGACACAGTGGTGGAAAGCATGTCACCATTGGACTCTCGGGCAGTGGAGATGCATTCTGGAAGCTAATATGCGAGTCAAGGCAGGTGAGTGAATACTTTTGGCCATATATTGTATAAAACATTAAGTTGCATGATGAATGCTTCATTCAACACAAAAACTGCAAATTATTTTATATATACTAAACTGTAGTATTAATAATGAAACACTTTTAGCCACTTTGTTGATAAATGATATGTCTTTGGGTGAAGATACTGACTGAATATTTCTAATTTACATAGCCCAACCTCACTGAAAATCATTAAGTGTTATATCATAACACTAGCACTGATCAGCAACAAAATATAGACAGCAATTGATGATATGTTACACAGCACAATCTGTCAATAAGAGTTGACAGCACCTAATGAATTTAAAACAAGAAGTATGAATATTAGGAGAATTGAAGGAAGCGATTGCGGAGGGAGGTGAGAGAGGGCCCTGGATATGAACAGAACAATCAAACGTTGGCTGCCATGATTAGCCTGCAGACAGCAAAAATTACATAGGTTCCCTTTCCTCACAAATTCAACTAGCACTACACAAGCCACAAAAAAGAAAATTATAGTATGTATTATCAATTTATCAGACTACTCTCTAAAGACTGAAGATAATTAGTGAGGTAGCTGTTAAGCTATAATTTTTTGTTACTCTGCAACACCACCAATGAATGATTTTTGCATACACATTCACAATGTATTTTAAAAACCTTAATTTCAGTTCACCCTAGCATATATCTCTCATAAAGACATACACCCCACAAATAATTGAGAAAGGAAAACCCATAACGTACTTTACTCTCTCCCTCTCGCTCTTGATTTGTGTGTGTGTGTGTGTGTGTGTGTGTGTGTGTGTGTGTGCGCGCACGCCTGTGGCCTGAATTCTTAAATAATCAGCTATGTGATGCATGTCAGGTTTTGATTTTTTGGGAAGATTTTTGTACACGTGTGGAAAGTGATCCAAATTTGTTTTATGTACAGTTTTACATGCAAATTTACTTGGAATCCTAAAAAGCCATTGAAAAAAGAAGACATTGGAACAAATAGATGAATCTCCGGTTACATCATCACATGCTGACCCCAACTGATTGCAGCTAGACTGATAAACCTTCAGCAGAGAGGATTAGTCTGCTCCCTGACTATCTTGAGATTATTCAAAGAATACAGATGAGCAAGCACATCCCCACATTTATACATCTAGAAATATACTAGACCTCCACTTAGACCTAAGACCAACATGCAAAGAGGTCACGAGTTGTCCCAACATCTTGCCCATACATGAAGGCCATTTCTGTACTGCTGCGTAGAGCGATGCTTTTAAAGGCTGCATGAAATCCTCACATAATTCATTGTTCTCAGAATTTCTCCTGGCAGCAATTTAAATATGACAAACTTACAGGATTTACAATGTTAATGACAAGAATATTCAAAAGCCAAAATACCCCTACAGTGAAGTACAAGTGAACATACTGTAGCCATAGACACTGTGGAATCTGAGGTCAAAGTTGTTCATTTGAGTGTCAGAACTTATAGAAATGTCCTATGTAATTACTAGTATAGGGTTTAACTTTTGAAGATCTGCATTGGAAGTGGAAAGTAATTTTCCAAGAAACACAGCTTTTACATGGTCCACTATAAATGGAGATTAGAATTATTCAGGTGGTTTTAACTGATTCCCGCCATGTATCAGTCCTGAAGAGTCATAATAACAACAATAAGGGTGTCTTTCAAGTGGCAGGCAGGCAGGCAGGCAGGCAGGCAGGCAGACAGGCAGACAGGCAGACAGGCAGACAGACAGTCAAGCCCAAAATTATTCATCACCTTGACATATTTTAACTTACTTTAAACCAACAAGTTTCTTTTTTTGATAGGCAATGATATTGGTTTCTCCCAAAAGATAAGATAATTCACAAGAGTCATGTTTGTGGAGAAAAAATACTTTCTCAACTTTAACTTCTATTTGAGAAATTTTGAGTAATGAGTAATTTTGGACATGACACTTATTTTTCAATTGCAAATGAAAGTAAAATAAAATATCTTTTCCCCCACAATGAGGCCGCAAATACACTGACTTTTCTTTTCGGTGTTGCCTGTGTCACTTCTAATAAAGAAAAAAAATTAAAAAAAAAGAAGTGTTAGTTGAACAATAGTAACTACCGGTAAGTCAAAATTTGCCAGAGATATAAATAATTCTGGGCTTGACTGTGTACATATATTCCACTAATAATCTGCTGTAATTGAGTAACTACTTTGGATAAGATCAAGAATAATAAATCAATGGGTTTGCCAGTGTCTCTCATATGCAGAGTATCTGTGTCAAGTATCTGTATCTGTATCTGTGAGAAGAAATTTATACAAATTGATAGTTTACATTGAAATGGCTGTTCAGTTTGTTGTATCTACATCTTCAGGTTCCTGCTAAAGCCATTTAAATCCAACCAATGACAACAGAAAAAGTCAAAACAAAAAGTGTCTCTGAATGAAATAGTCCAGACTGATGATGTTTGGGGGGCAAAAAAACAACACACGCACACACTTTACATATGCATGGGCAATCATTTTTGCAAATGCCTATGATCAGTAGTACTGAGGTTTTCCCTGGAAAGAATGAGGGTTAGCTGCAGCAAGATAATATGTGTATGTGTGGATAAGAGTGACCCAAGTGGAAAGGTGAGGTTACAGGGAAAAGATAAATATGGAGGATTATAAGAACTTGGAATCAAGAGCAATGGAGAGTGGGGAAAAGAGATCAAACAACACGTGAAAGCAAGTTGGAGAGGGTCGAGAAAAGTGTCATGTCTAATGACAAAAATTGTCAACAAAAATGGAAAGGATGGTGTGCTAGACAGTAGTGAGACACAATGTTGTATGGCTACGATCACAAATACACAAAACACAATTCCAGTCTGGCCCCAAATTGTGTTGTGCCTTGTCACACAGCCATAACTGACACATTGTGGAGTTTTATTAAGTTTTGGCAGTAACAACATTAAGACAAAGTTTTTCTAACAGTGGTTGTACACCGCTACTCAGCAAAAGGGACGTCCTACCTGTCTCTGACCTGCACTCATTGCTTTTGTGTATTAGTGAGGACTGGGATTGGCCAAGAAGTAGGTTGGGCCTCAACAGAATAGAAGCACACTAAGCCTGCATTCTGAGTGAAAGCAGCTGGCACTCTTTTGGAAACGGCAGTGACATTGACAGAGAGAAAATAAAAAGGAATGTTTAGATGAGAGAGAAAAGCAGTGAAATTATGAGTCAATGCCCCAAAGCTTGTGCCAGGCTTTTAATCTAGAATGGACAGAGGCATTTACGTTCATCCTTCCTGCAGGAAGCTGGCAAACGCTGTGTCTCATCTGCTCTGACACAGTGGTAATGGTTACAAGTGGGAATGTGAATCGTCATTATGAAACGAAGCACAGAGTTACATTCTGGAACAGTTATGCACTAAATTCAGCAGGTGGGCAACAGAAAATAATTCATCTTAAAGCCAACTCTGACTGGCCTATGAGGATTTTAATGCATTCATTTACAAGCCACAAATCCGCAAACAACTGTTTCCTCTAAAGTTGCATGGATTTTGGGACACCGCCACAAAACATTCAGTGATGAGGGCATTTTCAAGGAGTGCCCAAGTGCAGTAGGTGATGGAAGAAGCAAAATGAGGAGCTCTCTGGAAAAAATAAAACAAATACATCTGTCTGCATCAATGGCCACCCAGATATAAGAACATCTGCATGAATACAGTCATTTGGCAGATGCTTTTATCCAAAGTGACTTACAGTGGAGATGCCAGTGATTGAAGTCAGGACCTCAAACATTGGAGGCCTGCGCTCTACCTCTGAGCTACACATTCACAAATTAATTCATGATTGAGGCTCCACGCAGGCTTGGCTATAGTGATGTGTCTGACAGTGCTCCGCTGCTACTTTGGCTGAATATTTAACATAAAGAAGACAAAGTTGTGTGAAGATCTGTAAGGTGTCACTCTACGTAATGTCACACAGCTCAGATGCTGATACAATGAAAATGCTGACTCAAAATAGGTAAATTCATTGTAATGCATAACAAAATTATTATGCAAATTAAAGAACATGATGATGCTCCAGACCTCCGTAAACCATTATTGAATACCCTGTTGCATAGTTTGAAAACATTGGCACTGAGGAAAGGGCAGAGGCCATAGCTGGAGGTTCCATGGATGAACATGTTGAGGCTCTGTTTTGGAGTGTTAAGGTTGGACAGATTTGAGGAATGAGTACATCAGAGGGCCAAAATTTCATTAAAAAGCCAATTTCTTCAAATACCATTTAAAACTAGAGCGACTTATCCACTGTCATTATCAGAACTGAACAAAACTGTACTTAAAACAAAAAATATTTAAAGAATCAAATCATATATTCAAATAACCTTAACTTTTCACCTTTATGTTGCAGGCTGTTTCTGGGTGGTGACATAACCTTTCATCCATAAACACAGAACTGGTGTCAAACCAGTTCCAGGCATCATTTATGTTATGAAGGAAGACGAAACTGCAAAGTTATGTGAGAAGTCAGTTCTGAAATCAGTCTAAAACAAGAATCAATAGTTTACTGGGTGAGATGATTTCTCTCATCACTTCATGGTAATTTTTATCAGTAGAACCTAGACCTCAATCACTGAGGCTCTCAACATTCTGAAAATTCACACACAAACTACTGCATATGGCCTGGAAAACACAATGCGTAGGTTTTATGATGACTCAAACTAGTCAGTGAATCTTGGGATTCGACCAAGTAAGACACATTCGATGTCTTAGGCATGAAGGCAAGCCACTGGGGAGTTCTGCTTGAATCTAGCCATCAAAAAATTTAAGCCATTCATCTTTGACACATGAGAATCTCTTATCACCTTCCTCTTTTTTATAAGTACAAGTGGCTAACATTTTGTTTTTTCATCAAACATGTAACTTTATTAAATGTGACTTGATTTTCAAAAGCACATCAGAAAAACGATATGTTAAAATACAGAGATTTAAATTGGGTTGAAATGAATGTTGGACCAGCAAACGGCTGCATGAATTTCCAATGCCAATAATATGACATTGTTGTGTGGACATTAACATCCAACAGTAAAATTAGCCGTCTGACATATTTTGGCTCTCCATTTCATTGCCTAAAAAATTAGCAAAAAATGGCTTCAAAATTGGAAAGAAATTAACTAAACTTGGTGAGAATTTGGTGTGTATGAAATGATAATCAGTAAACTGTGAGCAAATCATTCATATATTCATCTCATGTTTATCCTGCACACAGAATGACAGGGATGACATTTGTTTAACTGAAAATATATTTTCAAAAGATCAGATCAGGGATGTACTGTTGCTTGCTAACTTGTGAAAAGCTTATCAGCGGTCAAAGTAAACTGAAAATAAACAAGACTTTTATGCAAGACAGATAATCAGTATAGTTACATGTGTTATATACACAAGCCCAATACCCAACTGAAAAACAGGCCAAACAATATCATGATATGAAGACAGCTATATGACGCACAACAAGATGGGAACACCTCAGTTTTGTCCTGCTTGCTGTCCAGTCTGTCTGACAACAGCAAGAGACAGTGACCAATCAGCAATGAGTCATCCATCACAGAATGTACTGTAACCAGTACCAGCTGCTGACGTTATCAAGAACAATCACTTCAGCAAAACACCTCACCTGCTGACACACACTGAGGGTTTGAGTGTGTATCAGCAAAGAGAAACCACAGAGCAGCAACTGCAAGTGGTCAACAGTCTCCAAATGGGTAGAAGTTAGAGCCACAGGTCTGGAATCAGCTTCAAATTAAAGACATGATGCCACGGGTGACAACTGACTCTGCAGTTGACCTACATTGTATACATCAAGACATTGTAACTTAAGTTCAAGTGAATTTGATCTTTTTTATGACTGTAAGTCAAATACTTTTTAGTTAAAAGCATTTGTCAACTTTGTTGAAAATACACAATACTTACCGCCATTCTTCATAGGTGGATCTCTCAAAATGTAATTTATGTTTATTGTTTAATTCCCATTCTTGTCATGGTTTACAAACATAAGCCATGTTCTACAATGATGAATTACTACTTGACCATCAGTCTATGCAGCACAATTAAAATGTTTTTACTGATTATGTGAATATTCGGGCTTGGATGTGTGGACAAAACTGAAATTCAAGTTATTCATATTTCACATATTTCTATATCAATAACACTGATCAGCCATAACATTGTGCCCCCAGACAAGTGAAGTAAATAATTTTCAATGCCTTTTTATAGTGGTACTTGTTATAGGTGGGAATATATACCAATCGGACATAACCTTATGTTCATTAACCAGTGAACTGAATGACGTTGATCACTGCTATGGAATCCTTAAGAAACTTAATTAAAGTACTTTTAACTTACTTATTAACACCTCTGTCTTTTGTATATTTTTGTCTTCAAACATTTTCCCATTAAAACACCAAATTTGACAGATTAAGAGAAGCTAATATAAAAAGGGCCGAGCAGAGCAGGACGAGCCCCTTTCGCCTGAACGAACGAAACCCGTTTCGCAGGATAGACTTGCAGATGCCGTCACACAACTTTACTCACCTACTTTATCCACACCGTACTTGTGACCCGCCACCTGATGTGACAGCGGCACGCAGCCGTTCAGGTGACCCTGGCCCGGTATCGCCAGAGGCCACTGTAGGCTCTTCTCTTTGGCCGGAGAGTCTGCGGAATACCGCGGAGTCGGGGTCACCCCAACAGCAGTTGTGTTGGGAGTCATTTCCAGTCTGCCGAGAGCTAGAGAGGACTCCATTATCACTTGGTGATGAGTTGCGGACATTTGTTTAAAATAGAATAAAATAATAAAGATACTGGATAAAAACAATAAAAAAATGAATATACTTGAAAATTACGGGAAAGGAGGGCCCAAAAAGCCAATACAAAATCCAAAAAATATATATTTCAATAAAAAGAGGGGGTAACTTGCCTTTGTCCGCAAAAAAAGAAAAATGAAATCATAAGTAAACAATGATCGAAAGGCTTCACATACTGCAATTACGTAAGCAGAGAAGGCTGCCCCACACACAAATTCAATAAATCGCTTGGGTGTGAGTGTGAGAAGCCTGCATGGAAGTAGTCCAAACCAGACAAAACCGACAGCGAAGCCCCGCTAGTGTTCGCCGTTTGTCACCACCGACAAACAACACGGAGACGGACAGCCACACTTTCCTTGTGCCCGGTGAAGCAGAGCTCCCGACCAACGCTGATTCAATGGTTTTCACATCTTGAACAGCAGCATAAATACATTCTGGCCACATCCCACTTCCTATCAGTGTCAACAATACTAGAGCCGAGCGCTTTTCCGCCGATGGATTCCAAAATAAAAGCGACGCAGGTGTAAAAATTCAGTTGCCAGTTATCCTTCGCCTGCCTTTTTACCCCTGTTACAAGCAGGCATCATTCAAGTGAATTAGTCGTCAATATCTCACATATTCGAATGGATATGAATTATTGACGCTCGAGGCTTGTCGTTGTAAAGTTAAAACTATCATGTCGAAGATCCACTTCCTCACTTCAAAGAACATTATTATCCCTCATTGACTACGTTAAGACATTTATGTGTTATACACAATTCTATCCAAGTCATGCAGAAGAAAGCAGGACCGTAAGTTAAATATAAAATCCCCAAATTGCATAGAAACTGTCCACTCCAGTTTTTGACTGCTAGCGTTTTGCTAGCAAGTCCACGCAGTGCTCTTCGTTGGGTCACGATTCCACACATTAGCTATATAGTACAAATGTCGTGCGTAGTCGAAATGAAGCCATATCCGCTGCTGCCGAAGACAAAAAAAACACACACATTGTTGCCTTCAAATCCATTCAATCAGAGATTTGCGGTGTCCACCCCTTCCACTGAAATTCAGGTCAGTGTAGGAAGCTCCCCTCGAATGACGACGAGTGCAAGTGTTTGCGACACTCACCTACTGTCGTAAAAACATACCTTTCACACCTTTGCGGCACCGGTCGTTTTTTGTTGCACTTTCTTGACGTTATATTAAATTATGTCATGTTGATGTATAAAAAAACACAAAAAGCCATCATACGGGAATAGAGTTATAATGATGGGGGAAGAATCTACCTGAAGTCTTTTTACTTTTTTGACAATAAATTTGATAACTAGAATAGATAATGTTTTTTGAAATATACATATGTAATTTAAATATGTAACGTAAATACATATATACATATATACTTATATTTTTTATATTCAATAAAATATATGTAATTGTGTGTGTGTGTGTATGTGTGTGTATATATATATATATATTTTTTTATATATATATATATATATAATCTAAATTTCACTTTTTGTCAGTCGCTTTGGATAAAAGTGTCTGCCAAATGACTGTAATTTAATGTAATTTAATGTAATGTAATATATATATATATATATATATATATATATATATATATATATATATATATATATATATATATGTATACTGGCACTGGATCTGCGTAGGTGCTGCTAGAGGCCTGGATGGAGGACGACCCCAGTGGGGAAGCTGGAAAGGAGACACAGCTTAGATTTCCCGCCACTCTGTTTGTCAGCTTCAACTGATCCAGCGTTACACACTCCCTACGTCTGCCTATGTCCAATGCAGAATTCTTAGGGCACGCCTCTAGCACCCAGATTGGCCCTTCGTACAGGGGCTGCTGAGACGAGCAGTGAGTGCCATTCCAAACATGAAACGAGCCGTAATGAGCTCTGCTGGCACAAAAGACAGTGGGAAACATTGATGGACAGAGCGTGGAAAACGCAAGCCCTGGGGCATGATGCACAGGGAGGTGAAGTGGACCTCTCGATTAGCTGCATTAGCTAGGGCCTGCTTGGCCCACTCAAAAGCCTGAACCTGCTTCAGTCAAGACAACTTCATCTTTCACCCATTTGGAGGGTCTGACTGGCTCCCTTCAATCTGAAAGGTATAAGCAAAAATTCAAACATGCCGAACAGGGTGATCACCGCAGTCTTGGGCACGTCCACAGCGCGCATGGGCACCTGGTGATAACCCGCATCAGGTCCACCTTAGAAAAGATGGTGGTGCCTAACAACCACAAGGAGACATCCTGGATGTGGAGGATGGGTAGCGGCTGCTCCCAGTCACAGTGTTCTACCTGCGAAAATCGCCACACAGATATTGGATATAGAAAGCAGCCTGTCCGCCCACTCTGTGGCAGACAGACTGTACCTCTGAAGTAGGAAATCCCTTAATGCGATATATCTACCATGCTGGGTAATGCCATAACTCCATGGCCCACCTTGTTGTTTGATGGTCCAGCGCCAAGACGACTAGGAAGTATCTGGCATTCTCCAGAAAAAAAATCCACGCAGGTGGAAAATCGCCTCAGTGTGGCGGGTCGCCCTGTCACAACTCTGGCAGTCCTACAGGGTCAGCTGAGCGAGATGGGGCAACGTGGCCGAGGTAGCATCATACATTTCCTCTGAGTCGAACATGCTCAGTTCGGGGTCACCAATGTGGTGTTTCACTGAGAAAAGATGGCGGAGGTGCGGGGGAGTTTAATGCTTTAATAAAGAAATACCAACAAACAACACAAAACTTGAACATACGGGGTCGCCAGGTTATAGGTTACAACCTACAGTGTCCGCCATTCTTGATACATATATATATATCGCTACAATACAATACTATATATAATATATATGATATTATGTATGATAAACATAATATATACATATGAATAATTTTATATATAAATAATTATATATTATAAAAAAATGTTTGTGTGTGTGTGTGTGTGTGTGAGTGTGGATATGTGTGGATGTGTGTATATATATGTTTGTTTGTTTTTTTGTAGCGACCCCCGGCTTCAAAATGAGAGGCTGTCGACCTGTCTCACTCCGGTCCTTTGCAGATCACTGAACGGCAGGCTTGTCATAGGGTCTGGTGATTGGGGGAGGGAGGCGGGGGAGGGATCAATGTGGGTGAGGAGAAGGAAGTTTCAAGAAGTGAGGAATGAGAGTGTTGTTCAGCACAGGAAAGTTTGGAGAATAAAGCGTTGACAACTGGAAGGAAAGCCTTGCTGTTTCGTCTTTTTTGACGTATATTTACGTATATATACAAATATATATATTCATACATCAATATAGTGTGTGTATATATATATATATATATATATATATATATACACACACACACACACACACACACACACACACACACACACACACACATATATATATATATATATATATATATATATATATATATATATATATATATTTCTTCTTCTTCTTCCTTCGGCTTTTCCGGTCAGGGGTCGGCGCAGTGAGTCAACTTTCTCCATCTAACCCTTTTTTCTGTATCCTCCTCTCTCACACCAACTACCTTCATATCATCTCTCACTACGTCCATAAATCTTCTCTTTGGTCTTCCTTGAGACCTCTTGCCTTGCAGCTCCAATTCTAGCATCCGTGTACCAATATATTCTCTATCCCTCCTCTGTACATGACCGAACCATCTCAGTCTGGCTTCTCTGACCTCTCCAAAACATCTAATATGTGCTGTTCCTCTGATAGACTCATTCCTGATCCTATCCATCCTGGTCACTCCCAAAGAGAACCTCAACATTTGTTTTGCCTTTGCCACCTCTATCTTTACCTTTCGCCGCATCGCCCGGAACTCCTGTCTGTTCTCTTCAGTCCTCTCAGTATCCCACTTCTTCTTCGCTAACCGCTTTCTCTGTATATACTCCTGCACTTCCTCATTCCACCACCAAGTCTCCTTATCTACTTTCCTTCCAGATGACACACCAAGTACTCTTCTACCTGTCTCCATGAAAACACTATCTGTAGTTGTCCAATCATCTGGAAGCTCACCCTGACCACCCAGACCCTTTCTCAACTCCTCCCTGAAAACCATGCAACACTCTTCCCTTTTCAGCTTCCACCAATTTGTCCTGTGCTCTGCCTTTGTCCTCTTCATCTTCCTTGTCACCAGAGTCATCCTACAAACCACCATCCTATGCTGTCTGGCTACACTCTCACCTACAACTACTTTGCAGTCACTGATCTCTTTCAGGTTACCTCGTCTATACAAGATGTAGTCTACCTGCGTGCTCCTACCTCCGCTCTTATAAGTTACTCTATGTTCCTGTTTTTTTTGGAAAAAGGTATTCACTATAGCCATTTCCATCCTTTTTGCAAAATCTACCACCATCTGTCCCTCTCAATTCCTATCCTGGATACCAAATCTGCCCATCACTTTTTCATCCCCTCTATTGCCTTCACCAACATGTCCATTGAAGTCTGCATCAATTACCACTCTCTCATTTCTGGGAATATTCTGCATCACTTCATCTAACTCATTCCAGAACTCCTCCTCTTCAGATTCACATCCCACCTGTGGGGCTTAGCCACTAACAACACTGAGCATCACACCTTCAATTTCCAGTTTCAGACTCATAAGTCTATCTGATATTCTTTTCACCTCTAGGACGTTCCTAACAAACTCCTCCATCAAGATAACTCCTACTCCATGTCTCTTCTTGTCAGGCTCATAATAGTACAACTTAAAGCCTACTCCTAAGCTTCTAGCCTTACTACCTTTCCACCTGTGCTCCTGGACACACAGTATATCCACCTTCCTTCTCTGCATCATGTCGACCAACTCTCTACCTTTTCCTGTCATGGTCCCAATATTCAAAGTCCCTACTCTCAGTCCCAGGCTCTTTCCTTTCCTCCTCTTTCTGCTTCCGAACACGCACTCCTCTTCTTCTTGTTCTTGTTCTTGTTCTTTGACCCACAGTAGCCCAATTTCCATTAGTACCCTGTAGGTACCAATGGCGGTCGTTGTTAACCCGGTCCGTGACCGATCCGGTATGGTATAGTTATGGTTGACTCGCATGTTTGGTTTTGGCAAAAGTTTTACGCCGGATGCCCTTCCTGACGCAACCCTCTGCGTTTATCCGGGCTTGGGACCCCCCAAGGCAGGCTTGGAGAGACACGGGCCAGTGCCGCCCTGAGGCTGCATTGTATATATATATATATATATATATACACATATATACATATATATATAAATATATATATATATATATATATATATATATATATAGAGGGGGGCACTGGCCCATGTCTCTCCAAGCCTGCCTTTGGGGGGCACGGAGCAGTGTCTCCCTGTGCCGGTCCCAAGCCTGGATAAACGCAGAGGGTTGCGTCAGGAAGGGCATCTGGCGTAAAACTATATATATATATATATATATATATATACACATATATATACACACATACACACACACACACACACACATGTATATATGAACATACATATATATGCTACGTGTGTGGAGGACAGATCTATATATGTATATGTATGTATATGTGTGTGTGTACGTATGTGTGGTTGTGTGTATTAAAATGAGCGAAATGATCGTAATTCCGCATTTGTTTTTAGGAGAAAATATGCGATTTTCATGAAATAATTAATCATAATCTAATATCCTTTCCTTTGAGCTCCACCGATGCCAAAAGTTTCAATATCTTTCAACTTTACTGAAACCCAGACTATACCTCTGATGCCTCTGATAAGAATAATTTTTATAATTAAATTAAATCCAAGTAAGGTGGGAAGGAAAAAATTGAACTATATTCTTTTCCTTTCTGTATTATTTTGCCTTTTCAGTTTGTGATGCTTTGTCTATTAAGATGCATTTTGAAAAGATTAAAGAAACACATTTAACCTGTTTATTTTTAGTAAAAGAAAAAAAAATATCAACGATAAATTACTGGCATATAAAAAAATCATAGGATTAGACCTCTGTTTTACCTTCAGGACAATGACATCACTGGAAGCTTGTTGCAATAACAAATTTCTTAATCGGACCAAAAGTGAAACAGCAAAGTAAAATGCACAAGGTATTGAATGATGTTGCTCCACAGAAAGATGGTATGTGCAAATTTATAGTGTAATTCTATGCTTTTCTGCATCTGAACACCAGTCTAGAACTTTGGTCTGACTGTATACATTTTTGTTTAAAGGTGAGGTAAAATTATCTCAACATACTGAGGAGGTTTTGATATATCTTTCAGCTTCTTGTCCCAAACCATACAGACAATTATACTTATCAAGTGGAAAATATCAATGACTGTGTTTGGACATCATAAACAGAGATAGGGGATATGTAAACAGGCAAATACTGTGTTTACAAGCACACAAATTGCTGTGATTGGTTTATGTGTAGTGAGATTGCAAGGCTACTTTACATAACCCACACAGTGCACGTTTAACTATTCATGATTTTTTGTCTGAATTGTATTAGATCATTGTTGAGGTCTTAACCGTGACATGACAAATAACAAAGAAAGGGCCCTTGCACGTCTTCATGATGCACACAGATGGTGTTTAATTCAGGGGTGTCAAACTCAAATTCAGAGGGCCAAAATTTAAAAAAAGAACATTGTCGAGGGCCAGACCAATTTTTTTTATTAATTTATTTATGTTTTTATTATCTTTAAGATACAGTAAACTACTGTATTAACCATCCTAATATATTACAGTTGAATTTTTGCTTAAATACTGAAACCAGAACAGGTTTAAGAAAATAATAAAAACAAACACTGAAAAAAATATCAGGCTTCTATATCTTTAACTTTATTTATTTTAATTGTAACCTAAATCTTTTCATCACAGACCATCAAGGCCAACACCTAAAAAAAATATCTCTTTCAACTTTGAACAGACCATCCCATCAGTAAATAAAATAATATTTATCCATAAATTGTTAAAACTGACAAGAAGGACTGGTATAATACTGGTGAAATAATAATCATAATTAAATAATAAAACATTAAAAACGGCCACATAAAATGCCGACACTTCGAGCCCCGAGTATCGCCAATGCCGCGGCATTTTCGGCAATCAAAACAGACAGTTCCGGCACTCGTAGAAAAATGCTGCCGCAATTGCGGGACGATTGCCACACATCAAGCCTGCTCCATTTCCCTTCCGTTCGTGTTTTTAAGACACGAACGAAAAGTGTCGCGGACGGCAGTGCCCCTTCTGTCGCTTAGCAGCAGCTAAGCTTAGCTTCCTGCTCCACATCGGGAACTCCCGCCCCCAGCACCGGCTGCTCTCCTATTGGCCGCGCGTAGATGTCGTCACAGCGTTTTGACGCTCGAATTAAAAATGTTTTAAATCGGGCGTCAATCGTCAAGGCGTCAAACGCCACCCTTGCGCGACGCTCTGCGCCACAGCGCGGACTTGCGCTCTGTCGCTGACGTCGCACATACACAATGAATGGCTGCGGTGACGCCACCCAGCGCTTGACGCGTTCAATGTGTAGGCACCTTTAGCGGTACGTGCGCTGTGTAACGGGCCGGCGGGCCAGATGTAATACATATTTGAAATCATCTCGCGGGCCAAATATAATTGTAGTGCGGGCCAAAATTGGCCCGCGGGCCTGAGTTTGACATGTCTGGTTTAATTGATACAGTAAACTCAATAGGAAGTTTTCACCATTTTCAGAAGTGTTCTAATATGTTAGTCTCACAATGCTGAGTGGTCTGTTTTTAATTATAGGAAGCCAATGATGTTTTTTAAAACCTTTTTAACCATAAGCGTTTAGGTTTATCTTTTGCACTCAGGTTATGTCTTAAAATAGATAAGTAAATAAATAAATAAAGCTCTTTGTCGCTGTTATAAAATGGCCCTCTCTTTTGGTCGGCTTATGCACAGTAGTTGAACACAAAATACTCACAGGTCACTATTAAGGATCCAAAGGGTGCTGGGGTCCAAGAGAATTGCAATTTCGATTGCTTTGCCTTTACAATATAAAAAAGTAACATTGTAAAATACTAAACATACATTCTCATGTCTCGATTACTGTTATACACCAGATGATGACGTTGTCCATTTCTATTCACCAGCAAGACTTTAGTTGTCTAAACACAGGGTCATGGTGGGGTTAAAGCATATCCCATATGACACTGGTAAAATGGTATGGTACACCTTGAACTGGTCACCAGTCAAAGGGCGGCAGATAGAGACATAAACTCATTCCCACTCACTCATACCTACAGGGTATTTTATTTAATTTATTTATTTATTTATGATATTTTATATGCATCACTCCAGACTCTGCACCAATCCACCTGTCGATGGAACCAGAGCTGACCTCATCCACCCCTGGGGCCCTGCTACTGAAGAGCTTTTTGACTGCTTCAGCAACTTCAGTCCTGGAAATAGGTGTATGCTCCAGACTCTGCTTCCTCATTTGAAGGCATTACAATGGGGTTTAGGAGATCTCAGAAGTATTCCTGCCACCGATCTACAACGTTTCGAGTTGAGGTCGCAGGGATGGAGCCAGAGCAGCGAGGCCCAGACCTCCCTCTGCCCCACCTCATGGTCCAGCTCTTCTGGGGGATCCCGAGGTGTTCCCAGGTCAGCCAAGAGACACTGTTCTCCATTGACATTGGCTTCCTCCCGGTTGGACATGCTTGAAACACCTAACCAGGGGGGCATCCAGGAGGCATCCTAACCAGGTGCCCGAGCCACCTCGTCTGACCCCTCTCCACATGGAGGTTCAGCAATTCTCCTCTGAGCTCCTCCCAGACAGCTGGACTCTTCATTCAAGCGCCTCAACCCTGCAGAGAAAGTCATTTCAGCCGCTTGTTTCAGTCCTTGGAACCGTACATTCCTGGTTTGATTCCCTGCTCCTGCTAGCCACTCGAAGTCTTGTTGAGCAAGACACTGAACCCCTGACTACTCCCCTGGTGCTGCTCTTTGGCTACCCTCTGCTCATGGTTCATCCATGATAGGGCAAGTGCAGTGTTCAAATTTCGCTGATGTGCTCTGTGTACAACTGAATGTGACAATAAAGGTGTTTCTTCTAAAAGCCCCCCCAGATTCCTCTTGGAAGGTGTGTTGTTGGGATTACAGAGGTTTTGGAATTATTCCTTTCACCAATCTTCAACATCCCAAGTCGAGGTCAACAGTCCGCCAGAAAGGCTTGATAGGATGCCCACACCTGCCCGGCACCACTGAGTGACTCCATTAGAGGGACAGCACATGCTCGACGTTTTGGAGAGAAGGTCCGAGAAGCCAGACTGACATGGTTGGGTTATGGACATTGGTGGGAGAGTGAATATATTGTTAGACAGATAAGAGGAAGACCAAAGAGAAGATTTATGGACATAGGGATAGAAGATATGAAATGAGCTGGTGTGAGAGGAGGATACAGAGAATAGGGTTAGATGGAGATGGTTGATTCGCTGTGGTGACCCCTGAAGGGTAAAGCTGAAAGGAAAATTTCAATTGTTCCAAAAGTCTTGGAATGCTGAAGCTTTCAGAGTTCATTTCACTGGAAATAAAGGGCTATGCCCAGCCCCTGAAAAGAAACCCCACACCATAATGCCCCCTTAACTAAACATCACACTCAGCTCAATGCAGCCAGACAAGTGCCATTCTCCTGGCAACCGCCAAACCCAGACTCATCCATCAGATTGCCAGATGGAGAGGCACAATTCATCACTCCAGAGAACATGTCTCCACTGCTCTAGAGTCCAGTGGCGGCGTGCTTTACACCACTGCATCCAATGCCTTGCATTGCACTTGGTGATGTGTGGCTTGGATGCAGCTGCTTGGCCATTGAAACCCATTCTATGAAGCTCTCTGTGCACTGTTCTCAAACTAATCTGAAAGCCACTGCTACAATCTGTAGCGATTGACGCTGCAGAATGTTGGTGACCTCTTTGCACTGCGCATCTACTTTGTGGCTGAGTTGCTGTAGTTTCCAAATGCTTCCATGCTCTTATAATACAGCTGACTTTTGAATGTGGAATATTTAGGAGCGAGGGAATTTCAAGGCTGGATTTGTTGTACGGGTGGCATTCTACTACAGTTCCATGCTGGAACTCACCAAGCTCCAGTGAGCACCACGATTCTTTCACAAATATTTGTAAAAACATGCATGCTTGATATTATTTACTTGATACATATTTACAAACTAGGCAATAGATATACATATGCTGTAAAGTTTATTTGACAGGAACCTGAGGTACAATGAGCCTCCAATTGTTACACAGACACTGCAACTATTGCCTCTTACACATTCTTATATGGATTATCGTAGAAAATCATCCAATATAACAGGCCAGCCACATGTTCCAACATGTACCATGGAAACTATACAAAGAGAAATCAACATGATGCATCTGAACAAGCTGCATTCATTCTGTCATTCATTCATTCATTCATTCATTGTCTATACCACTTACACTACACTCTGGGTTACAGTGGGCCTGTAGCCAGTCTCCTTAAAGGGTGAAAGGTTGAGTACCTTTTGATTGGTCCCCACTCAAGATAGAAGATTTACATTGAGTTCCCAGCTATAAACAGAGGAGAGGTCCCTACTTCACTCTCTTAAGCCACTTTGTCAAGCCCATCCAGGGAAATTGAGAGGAGCAGAGGGTGGCTTTGGCATTTGGTCAGGATATCTCCTGGATGCCTCCATGGTGTGGTGTTCCTGGCACTTATCACTGATAGGGGGCCAATGGGAAGACCAAGGACATGCAGGGGGCGTATGTATCTTGGCTGGCCCGGGAACACCTCTTGATTCCCCCGGAAGAGCTGGACTAAGTGGCCAAAGAGAGAGAAGTCAGGACCTCTGCTCAAGCTGCTGCCCCCACCACCCAACATCATTACTGTAAAACTTCGCTCATTATGTGAAATTTTTCAGGTCCCTCGTATGTTTTGCTCAATAGCAAATTGCATGTTGCCAAATGTGCAGTTATTTCCTACTATTATTTATCATTGTTATGTTTTACTTGAAACTCTGGCACAACAATTTCCTTCGGGATAAATAAAGTTATTCTTATTCTTATTCTTATTCTTATTCTTATTCTTATTCTTATTCTTATTCTTATTCTTATTCTTATTCTTATTCTTATTCTTATTCTTATTCTTATTCTTATTCTTATTCTTATTCTTATTCTTATTCTTATTCTTATTCTTATTCTTATTCTTATTCTTATTCTTCAGTTCCCAAGTAGGACTAGCCTTTGATGTTGTTTCATGCATGGCATATGACAGCAAAAACATTGCATAAACACTGAACTTTGACAACTTATTTTGATACTCTTGTCAGCAATGTGCTTTTTTCATTTTCCTACCTGTAGGATTCTGACTGATTGAGCTATAAGGGCCCAAAGTGGCACAGTGGCAGTAGGATTTTGGGGTTTATTATTGTTATACCTAGAGTGTGCTGTCTCTGACAGATACATCATCCAACTCTTTCTCTCTCACTTTCTCTCTTTACATCCCCCACTCAAGCTTTCTCACTCTTTCTTATATCTCTTACCCCTCTGTTCCAGAAAGTCTGATTTCTCTATGCTAAAAAGCCAGTAGTCATAAAGCCTTGTCCGTTTGCTGTAAATGAGCCCCATCGTCAGGTGGAGATAGGCACAGTGGCACCAGCTGCCAAAGGTTTGTAAACCATCAGATTCCAGACACATAACCCGTACTTGCAAGTATACAACAGCTTCTTCACATAATCTGGAGCCTGTTGTGGAAGGAGATGCTGGGGGGTGGAGGGGGGGGGTCCACACACAGGTGTCACTGCCTCCCAATTTTTCACTCACAGCACACATTTAGCTGTCTTTTGACTGCATTTTACAAAAGTAAAAGGATATTTCCCTGATATTGTTTCCTACTATGTAAAACATGTAGATACAATATGTCCATATGCCGGGCTCATTATTATGATGGGAAGAAATTAAAAGTGAAAAAATTGAACGCTGAAACTTCAACTCAAACTCGTTGGCTTTTAACAGGACAGAGATACTGAAACTATACTTTTTTTTAATTGTTCATATTTCTTGGGAGAGCATGGACATGAGTCTAGTGGCATGGGACCATGAGACCATGAAACCCCTCTCTTCCAGCTGGTGAAACATGCTGACAAGTCTGTCTCCCTATGACAGACTTTTTGCATTAGTGAGAACACACTTTTTAAAATCAAATCAACATTACTTTTGAAATATATGTCATGCTTACCCCTCAAAGGCATCTTGTTTGAGTATGCATAATGCTTTAATTGGAGCTTATGGAGCTTTGCTTTGTTGATCTTTTAATGAGGCAATTGTGTCTGAAAAGGGCTGTCAGGAGTTTTTTTCTTTTTTCTTTTTTTAGATAAAGCCTCCTAAAATTGATAGTCTTATTAATAGTTGGTATCTATTACCCTCAATGACATACAATATTATCCTCAGGGACAATGGCTTTCCAGAGGTAATTAAGTCTGGAATGGTGCTTTATGTCTCCTCTATCTTCATTGAGAGAGGAACTCATGTTCTTTTGCATTGCCTCCAACACTAAAAGTGAAGACACTTGGGCTCAGGGTTGAGGTGTTCTGGGGCTCCTATCCCAAGAATATTCACCCCTGCATTACAGCTGCTGCTTTGCTATTATTGTATAGCAGGGTGGTGGAGATTTTCCATATTCGGTCTGTGTGTCTCCTCAACTGATCTCTGTGGTGCAATAGTAAAAATATGAAGATGTCGTTGGGGGAACTGAATTACTTTCTCAGGTGCAACTTTGGTGTTCCAATGTTTAGAACATTTAAAATGCTATGCCCAAAAGAGAAATGTACTAGTGAATACACATTTATAGGGTGATATAGGGTGAGGAGAAGAGCAGGACCACCATTGCTATCACATAAGTGAGCATGCTTTATCTTTCTTTTTGAAGAAAATCCTCTTCTGCTCACTTTCAGCATTTTCTTGGCAATAGATTCTGTTTATACTCACAATGCCCTCATTCACTTCTCTTTTTGAGGCTTTTCTGTCTTTTTCCAGGTCCCCCTTCTCTAGCTTCAAAGCCTCTCTCATTTTCTTGATGCACACTTTCTCTTTGAGGTAGGCCTTCCTCAATATTGCAATCTCTTCCTGCTCAATCCTGAATGCCTCCCTGTTGTGAATCATAGTGTCTTCCTCAACATCAAACGCTTTTCTCTTTAAATCCTGTTCCCTGATTTCCTTGCCGAACGCTTCTCTTTCTTTTTCCATGTCCTCTTTCTCAACTTGGAACGCCTGTCTTATTTTCTGGATTTCATTCTTCTCTTGAAGGTAGACAGTCTTCATCAGGGCCATCTCCTCCCGCTCAATCATCAAGGCCTCCCTCTCGTCCCTCATTGCCTTGGTTTCAGCATTAAAAATGGTCCTTTTCATGTCCTGTTCTCTGATTTCTTTGTCAAATGCATCTCTTTCTTTTTTCATTTCTTCTTTTTCAAGTTTAAAAGCCTCCCTCATCTCCTGGATGTCTGTCTTTTCTCTAAGATAGTCTATTATTATTGTCACCTCTTTCTCCTCTGTCTTGAATTTTTCCACATCCTGAGATAGGGCACCAACTTTGGCACCAAAAACCCTCCACTTCACCTCATGGTCTCTGCTTTCTCTGTTAAAGGCTTTTCTTTCTTTTTCTAATTTCTGCTTTTCTAACTGCAATGCTTTGGCCATCCTCTGGATACCTGTCTTATCCTGAAAAAAGGCCTTCAGCAACTCCATATCTACTCTATCTAGGGTGTAATCTCTAAATCACAGCATCTTATACATGTCCCTTTTCTATGAGGCGTGATGGTGGTTAAATCCAGTTACATTACTTCCACCTTTGACATAATTCTTTTTGACCAGTTAAATAGCTGTTCATAGAGGTCTAATGTCTTCTGATCACAGTTCATATATTTGCATCATAAAATACATGTTCCAAAGTGATTTTGATTCTAATTCCAAAGTGAGAAGATTAAGTTCTTTTTTTCTTTCAAGCATTAAAATGACCATTCAGAAACAAGCCAGTGGCACTGAACACGTATTACCTGGGTAACTGAACACATATTACCTGGGTAACCGGTGTCTTTTTAAAATCAACTTTAAATGTAGGCTATGTTTTTGCACAAATGAAATTCCATTTTTTCGTCAGCTTTGGGAAAAATTTGAAGTCTATTGCATGGAATTAACAGTTATTATTATACTTCTTTTCTATAATAACAATAATGATGATAATAATAAATAACTATTATTATTATCATTATCATTATTAGAGGTAGAAATAGTAGTAGTTGTTGTAGAGGTAGTAATAGTCGGGAAAGCAGAATGACTTTGTGTCACTGAACTGAGTGAAGGCAGTTTTAATACATTTAACAGGCTTGACAGATGTTACTAACATTTTTATGAACATTATTCTTTGCCTATGATTTACCTGATGAAGATGTATTATAACCACTATCCCAAGTAATGCATTCTTTGAAAAGAATACGAATGTATGGGTCAAAAAAATATATGATTAGAGATTAATAAAGTTCTATTCTCTTCTATGTATTCATTATCTATAACCCCACCAAGTATTTAACAAGCTGTAGATTTCTCTCTGTTAAGCTTCAAAAACAAATATGTATCCTTTGGGAGCAATGGTTTATTCATTATCTGTCTAACAGTCGAATATGCTAATCTCATATATGATTTCACCATGAAGATCAATTCTCCTCAGCTATTTCTTTTTTATTTGTGATTTACACTTAGCATAACAACAGCTACATTATTATATTTGGCTTGGGTGTGGTCAACTGACTACCTAGAGTGGCTTTCTTGGGGGGGGGGTTGTCATGTTTGTGTTACATTGTCATCAAACTTGTCTTTGAATTCCAGTTCTCTGTTATGTACATATTCATATTCTGATGCCACATCTACATTCGTCTTAATGAACAGTTGATACTTGAGACTAATAAAATTCTATAATATTTTCACTTTATCTCAATGTATTCAGTGTTGCAACAAGCCAAATAAAAATAGATTAAAGTAACTAGTGCACACTAGATGCTCAAACGCTGAAGCTTCGTAGCTTCTTTTACATTACTTAGTACACAGCATCACATCACACAAAAATTGAGGATTGATGTAACACAGGTGAAGCTGTTACATTATAGGGAAAGGGTAAGCTGTGATATATGAAATGACAGAGCAGACGCACACTGTGACGTCACTGTGAAAGTGCTCCACGAGCTCACATAAATTTCAACAGTGTGATGAGAAATGGTCAAAATCTGCCATTGGTTTTAAAAATTGGTTTGGGAGTGTTAAAGATTGAACCCTTTATTGATCATATGTACGCTGTTTTTCTGAGATACAGCATTGTAAAATTACAAATTTACAACTACGTCAAACGTGTTGACGTCATGAGTACTTGGTAGTCGGTAAATGTACAAAAATATTAACGAAATCGTGTTCGCGAACTATTCACGCGGATGAAACTACGTTTCCCATGACCCACTTCGGAGGTGCGACCGTAAACAGAAGAAAGCGGAAACAAAAGACCTTTCATAAATACACTAACAGAAACCCGGCGGGTGAAGTTACCACGGAATGAACTACAGCCAGTGACATCGCCTGCTGTATTACTGACATTAAAACTTGGGGAGTCAAAGGGAGTCGCGCAGAATCAGTCAACATGGCACTGAAAAGAATACAGAAGGTAAGTGAGCAGCTAGCTAAGGTTTATCAGCTAATGGAAGCTAAGTGGCCCTGCAGATGCTAACGTCACAGTTCATACCCATCCTAGGATTAATAGCAACTCTTCTCGCGCTATTTAAAAAATAAAATATTTTTAATGACTGCCTAACGTTCCTGGAAATTACTCAGTTGTTGACACCTCGGTGAACAGATAGAAAGGGCACTGGCAAGTTAAAAGTTTTTACTAGCTTTCCCACCAATGTTAGCTCAGCAAACACTGTTTTGGGCTTCTTCATTTGTTGTTTTTTTGCGACTTGTTTTATAGTTTTCCTAGTTACCACCTCGTGTTCAGAAAACTAATTACGGCTTTGTCGTTGTTGTCTCGATAGTGTGTACTAAACGGTATAGTCAGAGAAGTAACTTTATACAACACATTATCAACTGCTCCCTAGTTGTGCTAATAGCTTCTTCTTCATCTTAGCTCTATGTGCTAACGACAGATATAAAACGGTAAATTAATGAGATATTAGATTGAGAGTATCCTTTAATAGCCCAGTTGAATTAGAGAATGTTCTTGAGGAAATTGTTGATATAAGTTTGTGATAATGCATGCTTGCGTTATCCAGTGCCTGAAAGGTGAGGGCTTTTCGCTATTGTCAGTACCTTTTCTGCCCATGTAAACTCGCTAGAACCATCTGGGAAGCTTTTCATGTAAAGAATCGGAATTCAGTTTGTGTATAAGTAAAGCCTGGTGTATAGGTAAAATAATAAATTTATTGCTCTGGCTTTGACTGCTTAACTTAAATTATTAGACACAAAACTGAACAAAAATACCACCTTTTCCAGTCTCTCAACTAATTAAACTTAAACTACATATTCTTTATGTACAGAGTACAGATTTTCATATGCTGCTACTCATTTTGTATTCTTGGAGCTCAATTACTTATAAATGTGTTTGTTTTCATTAAAATACAAAACTTTTAATTCTTTAGTGCCAATTTGTTATTTGCACAAGACCAGAAAAGCCACTGCACGTTAACTGAAGTAATCAATGAAATTCAATAGGAAAAAAAATAATTCTGTCAAATACAGCTTGGCATTTGATGTCTGGAAATATTTTCATCTGATAAACCAAAAGAAGAAAAAAAAAATCTTGCCATGATGTACATCTGCATTTAGTGTGATTTGAAGAGGGGTTCAAACGTTTGTTAAATGTTGTTTATTTGGAAAATTAATGACAGTGTCTTTGTTGTATGGTGCAGGAGCTGCAGGACTTGCAGAGAGACCCTCCAGCACAGTGCTCTGCTGGACCAATGGGCGATGACTGTGAGTACCTTCAATTTACGGCACAGTTTCCATGTTTGAATATTGTCTGAATATACTATTATCAGATAATTTTTGAATCAATGTGTATATGATTGTCTGCAATATAAATCCTAAATTGTTCATGTGTGTTAAAGTAATTGTTTGACAGTCTTTTGCTAAATTGGTAAATCCATTTTTGATAATTTGCCTAGAATATTAATTTAATTGGAAAAATTCAATAAATTGTCAGTCAGTTTTAAAATTGCAGATTTACCACATAAACATAACAAATCATCATGAAACTGCCCAATAAGAATCAAATTGGAACAAAATTTCATTCTAAAGCAAAAATACATTATTGAATTACCTCAATACTAGAAACTCTCCCAAACCATCCTCAATTATAATCATATCACCTGATTCCTTAATAGAAATAAATGTATTAACTTTCAATTATTTTATGTTTTACCTGAAATTATTTTTCAGAAACAACCCTCATACTGGGAAGGGAAAAAGTGTATTTAGGAAAGTTAAAAATTGGCCAAAGATCGTGAAGATGTAAGAAGAATCAAGTAATGATTGTTGTAATCTCAGTCACAAAATTCTTGTGCAGAAGGCAGCAGCAGTCTGATCAAATAACCAAAGCCGTCAGTGTGACAAATGTTGGCTTAATACATCAAAAGCAGCTGAAACTCAACTTTAACATCAAAAACCAGTGACTGTGATTTCACTTTTGAGTTGAGCCTTATGACTTGAAAAACATGATTATCTCCAAGGTAATGTAACTCCCTTGATTTTAATGGTAGTTGATTTTTCTGCACTCTGGAACATTGTATAACTTTATTGCCAAAGCAATACAGGCCATACTGCACTTGTTCGTAAAGTTCGCAGCTATGTTAGAGGCAATTATTCATCGGTTTATTATGCCATTGGCCTAACTCCATCCCGGGGCATTACATTGGATAAGAACACATTTCTTGGCATCTTTATTACATAACTGGGTCTCTGCTTGCATGACTGCACAAAATGAATATATATGACAATAATACCATTGTGTACTTAATGGTTTGAAATGAGAATCAATGAATAAGAATGAATTTCAATTGTAATTGTAAATGTACCATTTTTACTGTGCAAGCAGCACCATAGTGATAGGCAGATTCATTTTCTAATTCCCCTACTTGCTTCCTTTCTAAAAAATTTCATCACACTATCGAAGCAATATTTTTTCTTCTGGTTATATGTACCCGAATTTAGTGTTTAAGTTGTCTCCCTGCAGGACCTTACTCTTTGTCTTCAGTGGGACCATGCCTTTCATAGACTGTTTTTGTCTATAACTTTCCTACACTGCTTCTCCTGTTGCATGCATCCTCACTGCTCACCAGCACAGTGGTGTACAGCTTCTAATCAGAACACTTTCCACTGTGTTACTGGAGTAAGTTGCAAGGGTTTCCACCACTAGCAACAACAGAGGTTCAACAAATGCATATTCCACACCTGATTTATTTATTTATCTATCTATCTATTTATTTATTTATTTCAAATCCAAATGCTTTCAAACAACAGAAACCGCTGCCCCCCAAGAAACATCAAATGCATCTTCTGCATATCTATCTCTTAACTAATTTCTTTTTTTTTCTTTTGCTGAAAGTTGAATCTACCAGTGTCTCACTCAGCTCCTTGAAAAACAGTTACCAGCTGGTAGGAAGCAATTTGACATTACAGTGGTTCACAAATTGCTGAATGCCAAGGTAATCATGACAATGCTATGTTAGTGGGTGTTTTAAAGTCACAACTATTAGACACTGAGGCAATAATTCTTCAATACACTGTAAAACCATGTATTGCCATATTGTCCTGTCTTTTAGCAGACTTTGTTTTTCTGGTAACAGCGTGATGTACCTTGGGACATACTACATACACAACCTACACAACCTTTTAGGGCAGTCATGCTTGAGCAGGTGATGACTGCCAGCTAGACAAACAAAAACCACTGTTATGTCTGCAGAAGAAAACTTGCCTTGAACAATGCAAATAAGGTGCTGTTGATGTCAGATAAAGATGGTACATGATATAAACTCCCTTTTGAAGTTAGGAGGCGGACTGAATAATGATAAACACACAAAAACTCTTTAAGTTCCTACTCTGGGAACTGGATGGGAGATGCCCCTAAAATATTGGCTTTGGTCTATCTCAGGGGCTAAATACTTGTGAGCCTATTGCTCATCAGGTGTGATCTCAGATTCCAGCACAATGGTTTGAAGGGAATAAAAGATTTATCCACAGCTACTTCATTGACATGAATGATACATTACTGAGGATGTGATGATACAGTCAATGTGTTCTTTTTTCAAACAGTCAATAAAAGGCAAACATTTCAATACAAATTATATTTCATGAATAAGAATGATTTAATTGCTCGTTTATGCTTTCTTGTCTATGTAAGACTTGAAGAAACAAACTATTGCTGCGTTCCTTACAAGTTCTTCTTTCAGAGTCTCCAGTGCAGAGTACTAATTTTTTTTCCCTTTTAATACAGACTTGTATCCATCAGGGTCACTTTGGCATAAAAGAGAAACCTACAATAACTGCTTGTGTTGACAGTGTCACAATTTAAGTGACTGTTTTGACATGTTTGCTATAATTTTTGTAATACATTTTTATCAATGCCAACTGCTTACTCTTTGTATCAGGTTTTCTTTATTTTTCTAATTTTTATCTCTATTATTTTCAGTGTTTCATTGGCAGGCTACTATAATGGGCCCAGTGAGTATTACCCTTCCCTTCAATATTATCAGTCCTGCAGCCTCCATTAGATACAGGTTGCTAGTTGGTTGTCAGTTGATGGACCCACACCTTACATTGGCATTCCTCTCTGTAGTTTTGATTTCTCTGTCATCATAGTTGTGTATTTATGTTGTTCAATACATAGCTCTTGTTGGAATTTTAGTTTACATAAATTCTGCAAGAGAAAAAGATTGTATATTAGAAGAAGGTTATGATTTTTCATGTCAGTTTGAAAAACGCAAGGATATGCAGTTTCATGTTATAATGAATAGAATATTTCACTATATTTTCTTCAATACTTCATTGTTATGCAACTACATTATTAAGCAAATAAAGAAGGTGGAGGATTTAAGTAAGGGTCAACAGTTCAGAGCAATGGACAGTGTGGAAAAGAGGTGAAGAAACAGGTTCAAGCAGGTTGGAATAACTTAACGAAAGTGTCAGAGGTAATGTGTGAAAAGAGTATCAGGAAGAATTAAAAGAAAGTGTACTAGACAGTGGTGAGACCAGCAATACAGTATTTTTAGACACAGTTGCATTGAGGAAAAGACAGGTAGAAGAGCTGGAGATGGCAGAGATGAAGATGTTGAGGTTCTCATGCTGGTGATGAGGATAGATAGGATCAGGAATGAGTCTATCAGAGGAACAGCACATGTCAGGTGTTTTGGAGAGAAGGTCAGAGAGCCCAGACTGAGATGGATAGTGTACAGAGGAGGGATATTGAATTTGTTGGTAAAAGGATGCTGAGGTTAGAACTGCCAGGCAAGAGGCCCAGAGGAAGACCAAAGAGAAGGCATACGGATCTAGTGAAAGAGGATGTGAAGTTAGTTGATGTGAGAGAAAAGGGCCCCGAGAATACGGTTGAATGGAGGACGGTGATTGGCTGTGCCGACCTTCAAAACGAAAAGCCAGAAATAAAAGAAGATGCATCTCAGAACCTACACTTCCTTTGCAGTTGTGCACCATTTTTCTTGGAAACTTACCATGTAAATTAGCATGTTGCCACTTAAGATTATTTCATAATTGTTTGTGGATATCTTCCTAGACTGTAGGCACTGATTGTTTTCACCTCCAGTCTCTTGCTAGACTTTGATGATTAATTTTAAAGTTAAATTTACATTTGTATGTGCAAGGTAGTTAGTTAAGTGAGGGAAAATAAAACTTAATTTTACCATTTTGGACAAGAACAACATGCTGTTACAGTTAAAGAAAGACATAATAGCCAGGCAAAAAGAAAATGTCAGCGTTCCAACCATAAAACATGTCATTAAAAAAAAGTTTTCCAGATTTTATGTTATCAAGCATTATCATTTTTATTTAAAAAAAATAACATGTCAGGGAATATTTTATTATTTTTTCCGGGTGCGTATGCCTATTTCGGTGAAAGCCGATGACCCCAGTGATGAGAGGTACCCCTTTGTCCCTTTAACTCTTATGCTTTAACTTACATTTAGATAGTTCAGACCTATCATTATTCAACCAGGAGATTTAGATTTTTAAAATGAGTATTTTAATTTATTGTATGATGATATATCTGCCTGTGTAATTGAAGTTATTATATTTGAAAATGACCAAAAGGTTTCATGTTAATATCTCAGGGTGACAGTCCTTACCAAGGAGGGGTTTTCTTCCTCACGATCCACTTTCCAACTGACTACCCCTTCAAGCCACCAAAGGTAAGGACTCCTCTTGTAGCTGTATGGCACAAAAACAACCTAGCCTCCATAACAACTCCCCTTTGGTCATTACTGAGACCCTCACATTGAGAACACTTCAGCTTGTCATGATGTGAGACATATAATTTGAAAATGCAGTCAGGAGTTCTTGACTCTCTCTTAGTAGTTCTGAGCCTCAAATCAGTTGATCATAAGATATGAACATTTACCATTTAGTTCAGGGTTGGGCAAACATTTTGGCTAAGGGGCAGCATTGACTTTTAAAAGTTGACAGAAGGCCGGGTCAGTACAAGATACAATACATATGGAAAAAAAGAAACGCATTTGTTAAATGTACATATCAGACTCGTCTGATATTTGCTTTGAAAATAAAACCAGCTTGGTTTTGAAGGCTCTGACGTTTTCTTGCATTTCCTGAGCAAACCAGTTTGTCCCTTGAAGCTTCACACTAGCTTGTTCATGTCTGTCAGTATTTCCACAGTAAAAGCTAAATCACAAAGCCAGTCAGGGTCATTCAGCTCAGCAAAATTCTGAGGTGTTCTGAAGTAGCTTCAAAAATGAAATAATCTGCTCTTTGAGCTCCCACATTCAGTGATCCAATCATTCAATCATTCACATCAAGTACAAATTCTGTACCAATCATTGGCGGGCTGGATGTGGACTGCGGGCTGTAGCTTGCCCACCCCTGATTTTGTTCAAACTTGCATGTAAAAAAAAAAAAAGAATCAAACATGACTGAAACCATTTTCAGTCAAACAGTATAGAAGGACTAGGCTGCTGTCCTCTTGTAGTTTTAAGTATTATGACCACAGCAAGGAATTCATCATCAACATCAAGAATAGGGAGTTTCTGGGACATTGCAGCTAGAAATAGCTGTAAGGTTTTCATTTAAGCAAGTCAAGAAAGTCCTGCAAAGATATTTCCCTAACATTAACAAAGTAATTGGAATCAGAATCAAAATGCCAAATTTGATTTCATACATTTCCCTCACTAAACCTGCATACATGCAAAATATCCCCTCACAATCAAGATAGAAAAAACATTTGTGAGATTCTAAATACATATCCAAGGAATTGACATTAAAATGTGCAAGAAAATTCTTGGCCCCTCTACCCCTAATGTGAGGTATAACCTGTTTCTGGGAAAAATGCAACTTCTATAAGTTAACAAGATGTTACCGTTGTGTGGTTAGCTGCCTTGGGGCTGATCTAAGCAGTAAGATAGTAACAGTCACCATGGTAACTGTATGTGAATAAAAGGTGATCCTCTGTCTCACAGGTAGCATTTACAACAAAGATCTATCACCCAAATATAAACAGCAATGGAAGTATCTGTTTGGACATTCTACGGTCACAGTGGTCTCCTGCACTAACAGTGTCTAAAGGTAAACACAGTCTTTTGTTGAGTTTACTTATAAAAATTTTATTCATCCACCCATTCACCCAGCCACCCACCTGTCCATCCATCTCCTTCCGCTTATCCTGCACTCAGGGTCACGGGGGATGCTGGAGCCTATTCCAGCTGTCTGGGCGAAATGGCGGGGTACACTGGCAACCAGTCCAGGTCGCCGGTCAATCGCAGGGCCACATACAGACAACATTCACTCACTCAGTCATTCGGGGCAATTATCCCCATTTTTTTTTTTTTTCAATCAACCTACCGCAAGTTTTTGAACTGTGAGAGGAAACAGGGAGAACATGCAAACTCCACACAGAAAGGTCCCCCTTTCAGAAACGAACCAGGGTCCTTCGTGCTGTGAGGCCGAAGCACTAACCACTGCCAAAATATTAAGTACAAAGCAGCAAATTCATTGTCGAGAAACTTAATTGTAAGTTTTGTGACAAAGGGGGATTAAACACATTTTGATGCCCTCTTGTGTGCATGCACTTATTAGAAAATGTTATCTCTTGGTTCCCAAAATAGCCTGATAACATGCATGCATTAGACATCCTGACATTAACCTCACAACCTAAATTCAACAAATTCAGTTATTAACATCCAAACGGTGGTATCCAGCTAGACGTGACTAACAGATGGGATCTCTGACATAATATTTTGATATTGTATCTATTGTATCTTGATTTTGAACTTAATTGTTAAAAAAATCCTATTTGCCAACATATAGCTGTCAAATGAAGACATTTTACATCTTTTTCTCAATGTATCCTCTCTGTATCCCCCAGTTTTATTGTCCATATGCTCGTTGCTTTGTGATCCAAACCCAGACGACCCCTTAGTTCCAGACATAGCACAGATCTACAAGAATGACAAAGACAAGTAAGTGGACAAACATGTGCCTTTGCACAATTGCTTCTGCTCAGTCAGTCATTCACAACTTAATCCTGCTTCTGTCTCCTCAGATACAACAAACTAGCAAAAGAATGGACCCTAAAGTATGCCATGTAAAGGAAAGCTCCATCGTATACAAATACAGACAAATTTTCTTTTTCCTTTTGTAAAAGTCACAACACACTGTAAAATATAGTCGGGAATCAGTAAGTAATCCTAGGTAACATCCATCATTAACATCAACTTCATAATGTGTTTGACTTCAGCATGTGGCTTGAAGGGACATCTTGACATTTAAAAAGTTTGGCATGTTTGGTTTTGTATCAAGGAAATGTTCCTTCACAATCCCAGAGTCATTGCAACCTGATTTGTAGCATTCTTTTTTTGTTTTATGAAACTTAAAATCCCACCAAATCATTGATCAAACGCTCTACAACTGAACACAAGACACAAGTCATTGATGGGGCAAGGCCAAACATGTTTCCCATCATTCTAACGAACATCTGTACAAGTTTTCTATCTCCTTTTAATATTGTGAATCACTTCACCTGCAGGATGTTCATTTCTTTTGCTTCCTGGAGCAGATGAAATTTGCTGGAACAACATACTGTTGCAGTTGCCCTGGAAGAAGAGCAATTTGTCCAATTCATTTTATTATTATTACTATTATTATTATTATTATTATTATTATCATTATTATTATTATTACAACTATTATGATTGCTCCGTCATTGTTGTTGGAAAGTATTAAATCATCTCTGGAAATATGATTTTATTCTGTTTATTTTGGATTTTAGTCTGTGGTCAATATGCTATTAAAGCTATTACAATAGATGCAATGTTAGAATTTGTTTGGATACACACACGCAATCACATGAGAATATGATTCTACACATTTTGACATTCAACATGTCTCTTTCTGTAGGCTCTGTTGATCTTTATACTATTCATAAGTTTGATACAAGTCAAAGAATTTGTATTTTATAATTGGTCGTGTGTTTCTCTTATTCCACTGCTTCTAAATAAAAGGGTTTTTACTGTATGGACACAGCAATCTGAAAAGACCTTTTTAGCTTTTAAACAATTTAGATTTTTTTTTCTCTGATGAGAATGGGGGGTAAAAAGTCTCTGTGCTTTTAATTGAAATTTTCTGTTACTGTTATATAACATGAATGCTAAACCAGTTATATTTAAAATGTTTATCTCAGGTATCTTAGCTATTTTCCCATGTATTACTTTATCAGATTATTGAGGAAAATCAAATGGTTAAAAAAAAAAACTGAAACTAAGACAAAAGTGTTAATTCCTGATGTTAAAAGACAAAAAAAAACAGGATGATTGATTAAAAATGGTTTATTCAGCATCTCATATTCTGACAAACTATCAGTAAAATAAAGCACAATGAAAAGAAGACCGAACAAAAGCAGTGAGCTGGAAAACACCAGGCTGAGATTCACACATGAAGGTCAGCCACCAATCAAGATGACAG
Source organism: Fistularia commersonii (assembly GCF_037954325.1). Lineage (NCBI taxonomy): Eukaryota > Metazoa > Chordata > Actinopteri > Syngnathiformes > Fistulariidae > Fistularia > Fistularia commersonii. The sequence goes on along the minus strand of NC_141316.1, from coordinate 940,492 downwards.
ACTGCATTCAAGGATAGTATATACTGATTTCCGTTGTGAATTTTGTAACACGGTGCTTTGTTCGCTAGCTTATTCAACACAGTTCAGCTTTTATTTCACAAACAGGGGCAGCAGTAACATTAATGTGTATGTTGTTTTTATATGGGTGAAATCGCATTATGGTGGTTTTCCTGAGGTTTCCTTAGGCAAGATATCCCTCGTAGAACCTGTTGATAATGATGACTTTCAAAAGTTCCCCAACAGACAGAAATGACGTGTTCACAAGCTGGAGAGCACTATTTCTCAAATGAAGATTCATAAGCAGAAAATGTATTTTGTTAGTAATACTTCTGATGACCAGGAGGCAAAGAAAGCTTTACAAGCAGGTTTATTGGCAAGATGTGGGTGGGCCCCACCTCCATGATTTTATTTACTATATTTTGCAAATATTATTAATAATTTAAATAATTTAGCAAATGTTTTGCTAAATAAATAGAAAATTCATTGGAAGTTTGCAACCAGGTTGGGTTTAATTCACTTTTATTAAAATATATTATTTGATTTGGTTGCATTTATTAATGACCATATTTTTTTGTTATATTTATGTAAATTTATGTATATTTATGTAAATTTTAGTTGTATAGGATGTTTCAGAAAATTTGGAGTAAGACGAAAAGTTCTAATATTAAATAAATAAAACAAAATGAATATTTTATTATAATAATATTTAGTATAAAACATCATGGGCTATTTCAGAATTGTGTTACTTAGGATTGTATCGAAACTCACAAATATCAGACATTTTTATAAAGTATTATACCAGCTATTCACACCTGTTAACAATATTTCATATTTTTGATTGGGTCACATAAGTGCTGGATTATTTTCTTTTTAAGAGAAGTTTAAGAGAAAAATTACTTCAACCAAAAGTCATTGGAGATATGTGGAGACCTCTGTGTAGACTGAGTTTAAGAAATTTTAATGACATCATAATGTATACCAAGATAAATACCGATTTAAATATTCTAGGAATACTTGAACATTCAGGGATCAGGGATAGTTTGGTTCAGCCTTGACTAACACTCCCTCCCGAGAATCGCTATTCATCTAACCCTTTCAATGAATGAACCAATGAAGAAATGATGCACATAATGTCCAAATTAGTGAACTGATAATGGCCTCACCTAGTTCTAGACAAATCACCACCAGACACGAAAAGGCTTAGACACCACAAGAACACTCACCATTTACTTTGAACAGCTTACTAATTTTTAGTCTTTTTGGGAATGTATTAGCTTTTTTATGTGATTTAGAAATTTGTTTTGGTCTAATTTGATATTTACCAAGTCAATTTTGTTTCCAAAAGAAAGGAGTAAGAGGTTGCCCAAAAAGAGAAAAAAAAAGGACTGGTAAAGATCTCAAATTCTAATGACTGAACAATTTCAAAATTACAGTCAATTTCAGAAGCCATAAAGTATATACACACACACACACACACACACACACATATTCTCTTCAGTCACTCAGAAATATGACAACTGCATCTGTTTTTTCTGCTTCTTTCACTTTGGCTATTTTCTGAGATTTTTGTTGCATTTAAATAATGTATTATTAATCCAACTGTTGAGGTCAGTGGTTAATGACATACAATCTGATGAGTCGCAAAATATTTTCCCCAACTGCATGAAACCTAGAAAAGGGGCATAGTTGATCTGCTGGCTTGATTTCTCTGACTATGTATTTCCCCATCTATTATTAATCTATTATATTAATATGTGTAAAAGCCTGCACCGAGGGGTTTTGAGAAGCATAATGCCAGAATAGTCTATTGTTGAGGTCCTGAGTGAAGTGTATTTAAAGCTTTATCATCTCAGGGGATTGAAGTGTCCTGGCTAAGCTCAATTAGATAAGGCTTTATTGATAAAAACACCACACTTTACCTGCAAGTGTATTTAAAACCTCTTGCTTTGTTAGTAAGCATTTACTGACTTAATGAGGCCAAAATACTTAGAGTGGATCATGTTTGCTGTGGGCACTCAAGGCCAGACAGCAAGAGGCTAAAGATAATAAAATACTTTTGAACAAAAAAGCAAAAGCAGCAATTTGAAACATTATTTCCTTAGAGCAACTCTATATAATAAGTGAAAGACACATTCACTTTTTATTAATAATTTTTTGATCAAGCAAAGCGCATGTACCTCGAGCTGACACGTCTGTAGTTTTCAAGACTCTGCAATGAACCTCAGTGCCAGGTTCCAGAGGACACTGGGTCAGGTTGGACAAAGGAACAAATTTGGAGCCAAGTGCTATTGCGGGTCAATCTGCTGTAGCATGACTCTTGTTGGACATTAGATTAGCATGGAGCAATATGTTTACATGGGTATTAATCATTTTAAATAAGACACATTTTCCAGAAAGCTCCAGTACTATTACTAATTACTGAACATTCAATTTATATTCCTGGTTATATGCTACAAAACATCCAAATTAACTATCCTCTGTCAGTTTCCCACTGGAATATTTTAAACGTATACTCTCAGAAAACAACCAAGTTATCTATTTTCTTTTGTAAACACAAGAAGGGAAACAATTAAAAGCTACACAACTGAAACATCTGAGCGTATGAACTGTCACAAAAGCTGCAAAAAATGTAAGTTAACATCACAGCATTATTAATTCTAAGGCACGTCAAGGGCATTTCTGTCTTTTCTTTTGGCTGGTATTATGTAGAGTAAATGGCCAACAATTCAGAATCAGAATACTTTATTGATTCCCCCAGGGGGAAATTGCTTTTCATTGAAAGCAGCTCCTGCTACAGAGTCAAGTGGGCAAAAATCAAAATTGAACACTATATAAAAATAAAAAATAATATAATTTGTTCTAGCATGTGTATTTTAGAGGGACTATTTATCAATAATAACAGTACCAGTAGGAGCTAGCGGAAGATAACTAAAGTCCCTCCTGAAACCCATTATAAATCCTGCTTTTGACCCAACTTGTATAAACAAGTTAGTTAATGCTTATAGATAAGAATTTCTTCCTGGTTTTCTGGCTCCAAAATAGCAGTTTGGGGTATTTTCCACTGTAATGAGCCATTAGGACAAATGTGTGAAACATTACTGGTGTATGATTAAACTGCAGGCTAATATCTTCCCTCTTTATAGCCCTTTTTATTTTTTCAGAGAAAAACTAATTTATAGGGACTCTTTTTGAGATAAACATTAGAACATGGAAGAGCTAATCATGCAATAATGCAATATTAAGCTCTTCTTAAATTTGCCTTGTTGTTTTTTCCTCTAATACATAAGATAACCGACTGATGCATTAAGCAAGCTGCACAAACTAAGACCACAAAAATAAAATACGGTCTCAAAACACAGGCAGATAAGATAGTTGAGATAGTAATTTATAACAGATTTTCTTGTATTAAATTAATTAGATTTAAATGAAGATTGAAAATATATTTGGTATACTTTAGCATATGACTGTAGGTGGTCAGTGAATTTAGCATACAATAAGTATACAGCTTTATTGAAGATTTTTGCAACATGCAAGAAAAGATAATTCTAAAATCTGACAATGGTACTTAAGTCACAGCCAGGATTGAAATTAGATTTAGGGATCCAGTAGCTCTAGAGAGTCCTTAGAGCAGAAACTGTCTTACAAATTTTAAAGAAAATCTTTGAAAATTAACAGAAGATTTCCACTTCTAATTGGCTGCTATTAAGTAATAATAATGGTCATACGCCAAACCTTTTTGAATAAATCCATAGGTATACTTATTGGATGCTTAGAAAAAAATCATTTGAAAGAACCCTCCATTGAAAAAAGCTGATGAAATAGACTGAATTAATAAGTATGAAGTTACCAAATATTAAGAAATTTAAAATACGCCCCTTTTTTTCTACCATGAATTCCTGATGCAAAAATCTCCCCGTGTGTGTCAAGCATGTGTGGAAAAGCCCTGAGTGGGATGGCCGAGAGGGAGACAACAGTCAAAAGCTACCACCACTGACTCAGGTTTTCTCTCCTGGCAACATTCTGAGACAAGTAGCTCGTCAATACTAGACCTGTCTGCTCTCTATTGTTCAAAGACAGCTGGAACCAGGCACTGATATGTGGAGCTGCCAGAGTGACTTCTGTGAGCAGGCAATTAACAACTCCAGTTTTCTATTGGTTCAGGATTGCTGGGTGTTCCACTGGCTGGCCATGGGCCTGCGGAGGAGCTCCTCCACATGTCGAGCCACATCCATGGTGTCCTCAAGGTCAAAGTCTGCCTCTGCATCTAACATGGCATCGCTCCTGAAAGGAAAAATTTCACAATAGATGTTTATGGGAGCACTCATCATGAAAAGAAAGAAATAAGAGTCCCAGTAGTTCTGTGTTTAATGGTTTATTTCAGAACTTATTTAGTGTATCCAAATTAGCCTTTCTCCAAATAACTTAATGGGTTCATGTGAAGGTACCTCATCCCCAGAATGTCCTTCCTTGTGATTGCAATTTATAGACCACTGTCTGCTCAGGACATTATTCAATCACTTGACAGATTGTGCACCAGTAAAATAAACTGTATGGATCAATAGCAGATAAATAGGAAAAATAAGAAAAAAGTCAATAAATGAAAGAGATATACAGTAAATCATATCCATCCAAAAACAGGTTGACAGTAAAAGGCAGTGGTGATTTTTTGCCAGCTTTGTCATTCATATTAGATGAAATGCATTGGAACGGCAAGTTAACTGCCATTGCTGTGGGAGTGTTTTGCAACGACACAAATGACAAGTGATAATATCCAGCAGCAGAAATCAATAATTGAGTTTTGCAACATATTTTAATACTGTATCAAATAAGGTTAGTGGAGTCAGACATACAAAGATTTCTCTCTCTCTCTCTCATCTTTTTTTTTTTTTTTTAAATCTTGGTTTCAGTTGTGAAAATAAACTATGCATGCTCACATAGATGGGTAGGCACCAAAGTTTGGATGGCCTACTGAAGGAGAGGCCGTCTGGTCCATAAAAGTGGGAGTGGCTCCACTTGGTTCATGGTTTGGTGTGGTGAATCTTACATGGAAAAGAGGAAAAGAGACATACATTACTTTACATTAGACAACATGTTATTTATGCAATTGTTGCAGCTTTAGAACCAAAATACTTCTTTTGAGAGCATTTTTAGTTTATGGACTTACCATAAACTAAAAATGTAAATAAGTGGGTGGCAGCCTGTTACACTTGTGACTTTAAGTCTCTAAGACATTCCTCCACCAAAATACAATATATCCTGAATTGTTTAAAACCAGTAGTTGAATTTTTATCGTTGTGCTGTCTATATAATTGTTTCTTTTTCTTGAATTTGGATTTAATGACAGGCCTACCAAATCACCAATAAAGAAATCTGGCTGGTCTTTAAAACAAAATCAACAGATTCTCATATGGAAGCTCCAACTGCCGTAATTTATGTCTGATTTAATGTAATTACACCAAGGAAAATCTGCCTGCTAACTTCAAATGACATCCCTGTGCACTGTACTTATAGCAAGGCACGTTTGGAACTTAGACTTCTATAGGAATGGATCTGATCCAAGTCGATGAACATCAAGAGTGTGAACAAGAATGTTAAAGATCAGTGGACTATTGAAAGGTTTGCCACAATTTTCCAATCTTTTATTTGTTTTTCCTCGGAAAAGGTTTATATCGATAAGATGACTAGGATCTCAGGGTTCCCACAAGGGAAATATGATTACCAACTGAAACACAAGACGGTAAGCTTTTTACACTGTAAAAACCACACACACACTAGATTACAATTGCATACAGCAACAATATTTGAGGAAAGTGTCAATCCAATGAAATATCTAACTGAATTATAGTGAAACATCAATGGTATAGGGTTGTTAGAAGTAAGAGACAGAAACTTACTCTGGCACTACTTGCTTGATCTGCGGTTTAACATATCCATCCACTGCTTTTGCTGGAAGGAGGTACAAACATCCTCAAAGCATTTCATCTTAGGCTTGACAATTATTTCAGTAAACAAAACACAGAACATCAAGAGAACAATTTGATGAGGCCAGAATACATACAGAGTGGTGGGGTATAGTACTTGGCAAAGACATCATCTTTGGGTCGGTCTGGATATAGGAAGAGGAGGTGGTTCAGGTCACTGATCCGGTCAGCCAAAGAGCGAATGGAAAAATCTTTGGTTGTATAAGGCAGCAGATTCCATACAAGCCGTTCACCTACACAGACAAGAACAATTGATGACTGATGTTTCCAATGAATTGTGTTGAGTTGATTGTCTCTTTTTTTTCAGAGGTAATGAGGGACTAGGTTTTTGTTTTGGTCTAGGCCAGTGTTGCAAAGCCTGCTGAGCTGGTATTAGCTAGTGCTGCAAGAATACTGCGGAGAACTGAACAAGAGATATATTTTTCAAACTAAAATAATTTCTAAATGAGAGGTCCTTGAACCGAGGCACGTAAAAATTAGAAAACAGACATATCCATTGACTGGGACTGAACACATAATTATTTGTTTCATGTTTTTTGTGCATGAGAACAGAATTAATGGCACAGTCAGGGAGAATCACCTTTGGCGGAAGAAGAAAAATAAATAAATAAATGTTGCATTACAGCAATTGTGCTCTGTATATGTTTTCAGCTGTGTGTTAATTGCATGAAATGGAATCTAGCTGCCAAAAAAATAGGTACCTGGTTGTTTGGGGTTCTCAGCTACCCAGGCAATGGTGATGCCTCCAATCTCAGAATCACTGAATCGCAGCAGGAAGGTACCATTGGGTTTTGACATCAGCATGTCCTGTGCCTGTTGCTTGTTAACAAAGCCCAGGATGGCACTGCACCAACACAAACAAACACTTACTAGATGATAATTGGTCTATATAATCCATGAAAAAGAGGAACACTACAAAGCATTTTTTTCAAAAACAGTTCTATCGAATGACTTCGGTAAAATTTGGCATTTGTGGAAACATTTTACTATTCCTTATCTTATGTTACCTTTGTCATTAATTGCTTTCATTACAAGTCAACATGATACAAATTTCATGAAAAACAACAACATAAGATATGAACAATTACCCATCATTCCAGTGGGGTTTGAGGTGTTTCTTCATAAGCTCCACCACTCCATCCAGCCACTGCCAGAAGGTGAAGCTGCGTCCAGGTAAGTTTTCCTGCATAATTTTGGCATTACTGTCAGCAAATGACAGCTACATTAATTTGCCTGGCCAGAAATAAGATTCCATCTTCATCCCTGTATTATCCTTCTTGGACACAGGCCTTTGCTTTTTACATAGTTTTTTGTCTACAGATTTGAAGGTCTTTGATGGAATAGATACCAATACTTTGCTTGTGGCTGTTATCAAGAGTTAAATTACAGCCCTGGAGCACTTCCAAGTGGATCACTGGAGGATCACAATTGGCCCAATGCGGAAGTTCAAGATGTTACTAGATTCATTCACAATGCTTTCAGATTGCAATCCCTAATTTTCAGCATTGCACCTTGTTATAATTGCTGATTTTGTTTCAAACATATCTGTATATAAACCTCTAACCACATAAACATTAAGAAGTAAATTAGTTATTTGTGTCTGGATTTCTTACACGGTGGCTCAGTATTTCATTCACAATACTGTGTATCATTTGCTTTTGCTTCCACTAGTCTGCCAAAAAACTATAAAACTGTACAAATGAAATCAACAAGTCCAGGATATGGATGTTATGTATTTACATACTAAGGAGTCAGGGTTCCAAGAGGTTGTGTAGAAACATGGCCAACTGTTTCAGCTATGTACTACGTCAGTATATATCAGGGCAAATGGAATGCATTTGGAGGACAAATCTTTTTTTGACAAAATGTTAGAGCTATATGAGTGATATGTCCTCACCCGGTTGAACTGAGCCCATGATATGGTCATGTTGCGGTAGTCCTCAGGGTTGTTGCTGCTGCTTGTAAATGCTTTCTGTGCCAGAAAGACCAAGTTGTCCTCTGACAGGCCACGCCCACTGTGCATCTCAGCCTTGTACTTCATGTCAAGGGCCTCACACAGTTGTGACCACAGAACGCGGTCTGGCACGATGAATGGTACCCTGCCCTGATGCAACCAGGAATAGGGTGGAAGCGCTTCAATTATTGCCATGTGGTTGTTGAACTTTCCATGTTTGACAGAATCACTGAATTCATTAGACCAAGTGTACTTAACATAGACAAACAAAGAAAAGGCTCTCTAGCAAGAGCTCACCGGCTCAGCAAAGGCGTTGTCCCACAGGACTGTTGCTGTGGCATTATTGTCCTGGCTGCCATGAACAATGACAACTACAGGCAGCGATAATGTCTGCATGTTGAAGTCAAACAAGAAGGACAACACATTAACACTTAATGATGGGATGAGAGATTAAGGAATCCATACATGCTTAACACATCAGAATATGAGGTTTAGACAATACTGCAAACTTGGGTTGAACTTGAACTGCCAATGAGTAATTTCATATCTACTTACTTTGACATGGAAGACCAACTCATTGCCTCCAACGCTGAATTGTGATTCAAAGAGAACCGTGAACTTCTCCTCTGTCACTGACTCTGCACCTCTGCGGTCTGAACGTTTGATGCGCTTCAGTGACTTGAAAAAACAAACAGAAGTACCAAGAGTGGAGATGAAAACATTTGATTCATGTTAAAGAAGAATTTTTTTAATCTGAAAATGCGGTGTCTTTTTTGTAGCCTTTTCTTAAATGTATGTTTTCTATTGGTACTGAAACTAAGAAATCAAGATCCAGCTTTGGGGGTGATACCAAATCCGTTAATCAATCAAGGTAGTTTTCAATATGCTCAACACCCTTAAGTGCAATAAGACTGGGATGATCTTTACATTGGGGAGACAAAACTACTGCACAAACAGATGGCGCAACACATAAGGATGGCCGCCTTTTCAGGATAGGATTATGTTCTAATTACAGGTTAAGGAGAAAGGCCACTATTTTGAAGACAGCAGCCTCCAAGTTGTACAGAACCTCATTCAACAGAGGAAGTGGCCTTTGACACATCCTTTCACCTATATGGAATGCCACACTGAGGTCCGACCCCAGCCAGATCAACATACACACACCGACAAATCCGTCTGAACACTACAACTCATTAGAAGAGGTCAACAACCCAAACCAGCCCCAAGCAACTCCCACCTGAGCCTCAGCCCAGGTGACGTAGTGGACTTGTTTGCAGTTTGCACTTGTTTTGCACAGTCAACAAATTTGCCTCATAATTACCTAACTTCAACTCAGTTGAGTCCCCAAACCAACAGACACATAATGACGCACATCAGCATAGTAACCCCCTTCAACCCAGCTCCTGCACAGCTCACTCATTAAGATAAAAAAAAACCTTCAACCTAGACCACTGCCAAGCCCAAATCCTGAAACCGGAAGTTACATGCTAGACACTCATGATAGTTTGTTGGAACTGAAGAAGCCCCTCTGATGAGAGGTGATACGTCATCACCATTTTCATCAGAATGATTGACCATGACCTGGATGACTGAGAACCTTTACAAATGTCTACACCATGGCATTTTTACATGATTTTTCAGGTATGGCATCCTCCCATGCTGACCTCAAACAAACTTGTGCTCAACCAGAGCAGTAAATCTACCAGGAAAAGAGCCACGCTGTGGACTGGACGTCAAAAGGAACAGTAACATAAAACAATTCACCCAGAGGTAAGCATTTGTCCCAAAACCACCACACTTATGGATGGAGATCATTATTTCATGTGGTTAAAGTAGTCCTGTAATTTACCATGTTTCTGAAATGCGCACTGAGGGTTCCAGTGGCCTGATGGTACTCCATCACACAGTTGTTGTTGAGTATTTCACCGCTGCTTTCACTACCAACACAAAAAAGTACCTCAGTTTGTGAAGCTGGAAATACATTTGATCTGAAGAAAAACACCGGAAACATTTTGTCCACATGGTCATAGCTGTCCTCAAGTATGGTGGTTACACTTTATCATGTCATCATCTCCTACAGATTGATTGGTTGTTTAACACCCACCTATGTGTGCTCTCATTCTTCAGCAGTGCTTTGGCCTGCTGCTCACTAACAATGACAGCTTTGACCTGAGGTGGATTCATGTGGACATTGAGCTTCCCTCCCACAAGGAGGCGTACTGTGGCTGCAAACTTGGTCTGTGTCCGTAACACCTGTGGTGGCTGTTTTTCAATAATAAAGGTGCTGAGAAGAAAAGAAGGTAAGGATACAAAGAGGGAAGACCTTTATTGTCACATTCAGTTATATATAGAGCAAAACAAATTTGAATTACCCCATCATGGATGGACTAATAGCAAAAGGCGGCTAGTGAACGGCAAAAGGGGAGGTGTTCAGTGTCTTGTTCAACAACACTTTGATAGGCTAAGAGGAACCTGGAATTGAATCAGGACTGTTCAGTTCAAAGGATAAATGATTTACTCCCCTGCGCCACGCCACTGAGTCGAAAGCAGTACCACTTCCATACAAAGATAAACAAAATTAGGGGAAAAAAACTATGCACCTCCATTGTTTGACAAATGGCCCAAAACAAAATACTAGAGTGATACCAAAATATTCCAAAATGGTAAATTACCTAATGGTGAATGGCTACTGGTAATCTCAGGAAAATATAGGGCATTTGTGTATCAAGAAGTGTATCAAGACTTCCCATGGTCTTGCACTAGCTTTGTTGACTTTCGGCAAACTGAATTATTGCTTTGATCTAATCATTGAATGTGAATATAGATGATTCAAGTAACCGAGAATTGCTGCATTGGAGCCTCCAGGGTTTAAGCCTTGCAGGGCACCCAGGTTGAATGAGCACTGAGGACATCTAGCACTTAGGGGTGGAGTGGTGCAGGAGTTAGAGCAGTTTTCTTTGGAACCAAACATTCCTGGTTCGATTCCCAGCTCCTTTTAGTGTGATGTTGAGCAATACACTGGTCCAGTGGTGGATGGCAGCCTACTCCTCATGGTTCACCCATAATGGGTTAATGGCAGAGAACGAATTTCACCATGAGAAATTATTCAAGATTAATTATTGTTACATCATTAGGCATTGGGCTTCAATACAGCAACCTTGGCTCACCTGGTCACCAGGGCAGAGATAATGTCTGTGATGTCAGCATTGAGCTTGCTTAGCAGTTCTTCCATGGACCCTGGCAGAGGAAGTTGTTGAGTTAAATGTTCACAGCGTCGGATTTGCTGCCGATTCTGCCAGATCAAATCTGCCAATTTCTCACACCTAGGAGACAATGGGAGGAATTATAAGGACATAGTGTATCCATCCATCTTCCCCCGCTTATTCAAAGTTGGGTCGCAAGGGCAGCAGCCAGAGCAGTGAGGCCCAGACCTCCCTCTCCCCTGCAATGGTCCAGAGCCTCTAGGGGGACCCAAGGCGTTCCCAGGCCATCCTGGAGACATAGTCTCTCAGGTGTGTCCTGGGTCTTCCCCACGGTGTCCACCCAGATGGACACGCCCCGAGTACCTCCCCCGGGAGGCATCCTGACCAGATGCCTAAGCCACCTCATCTGACTCCTCCATATGCAGAGGAGTCAGATGAGGACGATGAGAACTTCTCACCCTATCTCAAAGAGAGAGTCTGGCCACCCTGCGGAGGAAAGTCATTTTGGCCACTTATGTCCTCAATCTCATTCTTTCATTCACTACCCACAGCTTGTGACCTTAGGTGAGGGAGGAAACGTAGATTGACTTGTAAATTGTGAGCTTCGCCTTTTGGCTCAGCTGTCTCTTCACAACAGAACGGAACAGAATCCGCATCGCTGCAGACGCCACGCCAATCCGCCTTTCTATCTCCCACTCCATACTTCCCTCACTTGAGAACAAGACCCCGAGAAACTTGAACTTTACATGGTGCAGGACCTTCCCTGACCCGGAGAGGGCATTCCACCCATTTCCAGTTGAGCACCATGGTCTTGGATTTGGAGGTGCTGATCCTCATCCTGGCAGCTTCACACTCAGCTGCGAATCATTCCAGTGAGAGCTGTAGATCATGGCCTGATGAAGCCAACAGAGCCACATCATCTGCAATAAGAAGAGACTCGATCCTGCAGCCACCAAACTGGACCCCCTCGACACCCTGGATGCGCCTATTCTGTCCATAAAAGTTATGAACAGAAACAGTGACAAAGAGCAGCCCTGGCAGAGTCCAATATTCACCGGAAACGGGTCTGACTTAAAACCGGCAATGCAGACCAAGCTCTGACATGATCATACAGGGACTGAACAGCCCGTATGATGGAGTTCAGTACCCCATACTCCTGGAGCACACCCCACAGGATTGCCCATGGGACATGGGCGAATGCCTTCTTCAGATCCACAAAATACAAGTGTGAGGAGTGTGATCCCCCTGTAGTCGGAGGACACTCTCCCTTCCCCCTTTTTAAAAAGGGGATCACCAACCCAGTCTGCCAGTCCAATGACGCTGTCCCCGACATCCGCCCAATGTGGTAGAGGTGTCAGCCTGGAAAGCTTCCAGAACCTTGAGGAACACAGGGCGGACCTCGTCCACCCCTGGGTCCCCACTACTGAAGAGCTTTTTGACTGCAACTTCAGCCCCGGAAATAAGTGTGTCCGCCCCAGAGTTCCCCAGCTCTGCTTCCTCATTGGAAGGCGTTTCAATGGGGTTGAGGAGGTCTTGGAAGTATATCTGCCACCGATCTACATCTTGAGTTGAGGTCAGCAGTATCCCGCTCTCAGTGTACACATTGTTGACTAGCACTGCTTCCTCCTCCTGAGCCGCCAGATGGTGGACCAGAATCTCCTCAACGCCCACCGGAAGTCATTCTCCATGGTCTTCCTTAATTCCTCCCACGCCAGAGTTTTTGCCTCAGAAACCACTGAAGCCGCACGGAGGCTACCCTCTCGTCCACTGGGTTGAACCCCAACCCGCAGCTACCGGGATGGGGGGCAATCAATATGCCCACCGCTGTCGGGCATTTCTTACCGGGGCCAACTCCGGAATTAAAAAAAAAAAAAAACAAAAGAGTCAAGCCCGTCTCGAGAGGCCTGGGGCCCACCCACATGAAGGGCCATGTGGGTGGTGGAAGCCAGGGGAAGAGACTGTGCCTGGCTGCGCCCCATGGGTGAAGGCCTGGCCACCAGGCACTCACCACCAGGCCTTGCCCCTGGCTCCAGGGAGGGGCCCCTGTGACCCGCGTCCAATGGAAAACCAGGTCCAATGATTATCGTCTTCATGGGGGTCTTATGAGTCACACTTTGTCTAGTCCCTCATCTGGGACCTATTTGCCTTGGGTGACCCTTCCAGGGGCATAAAGCCCCTGGATCCTGGATCACTGGATCCCAGGATCACTGGAATGTGCAAACCCCTCCACCACGGTAAGGTGGCAGCTCACGGAGTTTTGTATCCATGGGTGTTATTCTGTGATGATATCTATTTCTTACTGTCTCATACATTCATTTGTTACAGGCAAGGAGATAGGGACTTTGACAAGATTTGTAATAATTTCTATACAGTTTCACTTTTTTTGTGCTCATTACTATGCAAAGAGTGTTTCCATATTGCATGCAAAGAATTAGACCTAATGGGGGGGTGGTCTCTGTTAATAATTCTAAAGAGAATGGTCTATACCTACTCTACATACCTTTATTAAATTGTGCTGCACTTAACAATGACTATCATATTAAACTGTTGTGAGACAATTCTGTTGTGATTGGGCATTATATACATGAAAACTGACTTGACTAAATACAAATTTCATAAGCACACATAGTGGGTACCATGACTGCAGGACGTCCAGACCCCCCTCATGAGGACCCCCATTGCCAGCCAACTGTTGCCTCCTCTTCCACTGGATGAGCTCCTCATCAAGGATCAGGGTCTGTTGCTTCCTCAGCAAGGCTAGGGTTTTTTGGTGTTGTTCTGACAGATCCTAAAAAGACATTGAAAGATATGCTGACAAACAGTCTGGATATCAACATAGCCTCCAGGGAAGAACAGCGGTAAGAAGTACAAAACTAGTGATGTGATGGTTACAAGCATAACGCAAGAATGCCACATTATTGCTTGGTGTATTTTGTTTGGTTGAGGTTCACTTTGAAATTGAAATTTTTTGAGATAAACTATACTGTTTTTACAAAAGAAGAAAATACAAATCCAATCACTTTTTGATCCATTCTTTGCAAAAAAATCCATTCTTTGGAAATGTGTAAATTTGTCTTTGCAAATTTACTACTTGACTGTTTGCAGGGGAGATGCAATGATAAATTAGCTTTTATTGTGAAATCACATTGACAAAGAGTAAGAAAGACAGTCCAGAAAAAAATTCTCAGTCATCCAGGTCATGGTCAAGTCTTGTCAAAATCTTCTTCTTGTAGCAACTGGACTTGATATTCTTTGCTTGAAAATTTTTCACCTCTCGTCTCAAAGGCTTCTCTAGCTCGAATGGACATCCGAAAAAAAAGCTTGTTCCTTATTCTTGACTAAATCTTCTCTTAGCAAGTGGACTTGATTCTCTTCCCTTGACAACATTTCACCTCTCATCCAAGTGGGGGGTTTCCATATGTAGCCATCAGGGTTGGGGAGTGGTTGAAGTTACGATGGCTTTTTAAGCAAATGAGTGAGTTGTTGTGTAGCAACTTGGTCGAAGGGGGTCGATGTGCTAATGGGGGTGTCATTAGGTGGGATCAAAGGTACACCTTCAGAGGACATATCTAAATTAAAATTTGAAAAGGTGTCACCAAAAGTCTCAGAATGTGAAACAATGTGGAAACACCCCTTGGATCACGTGGACTGATGCTCAGGTGATAGTTACCTGGTTCTGGTTCGACTGGATCTTTCCATGTGGTTTTGAGGGTACAGATAGGTCCATTATGTCTAAGTATTGGATGGATTCCAAAACAGCATTATAAGTAGGCAAAAATGTTGTGTCTCAGTTTTTCAGTTTTGACAAAGATAGCTTCTTTCACTCCTCTCTCAAATCTTCTCTGGCCGAAATTGGGGACTGTCTTCGAAGGAGTGGCCTTTGTCCTTCAGGTGTGGATGAACTGCAGAGTTTAGCATCACAATTGTGATCACAATCACAATTTTTTTGTCTCCACAATATAGATGTTGATTTGCACTCTGAGAATTCTGGCTACAACTTCTCAAATTATGATCGAGAGATGTCTCAAGAAGATATACCTTGGTTCCTACCTTACCACACTTCCATTACAACAACTCCACCATTTGCATAACAAGCCATCACAACTGAGCCCCACACCCAACCCTGGTGTTTATATTCAGAAATGCCCCACATTTTCAAACTGAAGAAACCTTTCAGAAGACATATGAAACATCCAAGGGAACAAATCAAGTCCGGTTGCTGAGAGAAAAAGATTTTGGTAATCATAAGGAACAACCATTTTCAAATGTTTGTAAATTCAAAGTTGACCTCTGTACTATGTAAGTTTTATTCAAAGTGTGATCACTTTGGTAAAGGAATTTAACTACTTATCATCTTTAAGATATATTAAGTACTCCTGTTGGGCATCAGAGATTAAATTTCTCCAAACACATACTGGTAGCACAACAGCCATGCAATTGTCAGGATTTTGTATTGTCTTTCCATATCAACCCAATATTATCATCACCCTCTTCATACAAGCCTGTATTTCTGTAGTGTAGTGGCTTCCCTGGTTAGCCAGGCCTCCACAGTGGCCCTCTTGCTCTGCAGAGTGGTTTCTCGCTGGGTACGCTCAGTTGGGGGCAGGGAGGCCAGATTGCTCAGCTGGGCTAATAAAGGAAGAAATTATGGTGACACCATATTTGCTAGTCTCTGACTGTAGTTCCTTTACCTACACTTAATTGCTGCAACAAATGTGGCTATTTAGGAGTTAAAAAAATCTTGAATTAAATCTTGACTCAAATTTTACCTTTTTGTACAAAGATAACAACAATATAAGAAATTGTTGGATAGTTTTGACAACTACAAAACTTAATATTTTAGGCAATATTTTAAGCCTGTTTAACCTCCGTTGTGCTCAGATTTCTCAGCCAAAGTCAGGCTATAATAAAGTCCACCAGACAATTAGTGAGTAATGAGAAGTGAGACAAAGCTATCTTCTGATTTAATGCAAACACATCTGCATGATTGTGATCCTCACCCTGGATGCGCAGGTTCTCCTGGTACTGGATGATGAAGTACTCCTGGCTGTGCTGCAACTTCCTTAGCTCATTCTCTGTCTCCTGGGTGGCCAGACGTAGTTCCTCAAAGGTCTGGTTGATTTGTTGGTGGCGCTGGGACAGAGTATCCATGGCCTGTCCACTGCCACAACTGGCCTACATATAAAGACAACCATCTCAAGATTTTTGTTTTTTTGTTTCAGCTCACTTCTATCAATCTCATGGCACATCTAAGGTACGTTACTTAGCATTCTTTAATTGATAGCGCTTTCCCCTTTCCCCCTTCCCCCTTACATTTGAAGCTTCATGAACCAGCCTCTGCTCGGAGCGCAGGATGTGTTTAATGCAGCGCACCAATTCCAAGGGACAACGGTCATAAGTGCTCTGCAAAGATATAACACATGCACGGACGCACGCACACACACGCACGCACACGTACGCGTGCACTCAAAATGAAGCTCTGTGGTACTACAGCTATAAATCATACATCTCCAGGTGTTGCAATTGCTTCCTTGGCTCCAGCAAAAGCATGGAATTATCATATGCTATGTGGGAGGATTACAATTCAGGAAAGAGACACCATTGTCAAAAGTTAAAACACACTATGTCCAACAATATGACCATGATTTTGCAGTACAGGTTTCAACTTTTACCTATACAATCAGTTCATCCTTATGTCCAAGCGTGAACTTGCAATGTATCGGCGCCCATAACAGAGAAAGATGTCACAAGACCCAGGTTACCTTGAGCTGGTTTGCATAGTGGCCCAGCTTGATCTTGAGGAGAAAGCCATCTTCCCCACCCTGAAGTTGGGCTTTTCTCTGCAGTTCAGAAACCAGGTTGTCCAACAGACGCTTAGCTTTGGCTTCCTCTGCTGGATTATCCAGCTCCACTGAATCCCTAATAACCAGCAGTTATTCATTACAGGAATGAATTTCTCTTTCTCCAGAGAGAGAGAGGCAATGACAAGTAAACATTTGTTACACAAGTACTCCATAACAGCCAGTTTCTCAAAGTAATCCAGACTTTGTTTCAAACCGGGTCTTAAATTTGCAGCAAATGGTTTCTCATTTAACTGCTGAAAACAACTTCTGTAACTCTCTTGTCGGTAAAAGGGGAAAGTCTCCCTTTAGCAGCTCCCAGCAAAAACATTAAGGTGGACAAAAGGCTTTATAAAGTATAAATTGAACTATTGTTAATATTATTTCTATTATTTTATTCATTAATTTTGGGTGAGCCGTATTGTAGGACACTCAACACCAACAAGGTGTTCCTAAACTAAATACATTTACATTTTTTACCCTAAGTATTTTATAACGACTTTCTATATTCATATATTATTTTATCTAAATGTTAATAATAGTCCTATGGTTACGTTAAATGCCACTGAATATAGTTTTGAACTATCAACTGTAACTCCAGAATTATATAATAAATTATACTTTTATTGTCACATTCAGTTATACATAAAGCACAACATCAGTAGAATTTGACCACTGCATTTATCCCATCATGGATGAACCATAAGTAGAAAGCAGCTACTGAACGGAGCCAGGGCAGCAGTTATGGGTTCAGTGTCTTGCTCAAAAACACTTCAACAGGCTAGGAAGAGGACAACCACACTAACCCCTGAGCTATGTAGTATGTAACTGTCAACTATCCTAAATACTAATTGTATGGCATGTGCCCAGTTCAATCCTTGAACAAAGGGAAATATTTGGAAATTATACTTGGTAATTTGTTGACTTTGTTCCTTTGTTATACTGGACACTGGTCGACAATTTTATATAATTGGCAAATATGAAAGACCGTGATTAAATTTTCAGATTAGATTCATTTTTAATCAGCATAGTGCTACTTGTTGGTATACAAGCAGGTAGTTCTAGGTTTGATTACTTTTAAATATAACTCCAAAGGCATCATATTTACTGTAACAAAAAATTCTTACCAAATCCTCAACAATATTAGGCCATGGATGTAAGCAAATTGACGAAAACAGGTGTTTCATTCCTGATACAATAAATTCTTAATTCTTACAGAGTAATTGTAAGGAACTGAAAAGCAATAAAATGTGTTCTTAAAACATTTCCCCTTTTACATTGCTCTATCACAAAGTTAGTGCAGAGGTGACAAGTTGTTGCTGCCAGTAGAACTTCTGAAAATATGATATCCACGTCTCTTTTGTTATCATGATGCTTTATTCTGCTGTTCAAGTGATTGCTTAATATAGTCTGTGGATTAGTTATTGTTTTTGCACATGGTTCAATAGCAATTTTTATTCTTAATGTGGTCACATGTGTTTGATTTTCTTCTTGTCTGGTTCAAGTGAGACAGTAATTGCTTAAATAACTCAGTGCCACAGCCTCCATTGACATTAACCCTCAAAGTTTGGGAAAACAACAAAGGACCACAGACTATTTCATACCAGAGCTGGCTCTCAATCCACTGGGCCAAGTAGTGTCGCACCTCAATGGGAAAGTGCTGGCCATAGAGCGCCTGCATCTGATGCAGGGCTTCGCCCTGCAGCTGCTGAGCCTGAATCCACATTGCCATGGTGCTCCTGGAAAAGCCAGAGAACCTGAATAAAACAGGGTGCAAGAAATGAAAATAGAAAGGCAACCAAAGGCAACTAAAGTGAAACTTTACTGATAGGTAAGACAAAATTAAGATATGAAGAAGAAGAATATGAAACAATATGATTTTTGGATTGATGGCAAATACCTTACTCAGTTTTTAGCATTAATCAAACAACTCCTGGGAGAAAATAAACACCATACCACAATATTTATTCCCTGAAATGGGAGGTGTGTGGTGAGTTGATCTCTGCTTTTAACTATGAAAAAAAAAAAAATCTCACTGATTAACCATACGAATGCAATGCAATGCATAAATCACTGGTAATTATGTAAACCATCTACAAACAAAAGTGTTCCAGAAAGTACATTATTCATTCTGACAAGGCTACTCAAGTAGTTGTTTGGTTACATTTTAAATCTTTAAATTCAGTTAGTTGGGACCAGAAAATATCTGCAGATAATGTCATGAACATTTGTAACAAATTACACACATTTTTTTGACAAACTACCAGCAAATTAGCAACAAAGATCTGGAATATTTATAATAATGTATCGTTTATTTACAGGAAAGGAACGAAGATCTGTTAGGAATTATTTAAAGGTGATTTAAATTAATATGTAAGGATTATGTACTTGATAATAGTAGAATGTATGGAAAAAAAACTCAAAGATATTTAAAATAAAACTGGATTTACACTAGCTCTATGTACATATTCATGTTTGCATGTGTTTAGACTATCGGTTTTTAGGGCATGGGGGTTGGGGCTTATTTTAATATTTAGCTTGTTAATGTGTTGCAAACCTGACTTATATGCATACCATTTTAATCCTCCTTTCTTTTTCATCTTTGAAACAACAATATTGTTCCTCTCAATGCAGGGTATGCCAGGGTTATCATTTAAATACTTCAGGGTATGGTTTAAACACTTTAAAATAGCGCTGCCGGTGATACCCGACAATAGTCAATACACTGTGCCATTTCACATTCGTTAAATTAATGACGTGAGCGTCACTGGCTCTTTAAAGCAAATCATTTCTTTTCTGATGTCAAATTCAGGGAGATAAAATTTTTTGAACGAAAACTGCAAAGTACGGTAGTGAATTCCAGCAAAATACACAAGAGCAGCTAGTGGACGTATTTGACACCGCATTTTTGACAGGAATTACAAATATTGGGTAAAATATGAACGACAATAATGCATGAATTATAACTTTACCCGTTTGTTTTTGTGTTGCCTTCTCGGGATGCACAGGAACGCGTTCCACTTTAAGTTTTAGAGATAGCTTGACATTAGCGTGCTAACATATATTGAAATAGTCTAAGTCTACATATTGATAACCGGGATTTGTGTGCAAAAACATTTTAAACTAGCGTTCCTGTTTTTACGTTACGAATACGCGGGAGCGAAAGTTGCGAATTTAAGATACATTCAATCTACTTGTGGGTATACACAAAGTGAGACTGTTTAGCTAACCTGTGCTATCATTTTGCTAGCGGAGTCGAGCTCACTGATACGGTATGACAGCTATTTGCGAAAACCGTCACTTGCGCCACACCTCTTGTATAGTTACGTCTTTAACTTACCTTTTAAGAGGCTGCAGTCAACCTTACAGTAAAACCATAGGTAATCGTAGGACAAGGCATACATTTACGTTAACACAACTTTTAAGACTCAAACAAGTTGTTTGACGTAAGAGTTACATTGTTAACTTAAGCCCGTGAGTAAAGCATCTGCTGTTTACCAGTAGTGAATCCCAGCGCTGAAATTTAATAGCGACTTCCGATTATAGATTTCAAAACATAATGAACTATTTCTGTAATTTTGCCCTGGTCAGACTTTTGAGTATTTTTGCTGTCTTTCCGCATATACATACATATTCACATTATATAATTTCCTGTGATAGACGTTTGTGATATGTATAATTTATTTTCCTACATTCATTTTATGCATGATAGCAGCACATTTCCGGACTTATGCAAACTAACGTCCGCTAGCTTCCTGTAGTAGTACCAGCGTCCTTCTTCCGCTCGCAGCCCCTCCTCCATCCTCCAGGCCGCGCCCAGATGTGTCAAACTGAAACGTTGGTTTTGGTTTTCATTGGTGAGTGTGTTGCTCACATTAAATCATTAAATGCTGTGTAACAGATTATATGAAAAATTATGTTAAATGATATGTAAATAAATAAATAAATAATTTATTAGTGCAGTATGAGCCGAAGAGAAATGCAGCCTCAGGGCGGCACTGGCCCGTGCCTCTCCAAGCCTGCCTTGGGAGGGCACGGAGCAGTGTCTCCCTGTGCCGGTCCCAAGCCCGGATAAATGCAGAGGGTTGCGTCAGGAAGGGCATCCGGCGTAAAACTTTTGCCAAAACCAAATATGCGAGACAACCAAAACTATACCATACCGGAACGGTCGCGGACCGGGTTAACAATGACCGCCATTGGTACTGATGACCTACAGGGTACTAATGGAAATTGGGCTACTGTGGGTCGAAGAACAAGAACAAGAAGAAGAGGAGGAGTGCGTGTTCGGAAGCAGAGAGAGAGGAGGAAAGGAAAGAGCCTGGGACTGAGAGTAGGGACTTTGAATGTTGGGACTATGACAGGAAAAGGTAGAGAGTTGGTGGACATGATGCAGAGAAGGAAGGTGGATATACTGTGTGTCCAGGAGACCAGGTGGAAAGGTAGTAAGGCTAGAAGCTTAGGAGCAGGCTTTAAGTTGTACTATTATGGTACTGAAAGGAAGAGAAATGGAGTAGGAGTTATCTTGAAGGAGGAGTTTGTTAGGAACGTCCTAGAGGTGAAAAGAATGTCAGATAGACTTATGAGTCTGAAACTGGAAATCGAAGGTGTGATGCTCAATGTTGTTAGTGGCTATGCCCCGCAGGTGGGATGTGAATCTTAAGAGAAGGAGAAGTTCTGGAATGAGTTAGATGAAGTGATGCAGAATATTCCCAGAAATGAGAGAGTGGTCATTGGTGCAGACTTCAATGGACATGTCGGTGAAGGCAATAGAGGGGATGAAGAAGTGATGGGCAGATTTGGTATCCAGGATAGGAATGCAGAGGGACAGATGGTGGTAGATTTTGCAAAAAGGATGGAAATGGCTGTAGTGAACACCTTTTTCCAGAAAAAACAGGAACATAGGGTAACTTATAAGAGCGGAGGTAGGAGCACGCAGGTAGACTACATCTTGTATAGACGAGGTAACCAGAAAGAGATCAGTGACTGCAAAGTAGTTGTAGGTGAGAGTGTAGCCAGACAGCATAGGATGGTGGTTTGTAGGATGACTCTGGTGACAAGGAAGATGAAGAGGACAAAGGCAGCGCAGAGGACAAAATGGTGGAAGCTGAAAAGGGAGGAGTGTTGCATAGTTTTCAGGGAGGAGTTGAGAAAGGGTCTGGGTGGTCAGGGAGAGCTTCCAGATGATTGGACAACTACAGCTAGTGTTATCAGGGAGACAGGTAGAAGAGTGCTTGGTGTGTCATCTGGGAGGAAAGTAGATAAGGAGACTTGGTGGTGGAATGAGGAAGTGCAGGAGTATATACAGAGAAAGCGGTTAGCGAAGAAGAAGTGGGATACTGAGAGGACTGAAGAGAACAGACAGGAGTTCAGGGAGTTGCGGCGAAAGGTAAAGATAGAGGTAGCAAAGGCAAAACAAAGGGCTTATGATGACTTGTATGCTCGGTTGGATAGTAAGGAGGGTGAGAATGATCTATACAGGTTGGCGAAACAGAGAGATAAAGATGGAAAGGATGTACAACAGGTCTGGGTGATAAAGGACAGAGAGGGAAATGTATTGACAGATGCTAGAAGAGTGATGGGAAGATGGAAAGAGTACTTTGAAGAACTGATGAATGTGGAAAATGAAAGAGAGGCAAGGGTAGAAGAGGTGACTATTGTAGACCACAAAGTAGCACAAATTAGTAAAAGTGAAGTGAGGAAGGCATTGAAGAGGATGAAGAGTGGAAAAGCAGTTGGTCCTGATGATATTCCCCATGGAGGTGTGGAAGTTTCTAGGAGAGGCAGCGGTAGATTTTCTGACTAGATTATTCAACAGATCTTAGGGAGTGAGAAGATACCTGAAGAATTGAGACGAAGTGTGATGGTGCCTATTTTTCAGAATCAAGGGGATGTGCAGAATTGCGGCAACTATAGAGGGATAAAGTTGATGAGCCATACAATGAAGTTATGGAAAAGAGTAGTGGGAACTAGACTGAGAGCAGAAGTCAGCATTTGTGAACAGCAGTATGGCTTCATGCCTAGAAAGAGAACTACAGATACTGTATTTGCATTGAGAATGCTAATAGAGGGGTACAGAGAGGGCCAGAGGGAGCTGCATTGTGTTTTTGTAGACCCAGAAAAAGCATATGACAGGGTGCCTAGAGCAGAGCTCTGGTATTGTATGAGGAAGTCTGGAGTGGCAGAGAAGTATGTTAGACTGGTGCAGGACATGTATGCTAGCTGTGAGACAGTGGTACGGTGTGCTGTAGGGGTAACAGAGAAGTTCAAGGTGGAGGTGGGACTCCACCAGGGATCAGCTCTGAGCCCCTTCTTGTTCGCAATGGTGATGGACAGGCTGACAGATGAGGTTAGACAGGAATCTCCATGGACCATGATGTGTGCAGATGACATTATGATCTGTAGTGAGAGCAGAAAACAGGTAGAGGAAAATCTAGAGAGGTGGAGGTATGCTCTGGAAAAGAGAAGTTAGTCGCAGCAAGACAGAATATATGTGTGTGAATGAGAAGAACCCATGTGGAACTGTGAGGCTACAGGGAGTGGAGATCAAGAAGCTGGAGGATTTCAGATACTTGGGGTCAACAGTCCAGAGCAATGGAGAGTGTGGAAAAAAGGTGAAGAGATGGGTCCAAGCAGGTTGGAATGGGTGGAGAAAAGTGTCAGGGGTGCTATGTGATAGAAGACTATCGGACAGAATAAAAGGAAAGGTGTACAAGACAGTGGTGAGACCAGCAATGCTGTATAGCCTAGAAACTGTTACAATGACGAAAAGACAGGAGGCAGAACTAGAGGTTGCAGAGATGAAGATGTTGAGGTTCTCTTTGGGAGTGACCCGGATGGATAGGACCAGGAATGAGTCTATCAGAGGAACAGCACATGTTCGATGTTTTGGAGCGAAGGTCAGAGAAGCCCTGACTGAGATGGTTCGGTCAAGTACAGAGGAGGGATAGAGAATATATTGGTAGACGGATGCTGGAATTGGAGCTGCTAGGCAAGCGGTCTCGAGGAAGACCAAAGAGAAGATTTATCAATGTAGTGAGTGAGGATATGAAGGTAGTTGGTGTGAGAGAGGAGGATACAGAGAATAGGGTTAGATGGAGATAGTTGATTCGCTGTGTCGACCCCTGAAGGGAAAAGCCGAAAGAAGAAGAAGAATCTAATTCCACAACATGATACAGCATGATTTAATTTAAAATTACCTGCTTGTTAACTGGAGGAAATTATAATCAGATGCAAAGTGCATAACAAGTCTGAGACAATATCTGGCAGACACTTAAGACAGCGGAGCAAGAATTTCAATTTATACATTTCATTACTGCACATATGAGAAAAATCTCTGAATCATTGATAATGTGAAAAGGTTTAGGGTTAAGAGTTATGGAAATTTCACTTAAATTATTGATTATATGTCATTTACAGTTGATATTTTGCTGATGTTTTATGTACTTTACACCATTGCAAACTCACCTGAAGTTCAATGACATCGCTTTATTCTGAACAAGGCACAATTTGCAAAATATATTCAATACAATGTGTTTCATTAAAAAAAAAAAAAAATTTATTTTTTATGTTTGTATGTACGTATGCATGTATACTCTGATGCTGTGAGCATCCAGTTGTGTTACATGGACTGCTATGAAGGCCAGTTCAAAGGCTTTCTTTTGGTAATCACAGTAAATCATCTCGTTCAACAGAACAGCCACATATTCTATCATGATGCACATAATCATGATGCAATTAATCAATTATTTGCTGTTTGTTTTCACTGCTTGTCCGGCACTGCTTATCAATCACAGGGCCATCAAGTCACCTACCACAAACCTTTGGACCGTGGAAATCGGGAGAACTTGGAGGACACTTCATAAGACACTTGGTAATGTGGAAACTCCACACAGAAACGTCCAAATTGGGATGAAAAAAATAGAAATAAGTAAAGAGAAAGGTTCCCCACCAAAGCTCACCAAACACCAGAAGCAAAAAAGTGGGTCTTTGGCATTATCTTAAAAGATATTTAGAGAGCAGGGCTGCCTCATGTCAAGAGGCCATCTGCCTGATGTAAGTCTTGTAGGCTTGCTCTTTCTTCCCGGGCAGTGGCTATTACATAGCCTCCTGTTTTTGGCATGATGTATTCCTGTCCTGAATATCTTTTATTTTGCCCTCAGACAGTTCATCTGCGCACCATTTCTCCTCACTTGTCCATTTTGAAATATATCCTGATGTTGTAGCTTTATATCTTGGTGAGGTGAGTCAGAGTTGATGTCACATTGTCACATCTGATGATTGTGCATGAGTTGGGCTCCAGAGTCATGTTTTAAAGACCTGTCAAGTTCTTGAGGAAGGCTCTCAGTGTCCTCTTGATCTTATTCAGCTCAAAGCACCCCCATTTTTTCATGTGTGTGACATTGAGTCATAGGCTTTCTTATAATCAGTCAAGCCAGTGCGCAGGTTGGTACATCTGGTTTTGCAGTAATTGCTGTGATAACCAGTACCTGGTGGTCTGCTCCTCTAGTATACATTTCATCATCTTATCATATCATCTCATCATATTAATTTTTGTGCCCCACTCATGTACGGATCATTGTGGCAGCTCATCTTAGCTGCTCTGACAGGACATAATGACATATTGTAATTTTCATTATGTTATTAGGCAGTATGTACAGTATAAGCCAGTTGTTGGAAAGAGAGTTTGGGACTGTGAGGGGGACATTGAATATTCAGATGATAATAGGAAAAGCAAGAGAGTTGGTTGACATGATGCAGAGAGGGAAGGTGGATATATAGTGTTTCCAGGAAACCAGGTGGAAAGGTAGAAAGGCTAGAAGCCTGGGAGCAAATTTTCAGTTGTTTTGATAGGAAGAGAAATAGAGTAGGGGTTATCTTGAAGGAGGAGTCTGTCAGGAATGTTTTGAAGGTGAAAAGAGTGTCAGATAGACTCACAAGTCTGAAGCTAGAAATTGAAGGTGCGATGCTCAATGTTGTTAGTGGCTTTGCCCCACAGGTAGGCTGTGCATCAGAGAAGACATTCTTGAGTGTGTTATAAATTCCCAAAAGGGGAAAGAGTGGTAATTGGTGCAAACTTCAATGGACATGTTGGTGAGGGAAGTAGAGGGGATGGTTAGATGATGGGCAGGTTTGATATTCAGGATAAGAACCATGAGGGACAGATGGTGGTAGATATGCAAAAAGGGTGGAAATAGCTGTAGTTGAGAGACGGCTGAGCAAACTCCTCCCGGGCAGGTCTGCGAGACCATATGGTTTGACCCCCCGTGTTCTTTATGACTGTGTGACCCAGCTTGCTCATAACCTTTCGCAAATTTACAGAATGAGCCTTACTTATGGAAGGCATCTTGTATTTTCACGGTTCCTAAGACGACTTGTCCCAGTGTCTCCCGGGACTTCAGGCTTGTGGCACTGATGTAGCACACAATGGAGATACTTGAGAGGCTCTTCCTTGATCAGCTCCGGCGCATGGTGAGTTCACATCTGGACCTTCTTCCTCATAGTGTTGCAACGGTGACAACATTGGGCTTCAGATAGGGTGATCTGCAACAATGGGGCACCACAAGAAACCACCCTCTAACCCTTCCTCTTCACCCTCTACACCCCTGACTTCAGATACAGAGTCCTACCATCTTCAGAAATGGACTGTGTCAGGGGTAATGTGTGATGAAAGAGTATCAGCCATATTGGAAGGAAAGGTGTAAAAGACAGTGGCGAGACCAGCGATGCTCTATGGTTTTGTGACAGTGGCATTGGAGAAAAGACCGGACGCACAGCTGAAGGTAGCAGAGATAAAGAGGTTGAAGTTCTCTTTAGGGGGGACAAGGACGGATAGGATCAATAATTCATTAGACGGATAGTTCATGTTGGATGTTTTGGAGAGAAGGTCAGAGAAGCAAGACTGAGATGGTTTGGTCACGTACAGAGGAGGGATAGTGAATATATTGATAGAAGGATGCTGGGATTGGAATTTAACGGCAGGAGGCCTAGAGGAAGACCAAAAAGAAGATTTATGGATGTAGTGAAAGAGGACATGAAGTTAGTTGGTGTAAGAGAAGAGGATATAGAGAATTGGGTTGGGTCGCTCTGGTGACCCCTGAGGGGAGCAGCTAAAAGGAAAAGAAGAGGGTAGGCCAGTAGTTGGAAGTGACTAGGCCCCTTTGTGGGTTTTGAGGATGAGCAGTGTGTGGCCTTGTGTCATCCACTCTCGGTGGGTTTCAAATCTGAAAAGCTTGTTCATCTGTGATGCCAGTTGTTCATGGAGTGTGGTTAGCTTCTTGAGCCAGTAGGTATGGATCATGTTGGGCCCTGGTGCTGTTCAAATATTGATCTTAGCCTCTCTTTATTGGATATATCTGCAGTGGTCATTTGTCACAATTTCTTGTGGAGATGGATAGCGGCATTGACTTCATGTACAAATAAAGGTAAAACCCTACTTTTCATTGATTCTATGTTTCTTGTACAAAACAGCAGTAATCCTAAAATTAGTGTGTTGAGAAATAAGAAATGGGAAGTAATACCAGACGAGGGCCAAAATACACACCACTTGTCATCATACAACTATATCTCAAACACATGTTCAAAATTTACAGCTTACATTCAATAAAAATACATCAGTTGTGAATCAAACAGCTTTTATTAATTAAATCATTAGTGGTTAAGCAATGCAACAAAAATGTATGATCAACAACAAAAAAGCAAGGAAACAGATGTGTTTTACATTTTGTGTTTCACTGACATAAGCGCAGATGCATGTTGCCGTTGTTTTACAGAAAAGGTAACTGTATTCTGAAATGTTGAGCATTAAGGGACTATAAAAGATATCTCGACCACAAAAAGCGGTAAAAAAGCCAGAATATGTTATCCTTGCACAAAAGCAAGAGATTCTTTTGTTGCACTGCTGCTTCTGTGTAATGTCTGCCCAAGAAGGTACAAGAAATTAAGAGGCAATGAGATGCCAGAAAAATATAAATGCATTATGATCAGCACTTGCAGGAATGATTAATTATTAACAAATAATACTGCTGTGTCTGGAAAAAACTGAAAACTATGGAACCCAAAAGAGGTCATATATTAATTACATTTCATATACTTTTCCTATAATAGCAGGATTTTATTGTTTCTTTAGTTGGTTTAATATTTGCTTGTCACCTGAAAATAATATGAGAGGATGAGTTTCAGGTTTTCAGGAGTTCTTGCTCTACCTAAACTACATTTTCAAAGCAGAAAAACCCATGTTATTTGAAATATATAAAAGAAGTGGGAGGGGATAATCTAGTATTTAGAATCATTGCAGATAACATGTTCAGTAGAGCAATGATTCCCAACCACTGTGCCACGCATTCGATTGGTCCAAAAATTGTTGATTCAATGCAAGTAATGTGTCTTCGTTCATCATTCACTATCTGAGCATCATGCAGTGACAAGGCAGAAGAATTAAATGCTCTTCCAATAGATGGCAACAGGTAGTGAATGAACCTGACTATCTACCTGCTGATGCTCAAACAGCAGAGTAATTAGTGATGCTTCAAGTTAGACAGCGACAGTGATACGCGATAGATAAATATTTTAAAAGAAAATGTAATCAATCAGGACCCGCTGGTCCTGAAGAACATTCCGACCCAGATGAAGACCCAATTATGAGTAGTGGCCAGAAGAAAGTAAAAAAGGTGAGCGCAAGACAATACAATGATAGTTATATTGTATTTGGATTCACTTTGACTGGGGAACCAAACAAGCTGACTCCATTATGCCTGGTGCGCAGGGAAAGTGTGAGAGGTGTGAGAAGTGTTATGGTGCTAAGTTGCTTTCAAGTGGTGCGCAAGACTGGCATATCTGGTAGATATATTTCAACATTTGAATGACCTGAACACACAAATGCTAGGCCAAGATGAAAACCTGCTCACAAATACAGATACAATATTCAGATTTCATTCAAGGTGCAGCTGTGGTGACAACATGTGGTAAGTGCCAACCTTGAAATGTTCCCATGCACCCAAAAACAGCTGGATGTCAATCATGCCACACTGTGTCAGAGAATAGGTAAACATCTGCAGACTCTGGCGTAGATGCTGTCAAGTTATTACCCTTCACTTTCCACTAATTGCCTTGACAGGGTTAGGAACCCATACAGCACAACTGCAGTTGGAAAATATATAACTTTGCAAGAGCAGGAGGAAATAACTGAACTCAGAAAAAATCATGGTCTCACTCTAATAAAGACTTAAAAAAGAGAGACTCAGAGCAGTTGAAGGAGATCTTCAACTGCGTCTCTTCTCAGTTCCTGCAAGAATATCAGCTTTGTGTTCAACCAAACAGGGCCAGATTTCACACTAAGTAAATTGAGACTTCAATTTCATTCTATTTCATTAAAAACATTTTTGACATATTTATTTGGTGGTGCGCTGTGTGATTTTTCACACTGTGTGCCGTGGCTCAAAAAAGGTTGGGAAACATTGCAGTCGAGTAACATGAGGGGACCATAAAAATACGAATCACCGCGTAACAGATCTAAGTAATTAAGGAATGACAAGCCGAACTACCTGTATGCCTTACCAATACATATAATATACAACACAGATAGCACACTATCATGTACATAGCTAGTATAAACTAAATATTACCCAACTATGAAACGTACAGTAAGTACGTTTTAGACAGATAACTGGATTCGATATTCTACATTATTATTATTTGATTTTCTCATAATCTCCAAATAAAGACATATAACTCTTAAAAAAGACCTCTGGAAAATGTTACCTTTTCTAAATGACAACATAATTTTTGGTCTTGAGAGGCCAAGTTAAATCATTTTTTTATTATGGGAAAACTAAGCAGTTAAAATACAATCACCTATGACCTCTTCCATAGAAAACTTAACTTTCACAGTCTAAGAACATTGTGATATCATTTTGCATTTCTGTAAAAATTGCTTTGGAACAGTAAATGCATCTGTATTGCTCATGGACCTACATATTGAACAGGATCTGTTAAAAAAATGCGATTCTGAATGGAAATATATCTTGAACTTTATAAAGCAATGTAGTCAGAGCACAATATTAAGTAATGAAATAGCATTAATATCGATGTCTGTTCTTGCAAGGCACTTGTAGAATATAACCAGCGGGGTGAAAAAATAAGATATACATCCTACAAAGAAATTAATGTGAAAAAAGACAAAACTATGTAGAAATAAATGAGTGGTGAAATGCACTGGTAATGTAGCAAGAGATGACAGACTCCAGGGGTCAGTAGCAGATTACAGCAATAACCCAGTCTCCCATCATGTGATCAGACAGGTTTGATGTTCTGTTTTAACTAAAGGTTTGTGATATTGGTGAGAGTACTTTTCCTTATCTCAGTTAGCAAAAAATACATTGTTAAATACTCAAGTGGAGATTTTTTTTGTTTGTTGTGTTTTTTAGGAATAGGCTTATTTATGAGAGACAAATCAGACATATGAATCATCTCAGTATTTGCAGACCTTCATTTCCATGTGTTTTAGTTAACATTTGATCAAATGTTATCTATTGCAAGAAAAGTTTGACGAGATAGCCATCAGTGAAGAGCGAAAGGGATATGGATAAGGATATAAACAGTTGTAATCAAATTTCATACACAAATACCTAATGGTGTGCTCACTTAAAAGTTAAACATGGCAACATATTTAGTGTGAGGTTCTAAATAATGAGAAAGTTAGCAGTGTAGGCATATTTTTTTGACGAAGAAATGTCTGGGTAAAATTTTTCATGCATCATAGACCCAAATGCTCCAAGTAATGCGATTGAATACTTCAATGTCAATGTTTGAAATTAATTTGAAATATTTGTTACATGCTATTAATTGGTCTATTTATTTGATTGTATGAATACACTTTGATATGCAATAATTTATTTGCCATATTAGTAATCATTAATGTCAGGATTACTACAAGTACAACTTCCAATGACTAAACTTGAAATATTGTATATTTCTGTTAGTGTCTCTAAGTTTATAACGTAAGTGAAATAAAATTGGTCTAAAGAATTTTTGGGTAAAATATATTATACATGTATGAATTATCCTTGTTTCTGTCACTAGCAATCTAGAAGCCGAAGAGCTCATGAGTCCATTCAAATTAAATTCATAACTATTTCTCCCTCTTTCCATCACTCGAGTTGTGATGTTGAAACAAAAATAAAATTGTGAAAAATTACACTTCTCTTTCAAGGGTAATGATTGTAATCTCTGCAAAAATCATTTATCCATCAGACATGTTTCCTTATTCCCTCTCAGATCTCATGATTATTGAGAATGGAGCCACTGAGGGATCCTTAACAACCCTTAAAGTGTTCTGTAAATATTTTCATTGAACCTAATAAGTTGCAAATTTACAGATAGATATCCTATAGCTGTTGGAGGATATTTTGTCATTATTTTTTGTGTTTTGGCCATCATTCCTGTTGAAGATATTTGATAAATGAGTTGTACTATTCAGATTTTCTAGGCCATAATTCCTCCTGCTTCAAGTTTTTCTGTATTTAAGATGAATACAAAAAGTTTCCAATAGTTTCTAACCATGCGATATATTTATGTCCAAAATTAACATCCCTATCAGCTTTGGCTTACTGTCTGACAACTTCTGATAAAAAAAAGTTTTGGATTTTAAATTGCTTCATTTCTTTTCGGTTTGTAATTGGTTGAAAATGGCTGCTGGAAGTGTCCTTGTTGAATGATGAGAGTAAACTAAAGCAAAGATATTTGGATAACGAATTCAATATTTTGTTCCAATTTCTTTTGACATTATCTTGAATTAATTATGTCTTGTGAAAAATCTTATAGTTTCTTTGCATTAAACATCAAACAGAAAACAAAAAAAGTATTTAGATCTGCAGGCTGCTTAATGGTCTTGTAATTGACCTCTTGAAGATTTTCACTATGATGTTGCTGCGGTCCTACAACAAAACAATTAGTTTGGCAGAACGTTAATGACTAAGAGAAATAATTTCCAAAATTAAAAAAGCAATTACTGTTTAACCATCTGGCCAATCTAATGTTTTTTTAGTTTTTACGAACAAACTCCGGGGTCAGCCAGTACAAAGTAATTTTTGTCTAGTCGCTGTCTCTATCTTTGTCCTCATTATCATGCAGGGCATCATGGCTGTCTTCCTCTTCATTCTCTTCAATCTCGTCATCATCCCCTCCATTCAACATCTCCATCTCAACCTCCACCTCACCATCCTCAACCTCCCTGTTTCCTTCACTGAAGGGCTCAGCATCCTGGGACACCTCTACCATTTCAGTGCCTTGGACCACTTCGACAGCACCCTCACGGATTTTCCTGACATGGAAGGTGAACGGCGGCACCTTGTACATGGCAGTCTGGGACCGAGCATAAACCACATGGTCAGGTGTGAAGGCTTTCTTCATCTTGTCACGGGACATCTGCATCTTCTGCTTGCGCTCAGGGTTGACGGTCATGCGTGTTCCAAGTTTTCCCATTTTCTTCTCAATGTTGTGGCGTGTCCTCTCCAGGTTTTCCATGGTCTTCTGTTTTGTCTTTTCAATATTGTCTTTTGTTCTTTGCTTTGTCTTTTCCAGGTTGTCTTTTGTCCTCTGCTTTGTCTTCTCCAAGTTGTCTTTGGTTTTCTGTCTGGTCTTCTCCAGGTTCTGCTTTGTCTTTGCTTTGGTCTTATCCATCTTCTCTTTCGAGAAGACAGTCTTCAGGGTTTGGACACGTTGCAGGCTGCTGCGCTTGATGCGCTCAGCACGTGATTCCTCAGTGGTATCTATTTCATAGCCCTCTTCATCTGAGGAAAGGTCTATATGGGGCTTGTCTTCCTTCTCTGCTTCTCTTCCCTCCTCTCCAGGTTCATCTGCAACTTCCTTAAGCTCCAGCAGACTGCCACCTCTGCTTCCTGACACAGACTCAGAAACCCTCATGCTTTTAGAGACATTGAGTTTCGATGGAACCTTGACTTCATCCTGTGGTTGAGAATACAAAGAATTTTAGATGAAGAGGGTGCAAATATTATCAGATCCAGCATGTTACTCAAGCTTGGATTGAATACAGTAGAATGTTCGACATGTTGTTTTAATTATTTACTTAACCATTACTTATTCTTCCCTTCCTGCACACAGAGTTGTGGGGTTGCTGATATTGGGCAATAGGCAGGATACATTCTGGGGTGGTCACCAGTCAGTCACAGGGCAGCATATGGCTGCACACTCAAACATTGAATCTTGCATTAACACCAACAGAAAATGTAGATGCTTCAGTTATCCAACAGAATTTCATTTTGTGTTCTGTAGACGGGAACCAATGACCCAGAGTGGACAGATTATCCCACACCTGAACATTCTTGCAGTGATGCAAACTTGGATCGCTAAATTTATATTTACCTTTGTTATATGTTTTTAAATCCCAACCTGTAGCAGAGTCTATTAATATAACACAAGATAATAGCCCTGCTAATGGCAAGTTGTTTGCGACCATAAAAAAAATGTGGATGCTCATGCATCCTCTATCAGTTTTCATGGTTTTAGTTGAATTGTGTTCTGGCAAAGAGAAGTGAATTCACCTGAAAGTATGCAACGAATGCAAATGTCTTATCATTGACCAACATCAATATTGCATGACTCCAAATAAGTAATCACATTTGCTAATTCTCATTTGCATTTATCTGGTCCTCTGTAACACCCAGGGAAAAAATGTTGCGGTAAAGTGGTCTACCAGACAACATTGTAGTAGGGTAATGAACATATGGGGGTTCAGTCTGTGGAAACCACAATGCTACTGCTGGAACAAAGTTAATTCGATCAGTAAGACTGCACAACAGTCAGGTAGAAGGCAATAAAACAAATAGTAACTGAGAGAAGCCGCAAGTAACTATGAGTTTATTATTCATCTATTCATGTCAGACATGTAGTGCAGCTTTAAATTTCGTGTGAGTTTAGTGAAAGTTTGTTTTGTGAAAGGTCAATCCAGGTGAGCCTTGAATCAGCTTTGTGACTTATAACAAGGGCTATAAGTATTTGTTCATTGTAAGGTTATAGCATTTTACAAAGGAATGCATTTACTCTTATAAACTAGATGTTTGGATATGTTTTTTCGTTAGTCCATGAACACAAGTTCAAACAAGCTCAAGCTTGGAAGATGACTCACCTATCATGGTTTGCTACAAAATAGTGGACTTTAGGCCAGCCTAGACAATGATGAGATGTGGATTACATTTGCAAAACCTGAGACCGTTTTTAATCGAATAATGCAATACAGTGTATCACAATTTTTCCCCAGTCATAAAAGTAGGAGCGACAAATTAAAGGAAGCATGGATATTGATCTGGGAGAGTATGTGATTCATATTATGCACCATATTTAGAGTTTCAGTTCAAAGCTGCATATATAGTACCCTGACGCGTACTTTAATATGATATGTACTAACCTGCCTTTGCTTGTTAGGAGGAGTGTGAGTGGATGTTTTGAAGTTTGATGTGCACTTTCTCTGCAGGCTTATGCATGTTTACAATCTCCCCCCTGTTATATTCCACCAGAAATCCTGTATCAACTTTATATGGAGACGCAGGCAACCACAGAAATTGTGAAACGGTATGAAAGATTTTTCCAGTTACTTTCCCCTGCAGATAAAGTAAGAACAATCAATAAACCAAATCAGTTAAGTGTGTTTAGTGTGTTTGTTCATTTGAATACTTGAACTGGATATGCTGCCAATCTGCAGAACATTGGCCTGAAGCCAAGGAATTCATTTTATGGTTGAAACGTTTTCTTCTTGAGTCAATAGGTTTTATACAAACCAATATCGGCATCACAACAGAGTGAGAGTATGAACACAGCATTTGAAACCCTAATAAATCTATGAGCTTAACTTTTATTCTGTAATACAAGTAGTATCAATGTGTAATGAACCTTACAACCCTCAGGGGTCTTTAGTGAACATTTAGTCCTGCCTTATAAATATCTTGATCGAACAAGTGTTGAACAACATATGCAAGAAAATATGACAGTACTCAACCTTTTGTGACCACACCCGAATTAATCATCTCCCCAATTCACCGCGTCAAGATCCTTTCATCACCTATTCTTTCATTCTCTTGCACCAACATTTTATACCAACCTTTCTCCTCGCTTTACACATTTCCCCTTTACCTCTAGAATACAATGCTGTAGGATGTTAATGAAGGGATGGAAAGGAAGGTTGGTCAGTTGTTCTTCCTCTTTCCATATGGCAAGTCTTCATCCAAACAAGCTCCTGAATGCCTGTCGGACGGCCAATACTTGTGGATGTTTTCCATTCCTTTTACACATGATCAAAACAGGAAAACTGAGCAAAGCCTGAACAAAGGAAATAGGTGTGGGGGTGGAGGTTACCTTTATGTAGTTGTATGAACAGAGTCATAACACGAATGGGATGATCCTTCAGTGATGGAAAACCATCTGCTCAACAGGATGATGATAGCATCAAAGTGTTGGTGAGAATCAGAAGGTATCGGAGGACTGTGTGTGTCTGGGTCTGTGTCTATTGTTTTCTGTTGCAGCCTGATGGAGGTTTTATGGAGGTATTGTATTGCTGTATCTTGGGTAAACTTGACCTTGGATGATATGAGATCTTGGCTTTCCTGAACAGCTGTTAGGTGTGTACTGGAAAAACTTTGCTGAAACTCATTGCATCTTGTTTCATACTTTGAATCAGTAAAATAGGATTTTAATTACTTGATCAAGGTGTGGATTAGATACATTACAGTGTGTT